>NW_028261383.1:10039050-10639050 GCF_051295495.1 Thamnophis sirtalis
ACGAGCCAGCAATATGCAGCAGCTGCCAAAAAGCCAACACAGTTCTAGGCTGCATAAACAGAGGGATAGAATCAAGATCACGTGAAGTGTTAATACCACTTTATAAGGCCTTGGTAAGGCCACACTTGGAATACTGCATTCAGTTTTGGTCACCACGATGTAGAAAAGATGTGGAGACTCTAGAAAGAGTGCAGAGAAGAGCAACAAAGATGATTAGGGGACTGGAGACTAAAACATGAAGAATGTTCGCAGGAACTGGGTATGTCTAGTTTAATAGAAAGAAGAACTAGGGGAGACATAATAGCTGTGTTCCAATATCTCAGGGGTTGCCACAAAGACGAGGGAGTCAAACTTTTCCAAGGCACCTGAGGGTAGAACAAGAAGCAATAGGTGGAAACTAATCAAGGAGAGAAGCAACTTAGAACTGAGAATAAATTTCCTGACAGTTAGAACAATTAATCAGTGGAACATCTTGCCTCCAGAAGTTGTGAACACTGGAAGAGAATGTTGGATAACCATTTGTCTGAAGTGGTGTATGCTTTCCTGCCTAGGCAGGGTGTTGGACTAAAAGACCGCCAAGAGACCAAGGTCCCTTCCAACTCTGCTATTGTATTATTAATCATGGAAAAAGGAAACTTGGAATTAAGGAGAAACTTCCTGACTGGGAAAACAATTAACTAATGGAACAGTTTGCCTTCAGAAGTTGTGGGCAGGAGGTTTTTACAAAGAGACTGGACACCCACTTCTCTGAAACGGTATAGGGTCTCCTGATTGAAACAGGCGGATGGACTATCATGCCTTAATCTCACCATTCTGGAGCGGAAGAGGGAAGAACTTTGTTATGTAGAATAGACTAGCTGGGGCATTTTAATGGCCCATTGACACAAGTGGGAGCTACAATCTCCACCTCAACGTTTTCAGTTTTCTCATCTCCCTTTAGAGCAGTGGTTCCCAAAGTGGGCAGAACCGCCCCTGAGGGGCGGTGAGATGACTTAGGGGGGGTGCTAAGAGGCAAGGGGGCAGCAGGGGGGCTCTAAGATGCAAGGGGGTGGCAGGGGGGCCTAAGAGGCAAAGGAGGTGGCAGCAGAGTGCTGGAGATGGCCCCCTCGCAGGGCGCAATTCTGCCTAGGGCTCTGTTGGCCGCCAGTCATCTGAGCACTTCCAGCAGGGGTGAAATTCAGTCTAACATCCCAAAGACTGGAAGGATTTTTTGCTCGCTCGCTTGCTCAGGAGGCATACGAGCATGTCAGGCTGGGGGGGGGGGCAAAGGGGAGCAGAGGAAAAAAAGAGCCTTTTGCCTGCATTTCTCCTCTGATACGATGCTGTGTGTGCTGTGCATGGAGAAGAGATGCGGGACTGAACGGGGCTGTCCTTGGGCCTGCATTGCAGGGATTGGGAATTGGTGCTGCATTAGGCAGCAGAGTCCGATGTCACTGCACAAGAGCGCTCGCCTGCCTCTCTCGGGCTTTTATAAATGGCTTTACTTCTGACTCCCTTTCTGACACAGGGAGAGGAAAAAAAACACAACATATTCCATCAATATTCCTAACAATGAACACTTCAATGAACTACTTGAAACTCCTCTTCTTGATGACCATATTCAACCTGCAGAGTTTCCAAGCAGGGCAAATTTGCATCATTTCTGGAGAACCTTTCCAAAAACATAAAGTGCAAAGAGCCTCTCTGGCTAGAGATACATCTCTAGGTAATGCATTATTGGTTTGGCCAATTCCACAGGAGCAGCAACCCCATATTCCTTTGCTTTCTGCTGATGAGCTAGAGCTTGAATGTGTTGGGCCAATCCAACTTTGAGTTAATTTTACTCAATGCAACGAGCCAAAGAATCGTGCCAAGTCAAGGAAAGTGGGGTTCAACATTTCATTTCTGTATAAAAGTAAACCTTGGGTTTTACTTTTGACTTTGGAGTTTCATGTGAAGTATTAGTAGTGCTTTATAAAGCCTTATTAAGGCCACACCTGGAGTACTGCATGCAGTTTTGGTCACCATGTTACCAAAAAAAAGGAGATTTTGGAAAAAGTGCAGAGATGAGAAACTAAGATAATTAAAAACCTGGAGAGTAAAACATGAAGAACGGTTGCAGGAATTGGGTATGGCCAGTCTAGAGAAAAGAAGGACTAGGGGTGACATGATAGCCGAGTTTCAGTGTTGAAGGTTGCAACAATAGAGGAGGTTAACCTGGAAGGCACCGGAAGAAGAAACAATGAATAGAAGCTGATCAAGGAGAGAAGCAAGCTGGAATTAAGGAGAGACTTCCTGACAGTGAGAACAACTAACCAGTAGCTGACACATAATGTTTCATGATGGTTTTTCACTTCATGGAGCAGGAGTGGGCGTGGACTACAGGCCGCCAGTTTGACACCCTTGAACTAATGGAATGGGTAGCCTTCAGAAGTTGTGGAGTTTTCTCCATCACTGGAGTTTTTAAAGAAAAGACTGGATAGCCAATTGCCTGAAATAGTACAGGATCTCCTGCTTGAACAGGGTGTTGGACTAGAGGACCTCCAAGGTCCCTTCTAGTTCTATTCTGATTGGTTTGATTGATTGAGGGGTGGGGGAGTGGCTGCCATCATCCGAAGGTCATTAGTTCCTCGTAGGATCCCTGCTCCGGAGCTTGTCGGGTGTGAGTCCCTGTTGGTGAAGTTGGACCTTGGGGGTCAAGTGGGCTTGTTGTTAACGTACCTACCTCCCAACAGCATTACAACAGCCCTCCCTGTGCTCCTCGAATCAATAACCGAGCTGGCGATTGAGTTCCCCAGGCTTATAGTGCTGGGGGATTTCAATCTGCCTTTGCTTGGCGAATGTTCTGATAGGGTGCAGGAGTTCATGGCTTCCATGACAGCCATGGACTTGACTCAAGTAATTCAGGGTCCGACTCATACAGCTTGGGGAGATACCTGACACTCTCGTCCACAGTCCGGCAGAGTCCTTGGTCGCTGCTTGGAATTCGGCGGCGGCGGAGGCTCTAGACCGGATTGTGCTTTTATGGCCTTGCCGTGGCAGCGGATCTAGGAGGGCTCCTTGGTTCACCGAGGAACTCTGGGGGATGAAGCACCAAAAGAGACGCCTAGAGCGACGGTGGAGGGCCAGTAACTCTGAATCCGACCGAACACAATTAAGAGCCTTCATTGGGACTTATCTATACAGGTGGCAAAATGTGCGCATTTTTCCGCTCTTATTGCATCCGCAGAATCGCGCCCAGCCATCCTGTTTAGAATAGCCCACTCCCTCTTGAAAGGGAGGGACGTGGATGACCCTTTATAGGGCAGAGCTGAGGAATTTGTTCAGTTTCTGTCGAATAAAATCGCTCGGATTCGGATGGACTTGGACTCCACTTGGACAGTACCAACCAAGGTACTGGGGGAAGGTCTTGAGCGGATTTTATAGAGCGAGTTTCAACCTGTCACTACTGAGGAAGTGGACAAGGCCATGGGAGCGGTGAGTGCCTCCACCTGTATACTGGACCCGTGCCCCTTCTGGCTGGTCTCAACCAGCAGGGAGGTGACACGTGGCTGGCTCCAGAGGATAGTTAACACCTCTCTTCGGGAGGGATCCTTCCCGCACCCTCTAAAGGATGCGGTGGTGAGACCCCTCCTTAAGAAACCTTCCCTGGACCCAGCCATTTTGAACAACTACCGTCCAGTCTCCAACCTCCCTTTCGTAGGGAAGGTTGTGGAGAAGGTGGTAGCCTCTCAACTCCGATGGACCTTGGATGAAGCAGATTATCTGGATCCCTTTCAGTCGGGTTTCAGGTCTGGTTACAGCACGGAAACTGCTTTGGTCGCGCTGATCGATGATCTCTGGTGAGCCAGGGATAGGGGTCACCCCTCTATCCTTGTGCTTCTTGACCTCTCAGCGGCCTTCGATACCATCGACCATGGTATCCTTCTGCGACGGTTACGGGAGGTGGGAGTGGGAGGCACCGTTCTGCGGTGGTTATCCTTCTACCTCTCGGACAGGTCGCAGTCGGTGTTGGTTGGAGGACAGAGATCGACCCCTAGGCCCCTCAAATATGGGGTGCCGCAGGGTTTGGTCCTGTCCCCCCTCCTGTTTAACATCTACATGAAGCCGCTGGGTGAGATCATACGCCGGCACGGGATTAAATACCATCAATATGTGGACGATACGCAGCTGTATCTGACCGCCCCGTGTCAACTCAGCGAAGCAGTTGAAGTGATGTTCCAGTGCCTGGAGTCTGTCAGGGTCTGGATGGGAGCGCATAGGCTTGCACTCAATCCCGACAAGACCGAATGGCTATTGATGCTCCCTCCCAAGGATAATCCTGTCGTTCCATCTCTTAGCCTGGGGGGTGAAATTATACACCCCTCAGAGGGTTTGCAATTTGGGTGTCCTCCTGGATCCACAGCTAACGTTAGAACATCATCTGTCGGCTGTGACCAGGGGGGCCTTTGCCCAGGTTCGCCTGGTGCACCAGTTGTGACCCTATCTGGACCAGGAGGCTCTTCGGATGGTCACTCATGCCCTCGTCACCTCAAGACTGGATTACAGTAATGCGCTCTACATGGGGCTGCCCTTGAAGAGTGTTCGAAGACTGCAGTTGGTCCAGAATGCAGCCGCGCGAGCGATAGTGGGGGTGCCTAGGTACACCCACGTTACACCTATCCTCCGCAAGCTGCACTGGCTCCCCATTGGTCTCCGGACACGCTTCAAGGTGCTAGTCGTTACTTTTAAAGCCCTACATGTTTTAGGACCTGGCTACCTGAGAGACCGCCTCCTGCCATTTACCTCCCAGAGACCAATAAGATCACACAGATTAGGCCTCCTCCGGATTCCATCTGCTGGTCAATGTTGGCTGGCGACTCCCCAGGGGAGGGCCTTCTCTGTAGCTGCTCCGGCCCTATGGAACGATATCCACGTGGAGATCCGGACCCTTACTACCCTTCCGGCCTTTGGCAAAGCGATTAAGACCTGGCTGTTCTGGCAGGCCTGGGGCTGTTGATTTTATCCAGCCCCACTCTAAGCTGTATGTATGTTATGCAATTTTAATGTTTGTTCTTTTTAATTTTTATATTCTCCCCCCCCCCAATTTTTATCTGTAAGCCGCCCAGAGTCTCTAGGGAGTGGGCAGCATACAAGTCCTAATAAACTGTAAACCTGATTGATTAATTGGCTCAAAATCCACATTGAGCACACCTTCAGCAAGCTCTTTTATCCCATAAAGCCACAGTACAGTGCAAAAGTCTTAGGTCACCTCCCCCTTGTTGTTTTAGCAAAGCTTTCATAACCATTCCATAATTTTCAATCTTGAATACCACGTCTTGAATATCTAATGTTTGTTTGTTGCTTTCCCTTTGAGAGTGCCACTGATACAAAAGTAAGATTTTATGTCTGTCAATTTCTGTGTCCTTTGGCGTTTTGACTGGAATGATATGGAACGTTGGTCTTATTGGGAAGCTGCCAATGAATTACATTCATACAACATGTCTCTGTACAAGATGTCAAGCTCAAGCATAGGAGACAAGGAAGACGCCCCCCTGAGCCACAACACAGAGTTGATAATTATTTCACAATGGCAGCTAAACAATCCTTGTGATTCCCCGGCTTAAAACACATCACCATGAGACGACCTCAGGGAAGCAGTCCTCCGAAGGACTTAGGAGTAGTTTTGTAACTGTTTGAAGCCACAACGGCACTGAAAAAAGTTCCTTGTGGCTGTTTTTCACACTTACGACCGTTGCAGCATTCATTACGAGACCAAAATTCAACCGTTTGGCCACTGAATCATATTTATGACGGTTGCAGTGTCCCCCCCCCCTCCTACTAGCTCCCGCGGCCAAATGGCTCCTCAAAAGCACGACGGAGGAGGAAGGGAGAGGGGTAACACGGGGGCCAGCTCAGGTGCTCTGCATGGAGGCTAAGTCAAGGACTGGCTGTATTGCAGAGGAGCTGGGAGCCACCCAAGGATTTCACGGTGCTACGAGGAGGAGAGCGAGCCTCTGAGCAGCTGCGGGGAGCCTGCCTGGCCAGGAGCGACCTTCGGCTGGACGGAGGGGCGAGGGCTGCCTGGAGAAACAGCGAGGGCCCTTTTGAGCTAGTGAGCAGGAACGTGTGTGGAGGCTCCACGCAGAGCACCTGAGCTGGCCCCCGTGTTATCCCTCCCCCTTCCTCCTCCGCCGTGCTTTTGAGGAGCCATTTGGCCGCGGGAGCTAGTAGGAAGGCGGCGGAGGGGGGGAGCAGGGAAAAAGGCCTCATGGCTTCTGAAAAACCGCGGAGGTGGAGGCGGCGGCAGGGGTAACCCAGAGCCCAGCTGAGGTGCTCCGAGCGGAGGGGGAGGCACCGCCGCCGCTGCCATGGGCGGGGGTGCCTGCGGGAGCTTTGGAGGCTTCACCTCGGCTGCAGCACTGGGCAACAAATATTTGGTGCTGTTGGAGGAGGAGGAGGAGGAGGAGGAGGAGGAGGAGGAGGAGGAGGAGGAGGAGGCGGCAGCAGCTATTCTAGTGGCGGCGGGGGCTCGTTGGCATCTTCAGCGGCAGCCCTGCCCCCTGTGAAAAAACCCGAAGATAGAGCAGATCCACGCAGATGACGTTGCTGCAACATGCCTGGAGGAGGAATTCTGGGAGTTGAAGTCCACAAGGCTTAAAGCTGTCAGGTTTGAAGACCCCAGTGGGTTTTTTTCCTAAAGGGTGTGCAAAGGTCTTGTAACTTGACAGCTTTAAGACTTGCATGCTTCAATGCCAGAGTTCCTGAGCCAAAATGACTGGAGGAGGAATTCTGGGAGTTGAAGTCCACAAGGCTTAAAGCTGTCAGGTTTGAAGACCCCTGGGGGTTTTTTTCCTAAAGGGTTAGGGGTGCAAGGATCTTGTAACTTGACAGCTTTAAGACTTGCATGCTTCAATGCCAGAGTTTCTGAGCCAACATTTTGGTTGCTAAGCAGGACCGTTGTTAAGTGATACTGATATTATATAACACTTTTAATTAAGCGGGTACCTTGAATAAACATAATTTTGAGTTTCAAATAATACTGATTTCATTGTTGTCTTAGGTGACATCTGTGAAAAAAATTCAGGTGCTCAGGCATGAAAATATGCCTCTCAAACACTATACTTTTCTGCTCACAATAAAAAAAATTAGAGGGAACATTGATGAGGACCCGGATTGTTGGGGGCAATATGCTGACTGTAAACCGCTTAGAGAGGGCTGAAAGCCATATGAAACGGTATATAAGTCTAATAGCTATTGCTATTGCTATTTCCCAGCTGGAGCAAAAGAATTTAGGAAGCAAAGTTTTTTTTTTTCCTTTCAGGAAGGCAAGACCAACAGTGAGGTGGACCAGAGTTCCTGGGTGAGCTGACACCTATATACAATAAGTGTACATTTTTATTCCATTTTCCTCTTTGAAGTCCTTTTACTTTCTTTCTACTGTTGGAAGAAATGTCCTTCTGGGTTCAGCTCCAAGTGGGGAAAAAGACACTGGAAACATGGAGGCTGCTTAGAAAGATGGTTTAATGGTGGACAGGGTCACATGGTTTGAGATCCTGAACACAAAAGGAGGATCACCTGCTTCAAGATGTTGGTTGAAGAAGAAAAGAGAAAGAAGGGCAGAAAGCTCCTGGCTTTATACTCTCTGTTCGGCCCCACCTCTCTGTTTCCTGTTCCTGTGTAAGAAATGTATTCTGATTGGTTGTCAGGCTTCCATGGGGCCATGCAGGGGCAACTTTGTAAGCTGTGTTTTGAGTCCAAAGTTTGACTGAGTTTCAGATGCCATGTGGTGAGTTTCTGTGGAAGGCTAATCCTACCTTTATTATGTAAAGTAGACTAGCTCAGGCTGTCAGGGCTCATTGACAAAGGGAAGCTCCAGGAAGCTACTCTGTCTTTAAAAACAGGTTTCTCCCCTTTTACATCCACGCAAATATAATATTCTGCATTCTTAATATTTCCCAGGATATTTCAGTTTTCTAGCAGAGGGCCGGTTTTAACTTCCTACAATACTTTTGTCCTATTGCCTTTTGTGTGTGCCCTTGCTCATGGTTCTAATCCTGTGTTGCTCTTATTCCTCTGCCCTAAAGTAATCTCCGTGGGGCAGGGATGAGCCCTAGTGTCTTTTGGTGTTAATCATGTGTCCAATGTATTTCCCTCTTAACTGTTTTATGATGAAATCTTGAGCTAATCGGTTCTCTGTTACCACTCTGACCTTTCTTTATTTCAAAGGTAACTTCTTCCTGCACCTCCCAGATCTTTTGTATTATTTGTACTCTGCAGCTGTTTCTAATTGTCTAGATACCCTTGTAATTATCCTCAGTAGGTTCTTTTAAAATGCGTTCAGAGTTTCTATTTCTCTGACTTGGGTATTTTGAGTCAACGTTTGTATTCTTATTCTAGTGATTTCTAGTCTGGTTCTTGTGACAATACTGTTTTTGAGGTTTCTGGCCTGGTCTTCCTAGTACAACACTGTCTCGGTGAAGTTCCCTTCCTACAGAGGAAAGTTAAAAATAAGTCTAGATGTTTTGGAAAAAGAACCAATAAGGAAGAAAAAAGGGGTTTTGTAACCCTCAACTAAGTTTTAGTTTTCTGTGTGTGTTTATTTTTTATTTCCTCTTTTACCACTTCAGGTGTTGAGGGAGAGACGACATTCTGGTTTTGCACTTCTCAACAGCCTCAACAGTTGTTATTTGATGCTGTTATAGTATCTCTTTGAAGTTCTTTCTCCACCTTCATCTGGATCTGCTTCACGTTTAACAGAGTTACAAGGGACCTTGTGGTCATCTAGTCCAACCCCTGCCCAAGCAGGAGACCCATTTCTGACACATGGCAGTCCAGTCTCTTCTTGAAAGCTTCCAGTGATGAAGCTCCCACAACTTCCAAAGGCAACTTCTATTCCATGGGTTGATTGTTCTCCCTGTCAAAAAAGTTCTCCTTGTTTCTAGGTTGAATCTCTCCTTGTTCAGTTTTCATCCATTGTTCCTTGTCTGACCTTCGGGTACATTGGAAAACAGCTTGACCCCCTTCCTCTCTGTGGCAGCCCCTCAAATATTGGAAGACTGCTATGATGTCTCCCCTGGTCCTTCTCTTCACTAGACTAGCCATGCCCAGTTCCTGCAACCATTCTTCATATGTTTTAATCCCCAGTCCCCTAATCATCCTGGTTGCTCTCCTCTGCACTCTTTTTAGAGTCTCAACATCTTTTTTTATAATGTTAATAATATTAAAACCTGCTTTAACACCTTGTATCATAGGTTATAATCAAGAAATGGCTGTATTTATGAATGTTTTGGGGATTGCAGACCCAGCACACAAATCAGCATTGATTAACATATGAAAAGTCAGTGGTGGACTTGTGTGTGATGGACTTCTGTCTCCCGAGTATGTAGAAATTACACTTTGCATGTTGAAAATTTGGTATTTGGTATTTGTTTATTTGTATGCCGCCCTTTTCCCTGGGGGGACTCAGGGCAGCTCACAATCCAATGTGTTTTGGAAGCAGGATAGCTGGCAATATAGTGGTTGGTGGTGGGCTAAGATCCTGGGGAAAACATAGGTTGGTCACATATACAAAAATAGTTAATGTTGTGACGTTTAGGCTGAAGGAATGAGCAACTGCCCTGTTGCTTATGACCAGGTGTCAGAATCCTGAAAGTCATGTGCCTTTGTGGACTTAAAAGTATATAAGGCAAGAGTGAAGAATGGGAGGTGTTCCATCAGTCTCAAGCCATCCCCTTGACTGATTGACCCTCATTGCAATGTGATTCATGTAAGAGCTTTATGTTTATTATGCTCTAAATTCTAATAAACATCAGAGTCCTAGAGTGAGACTTTTTGTGGTGTGCTGTCTGTCCAATTGTTATTAAGTACAGCTCTGCTCATAACCAGGTTTTTCCCTTGTCACATCTGACAAGCGAAGCCAATAGAGAAGACAGATTCACTGAACCACCATGTTACTAACGCAACAACTGCCGAGGTTGACTTACAACTGGGGCAAGAAACGTCATAAAAGGGGGCAAAACTCACTCAGCAACTGTCTCGCTTAGCCACAGAAATTTTGGGCTCAAGTGCGGTGGGAAATCAAGGAATACCTGTATTCAGATTTGGACAAAGGCTGGGAAAGAGCCTGTATATTTTTTTCAGCAAGCTTCTATATTTTACCTAGTCACCCAAGCAGGAAACACAGCTGGTTGTTTGACAGTATATGACACAGTAAGGAAAATACCAAGGTAGCCATGCCTACATCCTGTTGCAATGAATTTTTAGCAAGCTTGCTATGGTTTCCATCTCACCCTTTCCCACACGTGTCCTTTATTTCAGTGCAAACACCTTAAGTAGAAACTGGAGAAGGATTTTTTTTCTGCCTCCTATCTGAAGATGGTGCTCAATCAGGCAACACCTGTGCGTAGAAAGCGGATAATACCTGTGGTTGAGCTTAAAGGGGTTAAAACCATCGAGGACTGGGTTGCTAGAAAGGTTGGAAAGCGATGGGAAGCGGAGAAGAAAGAAAGTCCAGTTGCCTTTTGAAAAAAAAAATCTTTGAACTTCCTCTTCCGGATCATT
This sequence comes from Thamnophis sirtalis, assembly GCF_051295495.1. NCBI lineage: Eukaryota > Metazoa > Chordata > Lepidosauria > Squamata > Natricidae > Thamnophis > Thamnophis sirtalis. The sequence goes on from NW_028261383.1 coordinate 10,049,572, forward strand.
CATGGGAGGAGAGTGGTGTGAAGAGCGGTTTTTTTGCTCTTCTCATGATCGAAGCAGCAGCTGGAAGGTGAGTCCGGGAGTAAGTCGGGCTGTTTGGTTTCCTCCACGGCCTGGAAGCAAAGAAGCAACTGGGCTGAAGCATCTCAGCAGCTGCTGCAGGTTCCTTCCCTCCCCAAATTTAAGTCCACTGGTGCTGCACGCTGTGAAACTGGTGGCTGCAATTTTCCTTCTGATGGGAAGATTGAAAAAGTCTCCTTCCAGTGAAGGTTGATTCTTCGGGAATGGCTTCCCCCCAGAGGTTGTGGGTGCTCCCATCACTGGAGGGTTTGTGACAGAGCTGGGAGGGACCTTGCGGGTCTTCTATTCCGACGCCCTGATCAAGCAGGAGGCCCAATATCATTTCAGACAAACGTCTCTGTTTAAAAGCCACCAGTGATAGAGCATCCACAACTTCTGAAGTGTCAGGAAATTTCTCCTTAGTTCTAGGCTGCTTCTCTCCTTGATGAGTGTCCCTGCAGTTCCTTGTCCTGCCTCCAGGGGCTTTGGAGAATAGGGTGACACCCCTCCCTCTTTTGTGGCAACTCCTCAAGTATTGGAAGATGGCTATCATGTCACCCCTAGTTTCCCACACTCCCTGCATTGTTTTCTCTTTTTTATCCATGAAATTTTGCTTAGGCTCTGAATTTGTTAAAATCAGCTCTTCTAAAGTTTAAGACACTTGTTGGGTTATATTCTATTGCTTGTGTTTGCATTATATTGAATTCCAGTAAGACGTGGTCACTCGCCCAAGATTCCGACAACTTCAACTCCTTCTATCGCTTCCCTATTAGTAAGAATTAGGTCGAGTATAGTTTTTCCAGTAGTTCACTCCTCTATCTTTGGGATGACAAAGTTGTCAGCTAAGTTGGTTACGATCTATTCAATCTTCTGCTTGCTGTACACTTTGCCTCCCAGTTGATATCAGGGTAGCTAAAGTCTTCCATTATATCTTTTTTTTTTCAGAAAAAGAGTTTTATTTCTTTTAAAAAACACAAATATTTCATCATTCGTCAATCATTAAAACATTGAAGTACATTTTTTTTGTATGCCCCTCCCTCCCTCCACCCCCCAGCCGCCCTCCTCCTCCCCCCCCCAACTTCCCAGAACCCGTACACGGTATGGATTTTTAACTAATACAGTCTAAAATCTATTGAGAAAAAAGAAATAAAGAAATTAATGACATTCTACATTGACCTTAGCTTCTTCTTACTGAAGTAACTTTAAACAGTTTAAATCATTTCTGATCTTAAGTATAGGCTAACTGGAATTTCTTGGTCCCGTATTTATTTTGTATATAGTCAATCCATTTTTTCCAGACTCGTTTATATCTCTCATTTGAGTGATCTTTAAGATATGCCGATATTTTAGCCATCTCGGCTAAGTTTGTGACTTTCAATGTCCATTCTTGGAATGTAGGCAAGTCTTCCTTCTTCCAGTATTGCGCCACCAACAGTCTTGCTGCCGTTATTAGGTGCAGAATCAAGTTAGTCTCTACCACTGTAAAGTCAGTACATATACCTAGTAAAAATAACTGAGGAGTAAATTTTATCCTTCTTTTAAAAATATTTTGCATAACCCACCATATTTTTATCCAGAATGCCTTAACCTTTTGGCAGGTCCACCATATATGATAATATGTAGCATCGAGAGAACCACACCTCCAACATTTAGGCTGTACATTCGGATACATAGAAGCCAACTTTTTAGGATCTAAATGCCATCTATAGAACATCTTGTAAAAATTTTCTCTCAGATTTTGAGCTTGTGTAAATTTCACATTTCTTACCCAGATTCTTTCCCATGTATCCAACATTATTGGTTCTTCAATATTTTGAGCCCATTTTATCATACAATCTTTAACTAATTCTGTTTCCGAATCCATCTTTATTAATACATCATATATCTTCTTTATACGCATTAAGCTTTGATCTCTTATTTGTTTAAACAAGTTTGTATTTGTATTTGTATTTGAGTTTATTTATATGCCGCCCTTTTCCCTGGGGGGACTCAGGGCGGCTTACAACTCGAAAGGGGGGGAAAACAAACATTTAACACATAGGACAGTACATCATTAAAAGCACAACATTCATACTATTCGGGTGGGTTACAGTCTTTAACCCCAGGCCTGATGGGATAGCCAGATTTTAAGGGCTGTGCGGAAGGTCTGGAGGGTGGTGAGGGTACGAATCTCCACGGGGAGATCATTCCATAGGGTCGGAGATGCCACCGAGAAGGCTCTCCTCCGCGTGGTTGCCAGTCGACATTGACCAGCAGATGGGACTCGGAGGAGGCCTAATCTATGGGATCTAATTGGTCGAGTGGAGGTGATTGGCAGTAGGCGGTCTCTCAAGTACCCAGATCCACTACCATGAAGGGCTTTGTGAGTGATAAGTAGCACCTTGAAGCGTACCCGGAGATCGACAGGTAGCCAGTGCAGCTCGCAGAGGATAGGTGTTATGTGGGTGAAGCGAGGTGCACCCACAATCGCTCGGGCGGCCGCATTCTGGACTAGCTGAAGTCGCCGAATACTCTTCAAGGGCAGCCCCATGTAGAGCACATTGCAGTACTCCAGCCTAGAGGTCACAAGGGCACGAGTGACTGTTGTGAGAGCCTCCCGGTTCAGGTAGGGGCGCAACTGGTGCACCAGGCGAACCTGGGCAAATGCCCCCCTGGTCACAGCTGACAAATGGTGTTCAAAAGTCAGCTGTGGGTCCAGGAGGACTCCCAAGTTGCGGACCCTGTCTGACGGGCGTAATGTTTGACCCCCCCAGCCTGAGAGATGGGATACTTGCCGAATTAGTGGGAGGGAAACACAACAGCCCCTCGGTCTTGTCTGGGTTGAGCACAAGCTTGTTAGCCCTCATCCAGTCCCTAACAGCTTCAAGGCCCTGGTTCATCACGTCCACCGCTTCATTGAGTTGGCATGGGGCGGACAGATACAACTGAGTATCGTCCGCATACTGGTGGTATTTTATCCTGTGCCGCTGAATGATCTCGCCCAGCGGTTTCATGTAGATGTTAAAAAGTAGGGGGGACAAGACCGAACCCTGCGGCACCCCATATGTTAGGGGCCTAGGGGTAGATCTCTGCCCTCCGACTAACACCGACTGCGACCTGTCCGAGAGGTAAGAGGAGAACCACCGCAAAACGGTGCCTCCCACCCCCACCTCCCGCAGTCGTCGCAGAAGGATACCATGGTCGATGGTATCGAAAGCCGCTGAGAGGTCAAGGAGAACCAGGATGGAGGCGTGGCCTCCGTCCCTGGCTCTCCAGATTTCATCGGTCAATGCGACCAAAGCGGTTTCTGTGCTGTAGCCAGGCCTGAAGCCAGACTGAAATGGGTCAAGATAACTAGCTTCCTCCAAGGACCGCTGGAGCTGAAAGGCCACCACCTTCTCAACAACCTTCCCCATAAAGGGGAGGTTGGAGACTGGACGATAGTTGTTAAGAACGGCTGGATCCAAAGATGGTTTCTTCAGGAGGGGTCTCACCACTGCCGTTGGTGGTGAGACCCCTCCTGGTCTCACCACCAAGTTATCCTCAACTTGGATAAAACCAATTTTTTGATCTATTTTCCACCTAGCCTGTAATTGCCCATACTGGAACCATGTTTGAACTACCTTCTCCTCTTTTAATACGTCTAAAGATTTTAATTGTAATACCCCCCTTTCCGAGGTAAGAAGCTGTCTGTAAGTAATTCTGTCCTGTTTTTGTGCTATATTCATATTTTCAATTGTGTGTCTAGGAACTGCCCACATGGGTATCTTGTCATTTAATTTATATTGGTATTTTTTCCAAACCCGCAGTAAAGCATTTCTTAAAATATGACTTTTAAAATTCTTATCCAATTTTTTGTTGAATAACAGGTAAGCATGCCAGCCAAATACCAGATCGTGTCCCTCAATATTCAATATTCTATCATTGGTTAAATGAATCCAATCACTAATTACAGATAATGCCACTGCTTCATAATATAGTTTTAAATTAGGTAGTTTCAATCCTCCTCTCTCACGTACATCTTGCATTATTTTCATCTTTACCCTCGGCTTCTTTCCTGCCCATACAAATTTGTTGATACCCTTCTGCCATTCTAAAAGGTTCGCATCTTTTTTCAGTATAGGTAACATTTGGAAAAGAAATAAAAATTTTGGTAAAATATTCATTTTCACTGCCGCTATCCTACCCAGCAAAGATAAGTGCAATTTCTCCCATTTTTTCATCTCTGTCTGTATACTATGCCAAAGTGGTTCATAATTATGCTTATATAATTTCCCATTTGAAGTTAAAATGTTAACTCCAAGATATTTGACTTTTTTAACTACCTCACATCCTAGCATCACTCCTAATTCTTCCTTTTGTTTAATATTCATATTAATATTTATTAATTAATACATGTTAATTAATATGTTATTTATTTATTAACATGTTATTTATTAATACATGTTTAATATTTTGGTTTTTCCTAAATTTATTTTAAAGCCAGACACTTGACCATATTGATTAATCGTATTCATTAGAACCATACTGGATTCCTGCGGTTGTTCCAATATTATAACCAAATCATCCGCAAAAGCGCGGACTCTATATTCTTGCTGCCTAATCTTGATCCCTTTTAAACCATCCAAGCCCCGTATTTTATTCAACAATACTTCCAAAGTTATAATAAACAATAATGGGGACAAAGGACAGCCCTGTCTTGTACCTTTTCCAATTTGAAAAGAGTCTGTTAAACTTCCATTGACTATGATTTGTGCTGTTTGCTGTTGGTATATTGCTTTAATTGACTGTAAAAAATTATCTCCTATCTGCATTTTTTGCAATATCTTCAGCAGAAATTGCCAGTTAACTCGATCAAAGGCCTTCTCAGCATCCAAAAATATAAACGCAGCAGGGATCTGGTTGTTCTTTCCCAAATATTCTAATGCATTAATAATTAATCTGACATTACTTTTCATCTATCTCCCCTGTATAAAACCTGTTTGGTCCGTGTGTATCAATTGTTGAATAACCAACATTAACCTATTTGCTAATATTTTAGTAAAATTTTTATAATCTACATTCAGTAATGAAATAGGTCTATAATTTTTGGGTTGAGTAGTATCTTGATCTTCTTTGGGTATCAAAGATATAAACGCTGTCTTCCAAGATGGAGGCACTTTACCTTCCATTTGAATCATATTAAATAATTCTCTAAAAGGTTCTACCATTTCTAACTGTAAGTTTTTATAGTAAACCGCTGTCAAGCCATCTGTACCTGGTGCTTTCCCTGACTTTAATTGCTTAATTACCTGCAAGATTTCCCCAGAGGTTATTGGTTGATTCAATTTTTGCCTGTGCTCTTCTCTAACTGAAGGTATTTTCTCTTTGTCTAAATATTTGTCTATGTCTAAACCATTAATTTTATCCCCTTTATACAGTTCTGTAAAAAATTCCCGAAAAGCCTACTGAATCTCTTCCTGTTGAAACACCTCCTTCCCTCTGTAAATCAGTTTAGATATATTTCGAGTTTTCCTTTTTTTCCTAATCTGATAAGCTAACCATCTGCCAGGTTTGTTTGCGTTACAAAAAGTATTGTGTTTTGCATATAATAAATTAGTGGCTACCTGGTCAGAGATCAACATGTCAAATTGAGATTTTAATATATTAATAGCTTCCTTAACCTTTGTATCGTCTGGGTTCATTGTTAACTCCAGCTCTTTTCTCTTAATTTCCTCTTCCAGTTCTCTTTGTTTTAACCCTTGTTTATTTCTATGTGTTTTATTTATATTCATCAGCACTCCTCTCATATACGCTTTGCTTGCATCCCATACAAATTCCATAGATGTACCCTTATTCATATTCAAAACAAAATATTCAGATAGTAATTTTTTACAATCATTAATATACTTTTCATATCTAAATAAGTTTTCATTCAATCTCCAAGACCTTCTTGCCTGCACTACCCTTCCCAACTCCATCCAAACTGGGTTATGGTCCGAAAGGACCCTAGCCGCAATCTTTGTCTTCTTGACCCTAGAAAGCAAATCATTAGTGGTTAGAATAAAATCAATCCTTGAAAGGGATTGATGCCTGTCCGAGAAGAAAGTGAAGTCATATTCCTCTGCATTTCTTTCTTGCCAAATATCTCTCAATTCAAAGTCATCCATAATGTCAAAGAAAGGTTTTGGTAACTTTGCTCGCATCTTAGTATTTAGGCGGGAAATCTTCTTATCTCTCTTAGTGTCTATCACTCCATTCCAGTCACCCAATAGTATACAGGAGCTATAGTCCCACTGTACTAATTTAGCATGAAGATTTCTATAGAATCTGTCTTGCTGTTGATTGGGAGCATAAATTCCCAAAAGTAATGTCTTTTTCCCTTCTAGGATTAAGTCTAAAGCAATATATCTTCTGAAGGGATCTGCTTCTATTAATTCAGCTTTCATGTCTTTTCTTAAGTATACAACTATACCATTCTTCTTTTCCATAGCGGAAGCTGCAAAATGTTGACCAAGTTTTGAGTTGATCAAATATTTTTGATCAGTTGACTTGATATGAGTTTCTTGCAAACAAATTACATCATTCTTAAACTGTTTGAGATAATGAAATATTTTCTTCCTCTTCTGTGGAGAATTCAGTCCGTTGACATTCCATTTTAAAATCTTAGTTGTCATCTTTGGTTGGCTGAAGCATTTTTAGAGCTTCCTGCATGGCCTGTTTAACCTTAGGTCTAGCTCCTCCCACTGCTTCCAGGCTTGTTATTGTAGTTCCTTGATCGATGGCCGGTGATTGTTGATGCTGTTGCTTTTTAGCTTGTTTCTCCATTCGTCTAGTAGTCATGCGGCTAGATCTTTGTTCCATAACACCTTGCACTTCTAGAAAAGAGAGATGCTCCATCTTGTCTGGTGGTTGTGTAGTTTGCTGTCTATCCTGTCCTTCTTGTGGTCTTTCTCTAGGTCCAGATGGTGCAGGGTATCCAGCCTTCAATATATTATAATAAAAATCTCGGGCTTTCCATACAGAGTTGAGGCGATACCTTTGCTTATCAAATGTAAATATAATGCCAAATGGTGCATCCCATCTATACTGTATCTGACGGTTTCTGAGTTCTTCGACCAAAAAAGCGTAGTCTCTCCTGGCTCTTAACATTTGAGGTGGTATCTCTTTCAAAACAGTCAGGTCTTGACCGCCAATTTGAAGCTTAGTGTTATAAGACGCTTGCAGTACCATATTTCTAAGCTCTCTTGTAGTAAAATATATAACGATGTCTCGAGGAAGCTGCTTCTGCTTTGCCAGCCAGGAGTTAACACGGTAAGCTTTGTTAATTTGCCAATCAAGATTGGTCCCTGGTCTTCCCATCAGGCGGTTAAAGGCTTCCGATAGGATCTGTTTCAAGTTCTCCTGTTTCTCCTCACGCAGCCCCCTTACTCTTAATGCAAACTCCATTTGTCGGTACTGTATCATAATAATTTCTTTTTCAGCATTTTCCACTTTTTGTTCCACCACCTCTGTTTTCAATGTCAAGTTAGTATTGGCATCATTAAGAACCTCTAGAGTATCTTCCATTCCAGAAGTATGTTCTGTTAATACAGTTACAACCCACAGTAATTAGCTTAGCAACTACAGAGGAGCAGATATAAGTTGGCACTGTCATGTGACAAGATGCTTAATGATTGAGCTGCTTAGTGACGCAAATATCAGTTCCAATTGCGGGAGGTTAAGTGAGGACTACTTGAACAAGGATGTCACCAGAGGGGTTGTAGACAGTATTTTCTGCCCTTATTTGCAGCTGAGGACTTCCATGAACAAAAGTGGTGTATACTTCTTCTTTTTTCACCTCATCTCTAACCATTTTATAAACAATTAAAGTTACATTTTTCTTTGCATCTTACAGATGACCAGGATGGCAATAAGAGCACTCTGGACAACTGTAAATAACAATCAGTGGTGAAAAGGGAAGAAAATCAAGCCAGAAATCAAAATATTTTCCATTTCCTGCAGAAAACCATACAAATCTGCTCTTCCTCCAGCAGCTGACAAAAGAGAGAAAATTGAGAAAGAATAAGCAGATTATGCAGAATTCAAGGATAAATTGAATGAGAGGTGAACGGAGATTTTACATCATTCAGCAAAAGAGGGATATATGTGGAAGTCCGTGGGGAGGAAGACAGACAGTAATGCAGGCCTCTCTCTGAGGAAGAAGACGACTTAAATGAAAGCACCACTAAACAAGACATTGTCCATAATTTTGACCTCCCCAAGTATATCAGCTGTGAAAAAGCTCCATAGATTTGCCTATTGTGGGAAAAGCACAGATTGCAAATCACAACTGATTATGTACTAGAGGGGGCAGAAAGGAGAAAATCCATACAAATTACCTGAATGTGGCAAAAACTATGGTCACAACAGCTCCCTTGTGGTTCATGGAAGTATCACCACACAAGGGGGAAGTGCTCCCAATGTAAATGTTTTAGTGAGCATGTCAACATGGTGCTACATCAGATAACTCACAGGAGGGAGAAAACGTATGACTGCAGATTGTGAGAAAGTTACATTAGAAATTCTCAGGTCTTGAGACACTAAAGGATACACACACAGGAATAAAACCATTTGGACATCCTTTCTGTGGGAAAAGTTTCAGTGAGAATTCCACCCTAGTGAAGCACCCAAGGACTCCCACAAAAGTGAAACCATTTGAATGTCATGATTGTGGGGAAAAATTTTAGTCACAATTTTAGTCTGGTGACACATCAGTAGATTGACTCCAGGGAGAAACTGTATGAGTATCCAGATTATGGGAAAAACAACATTAGAAATTTCCATCTGAAGAGACACCAGACAACTCTCACAGAAGAAAAACCCTTTGAATGTCCTGATTATGGGGAAGTCACAATTCCAGCCTGGTGATACATCAGAAGACTCACATAGGAGATAAATGCTTTGAATGTCCTGATTGTTGGAAAACTTTCAGTTATGATTCCAATTTGTGAAATACTAGAGGAACCATAAAGGAGAAAAACCCATTCAATGTCCTGACTCTGGGAGAAATTTCAATCATACTTGAAAATACATCAGAGGATTCACTCCATGGAGAAACCTTATAAGTGTGGAGATTGTGGGAAAAGTTTCATTAGAAATTCCCACCTCCTGAGACACATGACCACACACACAGAAGAGAAACTCTTTGAATGTCCGGACTGTGGGAAAAGCTTTAGTGAGAGTTTCAGCCTACGGAAACACCAGATGACTCACACAGGAGAGAAACCCTTTGAATGTCCTATCTGTGGGAAAACCTTTAATCAGAATTCCAATCTGGTGACACACCAGAGTACACACACAGGAGAGAAACCTTTTGAATGTTCTATCTGTGGGAAAAGCTTTAATCAAAATTCCAATCTGGTGACACATCAGAGGACTCACACAGGAGAGAAACCCTTTGAATGTCATATCTGTGGGAAAAGCTTTAATCAGAATGTCAATCTGGTGAGACACCAGAGCACTCACACAGGAGAGAAACCCTTTGAATGTCCTATTTGTGGGAAAGGTTTTACTTTTAATTACAGCCTGGTGACACACCAGAGGACTCACACAGGAGAGAAACCCATTGAATGTCCTATCTGTGGGAAAAGCTTTAGTGATAATTCCAGTCTTGTGACACACCAGAGGATTCACACCAGAGAGAAACCCTTCAAATGTCCTGATTGTGGAAAAGGTTTTAATCTGAGTTCCAGCCTACGAACACACCAGAGGACTCACACAGGAGAGAAACCCTTTGAATGTCCTATCTGTGGGAAAAGCTTTAGTCAGAATTCCAATCTGGTGACACATCAGAGGACTCACACAGGAGAGAAGCCCTTTGAATGTCCTATCTGTGGGAAAAGCTTTAATCGGAATTCCCATCTGGTGATACACCAGAGGACTCACACCGGAGAGAAACCCTTTGAATGTCCTATCTGTGGGAAAAGCTTTATTAAAAATTTGGATCTGGTGAGACACCAGAGGACTCACACAGGAGAGAAACCCTTCAAATGTCCTGATTGTGGAAAAGGTTTTAGTGAGAGTTTCAGCCTACGGAAACACCAGAGGACGCACACAGGAGAGAAGCCCTTTGAATGTCCTATCTGTGGGAAAACCTTTAATCAGAATTCCAATCTGGTGACACATCAGAGGACTCACACAGGAGAGAAACCCTTTGAATGTCATATCTGTGGGAAAAGCTTTAATCAGAATGTCAATCTGGTGAGACACCAGAGGACTCACACAGGAGAGAAACCCTTTGAATGTCCTATTTGTGGGAAAGGTTTTAGTTTTAATTGCGACCTGGTGACACACCAGAGGACTCACACAGGAGAGAAACCCATTGAATGTCTTATCTGTGGGAAAGGCTTTAGTCAGAATTCCAATCTGGTGACACACCAGAGGACTCACACAGGAGAGAAACCCTTTGAATGTCATATCTGTGGGAAAAGCTTTAATCAGAATGTCAATCTGGTGAGACACCAGAGGACTCACACAGGTGAGAAACCATTTTAATGTCATATCTGTGGGAAAAACTTTAGTGATCATTGTAACCTGGTGACACACCAGAGGACTCATACAGGAGAGAAACCCTTTGAATGTCCTATTTGTGGGAAAACCTTTAATCAGAATTCCATTCTGGTGAGACACCAGAGGACTCACACAGGAGAGAAACCCTTTGAATGTCTTTCCTGTAGGAAAGGTTTCTGTGATCATTCCAACCTGGTGAGACACCAGAGGACTCACACAGGAGAGAAACCCATTGAATGTCCTATCTGTGGGAAAAGCTTTAGTGATAATTCCAGTCTTGTAAAACACCAGAGGACTCACACCGGAGAGAAACCCTTCAAATGTCCTGATTGTGGAAAAGGTTTTAGTCAGAGTTCCAGCCTACGGACACACCCGAGGACTCACACAGGAGAGAAACCCATTAAATGTCCTATCTGTGGGAAAGGCTTTAGTCAGAATTCCAATCTGGTGACACACACAGGAGAGAAACCCTTTGAATGTCCTATTTGTGGGAAAACCTTTAGTCAGAATTTCAATCTGGTGACACACGAGAGGACTCACACCGGAGAGAAACCCTTCAAATGTCCTGATTGTGGAAAAGGTTTTAGTCACAGTTCCAGTGTATGGACACACCAGAGGACTCACACAGGAGAGAAACCCTTTGAATGTCCTATCTGTGGGAAAAGCTTTATTACAAATTCCGATCTGGTGAGACACCAGAGGACTCACACAGGAGAGAAACCCTTTGAATGTCTTTCCTGTAGGAAAGGTTTCTGTGATCATTCCAGCCTGGTGAAACACCAGAGGACTCACACAGGTGAGAAACCATTTGAATGTCATATCTGTGGGAAAAGCTTTAGTGATAATTCTAATCTAGTGAGACACCAGGACTCACACAGGAGAGAAACCCTTCAAATGTCCTTATTGTGGGAAAGGTTTTAGTCTGAGTTTCAGCCTGTGGGCACACCAGAGGACTCACACAGGAGAGAAACCCTTTGAATGTCCTTTTTGTGGAAAAAGCTTTAATCAGAATTGCAATCTGGCGAGACACCAGAGGACTCACACAGGAGAGAACCCTTTTAATGTCTTTCCTGTAGGAAAGGTTTCTGTGATCATTCCAGCCTGGTGAAACACCAGAGGACTCACACAGGTTAGAAACTATTTGAATGTCCTAATTGTGGGGGAGGTTTCAGTCAGAATTTCAACCTGGTGGCACACCAGAGGACTCACACCGTGTAGAAATCTTTGAATTGTCGAGTCTGCGATCATTACTTCAAGCATAAATCATCCCTTATTGCACACAAGGTAATTCATATGAGGAAAGATAGATGAGTTTAGAGAATACTTGAATTTCATTTTTGATCTCCCAGTATACATGAGAAATTGATTGTTTGAATTTTGGCCTGATTAATTTTGCTCAAACATTTCTCATGATTAAATTTGTAAGTGGAGTTAAAAGGAAAAGGAAAAATGGCTAACTATTAGTTTCTGGTTATCAGCAAAACTTTTGGATATTTCCTTTTCTAAAAGTAGAGGAATTCCTCAAAATGGAATTGTGGGTGGAGCTTTTGTCTGCTGATTATGGAATTTCCACATGTGGAGTTTCAGTCTTCTACCTTGATTTCACCCAATTTTCAGCCCCAGAATTCCACAGCCCGCATAAAAGTAGTTCTCGAGATATAACTCTTATGTGCCTTGAATTAAGGTTGCAGGTTGCAATGGCTCTTAAGTGAAATTGCTTTCCTTAACTACCCGAATCCTCCTGCTCTCCCTGATGCAGCCATTAATCAAATGTTTGAGTCACTAAGCAGAACACTGTCTATTCAGAGCTGGGAAAAACTGCCTGCCGTAGGAATCTCTAGCCCCCCCCCCCCCCCCCGCCACCCTCCAAGACATTCTTTTGCTTTGTTTCCTAACCCTTGAGTCTCCTTGGCCCTTCACTCTCTCCCCCAGAGTCCCACCCCACCCGACCTCACACCCTCCTCCTTCTTACCTTCTGAAGATCTCTGAACCTCATATTGGGGAGGGAGGGAAGGACATATATCAATGATGGCTAACGTATTTTGGATTGTGTATCAAATGTGCATGGGCACGGCCACACCCATAATGCTATGCATGTGACCCCAGCACGCATGTGTGTGCGACTAGTGCTCCCCCCCCCATTAACCATACCACTTTGAAGCAGAAGAAAACTTCTGAACTAGGAAATATTTAATATCACCTCTTGTGACCTTCTGACAAGTAACGTCAACGGGAAAAACTAGATTCACCCATGTTGCTAATTTAACAATTGTGGTTATTCACTTAACTGTGGCAAGGTCACAAAAATGGAGCAAATTGCCCTAAATGTGATTGACTTAACAAAATTTTTGGCCTCAATTGTTGTAAGTTGAGGACTACCTGTACAAACTATTTCTCCTATAGTAAAACAGTTCCAAGCCTAACAGAGCATGCTTGAAGTCTGCAGAAAGAAGGTTCCAGGCGTATTCCCCATTTCCTCCTCAAGAATTTTTCTTGCCTTCCTGTTGAAAGAAGGAAGGAGATCCTTCTGGACTCAAAGGCACTTTTGGTTTTTCCTTACCTTTCCGGCTGCAGCCGCCTTATCAGGCGTGCCCACGCCTCACACATTGGGATTATAAGCAACAACTTTATTGTGTAGAAAAAGTAACACAAGGAAATCTCTCTGAAAGTCTTTGTACTCCACCAACGTCCACTGGGGGTTTTACACAGCATTTGCCACACAGTTTACAAGTCAGAGTCAGAAAGAATTTTCTCATCTCCCTTTAGAGCAGTGGTTCCCAAAGGGGGTGGTACCGCCCCCTGAGGGACGGTGGGATGACTTAGGGGGGCTCTAAGAGGCAAGGAGGCAGCAGGGGGGGCACTAAGATGCAAGGGGGGCGCTAAGAGGCAAAGGAGGTGGCAGCGGGGTGCTGGAAATGGCCCCGTTGCAGGGCGCAATTCTGCCTGGGGCTCTGTTGGCCGCCAGTCATCTGGGCACTTCCAGGAGGGGTGAAATTCAGTCTAACGTCCCAAAGACTGGAAGGATTATTCGCTCGCTCAGGAGGCATACGAGCATGTCAGGCTGGGGGGGGGCAAAGGGGGGCCTGCATTTCTCCTCTGATACGACTCTGCGTGTGCTGTGCATGGAGAAGAGATGCGTGACTGAACGGGGCTGTGCTTGGGCCTCAATTGTTCAGGGATTGGGAATTGGTGTTGCATTACGCAGCAGAGTCCGATGTCACTGCGCAAGAGCGCTCGCCTGCCTCTCTCACGCTTTTATAAATGGCTTTACTTCTGACTCCCCTTCCGGGACTGTGTTGTGAGCCGCCTCCGCGATGATTGCATGTGCAACGGAGCCAACCGCTCCCCCAATCCCTCTTGCACTCGCTCCACACGGATGCACCACTCTCGCCTGCCTCTACCCCTCCCACCTTAGAAATGCAATAAAGGTAAACATGCGGTGGGGGGGAGAGAGGCTAGCCCCCCTCTGCCTCCTTGCTCCATTCGTAGAGGTGGCCTTAAAAAGCGAGGAGCGGGAGGAAGGGTACTTGGGATGGTTTCTCAAACTTTCAGTTGCAAAGTAATCTAATTGAACGCTGAAATATAGGGGAGATTGTGGAAGAGGAATAAGCATTTCCAACATATACAGTTTTTAAAAAAGTAAATAAAAAAGTGGTCTAAAGTTGGTTATTGTCACATACAGGAAAAAACAAAGCAAAACAAAATTATGATAGAACAACGTCCCATATTAGAAGAAAATGCTGTCCAAATGTTCCAGTATTCCAAACAAGATGTTTTATAACCAAATGGAGTCAAAACGCTGCAGGTTTTTTTTTTTAATAAAGTGCCCTTCCTATCTTGACATTTATGCACAGTGAGACCTTTGTCACAGATAAACCTGGATAATGGCATCACTCTTATGTTGTGTAAGTATACATGAGCTGCAAGACTTGTATTTTGCCATAGTATCATCTACAGCTCCATAAGTACTACTAGGATTTTGACCAGCTGCTGGGCACCAATATATTGAGGAATACGGAAAGACTGATCACGTGGGGCAGTCTAATGAGCATTTCTGAAATGGCAGATACCACAGAACAAAGTCTTCTTCCTTCTCTACCCCCACCCCACCCTGTTATTTTGGGGGGAAAAAAGGCAGCAGTGTGTGTGTGAATGATCAGGCATGCACTGTATTACACAGAATTTACTGAACAGTGAAGTAGTTACTAAATTTTACTGAGTTTACTACGTTACTAAGGTTCTTGAAAAATGACTATCAGACTTTGAGAACCTGGTATCACTGGATCATGTTCAACAATTGTGTTGAATTAACATTAACTAAAAAGGTTTTTAAATTGGATTTTGAATAAATGTGCAATTGTTTGTTACAGTTTTCAATTTTACTGTTACTATCTTCCTTCCGTCGTACAAACCGCCCGGTCACATGATCCTCAGCCATGCCCACCAAGCCACGCCCACAGAACCGGTAGTAAAAATATTGAATTCCACCACTGGGTGGGAAGCACTGAGGATCAGTTTGTAGCACCAGGGGGCGGTGGACTGAAAAAGTTTGGGAACCACTGCTTAAAGTAATTCCTGCCTGTTTTACATCTTAGCCTTCCTGCATACCAGTATGTGTAATACAGAGCTCAGCCAAGCTATTTATCCTAACGTGTACACAGAGAAACCTCATCAGTTTTCTAAATTTTTTTAAATGTAACTTCAGCAGTAATATAGCATAGCTTTCAATATACTTCCTATTTCCAGCATACTACTTCTTTTTTGAGGTCTTCAAAACTCTCCTATTCGTGCCTTTTGCCTTCTCCCATAGTACATTTTGAGTTTTTAACTTTTTATTTAGAAGATTCAGGGGTCTCCTAACGCTTATAATCCTTTTCTTGAAGACCAAGGAAATATTGACCATAATTCTTTCTCCCTTTTCAGTTTATTGGACACCTAAAGACTTTGCAGCAGGAAGGCACTATAAATAACAACAGACCATAATTCCATAAATCTAGGCCAAGGACAACTTTGGCAACTTTAAGACATGTGGACTTCAACTCCAAGAATTCTCCAGCAAGTAAAGGAACCTGGTTTTTAAGCATGGCGAGCTAAGGAATTCTGGGGGTTGAAGTGCACAAGTCAAAAAAGGACCAAGATTCACGGCTCCTGTTTAGACTCTGGCCTTCCAATTGTCAAAGATCTATTGTGCATCTGGCCTTTTCCAAGGAATCTTAGGCCTCTTCGCCAATTTAGGATTTAGGATTTAGGATTTATTATAATTTATAGGCCGCCCTTTTCCCTGAGGGGACTCAGGGCGGCTTACAAAAACACGGGAAAGGGGGTACAAAGACAAAAAGCATAAGACAATACATAATATTAAAAAATAGAGCACAACATTCATTCATCATTCGGGAGGGGACGAACTAAGATTTTTATCCCCAGGCCTGACGGGATAGCCAGATCTTAAGGGCCGTGTGGAAGGCCTGGGCGGTGGTGAGGGTGCGGATCTCCACGGGGAGATTGTTCCATAGCGTCGGAGCTGAAACTGAGAAGGCTCTCCTCCGCGTAGTCGCCAGTCGGCACTGACTGGCGGATGGAATTCGGAGGAGGCCTACCCTGTGCGATCTGATGGGACGCAGGGAGGTAACTTCCCCCTTTTGAGATTTTAAAGCAAGGAACTATTCACCATAAGTCTTTCTCCATTTCCAGGGTGTTGAACATCAAAAGACTTTACAGTAGGAAAGCACTAGAAACAACTACAAACTATAATTCCACACATCTAAGCCAGGACTCTCCAAACTTGGCAACTTTAAGACTTGTAGACTTCAACTCCCAGAATCCCCTAGCCAGAATGGTAAGAGGAATTCTGGGAATTGAAGTCCAGAAGTTACCAGGTTTGGAGACCCATAAACTAGGCCCCGACCGATTTTTTTTTAATTATTTTATTTGTTACATAAACAACACATACCCTCAATAGTGGGGGGGAAAGCAAAGCAAGAAAGAACAAGAAACAAAACAGAAGAAGAAAAAACATCACATATAGCATGTCATTTGGTTACAGGTATTTTAACATTTATCATTCTTATACATTTATTATTTCATTTAATAGGTAATATACGGTTTGGGTTGCTTTGTTTACCATCCCTTTATGTTGAGATGGTACTTCCGCCAACCCAGATATAATTTAGTATCATTTCTTATTCCCTTACCTTTACTAGTTTATCCTAACTATATTTCCCCCCACAGACACACTTTGTATATACACAACAATTAAAAAAAAACCACAAGTATATGTTATAAAAAAGTATATCAGCTGGTTACAACAAGTTTTTGTGCATCTCTTCCATTAATTCATATTAATTCAAATATCTTAACTCAAATGTTTACTATATTAACATCATCATACCTCCACTTTTAATTGACTACAGTTATTTAAACATCCTTCATCCTTAACTATACCAAAGATTTAATCCATAACCACATGCTGGCATTTCATTTACTTATTTATAAAATCCTCCATTAACATCAAATCCTCATATCCTGTTTTAGCTAAACATCCATAATATTTAATACCAAAAATTTCATCCTCCATATATATAATTTATTATCATTCTCCTTTCTTTCTTTAGTTATATCCTATATCCTATATCAGTCCTATATCAGCATTTTCCCCCTATTAGTTAAAATTTAACTGTATATAAGAGCCAAGGTGGCTCAGTGGTTAAATGCAGCACTGCAGGCTACTGCTAGATCAGCAGTTCAGCGGTTCAAATCTCAACGGCTCAGGGTTGACTCAGCCTTCCATCCTTCCGAGGTGGGTAAAATGAGGACCCAGATTGTTGGGGGCAATATGCTGACTCTCTGTAAACCGCTTAGAGAGGGCTGAAAGCCCTATGAAGCGGTATATAAGTCTACTGCTATTGCTATTTTTTATAATATTTATTATTGTGATTAATAACCTTTATATATAGTCCAAATATATTTCTAACCTTCCCTTCTCATATCCAATTATTATTTATCATAGCAACTCAACATTATATACATTACTATCATTATCAGTTATTATTCAACTATACCTATTACAAATGAATTTAACTAGGTTTAACTAATTTTAAATTATACTCTTCCATCTATCAGCCTGTGTCTCTCTAGTAACAGAACAGCCTTAAATCTGTTGCCATTCGTGGGTCCAGTTCTCCAAACATCTTTATGAGCAAGTCGATACGAAGAAATCTTTGCACCTTTTTACTTATGGTGCCTCTCATATAATGCTGTCGCCCTCTTTTTATTTCCTTTATCAGCTTGTCTTTAATTCTCAGTGGTGGTATCAAATGTTTTGCAGATGGTATTTCAGAAAGTATGAATTCTTTAATGCTTCTCACTCCTCCTGCGCCCTGTCTTTTGAAGGAAATCTTCTGTGTGGCTGCTTCCCCTTCAGACATTCCATCTTTTTCTCCCTCAGAAGTAAACCAGTTACCCCGAATATCAGCAAATTGAGAATCTTTATCTCTGACATCCTTAGTTTGTATTTGAAAAACATTCTCTGTTTTTTCCTCGTATTTTGTTGCTAAAAACACCAAATAATCCAATTTTCTCTCAATTCTATCTTGTGTGGCAGATAATTTCTGTAACGCTGAAAAAATTATTTGAATAGACACTTGAATAGACGCCATGTTTGTACGCAGTTAGTATTTTTTCTTGAGAGCTCTGAGGTATTTGCAAATAAACGCAGCTGGGAGCTGTGCAATCTATGCAACCTTATCAGATCTTAGACCAATACAACCAAGCAATAAAAGTGTCAAGTTGTAAACAACCAAATTAGTGAATTAGTTTACAGCCCGCTTGCAGAGGATCAGAGGAGATGTTGGAGTAATCTATCCTTTGTCTGTGTGAATAACATTTAAAACATTTAAAAGGTAGGATAGCCACCGTCCAAAAACCAATAAAAAGATCAAAATCGCCGCTAGATTCTTCTGTTCTTTAATTTAAATTAGCTTGAATTTTTAGGCGGACTGTTTATCTCTGAGTAATAAAATCATCTTACCAGCTAGAAACATTTTCGACTTTCTTTAAGGCTATCTGCAGTTTCAGTTAGCCTTATGGCTAATCCGGAAGTCACTGGCAAAGGAGGTTTTTTTCCCAGATCCCCCAGAGACTTTGCGAACATCTCTGGGACTACTGGATCTCCTCCTACCTTTCACTGTCTCTCCGGGACAGCTTGGGTCCAAAAAGGGACCGTCCAAATGCTTCGGAATAGAGGAGTTTCAGGAGTAGCCTGAAAGTCCGTCTTCTCACTGCTAAGCTCTGCCTTCTTTCGGCCCCAACCGATTTTGATGTTATGAAATTCCTTCCCTGTGTTTTCCAAAATGGGTTTCAGACTCATTTAACAACTGTCTTGTTTAGCAATGGAAATTTTGGGCTTTAATTGTGGTCATAAGTCAAGGGCTGCCTGTATATTCTAAAGCTGGTTCCCTAAATTGTCCAATTTACTGACAAAAAAACAGCCTATATCTGAACTGTATAAACGTAACCTTTTAACTACTGTGTAAGTTTGGGTATTAATTTAAAAAAAAACCATAATATCATATGTCAGACAAGAAATCAGTGAAACACAACCAATGTTAGGTGGTGCAGACCCAGCGCCATCCCTCCACTTATTACTTATGACAAAACTCTCAAGCCTTGTATTGGTTCAATAGTTCATTCTCTCCCGTCACTTTGTCCCAGCAAAGTGCTTACCGAAGATCCCATTTCTCTTTGTTCTGGCGTGACTTTCTCCACAAGGGTGTAGTTGTAGATCCACTGTTGATTCCTTCCAACATTAGGGAAATATGGATGGTTGTCAACACCAGTTCTGCACCTCACCACTTAGGTTGCAATGTTTCCTCCTGAAATATTTCACCATCTTCCCTATACAATGTCTAAGCCAGCTTTCTGCACCCTAAGGTTGTCTGAATGTCTTATCCCAAAGGTGCTTTTTTAGGTGAACGGGTGCGGGACGTGTGAGGCACATACCCCTGCCCTACCCTAGCTTGATTTTTAGGCCTTACATCATCTTTTCATGCTGTGGGTCTTCTTATGGTAATTAAAGACATTCCCGGTTCTGAAATTCTTTCCACACTCTACACACTGATATGGCTTCTCCCGTGTGGATTCTTTATGCAGCATAAGATTTCTCCCGTCTTTGAAATTCTTTCCACAGTCGATGCATTTAAATGGCTTCTCTCCTGTGTGGATCCTATTGTGGGAGGTAAGCTGTGCACTCTCACTAAAATATTTTCCATACTCCAGGCATTTATAGGATTTCTTCCCTGAGTGAATTATTGTGTCTAAAGCTTTTTCTGCAGTCGTGACATGTATATGGTTTCTCTCCAGTGTGGATCCTCTTGTGGCTATAAAGGTAACCACTTCTTCTGAAACTCATGCTGCATTCTGTGCACTTAGGGTTTCTCCCCTGTGTGAATCCTTTTATGGATCGTCAGTTCTCCAGAATCACTGAAGCATTTTCCACACTGCTGGCACTGATATGGTTTCTCCTCAGTGTGGGTTCTGCTGTGTAGGATGCAGCTATTTTTTGCATTGAAGCTCTTTCCACAAATGCAGCATTCATATGGTTTCTCCCTGGTGTGGAGCCTTTTGTGGGAAGTGAGGGACCTCAAACTGGTGAAGCATTTGTCACATTCGGTGCACTCATAAGGCTTTTCACCCGTGTGGATCCTTTTATGGATATTAAGGTGACTTGTTTGACTGAAGCGCTTCCCACACTTGGTGCATTGATACGGTTTCTCTCCACTGTGGATATTTCTATGGGAAGTTAAGTGGCTGGATTTCCTGAAGTTCTTTCCACACTCCAGGCATTTGTACGGTTTCTCCCCTGTGTGGGTCCGTTTGTGGGTATTAAAGCTGCTAGAATTGGCAAAGCACCTTCCACACTGCAGGCATTGAAAGGGCTTCTGCCCTGTGTGGATTCTGTGATGGACAGTAAGATGACCAGATAAACGGAAGCTCTTTCCACACTCCATGCATTGAAATGGTTTTTCCCCCGTGTGGATCCTCTCATGTCACTTAAGATGAACTTTTTGACTGAAACTTTTTCTACAGTGCAGGCATTTATAACATTTCTCCCCTTTATGCATCCTATTATGTAAGGCTGGAGTGTCACGTCTGTTGAAGCTTTTTCCACACTCCAAACATTCGTAGGGTTTCTCCCCTGTGTGAATCTTCTTATGGTGAGTAAGGGCACTGGAGGTCCTGAAGCATTTCCCACATTCTGTGCATTTATATGGCTTCTCTCCAGCATGGATCCTCTTATGTAAATTGAAGTTGCCTTTTTGTGCAAAACTCTTTCCGCACACTGTGCAATGATATGGCTTTTCCCCTGTATGGATCCTATTATGGTAAGTGAGGTCACTTGCAGAGCGGAAGCTCTTCCCACATTCCAGGCATTTACATGATTATTCCCAGTGAGGCTTTTTTTCTGGGAATTTGGTTCATTGCTCCAAGTAAACATCATTCTACCCTCCCTGCGTTTGTGCAACTTCTCCTCTCTGTGGATGCTTTGGTGGGAAGTAAGGGAGGCTCTGCTTTCGAAGGACTTTCCCCTATTAATCCATTGATGCTGCTTCGTCTCTTCGTGGACCCTCTTATGTGAACTCAGATGATTTTTCTGCCTGAAGGTCCTTCCACAATCCAGACATTTGTGTGATTCCTCTGCTTTGTGAGTCTTTTTATGCAATGTAAGAGAGCGGCTTGTACCGAAAGTTTCTGCACACTCCGTACATTTGTACATTTCTCTTCCTTCTTGTATTCTTTCATGTAAAGGAGGAGGAAGGCTTCTTCTGGAGTGCTGCCTGCTTTCATCTTGTTTCTCTCCAGAAAGGCTTTCACAACAGTCACATAATTCCGATCCATCTCGAAGTGTTTTCCCACACCTTGGACACACTTTTTTCTTGGCAATCCTCTGTGTCCAATAAGACATTGTTATCTGCATATGGGAAACGAGTGTAATTCTCCAGCTCAACCGTTAACAGGTTTTCCTCACAACTTTGCTTTCCATCCATCTTTTCTGCAACTTCTTTTTTCTCTTTTGGGAAAGCTACTACTGCCTCTTGGCCAGAATCCGCCATCTCCCATCCATCACCTGCTTGCAACAGAAAAAAGAAAAAAGGTTAAGACAAACTTAGGTGTAAAGGGGATCAAGCACCATTGCTCTATTTGAATATTTATCAATATTCTTCCAAACTCCCATTTGCCCAAAACATTGCCCTATGCTTGTTATTAAGTTGATATAAGATTTGACCTTTGGCTACTACTGTAAATATAAATATCTTAAGAGAATCCGTTACCTAAGGAGGCCATGTTCCTCTTGTTTTCCAGCATGACCTCTTGGTATAAGGCTTTTTGCTTAGAATCCAGCAAGGCCCACTCTTCCACGGAGAAAAACACAGCTACATCCTCAAGTGCTACCAATTCCTGACACAGGGAGAAGGAAAAAATACCATGTATTCCATGAATATTCCTAACAATGAACACTTCAATGAATTACATGCGAGTGGTTCCCATCTTCAAAAAGGAAAAAAAAATAGATCCAGGAAACTACAGACCTATCAGCCTGACATCAATACAAGGAAAGATTTTGGAAAAGATAATCATGCAACGAATTAGGGAACGCCTAGAAGTAAATAAAGTAATAGCCAAAAGCCAACATGGGTTTGTCAAAAACAGATCATACCAGACTAATCTTATTGCATTCTTTGACAAAGTGACAAAATTAATGGACCAGAGGAATGCCATCGATTAATTTACTTCAGCAAGGCATTTGATAAAGTAGACCATAACCTACTACTAGACAAAGTAGAAAAATGTGGGTTAGACAGCATCACCACCAGATGGATTCATAACTGGCTGACCAACAACACTCAACGTGTAGTCCTCAATGGAACTGCATGTATGTGGAGGGAGGTATGCAGTGGAGTACCCCAAGGCCCAGTACTCTTCAACATCTTCATTAATGATCTGGATGAGGAGATAAATGGGGAACTCATCAAATTTGCAGATGACACCAAGCTGGCAGGAATAGCCAACACTCCAGAAGATAGGCTTAAGATACAGAAGGATTTTGACAAACTTGAACATTGGACACTATGTAATAAAATGACATTCAATGGTGAAAAAAGTAAGGTTCTACATTTAGGCAAGAAAAGCAAAAGGCACAGGTACAGTATATGTGGTACCTTGCTCAATAGTAACTGTGAGAGGGATCTTGGAATCCTAGTGGACTACCATTTAAATACGAGCCAGCAATATGCAGCAGCTGCCAAAAAGCCAAAACAGTTCTAGGCTGCATAAACAGAGGGATAGAATCAAGATCACGTGAAGTGTTAATACCACTTTATAATGCCTTGGTAAGGCCACACTTGGAATACTGCATTCAGTTTTGGTCACCACGATGTAGAAAAGATGTGGAGACTCTAGAAAGAGTGCAGAGAAGAGCAACAAAGATGATTAGGGGACTGGAGACTAAAACATGAAGAATGTTCGCAGGAACTGGGTATGTCTAGTTTAATAGAAAGAAGAACTAGGGGAGACATAATAGCTGTGTTCCAATATCTCAGGGGTTGCCACAAAGACGAGGGAGTCAAACTTTTCCAAGGCACCTGAGGGAAGAACAAGAAGCAATAGGTGGAAACTAATCAAGGAGAGAAGCAACTTAGAACTGAGAATAAATTTCCTGACAGTTAGAACAATTAATCAGTGGAACATCTTGCCTCCAGAAGTTGTGAACACTGGAAGAGAATGTTGGATAACCATTTGTCTGAAGTGGTGTATGCTTTCCTGCCTAGGCAGGGTGTTGGACTAAAAGACCGCCAAGAGACCAAGGTCCCTTCCAACTCTGCTATTGTATTATTAATCATGGAGAAAGGAAACTTGGAATTAAGGAGAAACTTCCTGACTGGGAAAACAATTAACTAATGGAACAGTTTGCCTTCAGAAGTTGTGGGCAGGAGGTTTTTACAAAGAGACTGGACACCCACTTCTCTGAAACGGTATAGGGTCTCCTGATTGAAACAGGCGGATGGACTATCATGCCTTAATCTCACCATTCTGGAGCGGAAGAGGGAAGAACTTTGTTATGTAGAATAGACTAGCTGGGGCATTTTAATGGCCCATTGACACAAGTGGGGGCTACAATCTCCACCTCAACGTTTTCAGTTTTCTCATCTCCCTTTAGAGCAGTGGTTCCCAAAGTGGGCAGAACCGCCCCTGAGGGGCGGTGAGATGACTTAGGGGGGGTGCTAAGAGGCAAGGGGGCAGCAGGGGGGGCTCTAAGATGCAAGGGGGTGGCAGGGGGGCCTAAGAGGCAAAGGAGGTGGCAGCAGAGTGCTGGAGATGGCCCCCTTGCAGGGCGCAATTCTGCCTAGGGCTCTGTTGGCCGCCAGTCATCTGAGCACTTCCAGCAGGGGTGAAATTCAGTCTAACATCCCAAAGACTGGAAGGATTTTTTGCTCGCTCGCTCGCTCAGGAGGCATACGAGCATGTCAGGCTGGGGGGGGGGGGCAAAGGGGAGCAGAGGAAAAAAAGAGCCTTTTGCCTGCATTTCTCCTCTGATACGATGCTGTGTGTGCTGTGCATGGAGAAGAGATGCGGGACTGAACGGGGCTGTCCTTGGGCCTGCATTGCAGGGATTGGGAATTGGTGCTGCATTACGCAGCAGAGTCCGATGTCACTGCACAAGAGCGCTCGCCTGCCTCTCTCGGGCTTTTATAAATGGCTTTACTTCTGACTCCCTTTCTGACACAGGGAGAGGAAAAAAACCACAACATACTCCATCAATATTCCTAACAATGAACACTTCAATGAACTACTTGAAAGTCCTCTTCTTGATGACCATATTCCACCTGCAGAGTTTCCAAGCAGGGCAAATTTGCATCATTTCTGGAGAACCTTTCCAAAAACATAAAGTGCAAAGAGCCTCTCTGGCTAGAGATACATCTCTAGGTAATGCATTATTGGTTTGGCCAATTCCACAGGAGCAGCAATCCCATATTCCTTTGCTTTCTGCTGATGAGCTAGAGCTTGAATGTGTTGGGCCAATCCAACTTTGAGTTAATTTTACCCAATGCAACGAGCCAAAGAATCGTGCCAAGTCAAGGAAAGTGGGGTTCAACATTTCATTTCTGTATAAAAGTAAACCTTGGGTTTTACTTTTGACTTTGGAGTTTCATGTGAAGTATTAGTAGTGCTTTATAAAGCCTTATTAAGGCCACACCTGGAGTACTGCATGCAGTTTTGGTCACCATGTTACCAAAAAAAAGGAGAT
This sequence comes from Thamnophis sirtalis, assembly GCF_051295495.1. Lineage (NCBI taxonomy): Eukaryota > Metazoa > Chordata > Lepidosauria > Squamata > Natricidae > Thamnophis > Thamnophis sirtalis. The sequence continues at coordinate 10,074,440 of NW_028261383.1, forward strand.
TTTGGAAAAAGGGCAGAGATGAGAAACTAAGATAATTAAAAACCTGGAGAGTAAAACATGAAGAACGGTTGCAGGAATTGGGTATGGCCAGTCTAGAGAAAAGAAGGACTAGGGGTGACATGATAGCCGAGTTTCAGTGTTGAAGGTTGCAACAATAGAGGAGGTTAACCTGGAAGGCACCGGAAGAAGAAACAATGAATAGAAGCTGATCAAGGAGAGAAGCAAGCTGGAATTAAGGAGAGACTTCCTGACAGTGAGAACAACTAACCAGTAGCTGACACATAATGTTTCATGATGGTTTTTCACTTCATGGAGCAGGAGTGGGCGTGGACTACAGGCCGCCAGTTTGACACCCTTGAACTAATGGAATGGGTAGCCTTCAGAAGTTGTGGAGTTTTCTCCATCACTGGAGTTTTTAAAGAAAAGACTGGATAGCCAATTGCCTGAAATAGTACAGGATCTCCTGCTTGAACAGGGTGTTGGACTAGAGGACCTCCAAGGTCCCTTCTAGTTCTATTCTGATTGGTTTGATTGATTGAGGGGTGGGGGAGTGGCTGCCATCATCCGAAGGTCATTAGTTCCTCGTAGGATCCCTGCTCCGGAGCTTGTCGGGTGTGAGTCCCTGTTGGTGAAGTTGGACCTTGGGGGTCAAGTGGGCTTGTTGTTAACGTACCTACCTCCCAACAGCATTACAACAGCCCTCCCTGTGCTCCTCGAATCAATAACCGAGCTGGCGATTGAGTTCCCCAGGCTTATAGTGCTGGGGGATTTCAATCTGCCTTTGCTTGGCGAATGTTCTGATAGGGTGCAGGAGTTCATGGCTTCCATGACAGCCATGGACTTGACTCAAGTAATTCAGGGTCCGACTCATACAGCTTGGGGAGATACCTGACACTCTCGTCCACAGTCCGGCAGAGTCCTTGGTCGCTGCTTGGAATTCGGCGGCGGCGGAGGCTCTAGACCGGATTGTGCTTTTATGGCCTTGCCGCGGCAGCGGATCTAGGAGGGCTCCTTGGTTCACCAAGGAACTCTGGGGGATGAAGCACCAAAAGAGACGCCTAGAGCGACGGTGGAGGGCCAGTAACTCTGAATCCGACCGAACACAATTAAGAGCCTTCATTGGGACTTATCTATACAGGTGGCAAAATGTGCCCATTTTTCCGCTCTTATTGCATCCGCAGAATCGCGCCCAGCCATCCTGTTTAGAATAGCCCACTCCCTCTTGAAAGGGAGGGACGCGGATGACCCTTTATAGGGCAGAGCTGAGGAATTTGTTCAGTTTCTGTCGAATAAAATCGCTCGGATTCGGATGGACTTGGACTCCACTTGGACAGTACCAACCAAGGTACTGGGGGAAGGTCTTGAGCGGATTTTATAGAGCGAGTTTCAACCTGTCACTACTGAGGAAGTGGACAAGGCCATGGGAGCGGTGAGTGCCTCCACCTGTATACTGGACCCGTGCCCCTTCTGGCTGGTCTCAACCAGCAGGGAGGTGACACGTGGCTGGCTCCAGAGGATAGTTAACACCTCTCTTCGGGAGGGATCCTTCCCGCACCCTCTAAAGGATGCGGTGGTGAGACCCCTCCTTAAGAAACCTTCCCTGGACCCAGCCATTTTGAACAACTACCGTCCAGTCTCCAACCTCCCTTTCGTAGGGAAGGTTGTGGAGAAGGTGGTAGCCTCTCAACTCCGATGGACCTTGGATGAAGCAGATTATCTGGATCCCTTTCAGTCGGGTTTCAGGTCTGGTTACAGCACGGAAACTGCTTTGGTCGCGCTGATCAATGATCTCTGGTGAGCCAGGGATAGGGGTCACCCCTCTATCCTTGTGCTTCTTGACCTCTCAGCGGCCTTCGATACCATCGACCATGGTATCCTTCTGCGACGGTTACAGGAGGTGGGAGTGGGAGGCACCGTTCTGCGGTGGTTATCCTTCTACCTCTCGGACAGGTCACAGTCGGTGTTGGTTGGAGGACAGAGATCGACCCCTAGGCCCCTCAAATATGGGGTGCCGCAGGGTTTGGTCCTGTCCCCCCTCCTGTTTAACATCTACATGAAGCCGCTGGGTGAGATCATACGCCGGCACGGGATTAAATACCATCAATATGTGGACGATACGCAGCTGTATCTGACCGCCCCGTGTCAACTCAGCGAAGCAGTTGAAGTGATGTTCCAGTGCCTGGAGTCTGTCAGGGTCTGGATGGGAGCGCATAGGCTTGCACTCAATCCCGACAAGACCGAATGGCTATTGATGCTCCCTCCCAAGGATAATCCTGTCGTTCCATCTCTTAGCCTGGGGGGTGAAATTATACACCCCTCAGAGGGTTTGCAATTTGGGTGTCCTCCTGGATCCACAGCTAACGTTAGAACATCATCTGTCGGCTGTGACCAGGGGGGCCTTTGCCCAGGTTCGCCTGGTGCACCAGTTGTGACCCTATCTGGACCAGGAGGCTCTTCGGATGGTCACTCATGCCCTCGTCACCTCAAGACTGGATTACAGTAATGCGCTCTACATGGGGCTGCCCTTGAAGAGTGTTCGAAGACTGCAGTTGGTCCAGAATGCAGCCGCGCGAGCGATAGTGGGGGTGCCTAGGTACACCCACGTTACACCTATCCTCCGCAAGCTGCACTGGCTCCCCATTGGTCTCCGGACACGCTTCAAGGTGCTAGTCGTTACTTTTAAAGCCCTACATGTTTTAGGACCTGGCTACCTGAGAGACCGCCTCCTGCCATTTACCTCCCAGAGACCAATAAGATCACACAGATTAGGCCTCCTCCGGATTCCATCTGCTGGTCAATGTTGGCTGGCGACTCCCCAGGGGAGGGCCTTCTCTGTAGCTGCTCCGGCCCTATGGAACGATATCCACGTGGAGATCCGGACCCTTACTACCCTTCCGGCCTTCCGCAAAGCGATTAAGACCTGGCTGTTCTGGCAGGCCTGGGGCTGTTGATTTTATCCAGCCCCACTCTAAGCTGTATGCATGTTGTGCAATTTTAATGTTTGTTCTTTTTAATTTTTATGTCTCCCCCCCCCCCCAATTTTTATCTGTAAGCCACCCAGAGTCTCTAGGGAGTGGGCAGCATACAAGTCCTAATAAACTGTAAACCTGATTGATTAATTGGCTCAAAATCCACATTGAGCACCCCTTCAGCAAGCTCTTTTATCCCATAAAGCCACAATACAGTGCAAAAGTCTTAGGTCACCTCCCCCTTGTTGTTTTAGCAAAGCTTTCACAACCATTCCATAATTTTCAATCTTGAATACCACGTCTTGAATATCCAATGTTTGTTTGTTGTTTTCCCTTTGAGAGTGCCACTGATACAAAAGTAAGATTTTATGTCTGTCAAGTTCTGTGTCCTTTGGCATTTTGACTGGAATGATATGGAACGTTGGTCTTATTGGGAAGCTGCCAATGAATTACATTCATACAACATGTCTCTGTACAAGATGTCAAGCTCAAGCATAGGAGACAAGGAAGACGCCCCCCTGAGCCACAACACAGAGTTGATAATTATTTCACAATGGCAGCTAAACAATCCTTGTGATTCCCCGGCTTAAAACACATCACCATGAGACGACCTCAGGGAAGCAGTCCTCCGAAGGACTTAGCAGTAGTTTTGTAACTGTTTGAAGCCACAACGGCACTGAAAAAAGTTCCTTGTGGCTGTTTTTCACACTTACGACCGTTGCAGCATTCATTACGAGACCAAAATTCAACCGTTTGGCCACTGAATCATATTTATGACGGTTGCAGTGTCCCCCCCCCCTCCTACTAGCTCCCGCGGCCAAATGGCTCCTCAAAAGCACGACGGAGGAGGAAGGGGGAGGGGTAACACGGGGGCCAGCTCAGGTGCTCTGCATGGAGGCTAAGTCAAGGACTGGCTGTATTGCAGAGGAGCTGGGAGCCACCCAAGGATTTCACGGTGCTACGAGGAGGAGAGCGAGCCTCTGAGCAGCTGCGGGGAGCCTGCCTGGCCAGGAGCGACCTTCGGCTGGACGGAGGGGCGAGGGCTGCCTGGAGAAACAGCGAGGGCCCTTTTGAGCTAGTGAGCAGGAACGTGTGTGGAGGCTCCACGCAGAGCACCTGAGCTGGCCCCCGTGTTATCCCTCCCCCTTCCTCCTCCGCCGTGCTTTTGAGGAGCCATTTGGCCACGGGAGCTAGTAGGAAGGCGGCGGAGGGGGGGAGCAGGGAAAAAGGCCTCGTGGCTTCTGAAAAACCGCGGAGGTGGAGGCGGCGGCAGGGGTAACCCAGAGCCCAGCTGAGGTGCTCCGAGCGGAGGGGGAGGCACCGCCGCCGCTGCCATGGGCGGGGGTGCCTGCGGGAGCTTTGGAGGCTTCACCTCGGCTGCAGCACTGGGCAACAAATATTTGGTGCTGTTGGAGGAGGAGGAGGAGGAGGAGGCGGCAGCAGCTATTCTAGTGGCGGCGGGGGCTCGTTGGCATCTTCAGCGGCAGCCCTGCCCCCTGTGAAAAAACCCGAAGATAGAGCAGATCCACGCAGATGACGTTGCTGCAACATGCCTGGAGGAGGAATTCTGGGAGTTGAAGTCCACAAGGCTTAAAGCTGTCAGGTTTGAAGACCCCAGTGGTTTTTTTTCCTAAAGGGTGTGCAAAGGTCTTGTAACTTGACAGCTTTAAGACTTGCATGCTTCAATGCCAGAGTTCCTGAGCCAAAATGACTGGAGGAGGAATTCTGGGAGTTGAAGTCCACAAGGCTTAAAGCTGTCAGGTTTGAAGACCCTTGGGATTTTTTTTTCTAAAGAGGGGTGAAAAGGTCTTGTAACTTGACAGCTTTAAGGACTTGCATGCTTCAATGCCAGAGTTTCTGAGCCAACATTTTGGTTGCTAAGCAGGACCGTTGTTAAGTGATACTGATATTATATAACACTTTTAATTAAGCGGGTACCTTGAATAAACATAATTTTGAGTTTCAAATAATACTGATTTCGTTGTTGTCTTAGGTGACATCTGTGAAAAAAATTCAGGTGCTCAGGCATGAAAATATGCCTCTCAAACACTATACTTTTCTGCTCACAATAAAAAAAAAAAGAGGGAACATTGATGAGGACCCGGATTGTTGGGGGCAATATGCTGACTCTGTAAACCGCTTAGAGAGGGCTGAAAGCCGTATGAAACGGTATATAAGTCTAATAGCTATTGCTATTGCTATTTCCCAGCTGGAGCAAAAGAATTTAGGAAGCAAAGTTTTTTTTTTTTCCTTTCAGGAAGGCAAGACCAACAGTGAGGTGGACCAGAGTTCCTGGGTGAGCTGACACCGATATACAATAAGTGTACATTTTTATTCCATTTTCCTCTTTGAAGTCCTTTTACTTTCTTTCTACTGTTGGAAGAAATGTCCTTCTGGGTTCAGCTCCAAGTGGGGAAAAAGACACTGGAAACATGGAGGCTGCTTAGAAAGATGGTTTAATGGTGGACAGGGTCACATGGTTTGAGATCCTGAACACAAAAGGAGGATCACCTGCTTCAAGATGTTGGTTGAAGAAGAAAAGAGAAAGAAGGGCTGAAAGCTCCTGGCTTTATACTCTCTGTTCGGCCCCACCTCTCTGTTTCCTGTTCCTGTGTAAGAAATGTATTCTGATTGGTTGTCAGGCTTCCATGGGGCCATGCAGGGGCAACTTTGTAAGCTGTGTTTTGAGTCCAAAGTTTGACTGAGTTTCAGATGCCATGTGGTGAGTTTCTGTGGAAGGCTAATCCTACCTTTATTATGTAAAGTAGACTAGCTCAGGCTGTCAGGGCTCATTGACAAAGGGAAGCTCCAGGAAGCTACTCTGTCTTTAAAAACAGGTTTCTCCCCTTTTACATCCACGCAAATATAATATTCTGCATTCTTAATATTTCCCAGGATATTTCAGTTTTCTAGCAGAGGGCCGGTTTTAACTTCCTACAATACTTTTGTCCTATTGCCTTTTGTGTGTGCCCTTGCTAATGGTTCTAATCCTGTGTTGCTCTTATTCCTCTGCCCTAAAGTAATCTCCGTGGGGCAGGGATGAGCCCTAGTGTCTTTTGGTGTTAATCATGTGTCCAATGTATTTCCCTCTTAACTGTTTTATGATGAAATCTTGAGCTAATCGGTTCTCTGTTACCACTCTGACCTTTCTTTATTTCAAAGGTAACTTCTTCCTGCACCTCCCGGATCTTTTGTATTATTTGTACTCTGCAGCTGTTTCTAATTGTCTAGATACCCTTGTAATTATCCTCAGTAGGTTCTTTTAAAATGCGTTCAGAGTTTCTATTTCTCTGACTTGGGTATTTTGAGTCAACGTTTGTATTCTTATTCTAGTGATTTCTAGTCTGGTTCTTGTGACAATACTGTTTTTGAGGTTTCTGGCCTGGTCTTCCTAGTACAACACTGTCTCGGTGAAGTTTCCTTCCTACAGAGGAAAGTTAAAAATAAGTCTAGATGTTTTGGAAAAAGAACCAATAAGGAAGAAAAAAGGGGTTTTGTAACCCTCAACTGAGTTTTAGTTTTCTGTGTGTGTTTATTTTTTACTTCCTCTTTTACCACTTCAGGTGTTGAGGGAGAGACGACATTCTGGTTTTGCACTTCTCAACAGCCTCAACAGTTGTTATTTGATGCTGTTATAGTATCTCTTTGAAGTTCTTTCTCCACCTTCATCTGGATCTGCTTCACGTTTAACAGAGTTACAAGGGACCTTGTGGTCATCTAGTCCAACCCCTGCCCAAGCAGGAGACCCATTTCTGACACATGGCAGTCCAGTCTCTTCTTGAAAGCTTCCAGTGATGAAGCTCCCACAACTTCCAAAGGCAACTTCTATTCCATGGGTTGATTGTTCTCACTGTCAGAAAAGTTCTCCTTGTTTCTAGGTTGAATCTCTCCTTGTTCAGTTTCCATCCATTGTTCCTTGTCTGACCTTCGGGTACATTGGAAAACAGCTTGACCCCCTTCCTCTCTGTGGCAGCCCCTCAAATATTGGAAGACTGCTATGATGTCTCCCCTGGTCCTTCTCTTCACTAGACTAGCCATGCCCAGTTCCTGCAACCGTTCTTCATATGTTTTAATCCCCAGTCCCCTAATCATCCTGGTTGCTCTCCTCTGCACTCTTTTTAGAGTCTCAACATCTTTTTTTATAATGTTAATAATATTAAAACCTGCTTTAACACCTTGTATCATAGGTTATAATCAAGAAATGGCTGTATTTATGAATGTTTTGGGGATTGCAGACCCAGCACACAAATCAGCATTGATTAACATATGAAAAGTCAGTGGTGGACTTGTGTGTGATGGACTTCTGTCTCCCGAGTATGTAGAAATTACACTTTGCATGTTGAAAATTTGGTATTTGTTTATTTGTATGCCACCCTTTTCCCTGGGGGGACTCAGGGCAGCTCACAATCCAATGTGTTTTGGAAGCAGGATAGCTGGCAATATAGTGGTTGGTGGTGGGCTAAGATCCTGGGGAAAACATAGGTTGGTCACATATACAAAAATAGTTAATGTTGTGACGTTTAGGCTGAAGGAATGAGCAACTGCCCTGTTGCTTATGACCAGGTGTCAGAATCCTGAAAGTCATGTGCCTTTGTGGACTTAAAAGTCCACAAGGCAAGAGTGAAGAATGGGAGGTGTCCCATCAGTCTCAAGCCATCTCCTTGACTGATTGACCCTCATTGCAATGTGATTCATGTAAGAGCTTTATGTTTATTATGCTCTAAATTCTAATAAACATCAGAGTCCTAGAGTGAGACTTTTTGTGGTGTGCTGTCTGTCCAATTGTTATTAAGTACAGCTCTGCTCATAACCAGGTTTTTCCCTTGTCACATCTGACAAGCGAAGCCAATAGAGAAGACAGATTCACTGAACCACCATGTTACTAACGCAACAACTGCCGAGGTTGACTTACAACTGGGGCAAGAAACGTCATAAAAGCGGGCAAAACTCACTCAGCAACTGTCTCGCTTAGCCACAGAAATTTTGGGCTCAAGTGCGGTGGGAAATCAAGGAATACCTGTATTCAGATTTGGACAAAGACTGGGAAAGAGCCTGTATATTTTTTTCAGCAAGCTTCTATATTTTACCTAGTCACCCAAGCAGGAAACACAGCTGGTTGTTTGACAGTATATGACACAGTAAGGAAAATACCAAGGTAGCCATGCCTACATCCTGTTGCAATGAATTTTTAGCAAGCTTGCTATGGTTTCCATCTCACCCTTTCCCACACGTGTCCTTTATTTCAGTGCAAACACCTTAAGTAGAAACTGGAGAAGGATTTTTTTTCTGCCTCCTATCTGAAGATGGTGCTCAATCAGGCAACACCTGTGCGTAGAAAGCGGATAATACCTGTGGTTGAGCTTAAAGGGGTTAAAACCATCGAGTACTGTGTTGCTAGAAAGGTTGGAAAGCGACGGGAAGCGTAGAAGAAAGAAAGTCCAGTTGCCTTTTGAAAAAAGCACCTTTGGGACAGCTGAACTTCCTCTTCCGGATCACTCATGGGAGGAGAGTGGTGTGAAGAGCGGTTTTTTTGTTCTTCTCATGATCGAAGCAGCAGCTGGAAGGTGAGTCCGGGAGTAAGTCGGGCTGTTTGGTTTCCTCCACGGCCTGGAAGCAAAGAAGCAACTGGGCTGAAGCATCTCAGCTGCTGCTGCAGGTTCCTTCCCTTCCTCCCCAAATTTAAGTCCACTGGTGCTGCACGCTGTGAAACTGGTGGCTGCAATTTTCCTTCTGATGGGAAGATTGAAAAAGTCTCCTTCCAGTGAAGGTTGATTCTTCGGGAATGGCTTCCCCCCAGAGGTTGTGGGTGCTCCCATCACCGGAGGGTTTGTGACAGAGCTGGGAGGGACCTTGCAGGTCTTCTATTCCGACGCCCTGATCAAGCAGGAGGCCCAATATCATTTCAGACAAACGTCTCTGTTTAAAAGCCACCAATGATGGAGCATCCACAACTTCTGAAGGGAAACCTTCCACTGGTTCACTGTTCTTAGTGTCAGGAAATTTCTCCTTAGTTCTAGGCTGCTTCTCTCCTTGATGAGTGTCCATGCAGGTCCTTGTCCTGCCTCCAGGGGCTTTGGAGAATAGGTTGACACCCCTCCCTCTTTTGTGGCAACTCCTCAAGTATTGGAAGATGGCTATCATGTCACCGCTAGCTTCCCACAGTCCTTGCATTGTTTTCTCTTTTTTATCCATGAAATTTTCCTTAGGCTCTGAATTTGTTAAAATCAGCTCTTCTAAAGTTTAAGACACTTGTTGGGTTATATTCTATTGCTTGTGTTTGCATTATATTGAATTCCAGTAAGACGTGGTCACTCGCCCAAGATTCCGACAACTTCAACTCCTTCTATCGCTTCCCTATTAGTAAGAATTAGGTCGAGTATAGTTTTTCCACTAGTTCACTCCTCTATCTTTGGGATGACAAAGTTGTCAGCTAAGTTGGTTACGATCTATTCAATCTTCTGCTTGCTGTACACTTTGCCTCCCAGTTGATATCAGGGTAGCTAAAGTCTTCCATTATATCTTTTTTTTTTCAGAAAAAGAGTTTTATTTCTTTTAAAAAACACAAATATTTCATCATTCGTCAATCATTAAAACATTGAAGTACATTTTTTTGTATGCCCCTCCCTCCCTCCACCCCCCAGCCGCCCTCCTCCTCCCCCCCCCAACTTCCCAGAACCCGTACACGGTATGGATTTTTAACTAATACAGTCTAAAATCTATTGAGAAAAAAGAAATAAAGAAATTAATGACATTCTACATTGACCTTAGCTTCTTCTTACTGAAGTAACTTTAAACAGTTTAAATCATTTCTGATCTTAAGTATAGGCTAACTGGAATTTCTTGGTCCCGTATTTATTTTGTATATAGTCAATCCATTTTTTCCAGACTCGTTTATATCTCTCATTTGAGTGATCTTTAAGATATGCCGATATTTTAGCCATCTCGGCTAAGTTTGTGACTTTCAATGTCCATTCTTGGAATGTAGGCAAGTCTTCCTTCTTCCAGTATTGCGCCACCAACAGTCTTGCTGCCGTTATTAGGTGCAGAATCAAGTTAGTCTCTACCACTGTAAAGTCAGTACATATACCTAGTAAAAATAACTGAGGAGTAAATTTTATCCTTCTTTTAAAAATATTTTGCATAACCCACCATATTTTTATCCAGAATGCCTTAACCTTTTGGCAGGTCCACCATATATGATAATATGTAGCATCGAGAGAACCACACCTCCAACATTTAGGCTGTACATTCGGATACATAGAAGCCAACTTTTTAGGATCTAAATGCCATCTATAGAACATCTTGTAAAAATTTTCTCTCAGATTTTGAGCTTGTGTAAATTTCACATTTCTTACCCAGATTCTTTCCCATGTATCCAACATTATTGGTTCTTCAATATTTTGAGCCCATTTTATCATACAATCTTTAACTAATTCTGTTTCCGAATCCATCTTTATTAATACATCATATATCTTCTTTATACGCATTAAGCTTTGATCTCTTATTTGTTTAAACAAGTTTGTATTTGTATTTGTATTTGAGTTTATTTATATGCCGCCCTTTTCCCTGGGGGGACTCAGGGCGGCTTACAACTCGAAAGGGGGGGAAAACAAACATTTAACACATAGGACAGTACATCATTAAAAGCACAACATTCATACTATTCGGGTGGGTTACAGTCTTTAACCCCAGGCCTGACGGGATAGCCAGATTTTAAGGGCTGTGCGGAAGGACTGGAGGGTGGTGAGGGTACGAATCTCCACGGGGAGATCGTTCCATAGGGTCGGAGATGCCACCGAGAAGGCTCTCCTCCGCGTGGTTGCCAGTCGACATTGACCAGCAGATGGGACTCGGAGGAGGCCTAATCTATGGGATCTAATTGGTCGAGTGGAGGTGATTGGCAGTAGGCGGTCTCTCAAGTACCCAGATCCACTACCATGAAGGGCTTTGTGAGTGATAAGTAGCACCTTGAAGCGTACCCGGAGATCGACAGGTAGCCAGTGCAGCTCGCAGAGGATAGGTGTTATGTGGGTGAAGCGAGGTGCACCCACAATCGCTCGGGCGGCCGCATTCTGGACTAGCTGAAGTCGCCGAATACTCTTCAAGGGCAGCCCCATGTAGAGCACATTGCAGTACTCCAGCCTAGAGGTCACAAGGGCACGAGTGACTGTTGTGAGAGCCTCCCGGTTCAGGTAGGGGCGCAACTGGTGCACCAGGCGAACCTGGGCAAATGCCCCCCTGGTCACAGCTGACAAATGGTGTTCAAAAGTCAGTTGTGGGTCCAGGAGGACTCCCAAGTTGCGGACCCTGTCTGACGGGCGTAATGTTTGACCCCCCAGCCTGAGAGATGGGATACTTGCCGAATTAGTGGGAGGGAAACACAACAGCCCCTCGGTCTTGTCTGGGTTGAGCACAAGCTTGTTAGCCCTCATCCAGTCCCTAACAGCTTCAAGGCCCTGGTTCATCACGTCCACCGCTTCATTGAGTTGGCATGGGGCGGACAGATACAACTGAGTATCGTCCGCATACTGGTGGTATTTTATCCTGTGCCGCTGAATGATCTCGCCCAGCGGTTTCATGTAGATGTTAAAAAGTAGGGGGGACAAGACCGAACCCTGCGGCACCCCATATGTTAGGGGCCTAGGGGTAGATCTCTGCCCTCCGACTAACACCGACTGCGACCTCTCCGAGAGGTAAGAGGAGAACCACCGCAAAACGGTGCCTCCCACCCCCACCTCCCGCAGTCGTCGCAGAAGGATACCATGGTCGATGGTATCGAAAGCCGCTGAGAGGTCAAGGAGAACCAGGATGGAGGCGTGGCCTCCGTCCCTGGCTCTCCAGATTTCATCGGTCAATGCGACCAAAGCGGTTTCTGTGCTGTAGCCAGGCCTGAAGCCAGACTGAAATGGGTCAAGATAACTAGCTTCCTCCAAGGACCGCTGGAGCTGAAAGGCCACCACCTTCTCAACAACCTTCCCCATAAAGGGGAGGTTGGAGACTGGACGATAGTTGTTAAGAACGGCTGGATCCAAAGATGGTTTCTTCAGGAGGGGTCTCACCACTGCCGTTGGTGGTGAGACCCCTCCTGGTCTCACCACCAAGTTATCCTCAACTTGGATAAAACCAATTTTTTGATCTATTTTCCACCTAGCCTGTAATTGCCCATACTGGAACCATGTTTGAACTACCTTCTCCTCTTTTAATACCTCTAAAGATTTTAATTGTAATACCCCCCTTTCCGAGGTAAGAAGCTGTCTGTAAGTAATTCTGTCCTGTTTTTGTGCTATATTCATATTTTCAATTGTGTATCTAGGAACTGCCCACATGGGTATCTTGTCATTTAATTTATATTGGTATTTTTTCCAAACCCGCAGTAAAGCATTTCTTAAAATATGACTTTTAAAATTCTTATCCAATTTTTTGTTGAATAACAGGTAAGCATGCCAGCCAAATACCAGATCGTGTCCCTCAATATTCAATATTCTATCATTGGTTAAATGAATCCAATCACTAATTACAGATAATGCCACTGCTTCATAATATAGTTTTAAATTAGGTAGTTTCAATCCTCCTCTCTCACGTACATCTTGCATTATTTTCATCTTTACCCTCGGCTTCTTTCCTGCCCATACAAATTTGTTGATACCCTTCTGCCATTCTAAAAGGTTCGCATCTTTTTTCAGTATAGGTAACATTTGGAAAAGAAATAAAAATTTTGGTAAAATATTCATTTTCACTGCCGCTATCCTACCCAGCAAAGATAAGTGCAATTTCTCCCATTTTTTCATCTCTGTCTGTATACTATGCCAAAGTGGTTCATAATTATGCTTATATAATTTCCCATTTGAAGTTAAAATGTTAACTCCAAGATATTTGACTTTTTTAACTACCTCACATCCTAGCATCACTCCTAATTCTTCCTTTTGTTTAATATTCATATTAATATTTATTAATTAATACATGTTAATTAATATGTTATTTATTTATTAACATGTTATTTATTAATACATGTTTAATATTTTGGTTTTTCCTAAATTTATTTTAAAGCCAGACACTTGACCATATTGATTAATCGTATTCATTAGAACCATACTGGATTCCTGCGGTTGTTCCAATATTATAACCAAATCATCCGCAAAAGCGCGGACTCTATATTCTTGCTGCCTAATCTTGATCCCTTTTAAACCATCCAAGCCCCGTATTTTATTCAACAATACTTCCAAAGTTATAATAAACAATAATGGGGACAAAGGACAGCCCTGTCTTGTACCTTTTCCAATTTGAAAAGAGTCTGTTAAACTTCCATTGACTATGATTTGTGCTGTTTGCTGTTGGTATATTGCTTTAATTGACTGTAAAAAATTATCTCCTATCTGCATTTTTTGCAATATCTTCAGCAGAAATTGCCAGTTAACTCGATCAAAGGCCTTCTCAGCATCCAAAAATATAAACGCAGCAGGGATCTGGTTGTTCTTTCCCAAATATTCTAATGCATTAATAATTAATCTGACATTACTTTTCATCTATCTCCCCTGTATAAAACCTGTTTGGTCCGTGTGTATCAATTGTTGAATAACCAACATTAACCTATTTGCTAATATTTTAGTAAAAATTTTATAATCTACATTCAGTAATGAAATAGGTCTATAATTTTTGGGTTGAGTAGTATCTTGATCTTCTTTGGGTATCAAAGATATAAACGCTGTCTTCCAAGATGGAGGCACTTTACCTTCCATTTGAATCATATTAAATAATTCTCTAAAAGGTTCTACCATTTCTAACTGTAAGTTTTTATAGTAAACCGCTGTCAAGCCATCTGTACCTGGTGCTTTCCCTGACTTTAATTGCTTAATTACCTGCAAGATTTCCCCAGAGGTTATTGGTTGATTCAATTTTTGCCTGTGCTCTTCTCTAACTGAAGGTATTTTCTCTTTGTCTAAATATTTGTCTATGTCTAAACCATTAATTTTATCCCCTTTATACAGTTCTGTAAAAAATTCCCGAAAAGCCTTCTGAATCTCTTCCTGTTGAAACACCTCCTTCCCTCTGTAAATCAGTTTAGATATATTTCGAGTTTTCCTTTTTTTCCTAATCTGATAAGCTAACCATCTGCCAGGTTTGTTTGCGTTACAAAAAGTATTGTGTTTTGCATATAATAAATTAGTGGCTACCTGGTCAGAGATCAACATGTCAAATTGAGATTTTAATATATTAATAGCTTCCTTAACCTTTGTATCGTCTGGGTTCATTGTTAACTCCAGCTCTTTTCTCTTAATTTCCTCTTCCAGTTCTCTTTGTTTTAACCCTTGTTTATTTCTATGTGTTTTATTTATATTCATCAGCACTCCTCTCATATACGCTTTGCTTGCATCCCATACAAATTCCATAGATGTACCCTTATTCATATTCAAAACAAAATATTCAGATAGTAATTTTTTACAATCATTAATATACTTTTCATATCTAAATAAGTTTTCATTCAATCTCCAAGACCTTCTTGCCTGCACTACCCTTCCCAACTCCATCCAAACTGGGTTATGGTCCGAAAGGACCCTAGCCGCAATCTTTGTCTTCTTGACCCTAGAAAGCAAATCATTAGTGGTTAGAATAAAATCAATCCTTGAAAGGGATTGATGCCTGTCCGAGAAGAAAGTGAAGTCATATTCCTCTGCATTTCTTTCTTGCCAAATATCTCTCAATTCAAAGTCATCCATAATGTCAAAGAAAGGTTTTGGTAACTTTGCTCGCATCTTAGTATTTAGGCGGGAAATCTTCTTATCTCTCTTAGTGTCTATCACTCCATTCCAGTCACCCAATAGTATACAGGAGCTATAGTCCCACTGTACTAATTTAGCATGAAGATTTCTATAGAATCTGTCTTGCTGTTGATTGGGAGCATAAATTCCCAAAAGTAATGTCTTTTTCCCTTCTAGGATTAAGTCTAAAGCAATATATCTTCTGAAGGGATCTGCTTCTATTAATTCAGCTTTCATGTCTTTTCTTAAGTATACAACTATACCATTCTTCTTTTCCATAGCGGAAGCTGCAAAATGTTGACCAAGTTTTGAGTTGATCAAATATTTTTGATCAGTTGACTTGATATGAGTTTCTTGCAAACAAATTACATCATTCTTAAACTGTTTGAGATAATGAAATATTTTCTTCCTCTTCTGTGGAGAATTCAGTCCGTTGACATTCCATTTTAAAATCTTAGTTGTCATCTTTGGTTGGCTGAAGCATTTTTAGAGCTTCCTGCATGGCCTGTTTAACCTTAGGTCTAGCTCCTCCCACTGCTTCCAGGCTTGTTATTGTAGTTCCTTGATCGATGGCCGGTGATTGTTGATGCTGTTGCTTTTTAGCTTGTTTCTCCATTCGTCTAGTAGTCATGCGGCTAGGTCTTTGTTCCATAACACCTTGCACTTCTAGAAAAGAGAGATGCTCCATCTTGTCTGGTGGTTGTGTAGTTTGCTGTCTATCCTGTCCTTCTTGTGGTCTTTCTCTAGGTCCAGATGGTGCAGGGTATCCAGCCTTCAATATATTATAATAAAAATCTCGGGCTTTCCATACAGAGTTGAGGCGATACCTTTGCTTATCAAATGTAAATATAATGCCAAATGGTGCATCCCATCTATACTGTATCTGACGGTTTCTGAGTTTCTTCGACCAAAAAAGCGTAGTCTCTCCTGGCTCTTAACATTTGAGGTGGTATCTCTTTCAAAACAGTCAGGTCTTGACCGCCAATTTGAAGCTTAGTGTTATAAGACGCTTGCAGTACCATATTTCTAAGCTCTCTTGTAGTAAAATATATAACGATGTCTCGAGGAAGCTGCTTCTGCTTTGCCAGCCAGGAGTTAACACGGTAAGCTTTGTTAATTTGCCAATCAAGATTGGTCCCTGGTCTTCCCATCAGGCGGTTAAAGGCTTCCGATAGGATCTGTTTCAAGTTCTCCTGTTTCTCCTCACGCAGCCCCCTTACTCTTAATGCAAACTCCATTTGTCGGTACTGTATCATAATAATTTCTTTTTCAGCATTTTCCACTTTTTGTTCCACCACCTCTGTTTTCAATGTCAAGTTAGTATTGGCATCATTAAGAACCTCTAGAGTATCTTCCATTCCAGAAGTATGTTCTGTTAATACAGTTACAACCCACAGTAATTAGCTTAGCAACTACAGAGGAGCAGATATAAGTTGGCACTGTCATGTGACAAGATGCTTAATGATTGAGCTGCTTAGTGACGCAAATATCAGTTCCAATTGCGGGAGGTTAAGTGAGGACTACTTGAACAAGGATGTCACCAGAGGGGTTGTAGACAGTATTTTCTGCCCTTATTTGCAGCTGAGGACTTCCATGAACAAAAGTGGTGTATACTTCTTCTTTTTTCACCTCATCTCTAACCATTTTATAAACAATTAAAGTTACACTTTTCTTTGCATCTTACAGATGACCAGGATGGCAATAAGAGCACTCTGGACAACTGTAAATAACAATCAGTGGTGAAAAGGGAAGAAAATCAAGCCAGAAATCAAAATATTTTCCATTTCCTGCAGAAAACCATACAAATCTGCTCTTCCTCCAGCAGCTGACAAAAGAGAGAAAATTGAGAAAGAATAAGCAGATTATGCAGAATTCAAGGATAAATTGAATGAGAGGTGAATGTAGATTTTACATCATTCAGCAAAAGAGGGATATATGTGGAAGTCCGTGGGGAGGAAGACAGACAGTAATGCAGGCCTCTCTCTGAGGAAGAAGACGACTTAAATGAAAGCACCACTAAACAAGACATTGTCCATAATTTTGACCTCCCCAAGTATATCAGCTGTGAAAAAGCTCCATAGATTTGCCTATTGTGGGAAAAGCACAGATTGCAAATCACAACTGATTATGTACTAGAGGGGGCAGAAAGGAGAAAATCCATACAAATTACCTGAATGTGGCAAAAACTATGGTCACAACAGCTCCCTTGTGGTTCATGGAAGTATCACCACACAAGAGGGAAGTGCTCCCAATGTAAATGTTTTAGTGAGCATGTCAACATGGTGCTACATCAGATAACTCACAGGAGGGAGAAAACGTATGACTGCAGATTGTGAGAAAGTTACATTAGAAATTCTCAGGTCTTGAGACACTAAAGGATACACACGCAGGAATAAAACCATTTGGACATCCTTTCTGTGGGAAAAGTTTCAGTGAGAATTCCACCCTAGTGAAGCACCCAAGGACTCCCACAAAAGTGAAACCATTTGAATGTCATGATTGTGGGGAAAAATTTTAGTCACAATTTTAGTCTGGTGACACATCAGTAGATTGACTCCAGGGAGAAACTGTATGAGTATCCAGATTATGGGAAAAACAACATTAGAAATTTCCATCTGAAGAGACACCAGACAACTCTCACAGAAGAAAAACCCTTTGAATGTCCTGATTATGGGGAAGTCACAATTCCAGCCTGGTGATACATCAGAAGACTCACATAGGAGATAAATGCTTTGAATGTCTTGATTGTTGGAAAACTTTCAGTTATGATTCCAATTTGTGAAATACTAGAGGAACCATAAAGGAGAAAAACCCATTCAATGTCCTGACTCTGGGAGAAATTTCAATCATACTTGAAAATACATCAGAGGATTCACTCCATGGAGAAACCTTATAAGTGTGGAGATTGTGGGAAAAGTTTCATTAGAAATTCCCACCTCCTGAGACACAAGACCACACACACAGAAGAGAAACTCTTTGAATGTCCGGACTGTGGGAAAAGCTTTCGTGAGAGTTTCAGCCTACGGAAACACCAGATGACTCACACAGGAGAGAAACCCTTTGAATGTCCTATCTGTGGGAAAACCTTTAATCAGAATTCCAATCTGGTGACACACCAGAGTACACACACAGGAGAGAAACCTTTTGAATGTTCTATCTGTGGGAAAAGCTTTAATCAAAATTCCAATCTGGTGACACATCAGAGGACTCACACAGGAGAGAAACCCTTTGAATGTCATATCTGTGGGAAAAGCTTTAATCAGAATGTCAATCTGGTGAGACACCAGAGCACTCACACAGGAGAGAAACCCTTTGAATGTCCTATTTGTGGGAAAGGTTTTACTTTTAATTACAGCCTGGTGACACACCAGAGGACTCACACAGGAGAGAAACCCATTGAATGTCCTATCTGTGGGAAAAGCTTTAGTGATAATTCCAGTCTTGTGACACACCAGAGGATTCACACCAGAGAGAAACCCTTCAAATGTCCTGATTGTGGAAAAGGTTTTAATCTGAGTTCCAGCCTACGAACACACCAGAGGACTCACACAGGAGAGAAACCCTTTGAATGTCCTATCTGTGGGAAAAGCTTTAGTCAGAATTCCAATCTGGTGACACATCAGAGGACTCACACAGGAGAGAAGCCCTTTGAATGTCCTATCTGTGGGAAAAGCTTTAATCGGAATTCCCATCTGGTGATACACCAGAGGACTCACACCGGAGAGAAACCCTTTGAATGTCCTATCTGTGGGAAAAGCTTTATTAAAAATTTGGATCTGGTGAGACACCAGAGGACTCACACAGGAGAGAAACCCTTCAAATGTCCTGATTGTGGAAAAGGTTTTAGTGAGAGTTTCAGCCTACGGAAACACCAGAGGACTCACACAGGAGAGAAGCCCTTTGAATGTCCTATCTGTGGGAAAACCTTTAATCAGAATTCCAATCTGGTGACACATCAGAGGACTCACACAGGAGAGAAACCCTTTGAATGTCATATCTGTGGGAAAAGCTTTAATCAGAATGTCAATCTGGTGAGACACCAGAGGACTCACACAGGAGAGAAACCCTTTGAATGTCCTATTTGTGGGAAAGGTTTTAGTTTTAATTGCGACCTGGTGACACACCAGAGGACTCACACAGGAGAGAAACCCATTGAATGTCTTATCTGTGGGAAAGGCTTTAGTCAGAATTCCAATCTGGTGACACACCAGAGGACTCACACAGGAGAGAAACCCTTTGAATGTCATATCTGTGGGAAAAGCTTTAATCAGAATGTCAATCTGGTGAGACACCAGAGGACTCACACAGGTGAGAAACCATTTTAATGTCATATCTGTGGGAAAAACTTTAGTGATCATTGTAACCTGGTGACACACCAGAGGACTCATACAGGAGAGAAACCCTTTGAATGTCCTATTTGTGGGAAAACCTTTAATCAGAATTCCATTCTGGTGAGACACCAGAGGACTCACACAGGAGAGAAACCCTTTGAATGTCTTTCCTGTAGGAAAGGTTTCTGTGATCATTCCAACCTGGTGAGACACCAGAGGACTCACACAGGAGAGAAACCCATTGAATGTCCTATCTGTGGGAAAAGCTTTAGTGATAATTCCAGTCTTGTAAAACACCAGAGGACTCACACCGGAGAGAAACCCTTCAAATGTCCTGATTGTGGAAAAGGTTTTAGTCAGAGTTCCAGCCTACGGACACACCCGAGGACTCACACAGGAGAGAAACCCATTAAATGTCCTATCTGTGGGAAAGGCTTTAGTCAGAATTCCAATCTGGTGACACACACAGGAGAGAAACCCTTTGAATGTCCTATTTGTGGGAAAAACTTTAGTCAGAATTTCAATCTGGTGACACACGAGAGGACTCACACCAGAGAGAAACCCTTCAAATGTCCTGATTGTGGAAAAGGTTTTAGTCACAGTTCCAGTGTATGGACACACCAGAGGACTCACACAGGAGAGAAACCCTTTGAATGTCCTATCTGTGGGAAAAGCTTTATTACAAATTCCGATCTGGTGAGACACCAGAGGACTCACACAGGAGAGAAACCCTTTGAATGTCTTTCCTGTAGGAAAGGTTTCTGTGATCATTCCAGCCTGGTGAAACACCAGAGGACTCACACAGGTGAGAAACCATTTGAATGTCATATCTGTGGGAAAAGCTTTAGTGATAATTCTAATCTAGTGAGACACCAGGACTCACACAGGAGAGAAACCCTTCAAATGTCCTTATTGTGGGAAAGGTTTTAGTCTGAGTTTCAGCCTGTGGGCACACCAGAGGACTTACACAGGAGAGAAACCCTTTGAATGTCCTTTTTGTGGAAAAAGCTTTAATCAGAATTGCAATCTGGCGAGACACCAGAGGACTCACACAGGAGAGAACCCTTTTAATGTCTTTCCTGTAGGAAAGGTTTCTGTGATCATTCCAGCCTGGTGAAACACCAGAGGACTCACACAGGTTAGAAACTATTTGAATGTCCTAATTGTGGGGGAGGTTTCAGTCAGAATTTCAACCTGGTGGCACACCAGAGGACTCACACCGTGTAGAAATCTTTGAATTGTCGAGTCTGCGATCATTACTTCAAGCATAAATCATCCCTTATTGCACACAAGGTAATTCATATGAGGAAAGATAGATGAGTTTAGAGAATACTTGAATTTCATTTTTGATCTCCCAGTATACATGAGAAATTGATTGTTTGAATTTTGGCCTGATTAATTTTGCTCAAACATTTCTCATGATTAAATTTGTAAGTGGAGTTAAAAGGAAAAGGAAAAATGGCTAACTATTAGTTTCTGGTTATCAGCAAAACTTTTGGATATTTCCTTTTCTAAAAGTAGAGGAATTCCTCAAAATGGAATTGTGGGTGGAGCTTTTGTCTGCTGATTATGGAATTTCCACATGTGGAGTTTCAGTCTTCTACCTTGATTTCACCCAATTTTCAGCCCCAGAATTCCACAGCCCGCATAAAAGTAGTTCTCGAGATATAACTCTTATGTGCCTTGAATTAAGGTTGCAGGTTGCAATGGCTCTTAAGTGAAATTGCTTTCCTTAACTACCCGAATCCTCCTGCTCTCCCTGATGCAGCCATTAATTAAATGTTTGAGTCACTAAGCAGAACACTGTCTATTCAGAGCTGGGAAAAACTGCCTGCCGTAGGAATCTCTAGCCCCCCCCCCCCACCCTCCAAGACATCCTTTTGCTTTGTTTCCTA
The DNA here is from genome assembly GCF_051295495.1 of Thamnophis sirtalis. Taxonomy (NCBI): domain Eukaryota; kingdom Metazoa; phylum Chordata; class Lepidosauria; order Squamata; family Natricidae; genus Thamnophis; species Thamnophis sirtalis. Next base: position 10,095,391 of record NW_028261383.1, read on the forward strand.
ACCCTTGAGTCTCCTTGGCCCTTCACTCTCTCCCCCAGAGTCCCACCCCACCCGACCTCACACCCTCCTCCTTCTTACCTTCTGAAGATCTCTGAACCTCATATTGGGGAGGGAGGGAAGGACATATATCAATGATGGCTAACGTATTTTGGATTGTGTATCAAATGTGCATGGGCACGGCCACACCCATAATGCTATGCATGTGACCCCAGCACGCATGTGTGTGCGGCTAGTGCTCCCCCCCCATTAACCATACCACTTTGAAGCAGAAGAAAACTTCTGAACTAGGAAATATTTAATATCACCTCTTGTGACCTTCTGACAAGTAACGTCAACGGGAAAAACTAGATTCACTCATGTTGCTAATTTAACAATTGTGGTTATTCACTTAACTGTGGCAAGGTCACAAAAATGGAGCAAATTGCACTAAATGTGACTGACTTAACAAAATTTTTGGCCTCAATTGTTGTAAGTTGAGGACTACCTGTACAAACTATTTCTCCTATAGTAAAACAGTTCCAAGCCTAACAGAGCATGCTTGAAGTCTGCAGAAAGAAGGTTCCAGGCGTATTCCCCATTTCCTCCTCAAGAATTTTTCTTGCCTTCGTGTTGAAAGAAGGAAGGAGATCCTTCTGGACTCAAAGGCACTTTTGGTTTTTCCTTACCTTTCCGGCTGCAGCCGCCTTATCAGGCGTGCCCACGCCTCACACATTGGGATTATAAGCAACAACTTTATTGTGTAGAAAAAGTAACACAAGGAAATCTCTCTGAAAGTCTTTGTACTCCACCAACGTCCACTGGGGGTTTTACACAGCATTTGCCACACAGTTTACAAGTCAGAGTCAGAAAGAATTTTCTCATCTCCCTTTAGAGCAGTGGTTCCCAAAGGGGGTGGTACCGCCCCCTGAGGGACGGTGGGATGACTTAGGGGGGCTCTAAGAGGCAAGGAGGCAGCAGGGGGGGCACTAAGATGCAAGGGGGGCGCTAAGAGGCAAAGGAGGTGGCAGCGGGGTGCTGGAAATGGCCCCGTTGCAGGGCGCAATTCTGCCTGGGGCTCTGTTGGCCGCCAGTCATCTGGGCACTTCCAGGAGGGGTGAAATTCAGTCTAACGTCCCAAAGACTGGAAGGATTATTCGCTCGCTCAGGAGGCATACGAGCATGTCAGGCTGGGGGGGGGGCAAAGGGGGGCCTGCATTTCTCCTCTGATACGACTCTGCGTGTGCTGTGCATGGAGAAGAGATGCGTGACTGAACGGGGCTGTGCTTGGGCCTCAATTGTTCAGGGATTGGGAATTGGTGTTGCATTACGCAGCAGAGTCCGATGTCACTGCGCAAGAGCGCTCGCCTGCCTCTCTCACGCTTTTATAAATGGCTTTACTTCTGACTCCCCTTCCGGGACTGTGTTGTGAGCCGCCTCCGCGATGATTGCATGTGCAACGGAGCCAACCCCTCCCCCAATCCCTCTTGCACTCGCTCCACACGGATGCACCACTCTCGCCTGCCTCTACCCCTCCCACCTTAGAAATGCAATAAAGGTAAACATGCGGTGGGGGGGAGAGAGGCTAGCCCCCCTCTGCCTCCTTGCTCCATTCGTAGAGGTGGCCTTAAAAAGCTAGAAGTGGGAGGAAGGGTACTTGGGATGGTTTCTCAAACTTTCAGTTGCAAAGTAATCTAATTGAACGCTGAAATATAGGGGAGATTGTGGAAGAGGAATAAGCATTTCCAACATATACAGTTTTTAAAAAAGTAAATAAAAAAGTGGTCTAAAGTTGGTTATTGTCACATACAGGAAAAAACAAAGCAAAACAAAATTATGATAGAACAACATCCCATATTAGAAGAAAATGCTGTCCAAATGTTCCCAGTATGCCAAACAAGATGTTTTATAACCAAATGGAGTCAAAACGCTGCAGGTTTTTTTTTTTAATAAAGTGCCCTTCCTATCTTGATATTTATGCACAGTGAGACCTTTGTCACAGATAAACCTGGATAATGGCATCACTCTTAGGTTGTATGAGTATACATGAGCTGCAAGACTTGTATTTTGCCATAGTATCATCTACAGCTCCATAAGTACTACTAGGATTTTGACCAGCTGCTGGGCACCAATATATTGAGGAATACGGAAAGACTGATCACGTGGGGCAGTCTAATGAGCATTTCTGAAATGGCAGATACCACAGAACAAAGTCTTCTTCCTTCTCTACCCCCACCCCACCCTGTTATTTTGGAAGAAAAAAAAAAGGCAGCAGTGTGTGTGTGAATGATCAGACATGCACTGTATTACACAGAATTTACTGAACAGTGAAGTAGTTACTAAATTTTACTGAGTTTACTACGTTACTAAGGTTCTTGAAAAATGACTATCAGACTTTGAGAACCTGGTATCACTGGATCATGTTCAACAATTGTGTTGAATTAACATTAACTAAAAAGGTTTTAAAATTGGATTTTGAATAAATGTGCAATTGTTTGTTACAGTTTTCAATTTTACTATTACTATCTTCCTTCCGTCGTACAAACCGCCCGGTCACATGATCCTCAGCCATGCCCACCAAGCCACGCCCACAGAACCGGTAGTAAAAATATTGAATTCCACCACTGGGTGGGAAGCACTGAGGATCAGTTTGTAGCACCAGGGGGCGGTGGACTGAAAAAGTTTGGGAACCACTGCTTAAAGTAATTCCTGCCTGTTTTACATCTTAGCCTTCCTGCATACCAGTATGTGTAATACAGAGCTCAGCCAAGCTATTTATCCTAACGTGTACACAGAGAAACCTCATCAGTTTTCTAAATTTTTTTAAATGTAACTTCAGCAGTAATATAGCATAGCTTTCAATATACTTCCTATTTCCAGCATACTACTTCTTTTTTGAGGTCTCCAAAACTCTCCTATTCGTGCCTTTTGCCTTCTCCCATAGTACATTTTGAGTTTTTAACTTTTTATTTAGAAGATTCAGGGGTCTCCTAACGCTTATAATCCTTTTCTTGAAGACCAAGGAAATATTGACCATAATTCTTTCTCCCTTTTCAGTTTATTGGACACCTAAAGACTTTGCAGCAGGAAGGCACTATAAATAACAACAGACCATAATTCCATAAATCTAGGCCAAGGACAACTTTGGCAAATTTAAGACACGTGGACTTCAACTCCAAGAATTCTCCAGCAAGTAAAGGAACCTGGTTTTTAAGCATGGCGAGCTAAGGAATTCTGGGGGTTGAAGTGCACAAGTCAAAAAAGGACCAAGATTCACGGCTCCTGTTTAGACTCTGGCCTTCCAATTGTCAAAGATCTATTGTGCATCTGGCCTTTTCCAAGGAATCTTAGGCCTCTTCGCCAACTTCCCCCTTTTGAGATTTTAAAGCAAGGAACTATTCACCATAAGTCTTTCTCCATTTCCAGGGTGTTGAACATCAAAAGACTTTACAGTAGGAAAGCACTAGAAACAACTACAAACTATAATTCCACACATCTAAGCCAGGACTCTCCAAACTTGGCAACTTTAAGACTTGTAGACTTCAACTCCCAGAATCCCCTAGCCAGAATGGTAAGAGGAATTCTGGGAATTGAAGTCCAGAAGTTACCAGGTTTGGAGACCCATAAACTAGGCCCCGACCGATTTTTTTTTAATTATTTTATTTGTTACATAAACAACACATACCCTCAATAGTGGGGGGGAAAGCAAAGCAAAAAAGAACAAGAAACAAAACAGAGAAGAAGAAAAAACATCACATATAGCATGTCATTTGGTTACAGGTATTTTAACATTTATCATTCTTATACATTTATTATTTCATTTAATAGGTAATATACGGTTTGGGTTGCTTTGTTTACCATCCCTTTATGTTGAGATGGTACTTCCGCCAACCCAGATATAATTTAGTATCATTTCTTATTCCCTTACCTTTACTAGTTTATCCTAACTATATTTCCCCCCACAGACACACTTTGTATATACACAACAATTAAAAAAAAACCACAAGTATATGTTATAAAAAAGTATATCAGCTGGTTACAACAAGTTTTTGTGCATCTCTTCCATTAATTCATATTAATTCAAATATCTTAACTCAAATGTTTACTATATTAACATCATCATACCTCCACTTTTAATTGACTACAGTTATTTAAACATCCTTCATCCTTAACTATACCAAAGATTTAATCCATAACCACATGCTGGCATTTCATTTACTTATTTATAAAATCCTCCATTAACATCAAATCCTCATATCCTGTTTTAGCTAAACATCCATAATATTTAATACCAAAAATTTCAACCTCCATATATATAATTTATTATCATTCTCCTTTCTTTATTTAGTTATATCCTATATCATAGCATTTCCCCCCTATTAGTTAAAATTTAACTCTATATAATTTCATTTTATTTTTTATAATAATTATTATTGTGATTAATAACCTTTATATATAGTCCAAATATATTTCTAACCTTCCCTTCTCATATCCAATTATTATTTATCATAGCAACTCAACATTATATACATTACTATCATTATCAGTTATTATTCAACTATACCTATTACAAATGAATTTAACTAGGTTTAACTAATTTTAAATTATACTCTTCCATCTATCAGCCTGTGTCTTTCTAGTAACAGAACAGCCTTAAATCTGTTGCCATTCATGGGTCCAGTTCTCCAAACATCTTTATGAGCAAGTCCATACGAAGAAATCTTTGCACCTTTTTACTTATGGTGCCTCTCATATAATGCTGCCGCTCTCTTTTTATTTCCTTTATCAGGTTGTCTTTAATTCTCAGTGGTGGTATCAAATGTTTTGCAGATGGTATTTCATAAAGTATGAATTCTTTAATGCTTCTCACTCCTCCTGCGCCCTGTCTTTTGAAGGAAATCTTCTGTGTGGCTGCTCCCCCTTCAGACATTCCATCTTTTTCTCCCTCAGAAGTAAACCAGTTGCCCCGAATATCAGCAAATTGAGAATCTTTATCTCTGACATCCTTAGTTTGTATTTGAAAAAAATTCTGTTTTTTCCTCGTATTTTGTTGCTAAAAACACCAAATAATCCAATTTTCTCTCAATTCTATCTTGTGTGGCAGATAATTTCTGTAACGCTGAAAAAATCATTTGAATAGACACTTGAATAGACGCCATGTTTGTACGCAGTTAGTATTTTTTCTTGAGAGCTCTGAGGTATTTGCAAATAAACGCAGCTGGGAGCTGTGCAATCTATGCAACCTTATCAGATCTTAGACCAATACAACCAAGCAATAAAAGTGTCAAGTTGTAAACAACCAAATTAGTGAATTAGTTTACAGCCCGCTTGCAGAGGATCAGAGGAGATGTTGGAGTAATCTATCCTTTGTCTGTGTGAATAACATTTAAAACATTTAAAAGGTAGGATAGCCACCGTCCAAAAACCAATAAAAAGATCAAAATCGCCGCTAGATTCTTCTGTTCTTTAATTTAAATTAGCTTGAATTTTTAGGCGGACTGTTTATCTCTGAGTAATAAAATCATCTTACCAGCTAGAAACATTTTCGACTTTCTTTAAGGCTATCTGCAGTTTCAGTTAGCCTTATGGCTAATCCGGAAGTCACTGGCAAAGGAGGTTTTTTTCCCAGATCCCCCAGAGACTTTGCGAACATCTCTGGGACTACTGGATCTCCTCCTACCTTTCACTGTCTCTCCGGGACAGCTTGGGTCCAAAAAGGGACCGTCCAAATGCTTCGGAATAGAGGAGTTTCAGGAGTAGCCTGAAAGTCCGTCTTCTCACTGCTAAGCTCTGCCTTCTTTCGACCCCAACCAATTTTGATGTTATGAAATTCCTTCCCTGTGTTTTCCAAAATGGGTTTCAGACTCATTTAACAACTGTCTTGTTTAGCAATGGAAATTTTGGGCTTTAATTGTGGTCATAAGTCAAGGGCTGCCTGTATATTCTAAAGCTGGTTCCCTAAATTGTCCAATTTACTGACAAAAAAACAGCCTATATCTGAACTGTATAAACGTAACCTTTTAACTACTGTGTAAGTTTGGGTATTAATTTAAAAAAAAAACATAATACCATATGTCAGACAAGAAATCAGTGAAACACAACCAATGTTAGGTGGTGCAGACCCAGCGCCATCCCTCCACTTATTACTTATGACAAAACTCTCAAGCCTTGTATTGGTTCAATAGTTCATTCTCTCCCGTCACTTTGTCCCAGCAAAGTGCTTACCGAAGATCCCATTTCTCTTTGTTCTGGCGTGACTTTCTCCACAAGGGTGTAGTTGTAGATCCACTGTTGATTCCTTCCAACATTAGGGAAATATGGATGGTTGTCAACACCAGTTCTGCACCTCACCACTTAGGTTGCAATGTTTCCTCCTGAAATATTTCACCATCTTCCCTATACAATGTCTAAGCCAGCTTTCTGCACCCTAAGGTTGTCTGAATGTCTTATCCCAAAGGTGCTTTTTTAGGTGAACGGGTGCGGGACGTGTGAGGCACATACCCCTGCCCTACCCTAGCTTGATTTTTAGGCCTTACATCATCTTTTCATGCTGTGGGTCTTCTTATGGTAATTAAAGACATTCCCGGTTCTGAAATTCTTTCCACACTCTACACACTGATATGGCTTCTCCCGTGTGGATTCTTTATGCAGCATAAGATTTCTCCCGTCTTTGAAATTCTTTCCACAGTCGATGCATTTAAATGGCTTCTCTCCTGTGTGGATCCTATTGTGGGAGGTAAGCTGTGCACTCTCACTAAAATATTTTCCATACTCCAGGCATTTATAGGATTTCTTCCCTGAGTGAATTATTGTGTCTAAAGCTTTTTCTGCAGTCGTGACATGTATATGGTTTCTCTCCAGTGTGGATCCTCTTGTGGCTATAAAGGTAACCACTTCTTCTGAAACTCATGCTGCATTCTGTGCACTTAGGGTTTCTCCCCTGTGTGAATCCTTTTATGGATCGTCAGTTCTCCAGAATCACTGAAGCATTTTCCACACTGCTGGCACTGATATGGTTTCTCCTCAGTGTGGGTTCTGCTGTGTAGGATGCAGCTATTTTTTGCATTGAAGCTCTTTCCACAAATGCGGCATTCATATGGTTTCTCCCTGGTGTGGAGCCTTTTGTGGGAAGTGAGGGACCTCAAACTGGTGAAGCATTTGTCACATTCGGTGCACTTATAAGGCTTTTCACCCGTGTGGATCCTTTTATGGATATTAAGGTGACTTGTTTGACTGAAGCGCTTCCCACACTTGGTGCATTGATACGGTTTCTCTCCACTGGATATTTCTATGGGAAGTTAAGTGGCTGGATTTCCTGAAGTTCTTTCCACACTCCAGGCATTTGTACGGTTTCTCCCCTGTGTGGGTCCGTTTGTGGGTATTAAAGCTGCTAGAATTGGCAAAGCACCTTCCACACTGCAGGCATTGAAAGGGCTTCTGCCCTGTGTGGATTCTGTGATGGACAGTAAGATGACCAGATAAACGGAAGCTCTTTCCACACTCCATGCATTGAAATGGTTTTTCCCCCGTGTGGATCCTCTCATGTCACTTAAGATGAACTTTTTGACTGAAACTTTTTCTACAGTGCAGGCATTTATAACATTTCTCCCCTTTATGCATCCTATTATGTAAGGCTGGAGTGTCACGTCTGTTGAAGCTTTTTCCACACTCCAAACATTCGTAGGGTTTCTCCCCTGTGTGAATCTTCTTATGGTGAGTAAGGGCACTGGAGGTCCTGAAGCATTTCCCACATTCTGTGCATTTATATGGCTTCTCTCCAGCATGGATCCTCTTATGTAAATTGAAGTTGCCTTTTTGTGCAAAACTCTTTCTGCACACTGTGCAATGATATGGCTTTTCCCCTGTATGGATCCTATTATGGTAAGTGAGGTCACTTGCAGAGCGGAAGCTCTTCCCACATTCCAGGCATTTACATGATTATTCCCAGTGAGGCTTTTTTTCTGGGAATTTGGTTCATTGCTCCAAGTAAACATCATTCTACCCTCCCTGCGTTTGTGCAACTTCTCCTCTCTGTGGATGCTTTGGTGGGAAGTAAGGGAGGCTCTGCTTTCGAAGGACTTTCCCCTATTAATCCATTGATGCTGCTTCGTCTCTTCGTGGACCCTCTTATGTGAACTCAGATGATTTTTCTGCCTGAAGGTCCTTCCACAATCCAGACATTTGTGTGATTCCTCTGCTTTGTGAGTCTTTTTATGCAATGTAAGAGAGCGGCTTGTACCGAAAGTTTCTGCACACTCCGTACATTTGTACATTTCTCTTCCTTCTTGTATTCTTTCATGTAAAGGAGGAGGAAGGCTTCTTCTGGAGTGCTGCCTGCTTTCATCTTGTTTCTCTCCAGAAAGGCTTTCACAACAGTCACATAATTCCGATCCATCTCGAAGTGTTTTCCCACACCTTGGACACACTTTTTTCTTGGCAATCCTCTGTGTCCAATAAGACATTGTTATCTGCATATGGGAAACGAGTGTAATTCTGCAGCTCAACCGTTAACAGGTTTTCCTCACAACTTTGCTTTCCATCCATCTTTTCTGCAACTTCTTTTTTCTCTTTTGGGAAAGCTACTACTGCCTCTTGGCCAGAATCCGCCATCTCCCATCCATCACCTGCTTGCAACAGAAAAAAGAAAAAAGGTTAAGACAAACTTAGGTGTAAAGGGGATCAAGCACCATTGCTCTATTTGAATATTTATCAATATTCTTCCAAACTCCCATTTGCCCAAAACATTGCCCTATGCTTGTTATTAAGTTGATATAAGATTTGACCTTTGGCTACTACTGTAAATATAAATATCTTAAGAGAATCCGTTACCTAAGGAGGCCATGTTCCTCTTGTTTTCCAGCATGACCTCTTGGTATAAGGCTTTTTGCTTAGAATCCAGCAAGGCCCACTCTTCCACGGAGAAAAACACAGCTACATCCTCAAGTGCTACCAATTCCTGACACAGGGAGAAGGAAAAAATACCATGTATTCCATGAATATTCCTAACAATGAACACTTCAATGAATTACATGCGAGTGGTTCCCATCTTCAAAAAGGAAAAAAAAATAGATCCAGGAAACTACAGACCTATCAGCCTGACATCAATATAAGGAAAGATTTTGGAAAAGATAATCATGCAACGAATTAGTGAACGCCTAGAAGTAAATAAAGTAATAGCCAAAAGCCAACATGGGTTTGTCAAAAACAGATCATACCAGACTAATCTTATTGCATTCTTTGACAAAGTGACAAAATTAGTGGACCAGAGGAATGCCATCGATTAATTTACTTGGACTTCAGCAAGGCATTTGATAAAGTAGACCATAACCTACTACTAGACAAAGTAGAAAAATGTGGGTTAGACAGCATCACCACCAGATGGATTCATAACTGGCTGACCAACAACACTCAACGTGTAGTCCTCAATGGAACTGCATGTATGTGGAGGGAGGTATGCAGTGGAGTACCCCAAGGCCCAGTACTCTTCAACATCTTCATTAATGATCTGGATGAGGAGATAAATGGGGAACTCATCAAATTTGCAGATGACACCAAGCTGGCAGGAATAGCCAACACTCCAGAAGATAGGCTTAAGATACAGAAGGATTTTGACAAACTTGAACATTGGACACTATGTAATAAAATGACATTCAATGGTGAAAAAAGTAAGGTTCTACATTTAGGCAAGAAAAGCAAAAGGCACAGGTACAGTATATGTGGTACCTTGCTCAATAGTAACTGTGAGAGGGATCTTGGAATCCTAGCGGACTACCATTTAAATACGAGCCAGCAATATGCAGCAGCTGCCAAAAAGCCAACACAGTTCTAGGCTGCATAAACAGAGGGATAGAATCAAGATCACGTGAAGTGTTAATACCACTTTATAAGGCCTTGGTAAGGCCACACTTGGAATACTGCATTCAGTTTTGGTCACCACGATGTAGAAAAGATGTGGAGACTCTAGAAAGAGTGCAGAGAAGAGCAACAAAGATGATTAGGGGACTGGAGACTAAAACATGAAGAATGTTCGCAGGAACTGGGTATGTCTAGTTTAATAGAAAGAAGAACTAGGGGAGACATAATAGCTGTGTTCCAATATCTCAGGGGTTGCCACAAAGACGAGGGAGTCAAACTTCCAAGGCACCTGAGGGTAGAACAAGAAGCAATAGGTGGAAACTAATCAAGGAGAGAAGCAACTTAGAACTGAGAATAAATTTCCTGACAGTTAGAACAATTAATCAATGGAACATCTTGCCTGCAGAAGTTGTGAACACTGGAAGAGAATGTTGGATAACCATTTGTCTGAAGTGGTGTATGCTTTCCTGCCTAGGCAGGGTGTTGGACTAAAAGACCGCCAAGAGACCAAGGTCCCTTCCAACTCTGCTATTGTATTATTAATCATGGAGAAAGGAAACTTGGAATTAAGGAGAAACTTCCTGACTGGGAAAACAATTAACTAATGGAACAGTTTGCCTTCAGAAGTTGTGGGCAGGAGGTTTTTACAAAGAGACTGGACACCCACTTCTCTGAAACGGTATAGGGTCTCCTGATTGAAACAGGCGGATGGACTATCATGCCTTAATCTCACCATTCTGGAGCGGAAGAGGGAAGAACTTTGTTATGTAGAATAGACTAGCTGGGGCATTTTAATGGCCCATTGACACAAGTGGGGGCTACAATCTCCACCTCAACGTTTTCAGTTTTCTCATCTCCCTTTAGAGCAGTGGTTCCCAAAGTGGGCAGAACCGCCCCTGAGGGGCGGTGAAATGACTTAGGGGGGTGCTAAGAGGCAAGGGGGCAGCAGGGGGGGCTCTAAGATGCAAGGGGGTGGCAGGGGGGCCTAAGAGGCAAAGGAGGTGGCAGCAGAGTGCTGGAGATGGCCCCCTCGCAGGGCGCAATTCTGCCTAGGGCTCTGTTGGCCGCCAGTCATCTGAGCACTTCCAGCAGGGGTGAAATTCAGTCTAACGTCCCAAAGACTGGAAGGATTTTTTGCTCGCTCGCTCGCTCAGGAGGCATACGAGCATGTCAGGCTGGGGGGGGGGGGGGCAAAGGGGAGCAGAGGAAAAAAAGAGCCTTTTGCCTGCATTTCTCCTCTGATACGATGCTGTGTGTGCTGTGCATGGAGAAGAGATGCGGGACTGAACGGGGCTGTCCTTGGGCCTGCATTGCAGGGATTGGGAATTGGTGCTGCATTACGCAGCAGAGTCCGATGTCACTGCACAAGAGCGCTCGCCTGCCTCTCTCGGGCTTTTATAAATGGCTTTACTTCTGACTCCCTTTCTGACACAGGGAGAGGAAAAAAACCACAACATACTCCATCAATATTCCTAACAATGAACACTTCAATGAACTACTTGAAACTCCTCTTCTTGATGACCATATTCCACCTGCAGAGTTTCCAAGCAGGGCAAATTTGCATCATTTCTGGAGAACCTTTCTCTAGACCGGATTGTGCTTTTATGGCCTTGCCGCGGCAGCGGATCTAGGAGGGCTCCTTGGTTCACCGAGGAACTCTGGGGGATGAAGCGCCAAAAGAGACGCCTAGAGCGACGGTGGAGGGCCAGTAACTCTGAATCCGACCAAACACAATTAAGAGCCTTCATTGGGACTTATCTATACAGGTGGCAAAATGTGCGCATTTTTCCGCTCTTATTGCATCCGCAGAATCGCGCCCAGCCATCCTGTTTAGAATAGCCCACTCCCTCTTGAAAGGGAGGGATGCAGATGACCCTTTATAGGGCAGAGCTGAGGAATTTGTTCAGTTTCTGTCGAATAAAATCGCTCGGATTCGGATGGACTTGGACTCCACTTGGACAGTACCAACCAAGGTACCGGGGGAAGGTCTTGAGCGGATTTTATAGAGCGAGTTTCAACCTGTCACTACTGAGGAAGTGGACAAGGCCATGGGAGCGGTGAGTGCCTCCACCTGTATACTGGACCCGTGCCCCTCCTGGCTGGTCTCAACCAGCAGGGAGGTGACACGTGGCTGGCTCCAGAGGATAGTTAACACCTCTCTTCGGGAGGGATCCTTCCCGCACCCTCTAAAGGATGCGGTGGTGAGACCCCTCCTTAAGAAACCTTCCCTGGACCCAGCCATTTTGAACAACTACCGTCCAGTCTCCAACCTCCCTTTCGTAGGGAAGGTTGTGGAGAAGGTGGTAGCCTCTCAACTCCGATGGACCTTGGATGAAGCAGATTATCTGGATCCCTTTCAGTCGGGTTTCAGGTCTGGTTACAGCACGGAAACTGCTTTGGTCGCGCTGATCGATGATCTCTGGTGAGCCAGGGATAGGGGTCACCCCTCTATCCTTGTGCTTCTTGACCTCTCAGCGGCCTTCGATACCATCGACCATGGTATCCTTCTGCGACTGTTACGGGAGGTGGGAGTGGGAGGCACCATTCTGCGGTGGTTATCCTTCTACCTCTCGGACAGGTCGCAGTCGGTGTTGGTTGGAGGACAGAGATCGACCCCTAGGCCCCTCAAATATGGGGTGCCGCAGGGTTTGGTCCTGTCCCCCCTCCTGTTTAACATCTACATGAAGCCGCTGGGTGAGATCATACGCCGGCACGGGATTAAATGTGCCGACTGGCGACTACGCGGAGGAGAGCCTTCTCTGTTGCAGCTCCGACATTATGGAACAACCTCCCCGTGGAGATCCGTACCCTCACCACAGTCCAGGCCTTCCGCACAGCCCTCAAGATCTGGCTATCCCGTCAGGCCTGGGGATAGGATTATTTCTCACCCCGCCCGAATGTTGAGTGAATGTTGTATTTTTATGGTTTAATTTCTTTTAATCACGATTCTTTTTTTTCAAGTCTTGTCTTGCACTCCCTTCCCTTCATTGTTGTAAGCCGCCCTGAGTCCCCTCAGGGAAAAGGGCGGCATATAAATCCTTAATAAAATACTAAAATACTAAAAAATTAAATACCATCAATATGTGGACGATACGCAGCTGTATCTGACCGCCCCGTGTCAACTCAGCGAAGCAGTTGAAGTGATGTTCCAGTGCCTGGAGTCTGTCAGGGTCTGGATGGGAGCGCATAGGCTTGCACTCAATCCCGACAAGACCGAATGGCTATTGATGCTCCCTCCCAAGGATAATCCTGTCGTTCCATCTCTTAGCCTGGGGGGTGAAATTATACACCCCTCAGAGGGTTTGCAATTTGGGTGTCCTCCTGGATCCACAGCTAACGTTAGAACATCATCTGTCGGCTGTGACCAGGGGGGCCTTTGCCCAGGTTCGCCTGGTGCACCAGTTGTGACCCTATCTGGACCAGGAGGCTCTTCGGATGGTCACTCATGCCCTCGTCACCTCAAGACTGGATTACAGTAATGCACTCTACATGGGGCTGCCCTTGAAGAGTGTTCGAAGACTGCAGTTGGTCCAGAATGCAGCCGCGCGAGCGATAGTGGGGGTGCCTAGGTACACCCACGTTACACCTATCCTCCGCAAGCTGCACTGGCTCCCCATTGGTCTCCGGACACGCTTCAAGGTGCTAGTCGTTACTTTTAAAGCCCTACATGTTTTAGGACCTGGCTACCTGAGAGACCGCCTCCTGCCATTTAGCAATAGCAATAATAGCAATAACAGTAGACTTATATACCGCTTCATAGGCCTTTCAGGCCTAAGCGGTTTACAGAGTCAGCATATTGCCCCCAACAACAATCCGGGTCCTCATTTTACCCACCTCGGAAGGATGGAAGGCTGAGTCAACCCTGAGCCGGTGAGATTTGAACCGCTGAACTGCTGATCTAGCAGTCAGCCTGCAGTGCTGCATTTAACCACTGCGCCACCTTGGCTCATTTACCTCCCAGAGACCAATAAAATCACACAGATTAGGCCTCCTCCGGATTCCATCTGCTGGTCAATGTTGGCTGGCGACTCCCCAGGGGAGGGCCTTCTCTGTAGCTGCTCCGGCCCTAAGGAACGATATCCACGTGGAGATCCGGACCCTTACTACTCTTCCGGCCTTCCGCAAAGCGATTAAGACCTGGCTGTTCTGGCAGGCCTGGGGCTGTTGATTTTATCCAGCCCCACTCTAAGCTGTATGTATGTTATGCAATTTTAATGTTTGTTCTTTTTAATTTTTATATGTCTCCCCCCTCCCCCAATTTTTATCTGTAAGCCGCCCAGAGTCTCTAGGGAGTGGGCAGCATACAAGTCCTAATAAACTGTAAACCTGATTGATTAATTGGCTCAAAATCCACATTGAGCACACCTTCAGCAAGCTCTTTTATCCCATAAAGCCACAGTACAGTGCAAAAGTCTTAGGTCACCTCCCCCTTGTTGTTTTAGCAAAGCTTTCACAACCATTCCATAATTTTCAATCTTGAATACCATGTCTTGAATATCCAATGTTTGTTTGTTGTTTTCCCTTTGAGAGTGCCAGTGATACAAAAGTAAGATTTTATGTCTGTCAAGTTCTGTGTCCTTTGGCGTTTTGTTGGTCTTATTGGGAAGCTGTCAATGAATTACATTCATACAACATGTCTCTGTACAAGATGTCAAGCTCAAGCATAGGAGACAAGGAAGAAGCCCCCCTGAGCCACAACACAGAGTTGATAATTATTTCACAATGGCAGCTAAACAATCCTTGTGATTCCCCGGCTTAAAACACATCACTATGAGACGACCTCAGGGAAGCAGTCCTCCGAAGGATTTAGCAGTAGTTTTGTAACTGTTTGAAGCCACAACGGCACTGAAAAAAGTTCCTTGTGGCTGTTTTTCACACTTACGACCGTTGCAGCATTCATTACGAGACCAAAATTCAACCGTTTGGCCACTGAATCATATTTATGACGGTTGCAGTGTCCCCCCCCCTCCTACTAGCTCCCGCGGCCAAATGGCTCCTCAAAAGCACGGCGGAGGAGGAAGGGAGAGGGGTAACACGGGGGCCAGCTCATGTGCTCTGCGTGGAGGCTAAGTCAAGGACTGGCTGTATTGCAGAGGAGCTGGGAGCCACCCAAGGATTTCACGGTGCTACGAGGAGGAGAGCGAGCCTCTGAGCAGCTGCGGGGAGCCTGCCTGGCCAGGAGCGACCTTCGGCTGGACGGAGGGGCGAGGGCTGCCTGGAGAAACAGCGAGGGCCCTTTTGAGCTAGTGAGCAGGAACGTGTGTGGAGGCTCCACGCAGAGCACCTGAGCTGGCCCCCGTGTCATCCCTCCCCCTTCCTCCTCCGCCGTGCTTTTGAGGAGCCATTTGGCCACGGGAGCTAGTAGGAAGGCGGCGGAGGGGGGGGGAGCAGGGAAAAAGGCCTCATGGCTTCTGAAAAACCGCGGAGGTGGAGGCGGCGGCAGGGGTAACCCAGAGCCCAGCTGAGGTGCTCCGAGCGGAGGGAGAGGCACCGCCGCCGCTGCCATGGGCGGGGGCGCCTGCGGGAGCTTTGGATGCTTCACCTCGGCTGCAGCGCTGGGCAACAAATATGTTGGTGCTGTTGGAGGAGGAGGAGGAGGAGGAGGAGGCGGCAGCAGCTATTCTAGTGGCGGTGGGGGCTCGTTGGCATCTTCAGCGGCAGCCCTGCCCCCTGTGAAAAAAACCGAAGATAGAGCAGATCCACGCAGATGACGTTGCTGCAACATGACTAGAGGAGGAATTCTGGGAGTTGAAGTCCACAAGGCTTAAAGCTGTCAGGTTTGAAGACCCCAGTGGTTTTTTTTCCTAAAGGGTGTGCAAAGGTCTTGTAACTTGACAGCTTTAAGACTTGCATGCTTCAATGCCAGAGTTCCTGAGCCAAAATGACTGGAGGAGGAATTCTGGGAGTTGAAGTCCACAAGGCTTAAAGCTGTCAGGTTTGAAGACCCCTGGGGGTTTTTTTCCTAAAGGGTTAGTTTTGTATCTTGGAGCGAAGGGAAGGACGCGACAAGAGATATGAGGAAGTGACTTTATTCAGCTCATAGTAAACTGCGATTCAACGTGGCGTGGTTCGCGCCAAACATTTATACCCCCGGGTTTAAACGAGGAGCCAATGGGGCGTCGAGTAGCTCGACCAATCGGGGCGAAGATTGAACCGGCTCCGCCCGGGAACCAATCAGGAGGGAGTCCTTTATTCGCGCGCTTGTATTTCCCGCGCTAGTATTCAACACCCCTCCCCCCCCAGTCAAAGAGTTCCTTTAGGAAGGGCAAACATAGTCTTGTAGGTAGGCGGGACGGTGGCGTTCTCGTCCCGATCTTCGTGGCTCCCCGGCGGCCGTCGACGGGGGGGAAACTGCCGGCGGAGGCGTGTCTGTGGTGGGGCGGTGAACTTGCGGTGCGGCCCCGTGAGAGAGTGCTGGCCCCAGGTCCCGTGCCCGGAGTCCATCTGTCCGGGGCGGCGTTTCCGTGGCAGCCGGACTGTCCGGTAGCTGCCCCGTGCAGTCCGGTAGGGGTGTAGGTTCAGAGTCTCGATAAGGGGTTCGAGGAAGGGAATAGCCGGGTGAGGTTTGCCTGTCTGGAAAATTCGCATCGGCTTGTCTCCCGTTCCCCGGTTGGAAACGGTCCGTCGGAAAAAAGGTCAACGGGTGTGGTTCCGGCTGCGAGCGGGTGTCTGAGGGACTCGGGCCGTCTGTTTCCGCGGGAAGGCGACGCCTTAATTGGTCCACGTGGCGCCTCCATTGTATTCCGTCGGCCAGGCCGACCCTGAAGGAACAGGGGCCAGTCAGGGCTGTGATGGTTGCGGGAACCCACCGTGGATCCCCAGAAAAGGAGCGGGCCCATACAGGATCCCCTAACTTAAACGCGTGGGAAGGGAGGGCCCCCAGGTTGCTCGGCAGATCCCCTGCGTAAAGTGGATGGAGCCTGTCCAGGGGGGTTCGCAATCTCCTACCCATCAAGAGCTCCGCGGGACTTTTATTAGTCGTCGGGCAGGGTATGGAGTGCTGGCTCAAGAGGTAAGCCGCCACTCTTTCTTGCCAGTCGCCCTGGCCCATGCGGCCCAAGGCTTCTTTCGCTGAGCGGACTGCGCGCTCCGCCCGGCCATTACTAGCTGGGTGATAGGGGGCTGTGGCCGCGTGTCTGATTCCTTGCTCGGCCAGGAATTCTTGGAACGTGGTGGAGGTAAACTGGGGCCCATTATCGGAAACTATCACATCCGGTAACCCATGGGTAGCGAACATCTTACGGAGGGCCCTCACTGTACTCTCCGCTGTGGTGGAGGTCATGATTACCAGCTCCACCCACTTAGAGTAAGCATCTACCACTATCATAAAATTTCGGCCGTGAAAGGGACCGGCGAAATCAATATGTAAACGGGACCATGGGCCTCTGGGGATTTCCCACTCACGAGGGGCGGCTGTGGGGGAATTCGGCCTAGAATTTTGGCATATTCTACATCGGCCTACATAACCTGCGATTTCGGAATCTAGCAAGGGCCACCACACGTAGCTACGGGCTAACGCTTTCATTCGCGCTATGCCTGGGTGGTTTTTATGGAGTGCAGGCAGGATTCGTGCCCGCAGGGCTGTGGGGATTACTACTCTATCCCCCCAGACAAGACACCCCCCGTGAAGGGCGAGTTCGGCTTGTCGCACTTTAAATGGACGGAATTCTTCCGCTACCTTTTCCGTGGGCCACCCCCTCAAAACCCATGAAGCAACCTGCGATAGGACGGGGTCAGCCTTTGTGCAGGCTGCTACGTCTGCGGCCGAGACGGGGAGGTCGGATTCGGCGATGGACAGAACAGAGAGCGCGGGCACGAGGGCTGTGTCCGTCTCTGGCAGAGGGCAACGGCTTAAGGCGTCTGCGTGCCCTAGCTGTTTGCCCGGACGGTATAACAGCGTATACGAATACGCCGTTAGGAACTCCGTCCACCGAGTCATGCGGGGGGACAAAATGGGGGGAGTTGGCTTGTCGCCCGCCAGTAGCCCCAGGAGGGGCTTGTGATCCGTGACCAGGGTGAAATGCCTACCGTAGAGGTAGTCATGGAACCGCTTAATGCCGGACACTGCAGCCAGGGCTTCTTTATCGATTTGGCTGTAGTTCCGCTCCGTGGAGGAGAGTGTCCGGGAATAGAAAGCTATGGGGGCTTCTGAGCCGTTCGGGAGGACGTGGCTCAGGACCGCCCCAACGCCATAGGGGGAGGCGTCGCAAGTCAGAATTAGGGGCATCCTATCGCTGTACTGGATTAGGACTGCCGATGAAGTTAAAATATCTTTTATAGCCGCGAACGCGTGCGCTTCCCGGCTACCCCATTTCCAGGCCGCTGACCGGTCAAGTAGTCGGTGTAGCGGCTCAGCTAGTGACGCCTTGTGGGGGATAAAAGGGGCGTAGAAGTTTAAAAGCCCCAGGAAGGCCTGTAATTCCGCCCTAGAGGTGGGTGCGGGTGCATTTTTGATGGCGGCAACTTTGGAAGGAGTGGGGTGGATGCCTTGGGCATCAATGAGGAACCCCAAGAACTCAACTTTGGGAACAGCAATTTCGCATTTGCTGCGCTTTAATTTCAGTCCTGCCTCCCTGAAACGTGTGAGGACCTCCCGCAGTGTTTTCAGGAGTTCCGAGTGGCTGGGGGCTGCGACCAGGACGTCGTCGAAGTAGGGAACGACGCCTGGAAGCCCATGGAGCAACCGCTCCATGAGGCTCTGGAAAATCCCAGGGGCAACCGAGACGCCGAATTGTAGGCGGCGGCAACGGAAGGCCCCGCGGTGGGTGACGATGGTCTGGGCTGTAGCCGCATCGTCGTCTACGGGAAGCTGCTGGTAGGCCTGTGCCATGTCTAGCTTGGCGAAAATACGGCCCTGTCCTAAAGAGTGGAGAAGGTGCTGCACTACGGGAACAGGATACGGGTTTGCCTGCAGGGCCAAGTTGATGGTCGACTTGTAGTCGGCACATATCCTCACCGATCCGTCGGGCTTGACCGGAAGGACTATGGGGGTTTCCCAACGGGCGTGATCTACGGGCTCGAGTACCCCCTGCTCGATAAGTTTATCCAGTTCAGCGTCCACCTTTGCTCTTAATGCGAAGGGGACCCTGCGTGCCTTCAGCCTAACGGGAGCAACCTGGGGATCAAGGCAAAGAGAAATGGGAGTGCCCTTGTAACAACCCAATTTCCCATCGAACACATCCGCGAACTCATCTAGGACGCTATCTGCGGAGAGGGAAACTACCCTGTGCACCCCTTCTATGGTGAGGCCCAAGGCAGGGAACCATTCCAACCCCAGGAGAGCGGGCAGGTCGTTCCTGACGACTAGGACTGGGAGTTTCCCCTTAAAATTCCCGTATTCCACCCGGATGTGGAATATCCCAGCTGTGGGAATCCCATTTCCCTGGTAGTCTAGGAGGGAGACCCCGACGGGGCGCAATCTGCTCTGGGGAACCCCGGGACAAAGGCGGGAAAACAAAGCCCAAGATAGGAGAGAACGGGAAGACCC
Source organism: Thamnophis sirtalis (assembly GCF_051295495.1). NCBI lineage: Eukaryota > Metazoa > Chordata > Lepidosauria > Squamata > Natricidae > Thamnophis > Thamnophis sirtalis. The sequence goes on from NW_028261383.1 coordinate 10,114,709, forward strand.
GGAGTCCACCTCCATTTGGCAAAGCTGACCTTCGAGTCGGACGGCGGTGCTTATCTTGCGGCTACCAGCGGGAACGTGGGATGCCTGGTAGACCACGCAGTCGGCGCTGGAGGGCTGGTAGGTTGAATGGCAGTCCTCAGCTCGCCTCGCGGAACGTGGCTGTTGGCGGCGTTGCGGTAGCGATGCCTGGCGCTGGTCGCTGGGCTGCATAAACGATGGGGCTGGCAGGAGAGCCCGGCAGACCCTGGCGAGGTGCCCTTCTCCTCGGCAGCGGCGGCAGACGGCAGAACGGAACGGGCAGGCCGCGCGGCTGTGGCGGCCGCCGCATCCGCGACAAGGTGCGCTTGCGGCTGGCTGAGCGGGCGTCGGTGGTTGCTGGGGTGGCCTCCGCTTCGGCTGCGTTCTCATTTGCCCGACGATTTCCTCCTCTTCCTCCTCCTCGTCTTCGGCAGGGGAGAGGTCGTCAATGAGGTGCGTCTGGGTGGACGGCCCCGCGGCGGCTTGCGCGGGGGGGTTCAGTTGGAGGCGTTCCATGTCGGCCGTGGATTGTTCGGATAGTTCGGCTGCTCGTGCTGTCTCCACGGCTTGCATCAGGGTGATTTTATGATTCCGGAGCATGCGGCTGCGCAATTGCACGTCGCGGACCCCGCACACGAACTGCTCCGCGAGGTTCTCCTCCAGGTCTGCGAAATCACACTGGGCGGCCACTGTGCGCAAAGCCTCCAGGAACTGGCTGATTGATTCGTTGGGCTTCTGCACTCGGCGGCGGAAAGCGAAACGGCGTGCAAATAGAGAGGGTGAGGGAGCGTAGTGGTTCCTCAGCCTGGACATCAGCTCGTCCCACCCAAGTTTGTAGGCTGGCCTCGGGGCGGCCAGGGCTCTCGCAGAGGCGAACATGGAAGGCTCACAGCAGGACAGGAAGAAGCTGCATTTCTCCTCGTCGGTCTGAGCCTGGTTCTTCGAGGCGATCAGGTAACACTCGAACCGCTCCATGAACCCGTCCCATGATTCCCCGGTGGCTCCGCCGAATGGCGCGAAAGGAGGAAGCGATGATGCCATCGTGGTGTGGAGCCGGGGAGAGAGAGAGAAAAAGGCGGAGAAAATTTCGCGTTCGCTGCCGGAGTTCTCAGTCTGAGATAGCGTTCGAGCTGGTTCAGACGCGGTGGCAGCTGGTTGCTCTTCTCCGTGGTCGCGGGAATCGGTATCCCATCCTCGTCGCCAGTTTTGTATCTTGGAGCGAAGGGAAGGACGCGACAAGAGATATGAGGAAGTGACTTTATTCAGCTCATAGTAAACTGCGATTCAACGTGGCGTGGTTCGCGCCAAACATTTATACCCCCGGGTTTAAACGAGGAGCCAATGGGGCGTCGAGTAGCTCGACCAATCGGGGCGAAGATTGAACCGGCTCCGCCCGGGAACCAATCAGGAGGGAGTCCTTTATTCGCGCGCTTGTATTTCCCGCGCTAGTATTCAACAGTTAGGGGTGCAAGGATCTTGTAACTTGACAGCTTTAAGACTTGCATGCTTCAATGCCAGAGTTTCTGAGCCAACATTTTGGTTGCTAAGCAGGACCGTTGTTAAGTGATACTGATATTATATAACACTTTTAATTAAGCGGGTACCTTGAATAAACATAATTTTGAGTTTCAAATAATATTGATTTCATTGTTGTCTTAGGTGACATCTGTGAAAAAAATTCAGGTGCTCAGGCATGAAAATATGCCTCTCAAACACTATACTTTTCTGCTCACAATAAAAAAAATTAGAGGGAACATTGATGAGGACCCGGATTGTTGGGGGCAATATGCTGACTCTGTAAACCGCTTAGAGAGGGCTGAAAGCCGTATGAAACGGTATATAAGTCTAATAGCTATTGCTATTGCTATTTCCCAGCTGGAGCAAAAGAATTTAGGAAGCAAAGTTTTTTTTTTCCTTTCAGGAAGGCAAGACCAACAGTGAGGTGGACCAGAGTTCCTGGATGAGCTGACACCGATATACAATAAGTGTACATTTTTATTCCATTTTCCTCTTTGAAGTCCTTTTCCTTTCTTTCTACTGTTGGAAGAAATGTCCTTCTGGGTTCAGCTCCAAGTGGGGAAAAAGACACTGGAAACATGGAGGCTGCTTAGAAAGATGGTTTAATGGTGGACAGGGTCACATGGTTTGAGATCCTGAACACAAAATAAGGATCACCTGCTTCAAGATGTTGGGTCAAGAAGAAAAGAGAAAGAAGGGCTGAAAGCTCCTGGCTTTATACTCTCTGTTTGGCCCCACCTCTCTGTTTCCTGTTCCTGTGTAAGAAATGTATTCTGATTGGTTGTCAGACTTCCATGGGGCCATGCAGAGGCAACTTTGTAAACTGTGTTTTGAGTCCAAAGTTTGACTGAGTTTCAGATGCCATGTGGTGAGTTTCTGTGGAAGGCTAATCCTACCTTTATTATGTAAAGTAGACTAGCTCAGGCTGTCAGGGCTCATTGACAAAGGGAAGCTCCAGGAAGCTACTCTGTCTTTAAAAACAGGTTTCTCCCTTTTTAAATCCAGGGAAATATAATATTCTGCATTCTTAATATTTCCCAGGATATTTCAGTTTTCTAGCAGAGGGCCGGTTTTAACTTCCTACAGTACTATTGTGCTATTGCCTTTTGTGTGTGCCCTTGCTAATGGTTCTAATCCTGTGTTGCTCTTATTCCTCTGCCCTAAAGTAATCTCCGTGGGGCAGGGATGAGCCCTAGTTTCTTTTGGTGTTAATCATGTGTCCAATGTATTTCCCTCTTAACTGTTTTATGATGAAATCTTGAGCTAATCGGTTCTCTGTTACCACTCTGACCTTTCTTTATTTCAAAGGTAACTTCTTCCTGCACCTCCCAGATCTTTTGTATTATTTGTACTCTGCAGCTGTTTCTAATTGTCTAGATACCCTTGTAATTATCCTCAGTAGGTTCTTTTAAAATGCGTTCAGAGTTTCTATTTCTCTGACTTGGGTATTTTGAGTCAACGTTTGTATTCTTATCCTAGTGATTTCTAGTCTTATTCTTGTGACAATACTGTTTTTGAGGTTTCTGGCCTGGTCTTCCTAGTACAACACTGTCTCGGTGAAGTTCCCTTCCTACAGAGGAAAGTTAAAAATAAGTCTAGATGTTTTGGAAAAAGAACCAATAAGGAAGAAAAAAGGGGTTTTGTAACCCTCAACTAAGTTTTAGTTTTCTGTGTGTGTTTATTTTTTACTTCCTCTTTTACCACTTCAGGTGTTGAGGGAGAGACGACATTCTGGTTTTGCACTTCTCAACAGCCTCAACAGTTGTTATTTGATGCTGTTATAGTATCTCTTTGAAGTTCTTTCTCCACCTTCATCTGGATCTGCTTCACGTTTAACAGAGTTACAAGGGACCTTGTGGTCATCTAGTCCAACCCCTGCCCAAGCAGGAGACCCATTTCTGACACATGGCAGTCCAGTCTCTTCTTTAAAGCTTCCAGTGATGAAGCTCCCACAACTTCCAAAGGCAACTTCTATTCCATGGGTTGATTGTTCTCACTGTCAGAAAAGTTCTCCTTGTTTCTAGGTTGAATCTCTCCTTGTTCAGTTTTCATCCATTGTTCCTTGTCTGACCTTCGGGTACATTGGAAAACAGCTTGACCCCCTTCCTCTCTGTGGCAGCCCCTCAAATATTGGAAGACTGCTATGATGTCTCCCCTGGTCCTTCTGTTCACTAGACTAGCCATGCCCAGTTCCTGCAACCGTTCTTCATATGTTTTAATCCCCAGTCCCCTAATCATCCTGGTTGCTCTCCTCTGCACTCTTTTTAGAGTCTCAACATCTTTTTTTATAATGTTAATAATATTAAAACCTGCTTTAACACGTATCATAGGTTATAATCAAGAAATGGCTGTATTTATGAATGTTTTGGGGATTGCAGACCCAGCACACAAATCAGCATTGATTAACATATGAAAAGTCAGTGGTGGACTTGTGTGTGATGGACTTCTGTCTCCCGAGTATGTAGAAATTACACTTTGCATGTTGAAAATTTGGTATTTGGTATTTATTTGTATGCCGCCCTTTTCCCTGGGGGGACTCAGGGCAGCTCACAATCCAATGTGTTTTGGAAGCAGGATAGCTGGCAATATAGTGGTTGGTGGTGGGCTAAGATCCTGGGGAAAACATAGGTTGGTCACATATACAAAAATAGTTAATGTTGTGACGTTTAGGCTGAAGGAATGAGCAACTGCCCTGTTGCTTATGACCAGGTGTCAGAATCCTGAAAGTTATGTCCCTTTGTGGACTTAAAAGTCCACAAGGCAAGAGTGAAGAATGGGAGGTGTTCCATCAGTCTCAAGCCATCCCCTTGACTGATTGACCCTCATTGCAATGTGATTCATGTAAGAGCTTTATGTTTATTATGCTCTAAATTCTAATAAACATCAGAGTCCTAGAGTGAGACTTTTTGTGGTGTGCTGTCTGTCCAATTGTTATTAAGTGCAGCTCCGCTCATAACCAGGTTTTTCCCTTGTCACATCTGACAAGCGAAGCCAATAGAGAAGACAGATTCACTGAACCACCATGTTACTAACGCAACAACTGCTGAGGTTTACTTACAACTGGGGCAAGAAACGTCATAAAAGCGGGCAAAACTTACTCAGCAACTGTCTCGCTTAGCCACAGAAATTTTGGGCTCAAGTGCGGTGGGAAATCAAGGAATACCTGTATTCAGATTTGGACAAAGGCTGGGAAAGAGCCTGTATATTTTTTTCAGCACGCTTCTATATTTTACCTAGTCACCCAAGCAGGAAACACAGCTGGTTGTTTGACAGTATATGACACAGTAAGGAAAATACTAAGGTAGCCATGCCTACATCCTGTTGCAATGAATTTTTAGCAAGCTTGCTATGGTTTCCATATCACCCTTTCCCACACGTGTCCTTTATTTCAGTGCAAACACCTTAAGTAGAAACTGGAGAAGGATTTTTTTTCTGCCTCCTATCTGAAGATGGTGCTCAATCAGGCAACACCTGTGCCTAGAAAGCGGATAATACCTGTGGTTGAGCTTAAAGGAGTTAAAACCATCGAGTACTGTGTTGCTAGAAAGGTTGGAAAGCGACGGGAAGCGTAGAAGAAAGAAAGTCCAGTTGCCTTTTGAAAAAAGCACCTTTGGGACAGCTGAACTTCCTCTTCCGGATCACTCATAGGAGGAGAGTGGTGTGAAGAGCGGTTTTTTTGCTCTTCTCATGATCGAAGCAGCAGCTGGAAGGTGAGTCCGGGAGTAAGTCGGGCTGTTTGGTTTCCTCCACGGCCTGGAAGCAAAGAAGCAACTGGGCTGAAGCATCTCAGCAGCTGCTGCAGGTTCCTTCCCTCCCCAAATTTAAGTCCACTGGTGCTGCACGCTGTGAAACTGGTGGCTGCAATTTTCCTTCTGATGGGAAGATTGAAAAAGTCTCCTTCCAGTGAAGGTTGATTCTTCGGGAATGGCTTCCCCCCAGAGGTTGTGGGTGCTCTCATCACTGGAGGGTTTGTGACAGAGCTGGGAGGGACCTTGCAGGTCTTCTATTCCGACGCCCTGATCAAGCAGGAGGCCCAATATCATTTCAGACAAACGTCTCTGTTTAAAAGCCACCAATGATGGAGCGTCCACAACTTCTGAAGTGTCAGGAAATTTCTCCTTAGTTCTAGGCTGCTTCTCTCCTTGATGAGTGTCCATGCAGGTCCTTGTCCTGCCTCCAGGGGCTTTGGAGAATAGGTTGACACCCCTCCCTCTTTTGTGGCAACTCCTCAAGTATTGGAAGATGGCTATCATGTCACCGCTAGCTTCCCACAGTCCTTGCATTGTTTTCTCTTTTTGATCCATGAAATTTTGCTTAGGCTCTGAATTTGTTAAAATCAGCTCTTCTAAAGTTTAAGACACTTGTTGGGTTATATTCTATTGCTTGTGTTTGCATTTTATTGAATTCCAGTAAGACGTGGTCACTCGCCCAAGATTCCGACAACTTCAACTCCTTCTATCGCTTCCCTATTAGTAAGAATTAGGTCGAGTATAGTTTTTCCACTAGTTCACTCCTCTATCTTTGGGATGACAAAGTTGTCAGCTAAGTTGATTACGATCTATTCAATCTTCTGCTTGCTGTACACTTTGTCTCCCAGTTGATATCAGGGTAGCTAAAGTCTTCCATTATATCTTGATGTTGCCCTCTTGATATAGTTTGTAATCCACATATGTATTGAGAATGAGAGATGAATAACATTTACAAGTTTTTTAACTTCCATGTCTTGCCAATAAGTATGGTATTTCCTGTCCCATCCATGTATTAATCGGATTCAATTGTGCTTAATCCAGCACTTTCTAAAAAATAGCTATTGGCATCTTCGTTGCACAGGTAGTCCTCACTTACCACTTCCTTCCTGAGCCTTCAAAGTTACACACTAGAAGCAGATGTGCACCTGGTCCACAAAATTTGTGGTAATCCTAGCACTTGTTCCGTGACCGCACTTTAGTAGTGACTCTGGTTTTGAAGGTGCAGGAGAAGGAATTGCACCAATTTGGGTTCTGCCGATAGTTGCACATTTATGATGGCGGCAGCATCCCACACTCATGATCCCCAGTTGTGACCTTCCCAGCTAGCTTCTGACAAGCAAAATCAGTGGATATACTGGCAGGAAGTTGCAAGTCACAGTCATATGAAATTGCCTTTAACAACCCACAGTAATTAGCTTAGCAACTACAGAGGAGCAGATATAAGTTGGCACTGTCATGTGACAAGATGCTTAATGATTGAGCTGCTTAGTGACGCAAATATCAGTTCCAATTGCGGGAGGTTAAGTGAGGACTACTTGAACAAGGATGTCACAAGAGGGGTTGTAGACAGTATTTTCTGCCCTTATTTGCAGCTGAGGACTTCCATGAACAAAAGTGGTGTATACTTCTTTTTTCACCTCATCTCTAACCATTTTATAAACAAAGTTACACTTTTCTTTGCATCTTACAGATGACCAGGATGGCAATAAGAGCACTCTGGACAAGTGTAAATAACGATCAGTGTTGATAAGGGAAGAAAATCAAGCCAGAAATCAAAATATTTTCCATTTCCTGCAGAAAACCATACAAATCTGCTCTTCCTCCAGCAGCTAACAAAAGAGAGAAAATTGAGAAAGAATAAGCAGATCATGCAGAATTAAAGGATAAATTGAATGAGAGGTGAATGTAGATTTTATATCATTCAGCAAAAGAGGGATATATGTGGAAGTCCGTGGGGAGGAAGGCAGACAGTAATGCAGGCCTCTCTCTGTGAGGAAGAAGATGACTTAAATGAAGCACCACTAAACAAGACATTGTCCATAATTTTGACCTCCTCAAATATATCAGCTTTGAAAAAGCTCAATAGATTTGCCTATTGTGGGAAAAGCACAGATTGCAAATCACAACTGATTATGTACTAGAGGGGCCAGAAAGGAGAAAATCCATACAAATTACCTGAATGTGGCAAAAACTATGGTCACAACAGCTCCCTTGTGGTTCATGGAAATATCACCACACAAGAAGGAAGTGCTCCCAATGTAAATGTTTTAGTGAGCATGGCAACATGGTGCTACATTAGATAACTCACAGGAGGGAGAAAACGTATGACTGCAGATTGTGAGAAAGTTACATTAGAAATTCTCAGGTCTTGAGACACTAAAGGATACACACACAGGAATAAAACCATTTGGACATCCTTTCTGTGGGAAAAGTTTCAGTGAGAATTCCACCCTAGTGAAGCACCCAAGACCACAAAAGTGAAACCATTTGAATGTCATGATTGTGGGGAAAAATTTAGTCACAATTTTAGTCTGGTGACACATCAGTAGATTGACTCCAGGGAGAAACTGTATGAGTATCCAGATTGTGGGAAAAACAACATTAGAAATTTCCATCTGAAGAGACACCAGACAACTCTCACATAAGAAAAACCCTTTGAATGTCCTGATTATGGGAAAGTCACAATTCCAGCCTGGTGATACATCAGAAGACTCACATAGGAGATAAATGCTTTGAATGTCCTGATTGTTGGAAAACTTTCAGTTATGATTCCAATTTGTGAAATACTAGAGGAACCATAAAGAAGAAAAAACCCATTCAATGTCCTGACTCTGGGAGATATTTCAATCGTACTTGAAAATACATCAAAGGATTCACTCCATGGAGAAACCTTATAAGTGTGGAGATTGTGGGAAAAGTTTCATTAGAAATTCCCACCTCCTGAGACACAAGACCACACACACAGAAGAGAAACTCTTTGAATGTCCGGACTGTGGGAAAAGATTTAGTGAGAGTTTCAGGCTACGGAAACACCAGATGACTCACACAGGAGAGAAACCCTTTGAATGTCCTATCTGTGGGAAAACCTTTAATCAGAATTTCAATCTGGTGACACATCAGAGGACTCACACAGGAGAGAAACCCTTTGAATGTCATATCTGTGGGAAAAGCTTTAATCAGAATGTCAATCTGGTGAGACACCAGAGGACTCACACAGGAGAGAAACCCTTTGAATGTCCTATTTGTGGGAAAGGTTTTAGTTTTAATTACAGCCTGGTGACACACCAGAGGACTCACACAGGAGAGAAACCCTTCAAATGTCCTATCTGTGGGAAAAGCTTTAGTGATAATTCCAGTCTTGTGGCACACCAGAGGACTCACACCGGAGAGAAACCCTTCAAATGTCCTGATTGTGGAAAAGGTTTTAGTCTGAGTTCCAGCCTACGAACACACCAGAGGACTCACACAGGAGAGAAACCCTTTGAATGTCCTATCTGTGGGAAAAGCTTTAATCATAATTCCAATCTGGTGACACATCAGAGGACTCACACAGGAGAGAAGCCCTTTGAATGTCCTATCTGTGGGAAAAGCTTTAATCAGAATTCCATTCTGGTGAGACACCAGAGGACTCACACAGAAGAGAAACCCTTCAAATGTCCTATCTGTGGGAAAAGCTTTAGTGATAATTCCAGTCTTGTGACACACCAGAGGACTCACACCGGAGAGAAACCCTTCAAATGTCCTGATTGTGGAAAAGGTTTTAGTCTGAGTTCCAGCCTACGACCACACCAGAGGACTCACACAGGAGAGAAACCCTTTGAATGTCCTATCTGTGGGAAAAGCTTTAATCATAATTCCAATCTGGTGACACATCAGAGGACTCACACAGGAGAGAAGCCCTTTGAATGTCCTATCTGTGGGAAAAGCTTTAATCAGAATTCCATTCTGGTGAGACACCGGAGGACTCACACAGGAGAGAAACCCTTCAAATGTCCTATCTGTGGGAAAAGCTTTAGTGATAATTCCAGTCTTGTGACACACCAGAGGACTCACACCGGAGAGAAACCCTTCAAATGTCCTGATCGTGGAAAAGGTTTTAGTGAGAGTTTCAGCCTACGGAAACACCAGAGGACTCACACAGGAGAGAAGCCCTTTGAATGTCCTATCTGTGGGAAAACCTTTAATCAGAATTCCAATCTGGTGACACATCAGAGGACTCACACAGGAGAGAAACCCTTTGAATGTCATATCTGTGGGAAAAGCTTTAATCAGAATGTCAATCTGGTGACACATCAGAGGACTCACACGGGAGAGAAACCCTTTGAATGTCCTATCTGTGGGAAAACCTTTAATCAGAATTCCAATCTGGTGACACATCAGAGGACTCACACAGGTGAGAAACCTTTTGAATGTTCTATCTTTTGGGAAAAACTTTAGTGATAATTCCAATCTGGTGACACATCAGAGGACTCACACAGGAGAGAAACCCTTTGAATGTCCTATTTGTGGTAAAACCTTTAAACAGAATTCCATTCTGGTGAGACACCAGAGGACTCACACAGAAGAGAAACCCTTCAAATGTCCTATTTGTGGGAAAACCTTTAGTGATAATTCCAGTCTTGTGACACACCAGAGGACTCACACTGGAGAGAAATCCTTCAAATGTCCTGATTGTGGAAAAGGTTTTAGTCTGAGTTCCAGCCTACGGACACACCAGAGGACTCACACAGGAGAGAAGCCCTTTGAATGTCCTATCTGTGGGAAAGGCTTTAATCATAATTCCAATCTGGTGACACATCAGAGGACTCACACAGGAGAGAAACCCTTTGAATGTCCTATCTGTGGGGAAAGCTTTATTAAAAATTTGGATCTGGTGAGACACCAGAGGACTCACACAGGAGAGAAACCCTTCAAATGTCCTGATTGTGGGAAAGGTTTTAGTGAGAGTTTCAGCCTACGGAAACACCAGAGGACTCACACAGGAGAGAAACCCGTTAAATGTCTTATCTGTGGGAAAAGCTTTAATCAGAATGTCAATCTGGTGAGACACCAGAGGACTCACACAGGTGAGAAACCATTTTAATGTCATATCTGTGGGAAAAACTTTAGTGATCATTGTAACCTGGTGACACACCAGAGGACTCATACAGGAGAGAAACCCTCCAAATGTCCTGATTGTGGAAAAGGTTTTAGTCAGAGTTCCAGCCTACGGACACACCAGAGGACTCACACAGGAGAGAAACCCTTTGAATGTCCTATTTGTGGGAAAACCTTTAGTCAGAATTTCAATCTGGTGACACACAAGAGGACTCACACCGGAGAGAAACCCTTCAAATGTCCTGATTGTGGAAAAGGTTTTAGTCACAGTTCCAGCGTACAGACACACCAGAGGACTCACACAGGAGAGAACCCTTTTAATGTCTTTCCTGTAGGAAAGGATTCTGTGATCATTCCAGCCTGATGAAACACCAGAGGACTCACACAGGTTAGAAACTATTTGAATGTCCTAATTGTGGGGGAGATTTCAGTCAGAATTTCAACCTGGTGGCACACCAGAGGACTCGCACCGTGTAGAAATCTTTGAATTGTCGAGTCTGGGATCATTACTTCAAGCATAAATCATCCCTTATTGCACACAAGGTAATTCATATGAGGAAAGATAGATGAGTTTAGAGAATACTTGAATTTCATTTGTGATCTCCCAGTATACATGAGAAATTGATTGTTTGAATTTTGGCCTGATTAATTTTGCTCAAACATTTCTCATGATTAAATTTGTAAGTGGAGTTAAAAGGAAAAGGAAAAATGGCTAACTACTAGTTTCTGGTTATCAGCAAAACTTTTGGATATTTCCTTTTCTAAAAGTAGAGGAATTCCTCAAAATGGAATTGTGGGTGGAGCTTTTGTCTGCTGATTATGGAATTTCCACATGTGGAGTTTCAGTCTTCTACCTTGATTTCACCCGATTTTCAGCCCCAGAATTCCACAGCCTGCATAAAAGTAGTTCTCGAGATATAACTCTTATGTGCCTTGAATTAAGGTTGCAGGTTGCAATGGCTCTTAAGTGAAATTGCTTTCCTTAACTACCCGAATCCCCCTGCTCTCCCTGATGCAGCCATTAATCAAATGTTTGAGTCACTAAGCAGAACTCCTTGGAGACCTAGCGCAGGGCTAGGCCTGCCTGCCGTAGGAATCTCTAGGCCACCCCCACCCTCCACGACATCCTTTTGCTTTGTTTCCTTTGTTGCCTCCACCTCCGCCGCTTTCCTACTAGCTCCCGCGGCCTCAAAAGCACGGCAGAGGAGGAAGGGGGAGGGATAACGCGGGAGCCAGCTCAGGTGCTCTGCGTGGAGGGAGAGGCACCACTGCCATGGGCCGGGAAGCCAGCGGGAGCTTTGCTGGTGAAAGAGAAGAAGCAAGAGGACTGGCGGCTTTGAAATGCAACCCCCTGGTCCCGCCGGCCGCAGATTTGATTCGGCGTAAGTGGGGGACGAACACATGCTGAGCCGACTTTGCGCAGTGAGGCGGAGTAATTCAACCCCCCCCAAAGAACGTGTGTGTGTGTGTGTGTGTGTGTGTGTGTGAGAGAGAGAGAGAGAGAGTGAGAGAGAGAATTGGATCAAAATTGGTGGCCAAAGGAGTGGAGGGAGGGAGGGAGGGAAGGAAGGAAGGGAGGGAGGGAGGAAGGAAGCCCTGCCCCCTGTGAAAAAAACTGAAGATGGAGCAGTGAATGAATAAACCATAAAAGCAACAAACAGTTAATGCGTAAGTAAGCTGAGGAGCAAGTTCTCAACTAAGGAAGCAATATAAGAAAGAAATATAAAAAGCTCAATATGCCAAAACACTTATTTTAGTCTTCATTTAATTACTTGTATTGTAGTCTGATGTAACGTCTTTTTAAAGTTAACGTTAGTTAGAAAATATAGGGTACAAAACTTAAATAATAAAAAAATTGTACATTCATTTTGAAAAATAAATGCAATACTTGATTAATTTCATATCTTTATTTAAAATAGTTTTGGCATGGCATATGATTTTATTGACTCAGTTGGAAATGATGTGGATGTTGTATCTGATTCTGAGGTATATATATTTTTAAGTAACATAACATATAGCATATTGTCCAAACTTGCTAGACTATTTAATTGATCTTACTACTTTAAAGGGGGAGAGTTTCATGATAAATTATTTTATTACATTTATGTTGCATTTATATATTATATTTATTACATTTATATTCCACATTATATATTTGTATTGTTATTTTAGTGTATATTGTCAATTTCGATAGATATTATATTGATATATCAATACTGATTTTAATCATACTAAATAACAATTACTGCTATTATTTATCAGCATTACATATTTACAGTTTTTAATATCGAGTTAGTCGTATTTTAGAATAATAGCGTTATCTTTTAATAGGATAATTGGCAAAATCTAATTCACATGTGATGGGTTGCATTCCAAAGGAATGTGAGAGGACAGGTTGCCTGCAAAATGCCAGGACCCAGGACCCTGTTGGTGCCATGTCTCTCTCTAGCCAGTCTAACAATCTAAAAGCTGAGCAGAGAGCCTTTTTTTTTCCAGGGTGAGCGGAAAAGTATAGTCTTTGAGTGGCACTTTTCATGCCTGGCATTCATCAGGCTGAAACCTCGCTAGCAATCGGCGCTTGACGCTTGGAATGTTGCGCAAATGTCCAGCAGACGTGACAGCAGTTCAAACTGTGGCTCTCTTAGGTGCTCAGGCATGAAACTGTGCCGCTCAAACACTATACTTTTCCGCTCACACTGAAAAAAAATTAGAGGGAACATTGCCCCCCATTAACCATACCACTTTGAAGCAGAAGAAAACTTCTGAACTAGGAAATATTTAATATCACCTCTTGTGACCTTCTGACAAGTAACGTCAACGGGAAAAACTAGATTCACCCATGTTGCTAATTTAACAATTGTGGTTATTCACTTAACTGTGGCAAGGTCACAAAATGGAGCAAATTGCCCTAAATGTGACTGACTTAACAAAAAATTTTGGCCTCAATCGTTGTAAGTTGAGGACTACCTGTACAAACTATTTCTCCTATAGTAAAACAGTTCCAAGCCTAACAGAGCATGCTTGAAGTCTGCAGAAAGAAGGTTCCAGGCGTATTCCCCATTTCCTCCTCAAGAATTTTTCTTGCCTTCATGTTGAAAGAAGGAAGGAGATCCTTCTGGACTCAAAGGCACTTTTGGTTTTTCCTTACCTTTCCAGCTGCAGCCACCTTACCAGGCGTGCCCACGCCTCACACATTGGGATTATAAGCAACAACTTTATTGTGTAGAAAAAGTAACACGAAATCTCTCTCAAAGTCTTTGTATTAGACCAACGTCCACTGGGGGTTTTACACAGCATTTGCCACACAGTTTACAAGTCAGAGTCAGAAAGAATTTTCTCATCTCCCTTTAGAGCAGTGGTTCCCAAAGGGGGTGGTACCGTCCCCTGAGGGGCGGTGGGATGACTTAGGGGGATGCTAAGAGGCAAGGGGGCAGCAGGGGGGGCACTAAGATGCAAGGGGGGCGCTAAGAGGCAAAGGAGGTGGCAGCGGGGTGCTGGAAATGGCCCCCTCGCAGGGCGCAATTCTGCCTGGGGCTCTGTTGGCCGCCAGTCATCTGGGCACTTCCAGCAGGGGTGAAATTCAGTCTAACGTCCCAAAGACTGGAAGGATTTTTCGCTCGCTCGCTCAGGAGGCATACAAGCATGTCAGGCTGCAAGGGGGGGGGGGGAAGTGAGGCAGAGAAAAAAGAGAAGAGCCTTTTGCCTGCATTTCTCCTCTGATACGACTCTGCGTGTGCTGTGCATGGAGAAGAGATGTGGGACTGAACAGGGCTGTCCTTGGGCCTGCATTTCAGAGATTGGGAATTGGTGCTGCATTACGCAGCAGAGTCCGATGTCATTACGCAAGAGCGCTCGCCTGCCTCTCTCGCACTTTTATAAATGGCTTTACTTCTGACTCCCCTTCCGGGACTGTGTTGTGAGCCGCCTCCGCGATGATTGCATTGCATCGCAGTGCGCATGTGCAACAGAGCCAACCCCTCCCCCAATCCCTCTTGCACTCGGTCCACACGGATGCACCACTCTCGCCTGCCTCTACCCCTCCCACCTTAGAAATGCAATAAAGGTAAACATGCGGGGGGGGGAGAGAGGCTAGCCCCCCTCTGCCTCCTTGCTCCATTCGTAGAGGTGGCCTTAAAAAGCTAGGAGCGGGAGGAAGGGTACTTGGGATGGTTTCTCAAACTTTCAGTTGCAAAGTAATCTAATTGAACGCTGAAATATAGGGGAGATTGTGGAAGAGGAATAAGCATTTCCAACATATACAGTTTTTAAAAAAGTAAATAAAAAAGTGGTCTAAAGTTGGTTATTGTCACATACAGGAAAAAACAAAGCAAAACAAAATTATGATAGAACAACATCCCATATTAGAAGAAAATGCTGTCCAAATGTTCCAGTATGCCAAACAAGATGTTTTATAACCAAATGGAGTCAAAACACTGCAGTTTTTTTTTAATAAAGTGCCCTTCCTATCTTGATATTTATGCACAGTGAGACCTTTGTCACAGATAAACCTGGATAATGGCATCACTCTTATGTTGTGTGAGTATACATGAGCTGCAACACTTGTATTTTGCCATAGTATCATCTACAGCTCCATAAGTACTACTAGGATTTTGACCAGCTGCTGGGCACCAATATATTGAGGAATACGGAAAGACTGATCATGTGGGGCAGTCTAATGAGCATTTCTGAAATGGCAGATACCACAGAACAAAGTCTTCTTCCTTCTCTACCCCCACCCCACCCTGTTATTTTGGGGGGAAAAACAAAAGGCAGCAGTGTGTGTGTAAATGATCAGGCATGCACTGTATTACACAGAATTTACTGAACAGTGAAGTAGTTACTAAATTTTACTGAGTTTACTACGTTACTAAGGTTCTTGAAAAATGACTATCAGACTTTGAGAACCTGGTATCACTGGATCATGTTCAACAATTGTGTTGAATTAACATTAACTAAAAAGGTTTTTAAATTGGATTTTGAATAAATGTGCAATTAATTGTTACAGTTTTGAATTTTACTGTTACTATTTTCCTTCCATCGTGCAAACCACCCGGTCACATGATCCCCAGCCATGCCCACCAAGCCACGCCCACAGAACCGGTAGTAAAAAAGATTGAATTCCACCACTGGGTGGGAGGCACTGAGGATCAGTTTGTAGCACCAAGGGGGCGGTGGACTGAAAAAGTTTGGGAACCACTGCTTAAAGTAATTCCTGCCTGTTTTACATCTTAGCCTTCCTGCATACCAGTATGTGTAATACAGAGCTCAGCCAAGCTATTTATTCTAACGTGTACACAGAGAAACCTCATCAGTTTTCTAAATTTTTCTAAATGTAACTTCAGCAGTAATATAGCATAGCTTTCAATATACTTCCTATTTCCAGCATACTACTTCTTTTTTGAGGTCTTCAAAACTCTCCTATTCGTGCCTTTTGCCTTCTCCCATAGTACATTTTGAGTTTTTAACTTTTTATTTAGAAGATTCCGTGCGGTGGGAAATCAAGGAATACCTGTATTCAGATTTGGACAAAGGCTGGGAAAGAGCCTGTATACTTTTTTCAGCACGCTTCTATATTTTACCTAGTCACCCAAGCAGGAAACACAGCTGGTTGGTTGACAGTATATGACACAGTAAGGAAAATACTAAGGTAGCCATGCCTACATCCTGTTGCAATGAATTTTTAGCAAGCTTGCTATGGTTTCCATATCACCCTTTCCCACACGTGTCCTTTATTTCAGTGCAAACACCTTAGGTAGAAACTGGAGAAGGATTTTTTTTCTGCTTCCTATCTGAAGATGGTGCTCAAACAGGCAACATCTATGCCTAGAAAGCGGATAATACCTGTGGTTGAGCTTAAAGGAGTTAAAACCATCGAGTACTGTGTTGCTAGAAAGGTTGGAAAGCGACGGGAAGCGTAGAAGAAAGAAAGTCCAGTTGCCTTTTGAAAAAAGCACCTTTGGGACAGCTGAACTTCCTCTTCCGGATCATTCATGGGAGGAGAGTGGTGTGCAGAGCGGTTTTTTTGCTCTTCTCATGATCGAAGCAGCGGCTGGAAGGTGAGTCCGGGAGTAAGTCGGGCTGTTTGGTTTCCTCCACGGCCTGGAAGCAAAGAAGCAACTGGGCTGAAGCATCTCAGCTGCTGCTGCAGGTTCCTTCCCTTCCTCCCCAAATTTAAGTCCACTGGTGCTGCACGCTGTGAAACTGGTGGCTGCAATTTTCCTTCTGATGGGAAGATTGAAAAAGTCTCCTTCCAGTGAAGGTTGATTCTTCGGGAATGGCTTCCCCCCAGAGGTTGTGGGTGCTCCCATCACTGGAGGGTTTGTGACAGAGCTGGGAGGGACCTTGCAGGTCTTCTATTCCGACGCCCTGATCAAGCAGGAGGCCCAATATCATTTCAGACAAACGTCTCTGTTTAAAAGCCACCAATGATGGAGCATCCACAACTTCTGAAGGGAAACCTTCCACTGGTTCACTGTTCTTAGTGTCAGGAAATTTCTCCTTAGTTCTAGGCTGCTTCTCTCCTTGATGAGTGTCCATGCAGTTCCTTGTCCTGCCTCCAGGGGCTTTGGAGAATAGGATGACACCCCTCCCTCTTTTGTGGCAACTCCTCAAGTATTGGAAGATGGCTATCATGTCACCCCTAATTTTCCACACTCCTTGCATTGTTTTCTCCTTTTTATCCATGAAATTTTGCTTAGGCTCTGAATTTGTTAAAATCAGCTCTTCTAAAGTTTAAGACACTTGTTGGGTTATATTCTATTGCTTGTGTTTGCATTATATTGAATTCCAGTAAGACGTGGTCACTCGCCCAAGATTCCGACAACTTCAACTTGGGAGTCCTCCTGGACCCACAGCTGACTTTTGACCACCATTTGTCAGCTGTGACCAGGGGGGCATTTGCCCAGGTTCACCTGGTACGCCAGTTGCGGCCCTACCTGAATCGGGAGGCCCTCACAACAGTCACTCGAGCCCTTGTGATCTCTAGGCTGGAATACTGCAATGTGCTCTACGTGGGGCTGCCCTTGAAGAGCATCCGGCGACTTCAGCTAGTCCAGAATGCAGCCGCGCGAGTGATCATGGGCGCACCATGGTTCGCCCACATAACACCGATCCTCCGTGAGCTGCGCTGGCTACCTGTTGATCTCCGGGTGCGCTTCAAGGTGCTACTCACCATTCATAAAGCCCTCCATGGTAGTGGATCTGACTATCTGAGAGACCGCCTTCTGCCAATTACCTCCCTTCGTCCCATCAGATCGCATAGAGTAGGCCTCCTCCGAATTCCATCCGCCAGTCAGTGCCGACTGGCGACTACGCGGAGGAGAGCCTTCTCAGTTGCAGCTCCGACCCTTTGGAACGATCTCCCCGTGGAGATTCGTACCCTCACCACTGTCCAGACCTTCCGCACAGCCCTCAAGATCTGGCTATCCCGTCAGGCCTGGGGATAAGACCCGAACCTCGCCCCACCCGAATGCTGAATGAATGTTGTGTTTTATCGGTTTATTTTTTTATTCACATTTTTTTCTTTCTTGTGTTTTGTCTTACACTCCCTTCCCATTAATTGTAAGCCGCCCTGAGTCCCCTCAGGGAAAAGGGCGGCCTATAAATGTCAAATAAATGACAAAAAACAACAACACCTCCTTCTATCGCTTCCCTATTAATAAGAATTAGGTCGAGTATAGTTTTTCCACTAGTTCACCCCTCTATCTTTGGGATGACAAAGTTGTCAGCTAAGTTGGTTACGATCTATTCAATCTTCTGCTTGCTGTACACTTTGCCTCCCAGTTGATATCAGGGTAGCTAAAGTCTTCCATTATATCTTGATGTTGCCCTCTTGATATAGTTTCCAATCCACATGTGTATTGAAAATGACAGATGAATAAAATTTACAAGTTTTTTAACTTCCAGGTCTTGCCAATAAGTATGATATTTCCCGTCCCATCCATGTATTCATTGGATTCAATTGTGTTTAATCCAGCACTTTCTAAAAAATAGCTATTGGCATCTTCGTTGCACAGGTAATCCTCACTTACCACTTCCTTCCTGAGCCTTCAAAGTTACACACTAGAAGCAGATGTGCACCTGGTCCACAAAATTTGTGGTAATCCTAGCACTTGTTCCATGACCGCACTTTAGTAGTGACTCTGGTTTTGAAGGTGCAGGAGAAGGAATTGCACCAATTTGGGTTCTGCCGATAGTTGCACATTTATGATGGCGGCGGCATCCCACACTCATGATCCCCAGTTGTGACCTTCCCAGCTAGCTTCTGACAAGCAAAATCAGTGGATATACTGGCAGGAAGTTGCAAGTCACAGTCATATGAAATTGCCTTTAACAACCCACAGTAATTAGCTTAGCAACTACAGAGGAACAGATATAAGTTGGCACTGTGATGTGACAAGATGCTTAATGATTGAGCTGCTTAGTGACGCAAATATCAGTTCCAATTGCGGGAGGTTAAGTGGGGACTACTTGAACAAGGATGTCACAAGAGGGGTTGTAGACAGTATTTTCTGCCCTTATTTGCAGCTGAGGATTTCCATGAACAAAAGTGGTGTATACTTCTTTTTTCACCTCATCTCTAACCATTTTATAAACAATTAAAGTTACACTTTTCTTTGCATCTTACAGATGACCAGGATGGCAATAAGAGCACTCTGGACAACTGTAAATAACAATCAGTGTTGAAAAGGGAAGAAAATCAAGCCAGAAATCAAAATATTTTCCATTTCCTGCAGAAAACCATACAAATCTGCTCTTCCTCCAGCAGCTGATAAAAGAGAGAAAATTGAGAAAGAATAAGCAGATTATGGAGAACTCAAGGATAAATTGAATGAGAGGTGAACGGAGATTTTACATCATTCAGCAAAAGAGGGATATATGTGGAAGTCCGTGGGGAGAAAGGCAGACAGTAATGCAGGCCTCTCTCTGTGAGGAAGAAGACGACTTAAATGAAAGCACCACTAAACAAGACATTGTCCATAATTTTGACCTCCCCAAGTATATCAGCTGTGGAAAAGCTTCATAGATTTGCCTATTGTGGGAAAAGCACAGATTGCAAATCACAAATGATTATGTACTAGATGGGCCAGAAAGGAGAAAATCCATACAATTACCTGAATGTGGCAAAAACTATGGTCACAACAGCTCCCTTGTGGTTCATGGAAGTATCACCACACAAGAGGGAAGTGCTCCCAATGTAAATGTTTTAGTGAGCATGGCAACATGGTGCTACATTAGATAACTCACAGGAGGGAGAAAACGTATGACTGCAGATTGTGAGATAGTTACATTAGAAATTCTCAGGTCTTGAGACACTAAAGGATGCACACACAGGAATAAAACCATTTGAACATCTTTTCTGTGGGAAAAGTTTCAGTGAGAATTCCACTCTGGTGAAGCACCCAAGGACTCCCACAAAAGTGAAACCCTTTGAATGTCATGATTGTGATAAAAAATTTAGTCACAATTTTAGTCTGGTGACACATCAGTAGATTGACTCCAGGGAGAAACTATGAGTATCCAGATTGTGGGAAAAACAACATTAGAAATTTCCATCTGAAGAGACACCAGACAACTCTCACAGAAGAAAAACCCTTTGAATGTCCTGATTATGGGAAAGTCACAATTCCAGCCTGGTGATACATCAGAAGACTCACATAGGAGATAAATGCTTTGAATGTCCTGATTGTTGGAAAACTTTCAGTTATGATTCCAATTTGTGAAACACTAGAGGAAACCATAAAGGAGAAAAACCCATTCAATGTCCTGCGTGTGGGAGAAGTTTCAATCGTAATTCCCACCTGGTAATACAGCAGAGGATTCACTCCATGGAGAAACCTTATAAGTGTGGAGATTGTGGGGAAAGTTTCATTAGAAATTCCCACCTCCTGAGACACAAGACCACACACACAGAAGAGAAACTCTTTGAATGTCCGGACTGTGGGAAAAGATTTAGTGATAATTCCAGCCTGGTCAAACACCAAAAGACTCACACAGGAGAGAACCCCTTTGAATGTACTATCTGTGGGAAAAGCTTTAGCAAAAATTTCAAACTGGTGACACACCAGAGGACTCACACAGGAGAGAAACCCTTTGAATGTCCTGACTGTGGGAAATGTTTCAGTTGGAATTCCAATCTGGTAAGACACCAGAGGACTCATACAGGAGAGAAACCCTTTGAATGTCCGCTTTGTGGGAAAAGTTTTAGTGATAATTACAGCCTGGTGACACACCAGAGGACTCACACAGGAGAGGAACCCATTGAATGTCCTATCTGTGGGAAAAGTTTTTACAAAAATTTCAATCTTGTGACACACCAGAGGACTCACACAGGAGAGAAACCCTTTGAATGTCCTATCTGTGGGAAAAGCTTTTGTCAGAATTCCGATCTGGTGAGACACCAGAGGACTCACACAAGAGAGAAACCCTTCAAATGTCCTGATTGTGGAAAAGGTTTTAGTCAGAGTATCAGCCTACGGAAACACCAGATGACTCACACAGGAGAGAAACCCTTTGAATGTCCTATCTGTGAGAAAACCTTTAATCAGAATTCCAATCTGGTGACACACCAAATGACTCACACAGGAGAGAAACCCTTTGAATGTCCTATTTGTGGGAAAACCTTTAATAAGAATTGCAATCTGGTGAGACACCAGAGGACTCACACATGAGAGAAACCCTTTGAATGTCTTTCCTGTAGGAAAGGTTTTTGTGATCATTCCAGCCTGGTGAAACACCAGAGGACTCAAACAGGTGAGAAACCATTTGAATGTCATATCTGTGGGAAAAGCTTTAGTGATAATTCTAATCTAGTGAGACACCAGGACTCACACAGGAGAGAAACCCTTCGAATGTCCTGATTGTGGGAAACGTTTTAGTCTGAGTTCCAGCCTACAGACACACCAGAGGACTCACACAGGAGAGAAACCCTTCGAATGTCCTGATTGTGGGGGAGGTTTCAGTCAGAATTTCAATTTGGTGGCACACCAGAGGACTCACACCGTGGAAAAATCTTTGAATTGTCAAGTCTGCGATCATTACTTCAAGCATAAATCATCCCTTATTGCACACAAGGTAATCCAGATGAAGAAAGGTAGATGAGTTTAGAGAATGCTTGAATTTCATTTGTGATCTCCCAGTATACGTGAGAAATTGATTGCTTGAATTTTGGCCTGATTAATTTTGCTCAAACATTTCTCATGATGAAATTTGTAAGTGGAGTGAAAAGGAAAATGGAAAATGGTTAACTACTAGTTTCTCGTTATCAGCAAAACTTCTGGATATTTCCTTTTCCAAAAGTAGAGAAATTCCTCAAAAAGGAATTGTGGGTGGAGCTTTTGTCTGCTGATTATGGAATTCCCACATGTGGAGTTTCAGTCTTCTACCTTGATTTCACCTGATTTTCAGCCCCAGAATTCCACAGACCGCATAAAAGTAGTTCTCAAGATATAACTATTATGTGCCTTGAATTAAGGTTGCAGGTTGCAATGGCTCTTAAGTGAAATTGCTTTCCTTAACTACCCGAATCCCCCTGCTCTCCCTGATGCAGCCATTAATCAAATGTGTGAGTCGCTAAGCAGAACACTGTCTACTCAGAGCTGGGAAAAACTCCTTGGAGGCCTAGCGCAGGGCTAGGCCTGCCTGCCGTAGGAATCTCTAGGCCCCCCCACCCCCACCCTCCAAGACATCCTTTTGCTTTGTTTCCTAACCCTTGGGTCTCCTTGGCCCTTCACTCTCTCCCCCAGGGTCCCACCCCACCCGACCTCACACCCTCCTTCTTACCTTCTGAAGATCTCTGAACCTCATATTGGGGAGGGAGGGAAGGACATATATCAGTGATGGCTAACGTATTTTGGATTGTGTATCAAAAGTGGGGGGAGGGCAGGGGGTCGTGCATGGGCACGGCCATACCCATAATGCTATGCATGTGACCCTAGCACGCATGTGTGTGCGACTAGCGCTCCCCCCCATTAACCATACCACTTTGAAGCAGAAGAAAACTTCTGAACTAGGAAATATTTAATATTTAACTATTTAAAAGGCCCGAGCGGGGAAATATTTAAGCCCTCCATTTAAAAGTACCCATATATGAAATTCAGAAGAAAAACTACTTCTACGCAGTACAGATAGTCCTTGACTTACAACATTTCATTTAGTGACCGTTCAGTTACAACTGCAATTTACAAAAAGTGAGTTACGACCGTTTTTGCACTTAGGACCATTCAAGCATCCCCATGGTCACATGATCAAAATTCAGACACTTGGGAACTGACTCGCATTTATGACCGTTGTAGTGTGCTGAGGTCATGTGATCACCTCTTGTGACCTTCTGACAAGTAACGTCAACGGGAAAAACTAGATTCACCCGTGTTGCTAATTTAACAATTGTGGTTATTCACTTAACTGTGGCAAGATCACAAAATGGAGCAGATTGCACTAACCGTGACTGACTTAACAACAAAATTTTTGGCATCAATTGTTGTAAGTCGAGGACTACCTGTACAAACTATTTCTCCTATAGTAAAACAGTTCCAAGCCTATCGGAGCATGCTTGAAGTCTGCAGAAAGAAGGTTCCAGGCGTATTCCCCATTTCCTCCTCAAGAATTTTTCTTGCCTTCGTGTTGAAAGAAAGAAGGAGATCCTTCTGGACTCAAAGGCACTTTTGGTTTTTCCTTACCTTTCCTGCTGCAGCCGCCTTACCAGGCGTGCCCACGCCTCACACATTGGGATTGTAAGCAACAACTTTATTGTGTAGAAAAAGTCACACAAGGAAATCTCTCTCAAAATCTTTGTACCCCACCAACGTCCACTGGGGGTTTTACACAGCATTTGCCACACAAGTTTACGAGTCAGAAAGAATTTTCTCATCTCCCTTTAGAGCAGTGGTTCCCAAAGTGGATGGTACCGTCCCCTGAGGGGCGGTGGGATGACTTAGGGGGACGCTAAGAGGCAAAGGAGGTGGCAGTGGAGTGCTGGAGATGCCCCCCTCGTAGGACGCAATTCTGCCTGGGGCTCTGTTGGCCGCCAGTCATCTGAGCACTTCCAGCAGGGGTGAAATTCAGTCTAAGACTGGAAGGATTTTACGCTCGCTCGCTCAGGAGGTATACGAGCATGTCAGGCTGGGGTGGGGGGAAGGGGGGCAGAGAAAAAAAGAGAAGAACCTTTTGCCTGCATTTCTTTTACTTCTGACTCCCTTTCCGGGACTGCGCTATGAGCCACCTCCGCAAGGATTGCATTGCATTGCATCGCAGTGCGCATGTGCAACGGAGCCAACCCCTCCCCCAATCCCTCTTGCACCCGCTCCACATGGATGCACCACTCTCGCCTGCCTCTTCCCCTCCCACCTTAGAAATGCAACACAGGTAAACATGCGGTGAGGGGGGTGGAGAGAGGCTAGCCCCCCTCTGCCTCCTCGCTCCATTTGTAGAAGTGGCCTTAAAAAGCGAGGAGCGGGAGGAAGGGTACTTGGGGTGGTTTCTCAAACTTTGAGTTACAACGTAATCTAATTGAACACTGAAATATAGGGGAGATTGTGGAAAAGGGATAAGCATTTCCAACATATTTAAAAAGTAAATTAAAAAGTGGTCTAATTACTGTCTAAAGTTGGATATTGTCACATACAGGAAAAAACAAAGCAAAACAAAATTATGATATTAGAAGAAAATGCTGTCCAAATGTTCCAGTATGCCAAATAAGATGTTTTATAACCAAATGGAGTCAAAATGCTGCAGTTTTTTTTTAATAAAGTGCCCTTCCTATCTTGATATTTATGCACAGTGAGACCTTTGTCACAGATAAACCTGGATAATGGCATCACTCTTATGTTGTGTGAGTATACATGAGCTGCAAGACTTGTATTTTGCCATAGTATCATCTACAGCTCCATAAGTACTACTAGGATTTTGACCAGCTGCTGGGCACCAATATATTGAGGAATACGGAAAGACTGATCACGTGGGGCAGTCTAATGAGCATTTCTGAAATGGCAGATACCACAGAACAAAGTCTTCTTCCTTCTCTACCCCCACCCCACCCTGTTATTTTGGAAAAAAAACAAAAGGCAGCAGTGTATGTGTGAATGATCAGGCATGCACTGTATTACACAGAATTTACTGAACAGTGAAGTAGTTACTAAATTTCACTGAGTTTACTATGTTACTAGTTACTAAGGTTCTTGAAAAATGACTATCAGACTTTGAAAACCTGGTATCACTGGATCATGTTCAACAATTGTGTTGAATTAACATTAACTAAAAAGGTTTTTAAATTGGATTTTGAATAAATGTGCAATTAATTGTTACAGTTTTGAATTTTACTGTTACTATTTTCCTTCCGTCGTGCAAACCGCCCGGTCACATGATTCCCCAGCCATGCCCACCAAGCCACGTCCACAGAACCGGTAGTAAAAAAAGTTGAATTCCACCACTGAGTAGGAGGCACTGAGGGTCAGTATGTAACACCAAGGTGGCGGTGGACTGAAAAAGTTTGGGAACCACTGCTTTAGAGCAATTCCTGCCTGTTTTACACGAACATCTTAGCCTTCCTGCATACCAGTATATGTAATACAGAGCTCAGCCAAGCTATTTATCCTAACGTGTACACAGAGAAACCTCATCAGTTTTCTAAATTTTTCTAAATGTAACTTCAGCAGTAATATAGCATAGCTTTCAATATACTTCCTATTTCCAGCATACTACTACTTTTTTGAGGTCTTCAAAACTCTCCTATTTGTGCCTTTTGCCTTCTCCCATAGTACATTTTGAGTTTTTAACTTTTTATTTAGAAGATTCAGGGGTCTCGTAACGCTTATAATCCTTTTCTTGAAGACCAAGGAAATATTGACCATAATTCTTTCTCCCTTTTCAATTTATTGGACACCTAAAGACTTTGCAGCAGGAAGGCACTATAAATAACAACAGACCATAATTCCATAAATCTAGGCCAAGGACAACTTTGGCAACTTTAAGACATGTGGACTTCAACTCCAAGAATTCTCCAGCAAGTAAAGGAACCTGGTTTTTAAGCATGGCGAGCTAAGGAATTCTGGGGGTTGAAGTGCACAAGTCAAAAAAGGACCAAGATTCACTGCTCCTGTTTAGACTCTGGCCTTCCAATTGTCAAAGATCTATTGTGCATCTGGCCTTTTCCAAGGAATCTTAGGCCTCTTCGCCAACTTCCCCCTTTTGAGATTTTAAAGCAAGGAACTATTCACCATAATTCTTTCTCCATTTCCAGGGTGTTGAACATCAAAAGACTTTACAGTAGGAAAGCACTAACAACTACAAACTATAATTCCACACGTCTAAGCCAGGACTCTCGAAACTTGGCAACTTTAAGACTTCACTCCCAGAATCCCCTAGCCAGCATGGTAAGAGGAATTCTGGGAATTGAAGTCCAGAGGTTGCCAGGTTTGGAGACCCATAAACTAGGCCCCGACCGATTTTGATGTTATGAACTTCCTTCCCTATGTTTTCCAACATGGGTTTCAGACTCACTTAACAACTGTCTTGTTTAGCAATGGAAATTTTGGGCTTTAATTGTGGTCATAAGTCAAAGGCTGCCTGTATATTCTAAAGCTGGTTCCCTAAATTGTCCAATTTGCTGACCAAAAACAGCCTATATCTGAACTGTATAAACGTAGCCTTTTAATTACTGTGTAAGTTTGGGTATTAATTTAAAAAAAAACCAATATCATATCTCAGACTAGAAATCAGTGAAACACAACCGATGTTAGGTGGTGCAGACACAACACCATCCCTCCACTTATTACTTATGACAAAACTCTCGAGCCTTGTATTGGTTCAATAGTTCATTCTCTTCCGTCACTTTGTCCCAGCGAAGTGCTTACCGAAGATCCCATTTCTCTTTGTTCTGGCGTGACTTTCTCCACAAGGGTGTAGTTGTAGATCCACTGTTGATTCCTTCCAACATTAGGGAAATATGGATGGTTGTCAACACCAGTTCTGCACCTCACCACTTAGGTTGCAATGTTTCCTCCTGAAATATTTCACCATCTTCCCTATACGATGTCTAAGCCAGATTTCTGCTCCCTTACGTTGTCTGAATGTCTTATCCCAAAGGTCCTTTTTTTTTCAGGTGAACGGGTGCGGGGCGTATGAGGCACATCCCCCTGCCCCACCCTAGCTTGATTTTTACGCCTTACATCATCTTTTCATGCTGTGGGTCTTCTTATGGTAATTAAAGACACTCCCGGTTCTGAATTTCTTTCCACACTCTACACACTGATATGGCTTCTCCCCTGTGTGGATTCTTTTATGTAGCATAAGATTTCTCCCATCTTTGAAACTCTTTCCACAGTCGATACATTTAAACGGCTTCTCTCCTGTGTGGATCCTATTGTGGGAGGTAAGCTGGGCACTCTCACTAAAACATTTTCCACACTCCAGGCATTTATAGGATTTCTTCCCTGAGTGAAGCCTTCTATGGCTCCTGAGTGAATTATTGTGTCTAAAGCTTTTTCTGCACTCGTGACATGTATATGGTTTCTCTCCAGTGTGGATCCACTTGTGGCTACAAAGGTAACCACTTCTTCTGAAACTCATGCTGCATTCTGTGCACTTAAAGGGTTTCTCCCCTGTGTGAATCCTTTTATGGATCGTCAGTTCTCCAGAATCACTGAAGCATTTTCCACACTGCTGGCACTGATATGGTTTCTCCCAGTATGGGTTCTGTTGTGTAGGACACAGCTTTTTTTTGCATTGAAGCTCTTTCCACACATGCGACATTCATATGGTTTCTCCCCGGTGTGGAGCCTTTTGTGGGAAGTGAGGGGCCTCAAACTGGTGAAACATTTGTCACATTCGGTGCACTGATAAGGTTTTTCACCCATGTGTGTCCTTTTATGGATATTAAGGTGACTTGTTTGACTGAAGCGCTTCCCACACTCGGTGCATTGATACGGTTTCTCTCCACTGTGGATATTTCTATGGGAAGTTAAGTGGCTGGATTTACTGAAGCTCTTTCCACACTCCAGGCATTTGTACGGTTTCTCCCCTGTGTGAGTCCGTTTGTGGGTATTAAAGCTGCTAGAATTGGCAAAGCACTTTCCACACTGCAGGCATTGAAAGGGCTTCTGCCTTGTGTGGATTCTGTGATGGGCAGTAAGATGACCAGCTAAACAGAAGCTCTTTCCACACTCCATGCATTGAAATGGTTTTTCCCCTGTGTGGATCCTCTCATGTGACTTAAGATGAACTTTTTGACTGAAGCTTTTTCTACAGTGCAGGCATTTATAAGGTTTCTCCCCTTTATGCATCCTATTATGTAAGGTTAGAGTGTCACATCTGTTGAAGCTTTTTCCACACTCCAAACATTCATAGGGTTTCTCCCCTGTGTGAATCCTCTCATGATGAGTAAGGGCACTGGAGGTCCTGAAACATTTCCCACATTCTGTACATTTATACGGCTTCTCTCTGGTATGGATCCTCTTATGTAAATTTAAGTTGCCTTTTTGTGCAAAGCTCTTTCCGCACACTATGCAATGATATGGCTTTTCCCCTGTAGGTATCCTATTATGGTAAGTGAGGTCACTTGCATTGAAGGGTCTCCTGTCCAAGCATTTCCCAGGAAGGAAGGAAGAGCCTTTTACCTGGCTCTCTTCCTTGCCCGAACTCCGCTTCCCAAGAAATGCACACAGGAAAGGATCCGCGATCGCCGCCAGCCACGCTTCCTTCCTTCTCGGCCAGGCACGTGGATCTCTCTCCCCGGAATGACCTCAGGCAGGAATTGGCAGATCCCAAGCTGCAAGTTCTTATAGCTCATCCATCGTTGTTGTTGTTTATTAATCTCCCCAAGGAGAAAGTTGGTGACTGCAGGAGCGATTTGAGCAGCAGCCAAGAAGCTGCATTGAAGGTCTCCTGTCCAAGCATTTCCCCAGATGTGAAGAAGGAGGGAGGGAGCTTCTTACCTAGCACCCTCGGGGAAGCGCGGCTCTGTTCCTAGTTCCAAGAGATGCGCGCAGGAAAAGATCCGCTTTCCTCGCAGCCCCGCAGGCTAAGCTTCCTTCCTTCCCGGCCACTCACGTGGATCCCTGGAACCATCCCAGCCAAAAGTTTTCAGAGCCTAACCTGGAAACGCTTATACCTCCTCCTCTCCGTCCAGCTCCTCTTATTCTCTAAAGGGCCGAGAGCTTCATCCAGTCGGGCATCCCCCTGCTTGCTCCTCCCAGCCCCCCCCCCCCGCCTGGGATGGTGAGCTGGGCAGCGAGTACATTGCTTCTTTGCCTGAGGCAGCCAGAGAAACGGGGAGGGGAGGGGATTGTCCTTTAAAAGAATAACAGCGTTGGGAGGACCTTGGAGGTCTTCTAGTCCAACCCCAAGTCAGCTAGAGAAACGGAAGAGAGGGAGGGGATGAAGCCCAGTTATTGGAGAAGGGAAGGAGGCTGCCTTATTCACTGATCCTAACAGGGAAGTATTCAACTTCCAGCATATCACCTAAAATGACTAAGAATTGTCCTTCTGGGTTCAGTTCCAAGTGAGGAAGAAACACTGGAAACATGAAGGCTGCTTGGAAAGATGGTTTAATGGTGGACAGGGTCACATGGCTTGAGATGCCTAGGAAAAAGGTGATCACATGCTTCAAGATGTTGGGTGATGAAGAAAAAGAGAGATGCTGAAAGACCCTGGTTTTATGCCCTCTGTGCTTAAAATTTCTGCTTGTATTCTGATTGGTTGTCAGGCTCCCATGGGGCCAAGCACGGGCAGCTCTGTAGGCTGTGTTTTGAGTCCAGGTTTAGTTGAGCATTACCACTTCCTAAGTGTCCTGTGGTGAGATGGGTAAAGGGCTAAAACTATCATGCCTTAATCTCACCATTCTGGAGCGGAAGAGGGGAGAACTTTGTTATGTAGAATAGACTAACTTGAGCATTTTAATGGCTCATTGATACAAGTGGGGGCTATTAAGAGTGAGTCTGTTTCCTGCCTAAAAACATGTTTCCCCATTTCTTATCCAGGGAAATGTAGTATTCTGCCTTTTCAACATTTCCCACAATATTTCATTTTTTCTAGGAGAGGGGTGGGTGCTAACTTCCTACACATTCATGATTGTGCCACAAGAACAAACAATAGCTGCTTTACAAGCATTCGTTTAGTGGCACTTTGAAGCTGCAATAGCCCTGAAAAAAAGTGACTTATGTCCTCCGCTGGCGCTGAAGACCAGTGCAGCATCTCCATGGTCACGGGATCCAAATTCAGCTGCTTGACAACTGACTCATATATATGATGGTTGCAGGATCTTGGGGTCATGTGATTTCCTTTTGTGCCCTTCTGACAAGCAAAGTCAACCAGGAAGCCAGATTTGTTTAACAATAGTTATTAACGATAATTAACAACTACGATGATTCACGTAATAAATATGGCAAGAAATATTGTAAAATGGGACAAAATTGACCTCAAGTTTTTCACTTAGCAACAGAAATTTTGGGCTGAACAGTGGTTGTAAGTTGAGGACAACCTGTGTTTTAAATGTTGATAGGGCGTGTCTGAGACCAATAGGACTTTATGTATTAGACAACCATCGTTCAGTCCAAAATGTCTTTCCCCAAAAGAGGAGAACAAAGATACATAATAAGATACAGAATAAAGGGGGAAAACAACAAAAACTGCTTTCTTTTGATATTATCCCCACTAAATGCAGAGTCAAAAGACCCCTTAATGCTCCATAAGAGAATTCCATTCCATTCTGAAGAGGAAGAAAATCTCTCAGCTAGGAAATATTTCATATTTAACCATTGAAAAGGCCTGAGCTCAGAAAGATGTAATCCCTCCATTTAAAAGTCTATAAAGTTCACAGTACAGGTAGTCCTCGCCTTACAATGGTTCATATAGCGACCGTTTGAAGTTTGAACAGCACTAAAAAAAAGTAACTTGCAACACTTTTTCACACTTAACGACCGATACAGCATCCCCATGGTCACCTGATCAAAATTCAGGGACTTGGGAACTGAATCGCATTTATGACTGTTATAGGGTCCATGGGTTACATGATCAGCTCTTGCGACCCAGCAAAATCAATGGGAAAAACTAGATTCAACAACTGCAGGAATTCACTTAACAACGGAGGCAATAAAAGTCACAAAATGGAGCAAAATTCACTTTTTCAAACATCTCACTTAACAACGAAAGTTTGGGGCTCACTTGTGATCGTAAGTGGAGGAGTACCTGTACAAAATATTTGCTTCATAGTTAAACAGTTCCAAGCCTATCAGGGCATGCTTGAAGTCTGCAGAGAGAAGGTTCCTGGCGTTTTCCCCATTTCCTCCTCAAGAATTTCTCTTGCCATCTGGTTGAAAGAAGGAAGGGGATCCTTCTGGACTCAAAGGCACTTTTGGTTTTTCCTTACCTTTCCTGCTCCAGCCCCCTTACCCGATGTGCCCATGCCTCCAATTGAAAACGTTGAGGTGGAGATTGTAACCAAAAAGTTTATTATGCAGAAAAAGTAACACAAGGAAATCTCCCTCAAAATCTTTATACCCCACCAACTTCCATTGGGGGGCTTTACACAGCATTTGCCAGTTTACAAGTCACAGTCAGAAAGAATTTTTTCATCTCCCTTTACAGCAATTCCTGCCTGTTTTACACTAACATCTTAGCCTTTCTGCATACCAGTATATGTAACACAGACGTCATCCAAGCTATTTTTAAATCTATTCTAATATGTGCACAGGGTAACCTAAACATGCTTGTAAAAGTCACTTTGGCAGTATTATAGCATAGCTTTCCATGACACTTCCTATTTACAGCATACTTTTTTCTTTTTTGAGGTGTTCCAATCAATCCTATTTCTTGTCCTGTACTACATTTTGAATTTTTAACTTTTTATTTTGAAGATTCAGGTGTCCGATAATGCTTGTAATCCTTTTTTTTTTGAAGAGCAAGCAAATATTGACCATAATTTTCTCCCTTTTCAACTTATTGGACACCTAAAGACTTTACAGCAGGACAGCACTAGAAACAACCACAGACGGTAATTCCATAAGTACAGGCCAGGGGCTCTCCAAAATTGGCAACTTTTAAGTCTTGTAAACTTCCACTCCCCGAATTCCCCAGCCAGTCTCTGTGTGCCATAGGAATTCTGGAAGTTGGAGTCCACAAGTCTTAGAATTGTCAAGTTTGGAGATCCCTAGTGCAGGTCCTGACTGATTTTGATGTTAAGAAATTCCTTTCCTATGTTTTCCAAGGTGGGTTTCAATGAATTGGCAGTTAGACGGAAACAACACAGTCTTAACATTCATGATTCTGCCTTAATAAGAAATAAATAATTGCTGCTTTACAATTAGCCCCCAACTTACAATCATTTGTTCAGAGACCGTTTAAAGTTACAATGGCGCTGAAAAAAATAATTTATGATTTTTTCCCACACAACTGTTGCAGCATCTCCGTGTCATGTGATCAAAATTTGGGCACTTGGCAACTGGCCTGTGTTTTTGATAGTTGGAGTGTCCCACGGTCATGTAATCACAATTTGAGACCTTCTGACAAGCAAGTCAATGGGGAAACCAGATTAACTTAAAAACTATATTACTAATTGAACTGTGGCAAAAGTTGTAAAATGGCACAAAACTCACTTTACAACCCTTTTGCTTAGCCACGGAAATTTCGGGCTTAATTGTGGTCATAAGTCAAGGGCCACCTCTATTTTCTACAGCTGGTTCCCTAAATTGTCGAATTTACTTAACAAAAAGAGTCTGTATCTGAGTTGTGTAAGCTAAGCCTTTAGCTACTGTCCAAGTTAGGGCATTAATAAAAAATACACACAATATCATATCTTAGAGCAGAAATCAGTTAAACACAACCAATGTTATATGGTGCAAACACAGCACCATCTCTCCAATTATTACGTTTGATTACATATATATGGTTTCTCCCCAGTGTGGATCCTCTTGTGGATGCAAAGGTAACCACTTCTTCTGAAACTCATCCCACACTCCATACACTTATATGGTTTCTTCTTGTGTGAATCCTTTTATGGATCTTCAATTCTTGAGACTCACTGAACGGTTTTCCACATTCCTGACACGGATATGATTTCTCCCCAGTGTGGGTTCTGCTATGTATGATATAGTTATTTTTAGCATTGAATCTCTTTCCACATGTGCTGCATTCGTATGGTTTCTCGCCAGTATGGAGCCTTTTGTGGCGATTGAGGGACCATGAGTTGCTAAAGCATTTGTCACATTCACTGCACTTATAAGGCTTTTCACCTGTGTGGGTCCTTTTATGGACCGTAAGACTCTGTAGATTACGGTAGCACTTCCTACATTCGGTGCATTGATGTGATTTCTCTCCACTGTGAATATTTTTATGGGAAGTTAATGTGCTGGATCTACAGAAGCTCTTTCCACACTCAAGGCATTTGTACGGTTTCTCCCCTGTGTGGGTCCTTTTATGGATATTAAGGTGACTTGTTTGACTGAAGCACTTCCCACACTCGGTGCATTGATGCGGTTTCTTTCCACTGTGGAGATTTTTATGGGAAGTTAAGATGCTGGATCTACAGAAGCTCTTTCCACACTCCAGGCATTTGTACGGTTTCTCCCCTGTGTGGGTCTGTTCGTGGGCATGCAAGCTATCAGAACGGGAAAAACACTTTCCACACTGCAGGCATTGAAAGGGCTTCTCCCCCGTGTGGATTCTGTGATGGGCATTAAGGTTTGCTGAAAAATGGAAGCTCTTTCCACACTCCATGCATTGAAATGGTTTTTCTCCTGTGTGGATCCTCTCGTGAGACTTAAGATGACCTTTTTGAATGAAGCTTTTTCCACATTCCAAGCATTCATAGGGTTTCTCCCCTGTGTGAATCCTCTTATGGCAAGTAAGGACACTGGGGGCACTGAAGCATTTTCCACACTCTGTGCATTTATACGGCTTCTCTTCGGTGTGGATCCTCTTATGTAAAGTGAAATGACTTTTTTCGATGAAACTCTTCCCACACACCAAGCAATGATTCAGCTCTTCCCCTGTATAGATCCTATTATGGTAAGTGAGGTCACTTGCAGAGTGGAAGCTCTTCCCAATTTCTAGGCATTTACCTGATTTCTTCCCAGTGGGTCTTTTCTTCTGGGAATTGGGTTCATTGCTCTGAGTAAACTTCATTTTACCCCCCCTGCATTTATACAACCTCTCCTCTCTGTGGATGCTTTGATGGGAAGTAAGTGAGGCGATGTTTCTGAAGCTCTTTCCGCAGGTTATGCAATGATGCTGCTTCCTGTTTTCGTGGACCCTCTTATGTAAATTAAGATGATTTTTCTGCCTGAAGGTCCTTCCACAATTCAGACATTTGTGTGGATCCTCTGCTTTGTGAATCTTTTTATGCAATGCAAGAGAAAGGCTTGTACTGAAGCTTTCTGCACACTCTGTACATTTGTACCATTTCTCTCCTTGTATTTTTTCAGGTATAGGAGGAGGTAGAGTCCTTCCAAAGTTTTTTCTGCTTTCATTTTGTTTCCCTCCAGCAGGGCTTTTGCAACAGTCACATAATCCAGATTCATCTCGGAGTATTTTTCCACACCCTGAACACACTTCTTTTTCTTGGCAATCATCTGCCTCCAATAAGAGATTGGTATCTGGACAAGGTAAACTAGACCAATTTTCCAGCTCACTCGTTAACTGGTTTTCCTCAGAACTTTGCTTTCGATATATCTTTTCTGCAACTTCCTTTTTCTCTTTTGGCAAAGATGCTGCTGCCTCTTGGCCAGAATCCTTTATCTCCCATCTGTCACCTGCTTGTAATAAAAAAAGAAATGTTAGCACAAACCAAGGTGCAAAAAGGATCAAGCACCGTTGCTGTATTGGAACAGTATCAAATTTCCTCCAAAATCCCATTAGTTCAAACATGATGTCAACCTGGAGGCCATTTTGGATCATGTTTAGGGTTGCCACAGCGGGGCTGGGTAGAGCTGTGGGAATGGGAGGGCGGAGTAGAGATAGCTGAGTATGTGTAGCCAAAACAGAATTCTTTCCCCTGGGAAGCAAGGACGTTCTCATCAGCACCTGGTGAAGCATGGGAGGAGAACAACTGGTCTTGGACTGTGACCTGATTGGACCATGTGATGTATGAGTGGACTGTGAGGGGAAGAACTTTGAATTTTGAATTGGGTGGGGGAACTTCAGAACCTTCAGAGTCAGATTTTCACCAGATGTGCCAATATGACTTGCCTAATAAATCCATACTTTGAAAAATCATCAAGCTCAGAGTTTTTATTGTTTTTCGTCTGATACTTGGAATCCTGACACATGGTGCTAGGCTTGGTATTATGTTGATATAAGATTTGTCCTTTGGCTCTTCCTTGTCCTCAATGGTACAAAAAGATAACGTGAAAATTTTGGATAAGATCATTTAAAATTTATTTGGCGGAAACCATCAGATCATCTGCTTAAGATTTAGTTCCAAGGAATCAGGAGAGGAGGGACACTTAAAAGTAGCCTTTGTTTCTTTCTTTCTTTGTTCATTCAATCATTCCTTAAATTTATTGATTTTTCAGTTGCCATAAGGAAACCCGGATGACTCACATTATTTATATAAAAATGTTTCCCTTCTCATCCAAAAAGCTTCTTCCGTTCTGACTTAGCAGTGGAGGGTGGAACGATTGATATTCCTTGGCAGTCATATGGCCGTAAACACTCTTTCCCACCAGATGACTGCAAGGAGTAAAAATCCTTATGATCAAACCGTAGACCCAAAGGGCTCTTAAGTGTCATCATTGTAGACCAAAAAACAACCAAATGAAAGCAACTTCTAAAAAGCTCTCTAGAAAGTGGGACAGGCAGGATCAGAAACTGGCCAGAATGGGAAACTTCATGGAGAGAGTGTGTGGAGGTTTTAGGCCATTTTATCAGACTAAGTAGCTGTAGAACTACACCCGAGAGCATATGCACCCAAGACAAATTCCTTGTGTGTCCAATTACACTTGGCCAATAAAGAATGTTATTCTATTCTATCTATCTGGAAATGTAAAGGACACTCTTTTATCTACTGCATACATCAAACAAATTAGCCTTTTATCTGAGCTGCTCACCTCCACCACTCTTTCAACCAGGGGGGGGAAATCTGTCAGGGTGTCAGGATTCCAAATAGCAACCTCTGTAAAATAATAGCTCAAGGCAAGGGATTCCTCAAAACACCAATTTATTACATGAGCCGTGTTGGCACATCGGGGAAAACCTGAATCTGAAAGCTTCCAGGTTTTCCGCACCCATTGAAAGTTCAAGACCTTGCCCCAACACCCACACATCCATCACATGGTCTGGGATTGGGCGGCCTATAAATCTAATAAATTAAATGAAATTAAATTTGTTCCTGGAGCTGATTCAATCATTTTTATCTTTTCTTTATCCTTAAGGATTGTGCATACAGCGGAACAGTCCAGTCCTTCTTCTTTTGCTATGACCTTTACCTTCTTCCCCTCCTCATGGGCTTTAATGTTCATTTTCAAGTCCAAATCGACACATTCTCTTTGTTTCTTACCTCCATGTTGAGCTGGAGTAGAACTTGGTCGCTTTCCTTGGGAAGACAGTTCTAGCCTAAGAAAGAGTTGATGGAAAAGTACAGTATCTTGTCCTGTAGAGATAGAGAGAGAGAGAGACTGGCCCAGAACTGTTTAGTAACAGCAATGTTATAGTGGTGAGAGGAAGTACTGTAGTGCAAGAATGAGTTTTCCTTTGCTGTCAACCATTTCTTTCCCTTGACAAAAGCATAGCAATGGCCGCTGCTAGCACAGTATTTGAAAGTCTTTTATTTACAGTACTGTATTAAACTGTGGTGCATATATTCCATATTTGAGAGTGAATTGTGTAGGCCACACTCTCCATACTGTCCATTTGTGAAGAAAAGCCAGGCTTCATAGAAAAAGATGAAAACCTCAGATAAATAGCTTGCAAATTAGAAAAATCAGCACTTTAGAGAAGAATACAGCAGCAAAAAACAATAGTGCTGGAGGACTTCACATGCATTAATCTAAATTAAAAAAAATTGCATTACAGTATCTTAAGAGAATCCCTTACCTAAGGAGGCCATGTTCCTCTTGTTTTCCAGCATGACATCTTGGTACAGGGCTTTTTGCTCAGAATCCAGCAGGGCCCACTCCTCCACGGAGAAAAACACAGCTACATCTTCAAATGAAACTAAATTCTGACACAGGGAGAGGGAAAAAACACAATGTATTTCATGAACATCCCTAACTATGAACACTTCCAAGGATTACATGAGAATCCTCTTCTTAATGAACAAACTGCAGAGTTTCCAAGTTGGGCAAAGGAGCCTGTTAGGATATTGAATTTAGTGGCCGGAACAGTAAAATCTACAATAGGCCCCAACACAATTGCGATTACTTAGTTAGAGAGCTTTGACTCATGCATAATGCAATCTAAGCTATGATTGGTTGCTGTAAGTATGAAGGGGGCGTTTCCCTTTTCCCCTCCTTTTTTCCTTATGTGTGTTTTGTAGGATGCATTAGATTTACTTCATGATGTTCCTGACTATCTTCTGTTCTTCTTTCTCTGGATGATGACAAAGACTGCTCTAAATTGGTGGGTTAAATATATTTATACTTGTATAAAAGTTTACAAGTCCATGTCAGTGTCTCCACTTTATCTGGACAGCTGCTGTGCTCTCTACCAAAGCCAAGCTTGGACTTTATTTTTTACTTTGGGCTTTCAATCTGCACCACTTTAAAAAAATACCTGACAAAGGTCAAACCTGGAATATGGTCACCACATTACAAAACAAGATGTGGAGACTTTGGAAAAAATACAAAGAGCAAATAAGGATTAAAGGCTTTGAGACTAAATCATAGGAAAAACAGTTATAGGAACTGGATACAGCTAGTCCAGAGAAAAGAAGGATTTGGGGAGACATGATAGCCGTGTGCCAGTATTTCTGGGGCTGCCACAAACAATAGCTCCAGAAGGCAGGAAACAATGGACGGAAACTAATCGTGGAGAAAGACAACCTGGAATTAAGGGGAAACTTCCTGACAGTGAGAACAATTAACTAATGGAACAATTTGCCTTCAGAAACAGGGATGGACTAGAAGATCTCCAAGATCCAAGGGCCGTGGTGACGAACCTATAGCACATGTGCCACAGGTGGCACACAGAGCCTCTCTGTTGGCATGGTAGCTGTCTCCCCAGCCCAGCTCCACCGTGCATGTGTGTGTGCCTCTTAACAGCCAGCTGGTCTTCGGATATCTGCCATGCATACGCAGAGGGCATGCGTAGGAGGAGGGACACATGCACAGGGGATGCGCATGCATGAGTGGGGGTAGGGTACATGCGCAGGGGATGCATGCGCGCTTTGGGCACTCAGTGCCAAAAAGTTTAGCTATCACTGGTATAGGATCTCCTGCTTGAAACAGAGGGTTGGACTACAAGATCTCTAAGATCCCTTCCAATTGTGTTATTCTGTTATTGGGAGATTGGCACATCTGGAGAGGGGAGGGGAGAATCCTCCTACCTGCATTGGAAGCTCAACTGCTGTTAATCCTCCACTACAAAGACCTGAGGTTCCGGGAGATGAAGACAAGGCCATGGGAATGTCTAGGAGTGAAAAAAACAGCAAAGGGATAATTTGCTATCAAGCATCCTAAGGATCTTCTTGAGCATGAAGTGCACAAGGCTGATTTTAGCCTATTTCTAGGCTAACTAGGGAACCCCTTTATGTGAGTTCCTTGCAGCCACAGCAACAAATACACAGAAGCTCACCCTGGGTGAGGGGAAAAGGGAAAGGTGTGGAAGGACCAGGGATTGGATTCAGAAGCAGCTTTCTCTGCCATGAATTTATGCATTAAAGGACCAACTCTTATTCTCTTTCTATGATGCTCACCTTCCCTTATCAGATAATCAAGAAAGAAAGACTACAAAAACTTTTTTTCACAGCTGAGGCTTTGCCTTTTGGACTAGCCAACGGCAGAAGTGGGGAACTACGGGCCTTTTATGACTGGTGGACTTCAACTCCAGAATACCTGAGCTAGCTGGCTGAGGAATTCTGGGAGTTGAAGTCCACTGTTCATAAAAGGGCCTTAAAAGGAAAGGCGATACCTTTTTAAATGCACACAAGACTTTAAAAACGCACTTAAATTGAACAATGAAAACGAATTCAGGGATGAAAGAAAACGAGGGCAAAGAGATTAAAGGGCATCAGAAGGAGCCTTTACCCGATGCTCTCTCCTGAGGAGGCTCGTCCAGAGCAAACCCCCGAAACAACAGCACCTGGGAGGGATCGCCCCCTTTTCTTCTCGCCGCTTTCCCAGCCGTTGAACTCCAAGCCTCCCGGATCTGAAACAGCCCCAGAGAAAAGGAAGTGACGGGAAACGATCAGGAAGGGCCAGCAATATAAATCACCATCATCATCTCCCCAAGGAGAAAATGGGGACTGCAAGAGGGATCGTAGCAGCACTCCAAAGAGCTGAATTGAAGGGTCTCCTGTCCGAGCATTTCCCAGGAAGGGAGGGAGGAAGGAGGGAGGATGGATGGAAGGAAAAAAGGAGGCGCTTTTTACCTGGCTATCAATGGGAAACATGGAGCCCTCTTCCTCGCCCGGACTCCGCTTCCCAAGAGATGCGCGCAGGAAAAGATCCGCGATCGCCGCCGGCCACGGTTCCTTCCTTCCCGGCCACGCACGTGGATGCCCCTCCCCGGAACGACCCCAGCCAGGCCTTTGCAGATCCTAAGCTGGAAGCGCTTCTATCTTCTCCCGTCCCAGTCCAGCTCCTCCCGTTTCTAAGGCGCCACCCACTCGGGTTTCCACCTTCCTGCTCCTTACCTTCTGCCACGGGCGAATCGGTCCAGCGTGTGATGGCGAGCTGGCAGCGAATCCAGAGCTGCTTCGCCCCAGGCAGTCAGAGAAACAGGGGAGAGAGGGAGGGAACGACGCCCAGCAATGGGGGAAGGGAAGGGGCTATGGAGCACTGAAATTAGGAGCGAATCGCCCAAGCCACAATGGCCCTGAAAAAAGTGACTTACAGTATGTCCGTTTTTCCTAAAGATTGGTGCAACATCTTCATGGTCACGGGACAACGAACAGGATAAAATCCAGCCAACTGACTCATATTTATGACGGTTGCCATGTCCCGTGGTTATGTGACACTTCGGAGAAATAAAGTCAATGGGGAAGCCAGATTAGTTTAACAAACCTGTTACTAACATTAACAACTGCAGTGATTCACGTAACAACTATGGCAAGTAATATTGTAAAATGGGACAAAAATTGAGTTATCAAATTTCTCACTTGACAATAAAATTTTTGGCTTGAATGGTGGTTGTAAGTCGAGAACAACGTGTGTTTGAAATGTTGATGGACAGTGTCTGAGAGCAATAGGACTTTAAGATGTATTAGACAAACATTGTTCAGTCCAAACTATTTTCCCCCAAAAGAGGAGAATAAGGATACAAGAGGAGGGGGGGGGGACAAAAACTGCTTTCCTTTGATTTTATCCCCACTAAATACAGTCAAAAGACCCCCTTAATGCTTAAGAGGGATGTGTTAATGGGATAAGAGAGTCCCATTAACTATTCCGTTTTGAAGCTGAAGAAAATCTCTAAGGTAGGGAATATTTAACTATTGAAAAGGCCTGAGCTAGAAAGATGTAATCCCTCAGTTAAAAGTATATGAAGTTGACAGGAAAAACTGCTAGTACACAGTATAGGTAGTCCTTGTCTTGCAACAGTTCATTTCGTGATCATTTGAAGTTTCAACAAGACTGAATCAACACAGATGTCTGTTCCCAATAATGTAAGTTGGCATCCTCAACCCAATTAGCAATAGCAATAGCAGTTAGACTTATATACTGCTTCATAGGGCTTTCAGCCCTCTCTAAGTGGTTTACAGAGTCAGCATATTGCCCCCAACAACAATCCGGCTCCTCATTTTACCCACCTTGGAAGGATGAAAGGCTGAGTCAACCCTGAGTGGGTGAGATTTGAACAGCAGAACTGCAGTCAGCTGAAGTAGCCTGCAGTGCTGCATTTAACCACTGCACCACCTCGACTCTTTACAGGTATATATTAGGAAGGAATAGAATAGATAGGGATAGAATAGAATAACAGAATTGGAAGGGACCTTGGAGGTCTTCTAGTCCAACCCCCTGCTTAGGCAGGAAATCCTGTAGCATTTCAGACAAATGGATATCCAACATCATCTCAAAAACTTCCAGTGTTGGAGCATTTACAATGTCTGGAGGCAACGTGTTCCACTGGCTAATTGTTCTGTCAGGAAATTTCTTCTTAGTTCTAGGTTCTTTCTCTCCTTCATTAGTTTCCATTCACAATCAGTACAGATATCTGTTCCTAACAATGTAAGTTGGCATCCTCAACCCATTTCGCAGGTAAATTTTGGGAAGGAAAAAAAAACTCTTACTTTCCATTTGGTAATGGTTTAATAACACATGAGTATTTCCAATATCTCATTGCATATTTATATTTGGGGAATATGCTTAGTTACATTTCATTAAGAAAACTATATTGTACATAGACAAGATATCGGCCTCCCTGTTGTAGTAACTTGAAGCTCTTCCAAAGGTGCCCTATAAAATCGCTCATCTGTCCCATCCATTTTATTCCTTCTCTTTCCCTTCCTTCACTGTTACCTAATTATGATTTACTAATTATAATCCACCACCTTTCCATTTTGAAATTTTGATAAAAAATTGAACCACTGAAGTTCTTTCCACACTACAGATATGTATAAGGCCACTCGTCCAAGTGGCTCCTTTTATGAGTTCACTCTTCTGAATGAAGCTCCTTCAGTACTACGGAAATAGGCAAACAAGAGGCACTGAAGCACTTTTATAACCTTGAGACATTTACATAGTGTCTCCAGTGAGAAAATTCTTTTGCAAGAAAAATAAGAGAAATATTTTCAATAAAGCGCTTTCCACGCTTGATACATTTAATAGCTTCTTCAGTGAGTGAATCTTTCTATGGATATTACATGACTGATTCTAACGAATTATTTTTCTACATTCAACTCATTTATGTGGTTTTTCACCTGTATGTATCCTCCTATGGTAATTAAGAGCACTGCTATGTGTATAGCACTTCCCACACTCCATACATTTATATGGTTTGTCTCCTGAGTGCATTCTTCTATGGCTATTAAGGGAACTGTTTCGACTAAAGGACTTTCCACATTCACCACACTGATAGGGCTTTTCAAGTGTGTGGGTCCGCTTATGGGAACTAAGGTCACTGGTGGTCCTACAGCCCTTTCCACATACCACACATTTATAGGGTTTTTCCCCAGTGTGGATTCTTTCATGGGAAACAAGCTCTTGAGAATCACTGAAGCTCTTTCCACATGTGGTGCATTTGTATGGTTTCTCCCCAGTGTGGATTCTGTAATGTATTATGAAAGCTCTTTTGCGACTGAAGCTTTTTCCACATTCTTTGCATCCAAATGGTTTCTCTCCAGTGTGGGTCCATTTATGGTGAGTGAGAGCCCCCGAGTCGATGAACCATTTGCCACATTCGGTGCACTTATAGGGCTTTTCCCCTGTGTGGATCCTCTTATGAATATTAAGATGGCTTGTTTGATTGAAGCACTTCCCACACTCGGTACACTCATACGGTCTCTCTCCACTGTGGATTCTTCTATGGGAAGTTAGGTGGCTGGGTTTACTG
The DNA here is from genome assembly GCF_051295495.1 of Thamnophis sirtalis. NCBI lineage: Eukaryota > Metazoa > Chordata > Lepidosauria > Squamata > Natricidae > Thamnophis > Thamnophis sirtalis. The sequence goes on from NW_028261383.1 coordinate 10,156,723, forward strand.
AAGCTCTTTCCACACTCCAGGCATTTGTATGGTTTCTCCCCTGTGTGGGTCCGTCTGTGGGCATGAAAGCCACCAGAACTAGCAAAGCATTTTCCACACTGCAAGCACTGAAAGGGCTTCTCCCCTGTGTGGATTCTGTGATGGGCAGAAAGGTGTGCAGAGCAATAGAAGTTCTTTCCACACTCCATGCATTGAAATGGTTTTTCTCCCGTATGGATCCTCTCGTGTGACTTAAGATGACCTTTTTGACTGAACTTCTTTCCACAATGCAGGCATTTATAAGGTTTCTCCCCTTTATGCATCCTATTATGCAAAGTTAGGGTACCGCTTCTGCTAAAGCTTTTTCCACACTCCAAGCATTTATAGGGTTTCTCCCCTGTGTGAATCCTTTTATGTTGACTAAGGGCACCGGGGGCTTTGAAGCATTTTTCACACTCTGTGCATTTATACGGCTTCTCTCCAGTGTGGACCCTCTTATGTAAATTGAAATTGCCAAGTTGGGTGAAGCTCTTTCCACACACAGTGCAGTGATATGGTTTTTCCCCTGTATGGATCCTATTGTGGAAAGTGAGGTGAGCTGCAGAGCGGAAGCTCTTCCCACATTCGAGGCATTTACATGAATTATTCCCAGTGGGGTTTTTTTCCCTGGAATTTGGTTCCTTGCTCCGAGTAAACCTTGTTTTACCCTCTCTGTGGATCCTTTGGTGGGAAGTAAGGGCTGGGCTGCTTCTGAAGCTCTTTCCGCAGGTGATGCATTGATGCTGCTTCCTTTCTTCGTGGTCCCTCTGATGTGAATTCAGGTGGTTTTTCTGACAGATGTTTTCTCCAAATTCCAGGCATTGGTATGGATCCTCTGTTTTGGGAATGTTTTTATGAAATCTAAGGGGACCACATTCTAATTCATCTCTGGGTATTTTTCCACATCCTTTTTCTCGGGGATCATCATTGTGCAAGAAAACGCTGATATCTGCATATTGAGAACTAGAGTATTTCCCCAGCTTCTCCTTTAACTCCTTTCCTTCAGGCCTTTCCTTTTCACTCATCCTTTCCACAACTTCCTTTTTGGCTGTTAGAAAAGGTGTTGCCAACCCTTGGCCAGCATCCTCTCTCTTCAATCCATCACCTACATGGGGGGGGGGGGAGTTGACACAAATTGAAGTGTGAAAGGGATTAAGTAAGCATCATTGTTGGATCTCTTATTTGAACATTACTAAAAGCCACTTACTTTCCCCTCTGTGCTGCAGAATGCAAAACCATAATGCTTTGGGGAAATTATTTTGAGTCTGAGGGTGGGGCCCCAATAGCTCTGCTGCTCCTTTCAATTCAGTTCTAAGGATATAGGAGGGACTCTTGAAAGCTGACTTTGTTCAAAATTGGTTGAGAGAAAACCTTTTCACTGAATTGACATCTGAGAAAGTGGCAGTCCCGATTTATGTCATGAGGTTTTGCCTTCTCTATTGAGGGAGTTTTCCCTTGAAAATACCAGTTTTTATGCTCCCCTAACTGTCCCCCAAAAAGTTCTCCATACAAATAGTGTTAGTGGGGGAGCCAGCAGATTTCAAAGTCTCATCTCTGGAAAAATCCAACTATCAAACAGTCCACCTTACTAGGAGTTACATCCTTATGATAAACCCTGTGTACCACTGGGCCACTTAAGTGCCACTCTTATAAGAAGCTGGAATATCTGGTATCTTCAGCTTGGCAGCCTGCTGGCATCCTGCCATCCAAGTATAGGGAATATGAGGGAAGGTTCACCGACAAAAGGGCGAACGACAAAACCGCACCCTACTAAACAGCAGTGACAAAACCGCATGTTCTAAAGCGCTCCGACGAATGAGCGCTGAATCGCGCCGACAACAGCGTGGCGACAGAAGCGCGCTGTAAAACTAAACCTAACCCTAAATCTAAAGCTAACCCTAAACGTAACCCTAACCCTAAATGTAATGCTAACCCTAACCCTAAACATAACGCTAAACGTAACGCTAAGCCTAAGCCTAACCCTAAGCCTAACCCTAAGCCTAAGCCTAACCCTAAACCTAAACCTAACCCTTACCTTAAGTTAAATCAGCTTTCTGTCGACATGCTGTTGTAAAGCGCCCTTCTATCTCCGCGCTGTTGTCGCCGCGCTGTTGTCGGCGCGTTGATGACATCACGGTTTTAGCGATGTGGTTTAGTAGGGCGCGGATTTGTCATTCGCCCTTTTGTCAGGTCATGATGAGGGAGACATGAGGGAGGGACACAAATAGGCAATCAACCTGCATGTGTAGGTGATGGGAAATAGGGAGGGAGGAAATGATATCTGAGGAACAGAGGAGCTTCAAGCCAGTTTGTTCCAGCACTCAAAGCCATGCACTCTGAAAAAAAATGTGGATGGCCCAAAACATCTCATCATTCTCAAAACACCTAGGTGAATTGCTTATTGGTTGAATACATGGTCTTGGGAGGAGGGCTGCAATTTGTATTTTTCGAGTGCAGGAAATATAGTTCTAGCCTGAATCTATTGCAACCAATATCTTCTACTAAAAGAACCTATCCCTTCAATTAAATGGAGTTGAGGGTCTTTCTTTCCTAAGAGATCGGACTGGGGAGGTCTCACAGCAGCAACTCCACTATCTATGAAAGGAAACAGACAGGATCACAAGACTGAGATGAGAAACTGCATGGGAAAAGAACTTTCTCCTCCTGGAGGCAATGTGGATGGATTAGCCCACTTCACGGACCACATGGAAATAAAAATGCAGTTAAGAACTAACCATATTCCTTGCGTTTTCCATTATGACCACTCAGTGTAGGGCTTTCTGCTCACAATCCAGCAGGGCCCACTCTTCCATGGAGAAAAAAACAGCTATATCTTTGAGAAGTACCAAGTCCTGAAACAGAAAGAAAACATTTAATGAACATTCCTATTAAAGAAAATTCAATAAAGTATATGCACATTTTCTTCATGATGAACAAAACAGCCAGCAAAATTTCTAATAAGGGAAATAAGCATCTTCTTTGAAGAATCTTTCCAAAGGAATAAACAAAGTGCAAAGCCAAAGTGCAAGGATAAGAATACACCTTAGTTAAGTAAAGTAGTCCCTGACTTACAACAGTTCATTTAGTGACTGAACTTAGAATAAAAATGAAAAAAGTTGTTTTTGACCATTTTTCATATTTGAATTAACAATAGAATAACAGGGTTGGAAGGGAACTTAGAAGTCTTCCAGTCCAACCCCCTGCTCAGGCAGGAAGCCCTATACCATTTCAGTCAAATGGCTGTCTAGTCTCTTCTTAAAAGCCTCCTATGATGGAACACCCACAAGTTCTGGAGAAAAGCTGTTCCACTGATTAATTATTCTCATTGTCAGGAAATTTCTCCTTAGTTCTAGGTTGGTTCTCTTCTTGATTAGTTTCCATCCATTGCTTCTTGTCTTGCCTTCAGGTGCTTTGGAGAATAGCTTGACTCCCTCTTCTTTTTTGGCAACTCCTGAGATATTGGAAAAGTGCTATCATGTCACCCCTTGTCCTTCTTTTCATTCAACTAGACATACCTAATTCCAGCAACTGCTCTTTATATGTTTTAGCTTCCAGTCTCCTAATCCTTTTTTGCTCTTCTATGCACTCTTTCTAGCATTTCAACATCTTTTTTACATTGTGCCAATGAAAACTGCTTGCAGTAATGCAAGTGTGGCATTATAAATGTGGTATTAACAATTTTTGCAGCAGCCCCATGTTCATGTGATCGAAATTCTGATGCTTGATAACTGACTCAAATTTATGATGATTGTAGTGTCCTGGGGGTTGGGGTGTCACTGTTTTAAACCTTCTGACAAACAAATTCAATAGGAAAGCCAGGACCTCTTAACAACCGTGTCACTAACTTAACAACTACAAGGATTCACTTAACAAATGTAGCCAGAAATGTTGTCAAATGTGGCAAAACTCACTTAACAAATGACTCATTTAATAAATGTGGTCATAAGTCGAGGACTACGTGTAGTGTCTACCAGTAGAAAAAAAATCAGCAAAGGAATAATTTGCCATCAAATGCCCTAATGATATTCTTGAACCTACAGTGCAGAAGGGTGATTCTAATCTGGCCTATTTCTATGGTAACTAGGGATTCATTTTATCTGAATTGCTTGCAGCCACAGTAACAATACACAGAAGCGGCTAACTTTGGACAAGAGGAAAATTGAAAGCTGTGGAAGGACCAGGGATTAGACTCAGAATCATCTCTCTCAGACATGAATGTATGCATTAAAGCACCTCATGTAGCTTGACTCCAGATTTCTCAAGCAGATCCCACCCTGCATCCCATGGAGTTATGCTGAGATTTTATCCTCTCTGTCAGATAATCAGGGAAGACAACAAAAACTTTTTTTTTACAGGTGGGACTTGCCCTTTGGAACAGTCTACAGCAGTCTTTCTCGTGACCCGACAAAAGCGCGAACGTCAAAAGCGCGCTGACAAAACTGCGGCGCTAAAACCGCGATGTCAAAAGCGCGCCGACAACAGCGCACCGACAGAAGCGCGATTTAAGTTAAGGTAAGGTTTAGGGTTAGGTTTAGGTTTAGGGTTAGGTTTAGGGTTAGGTTTAGGGTTAGGGTTAGGGTTAGGTTTAGGGTTAGGTTACAGCGCGCTTCTGTCGGCGTGCTGTTGTCGGCGCGCTTCAGCGCTCATTCGTCAGCGCGGTTTTGTCACCGTGGTTTAGTCAGGCGCGCTTTTATCGTTCGCGCATTTGTGGTGGAACCGTGTTTCTTAGCCTTGGCCATTTTAAGATGTATGGACTAGAATTCCCTATTCAAACAAGTTTGTTGGGGAATTATGGGAATTGAAGTCCATACATCTTTAAATGGCCAAGGTTGAGAAACATTGGTCTACAGGAAAGGGACAAATACACACTGCCACAACACTCTGGAGTCAGAATAGAAAGCTGGAAGGGACCCTGGATGTCTTTTAGTAGCCCAACCCGCTGCTCAAGCAGGAGACCTTATATCTTTCCAGTCTCTTCTTAAAAACCTCCAGTGATGAAGCACCTACAATTTCTGAAGGCAAGCTGTCCCATTGCTTAATTGTTCTCACTATTAGGAAATTCCTCCTTAATTCCAGCTTGCTTTTCTCCTTGATTAATGAATCAGTCAATCTTTCTTGAGTGATGATATTAAAACAAGTACATTAAAAAATGAAGGGGAGCTCATGAATGAAACACGGGCAAATTCAATCATGAGTATTAAAGGACATCAGAAGGACCCATTATCTCTTCTGAGGCAGATCCTCCTGAGAGACTTCCCCAAACAATGGCTCCAAGGAGGGATCATACCCCTGTTGGACTTATCCGGACTTGGAACAGGACAAGAAGAAGAAAGAGCCTTCAACTGCCTTCGTAGTGGAAGGTTTATTTTTTTACTAAAGCCAAGCAGTTGCAAGATAGGAGAAAGCCAGATTTTATTGCTCGCTTACTTTCCCCTCTCCCAAACTCTTCCCCATCCCATTATCTCCCTGGGGGTCCCATTAGATTGAAACAAATTGTTTTGGTAACAGTTCTGATGTTTGGCCATTGTTTGCATTCCATTCCCATGCTTGTGGCCTTGAGGTAAGCAGGAAGATGTCTCTGGCAGGCACTCAGAATGGTTTCATTTCTGGGATCCCCACTCCTCCCACAGGATTCATGACAATCTAGCATCAGGGAAGCAACAATGGGGCGATACAGGATGGCTCAAGGAATTCCTAGGATTCCAGGGGAAGTCAGCAATCATTTAAATCAAAGTCTTCTGGACCTGACACAGCACTAGAGAAAATTTCGGTTCCACCACAAAACCATGGACGACAAAATCGCGGTCGACGAAAGTGTGTATGTGACGTCATCACAGCACGACGAAAAAGATCGAAAAATGTAAAAATAAAGCGAAAACCTTACCCTAACCCCCCCAAACCTAACCCTAACCCTAAACCTAACCCTAAACCTAACCCTAAACCTAACCCTTAACCTAATGAAAAACCTAACACTAACCCTTAACCTAACGCTAAATGTAACGCTAACGCTCTAAACCTAATCCTAACCCTTAACCTAACCTAACCCTAACCCTTAACCTAACCCTTACCTTTATGTGAATCGGCTTGCTGTAATTTAATTTTTATTTCAATTTTTCGATCTTTTTTGTTGCGTTGTGATGACGTCACATACGCGATTTCGTTGACCGCGCTTTTGTGGAACGCGGTTTTGACGGGTCACGAAAATTTCAAGGGAAATGATCATAGAACATAGAATCCTAGGACTGGAAGGGACCCCTGAGGTTTTCTAGTCCAACCCCCTGCTGAAGGTGGAAGACCTTATACCTTCCCCATCAAATGGTGGTCTGGTCTATTTTTGAAAACCTTCAGTGATTAGAATAGAATGGAATTCTTTATTGGCCAAGTGTGATTGGAAAAACAAGGAATTTGTCTTTGGTGCATATGCTCTCAGTGTACATATGGAGAATAAAATACATTCATCAAGAATCATATAACGCTTTGTGATAGTCATAGGACAGTATATAAGCAATCAAATCATACTAGGAAACTAAATAGAACAATATAAATTGTAAAGATACAAGCAACAAGGTTATAGTCATAAGAGGGAGGAGATAGGTAATAGGAAGAATGAAAATAATACTAATACGATCTTAGTAAATAGTTTGACAGTGTTGTGGGAATTAATTATTTAGCAGAGTGATGGCATTGGGAGGGGGAGGCTGTCCTTGTGTCTAGTTAGGGCATCCAAACTCCTGGAAGCAAACTATTCCAGGAGAAAGTGGGCAACAGCCATTTAAATCCAAGGTTTCTGGACCTGACACAGCACCAGAGAAAATTCCATGGGAAATGATAATTGAAGATAGAATCCTAGGACTGGAAGGGACCTCCGAGATCTTCTAGTCCAACCTCCCGTTCAAGGTAGATGGTAGAAGACCTTATACCATCCAGGTCAAATGACTATCCGGTTTATTTTTGAAAGCCTCCAGTGACTGCGGCACCCGCAACTCCGGGAGGCAAACTATTCCAGGAGAAAGTGTTGACTGCAGGAACAATCTTACCGTATAAGAACCATCTTATGAGGGGCCCAAAAAAGCAGCATTTAAAAGTCACATTGCCAAGAACTTTCCCTCTACCCGAAGGGAAAGGAAACTGAAAGCTTTTTACCTCCTCGCCCGGAGGGAAAGGCGGCTCTGCCCCTCGCCCGGACTCCGTTCTTCGAGGGTGGCGCGCAGGGCAGGACCCGCGCAACGCCTTTCTCGCAGCTCCTCCAGCGCCGCCGCCTTCCCAGCACAGCCCGTAAGCTGAACCTCCCTCCCTCCACCGAAGGACCCACCGCTAGGGATTTAATGTAGAAACCAGGGAATGCTTCTTCCTATAGAGATTCCTCCCTCTTCCTTCTCCAAGTGTTCCCGAATGCTATGGACGCCTTCCCGCTGACCTGGAAGCTATGGCAAACGGCGATAATTGGGCGGATCCTGTTTTAATCCTGGGAAACATGGGAGCAGATGCCCAAGGTCTGCTCGGGAGCAGTTAGGTGCTTGAGGAAGTAAAGTTTGGACTTTGCCCCGATCTTCCCAGCCACAGCTATACTGGCTTTCCCAGCGGAAACCTCCTTTTGCAAAGAAACAGGTTTAAAAAAAAACAAAAACGCCTCTCGCTTTCCTTTGCTGTGACTGTCTCCTGTTTCAATAACAGAATTTACCTCCACCTAACAGAAATTTTCTGTAGGTCTGTCTGCTTGACAATAGTTGTCTTCCCCTTCGTCGCAGTAAAAGGAGCATCTCCTCCACTTGCTTGTGAATTTCGCATTGAAACGGTATCGGACGTAGATAACACGCCCTCAGGAAATCCAAGCAAAATTGAAACATCCAATTTCATATCCTGCCCATAGAAGGCTATGGGAAGATTTGCATGTAATCATCAGGGGCTAGAGCTTCCCCTTAGGTGTCTTTACTAAAACGGCCCTATGGAGAAGAGGGGAAGTCTCTTTAGAAATATTGCAAAAATAAAATATTGAACGTAGAATGAAGTGCTACATTAACAATGTCTCTGGAGATTCTCAGTCCTCCAGGTCGTGGTTGTCCCAAAGGTGCATTTTCAGGAGGCAACTGGACTTTCTGGTTTTTCTTTGAAGACGTTTCTTGGAGAAGTGAAATGTCTTCAAAGAAAAACCAGAAACTCCAGTCGCCTCTTGAAAAAGCACCTATGGAGCTATTTCTGTCTATTCACCAGATGAACTTCACTCCTAGCACAAGATCTATATTTTGATCATTAATCAGACCTCGTGTTATTAAACTTACTGATGGTGTCTGTTTATTTTTTAAAAACAATTTACACCCCACCTTCATTTTGTGGAATCAAGGTGGAGTACCTAATGGTCCCTCGTTCTCTCCCCCCCCCCAAAAAAAACAACTCTGCGAGGTAGGTCAGACAGAATAACTGGCTCAAAGCCATCTAATCAGTTTCTGTGCATAAATAGGGATTAGAGTTTATGGCCTCTCAGTCTGTACTACAAAGCAAGGGAGCTGCCACCATTTTTTTCCTCTGCCAGTATTGGAGAAGGCACAGCACAGCTGCAGAGTTTAAAATAGAACAGAGCTGGAACGGATCTTGGAGATCTTGTAGTCAAACCCCCTGCCCTAGCAGGAGACCCTATACCATTTCATACAAGTGGCTGTCCAAGTCAAAACTCAGATTTCACAGCCTCTGAATACATTATTCATTGGCAGATTAACCTTTATTTGAAACCGCAGGAGGAGCCAAACTCCGCCCGGGAACCCCACTGGGGTCAAAGAGACTCGCAGACTGAGCCGCGCTCAGACATCAAACGTTCCGGGCATCCTCGATCTTTCCAGCTACTTCAAGGGTTAAAGGGAGCAGCAGGTGCGTCTCCCTAGAAAGGCCATAGTGAGGAGCGGGTGGCCCTTCCGGCCCTCTCCTTCTCTGTCCAGGCAGACTCAGGGCACATCTCTTTGGAGCATCTTGAGAGAACCACCTTCGGGAAAGGACCGTTGGAAGGGGCGGGGCTAAGAGTTCCCGCTTTTCTGAGGAGAAACTGAGGGAGAAAGACGCTGCCTTCTAGTATGGTAGCGCTGAGGGACTCCGCCCCAAATGCCTTTTTCAGGGAAGGGCTCCCCAGCTGGAAGATACTGTTGATAGAAATGTCCTTCTGGGTTTGCTTCCAAGTGGGGAAAAAGACACTGGAGACATGGAGGCTGTTTGGAAAGATGGTTTATTGGTGGACAGGACCACATGGCTTGAGTCCTGAACAGAAAAGGTGATCATATGCTTCAATGTTGGTGGAGAAAAGAGAAGGGCTGGGGGGGGGGGGCTTGCTAGGCTTTTTATAACCTGTTCAGTTCCACCTCTCTGTTTCCTGTTCCTGTGTAAGAAATGTATTCTGATTGGTTGTCATACTCCCATGGGCCATGCAGAGGCAATTCTCTAGGCTGCATTTTGAATCCAGGTTTGGTTGAATTCTGATGCCATGTGGTGAGTTGGGTAAAGGGCCAATATTATCATGCCTTAATCCCACCTCCCTGGAGCTGAAGGGGAGAACTCTTTATTATGTAAAGGGACTGGCTTGGCCTTCTTAATAGCTCATTGATAAAGTAGGTGGGGGCAGGAAGCTATTCTGTCTTTATAAAACAAGTTTCTTCCTTTTCACATCCAGGGAAATATAATATTCTGCTTTTTCAATATTTCCTAGGATATTTCATTTTTCTGGGAGAGGGATGGGTGATAACTTTCCACAATACTAATACTTTTTTTTTCTTTTTTAAAGAACAACCCCTGATTTGGGATGTTAAAAGTGACTGCGGGACATGGGGAGAAGCTGTGTGAGAGCAAAATGGTGGCCCTGAAGGGAACCCTCCCCCCATCCCAATACCATCCGAATTTTCAATAAAGCATATCAATTTTAAATACATAAATAAAATATTGCCCAAAGACATCAGGCACTAGAATAAATTTGTCATATACAGGCGGAGGAGGCTGTCTTCTCCGAGGTATTTCCAGCTTCTTCGATTAAGATACTAACAAACCTTTCTTGACCAACAGTCCCTGATCTGAGGTGATCCAAGATGGTGTCTGTGATACCTCTGGCACTTTGCTGTGTTTTGAGTTTTAATCCCTTCGTATGAACTCTGCTTTTTCCTCATAGATGGACTATATTTAGAGCCTGGCCTTGACAGTTCACTCTCTCTAGTTGTCAAGAATCAAATTAAGTCTTCCACATGCTATGCATTAAGGAAAAATATGACCAAGAGGAGCACAATGAGGTGCGAGCTAAGAATGAAGATGTGTATAATAAAATATTAATATGGTAAGTAAATGAATTTTAAATCTTTTATCTTTCTCAACTTCTTGTCTCTTTCCAGTGATGGGAAATCTCTGCTAGTTGTTATAGTGGTGACAATAGATGTACTTTTGTTGAGAGGAAACTTTTAGCAGTCAAAAATATTCTTGCAGTATTGTATTGTACTGCCTCTCCTCACCATAAAACGTAAGATATATACTTTTTCACCCACCCACCCTTTATATACAGGACATTACTTTGTAACAAACTTGTATTTTCGCTGTTAAAGTCTTCAAAGTGAAAAAGAAAAAAAACTCCACTTTAGCTAAACAAAGAAGCAAAAACCAAAGGAAAATCCTTAGTCTTAATCTGAAAAGGAAGATCATTGAAGGATTTAACAAGGGAAAAAGGTGAATATTACAGTGCAAGAAGGGCTGCCCATTCCACCATCTTAACTATTCTGAAGGAATATCAATGTATAAAATGCAATTATTAGACATACTGTAAAAAGCAGTGCAGTATAGTTTATATGTACATAATATTGTCAAAGTTTCATCCACTCACATCACTCTGTTTACACAGTTTGTGGAAATTCTGTGTCACAAAGCAAGAAAATTTGGGAACCTTTGAATTAGATTACAGTAATTTAATTCAGACTAACTGATCATAGGTCATCCAAGACCTAGCCTAACCAGCCAGGGATTCTGTGCAATAGAAGGAACCACATATCAATTCCAGTTTATAATTAAAACATATAAATGTATTCACACCTATGTCTATAGCCATTTGTACCTTTTGTCCACCTATAATCAGCACAGATGTCCCCTCCCAACAATATAAATTGGCATCCTCAACCCAACTCATATGTAAATATTAGGAAGGGGGGGAAACCCTTATTTTCCATTTTGTAATGGTTTAATAAAAATCTGGGTATTTCTAATACTTCACTGCATGTTTACAGTATATTTGGGGCATATGCTTAGTTACATTCCGTTAAGCCCAGCTATATTGTACTTATTACAAAGGCAAGATTTTGGCTGCCCTCTTCTAGTAACTTAAAGCTCTTCCAAAGATTTCCTGTAAACTCCATCTGACTGACCATTTTATTCTTTCTCTTTCCCCTACTTCACTCTTAATTTATTTTTTACTAATCCTAATTCACCACCTATCCATTTTGACATTGCGATCAAAAATAGAACCACTGAAGTTCTTTCCACACTACAGATAATGTATGTGGCTCTTCCAAGCAGCTCCTTTTATGAGTTCACATAGTTTCTCCAATGAAAAAATGGTTTTGCAAAAAATAAAAAATAAGGGAAATATTTTAAATAAAGCTCTTTCCAAGCTTGATACATGTAATAGCTTCTTCAATGAATGAATCTTTCTATGGATATTATGTGACTGATTCTAACGAATTACTTTTCTATATTCAACTCATTTATGTGATTTCTCACCTGTATGTATCCTCCTATGGTAATTAAGAGCACTGCTATTTGTGTAGCACTTTTCACACTCCATACATTTATATGGTTTGTCTCCTGAGTGCATTCTTCTATGGCTATTAAGGGAACTGTTTTGACTAAAGCACTTTCCACATTCACCACACTGATAGGGCTTTTCACCTGTGTGGGTCCGCTTATGGGAACTAAGGTCACTGGTGGTCCTACAGCCCTTTCCACATACCACACATTTGTAGGGTTTTTTCCCAGTGTGGAGCCTTTCATGGGAAGCAAGCTCTTGAGGATCTCTGAAGCTCTTTCCACATGTGGTGCATTTGTATGGTTTCTCCCCAGTGTGGATTCTGTAATGTATTATGAAAGTTTTTTTTTGACTAAAGCTTTTTCCACATTCCTTGCATCCAAATGGTTTCTCTCCAGTATGGGTCCATTTGTGGCGAACGAGAGCCCCCGAGTCGGTGAAGCATTTCCCACATCCGGTGCACTTATAGGGCTTTTCCCCTGTGTGGATCCTCTTATGGGTATTAAGGTTACTTGTTTGACTGAAGTGCTTCCCACATTCGGTACACTGATATGGTTTTTCTCCACTATGTATACTTCTATGGGAAGTTAGGTGGCTGGGTTTACTGAAGCTCTTTCCACATTCCAGGCATTTGTATGGTTTCTCCCCTGTGTGGGTCCGTTCATGGGCATGAAAGCCACCAGAATTGGCAAAGCACTTTCCACACTGCAAGCATTGAAAGGGCTTCTCCCCTGTGTGGATTCTGTGATGGGCAGTAAGGCTTGTTGAAACACGGAAGTTCTTTCCACACTCCATGCATTGAAATGGTTTTTCTCCTGTGTGGATCCTCTCGTGTGACTTAAGATGACCTTTTTGACTGAAATTCTTTCCACAATGCAGGCATTTATAAGGTTTCTCCCCTTTATGCATCCTATTATGTTTAGTTAACGTTTCAAGTCTATTGAAGCTTTTTCCACACTCCAAGCATTCATAGGGCTTCTCCCCTGTGTGAATCCTCATATGGCAAGTAAGAGCACCGGGGGCTTTGAAACATTTTTCACACTCTGTGCATTTATACGGCTTCTCTCCAGTGTGGACCCTCTTATGTAAATTGAAATTGCCAAGTTGGGTGAAGCTCTTTCCACACACAGTGCAATGATATGGTTTTTCCCCTGTATGGATCCTATTGTGGAAAGTGAGGTGAGTTGCAGAGCGGAAGCTCTTCCCACATTCGAGGCATTTACATGAATTATTCCCAGTGGGGTTTTTTTCCCTGGAATTTGGTTCCTTGCTCCGAGTAAACCTTGTTTTACCCTCTCTGTGAATCCTTTGGTGGGAAGTAAGGGCTGGGCTGCTTCTGAAGCTCTTTCCGCAGGTGATGCATTGATGCTGCTTCCTTTCTTCGTGGTCCCTCTGATGTGAATTCAGGTGATTTTTCTGACAGATGTTTTCTCCAAATTCCAGGCATTGGTATGGATCCTCTGTTTTGGGAATGTTTTTATGAAATGTAAGGGAATGGCTTATATAACAGTCACATAATCCCAATTCATCTCGGAGTATTTTTCCGCACTCTGGACATGTTGCTTTTTCCTGGGGATCATCATTGTGCAAGAAAACGTTGATATCTGCATATTGAGAACTAGAGTATTTTCCCAACTCCTCCTTTAACTCCTTTTCCTTAGGCCTTTCCTTTTCACTCATCCTTTCTACAACTTCCTTTTTATCTGTTAGAAAAGGTGTTGCCAACTCTTGGCCAGCATCCTCTATCTTCAATCCATCACCTACATGGGAGGGAAGAAAAAGAAAAGTTGATACAAAATGAGGTGTGAAAGGTATTAAGCATCAATGTTGTATCCCTAATTTGGCTTTGTTCAGAATTGGATGATCAGAGAGAACTGGTTTACTGATATTTAATCTGAGAAAGTAGAAATGCTGATTTATGTCATTAGGCTTTGCCTTATCTGTTGAGGAAATTTTCCCTTGAAAATACCAGTTTTTATTCTCTCCTAGCTGTTCAAAATGAAAGTCTCCATATAAATAGTGGGAGAGCAACCAGAATTGGAAGTCCCATCTCTGGAAAATCTGATTATCAAACAGTCCACCTAACTATCAGTTACATCCCTGTGATAAGCCCTGTGTACCACTGGACCTCTTAAGTGCCACTCTTATAAGCAGTTGTCACATCTGCCATTTTCGGCTTGGTGCCTTGCTGACATCCTGACACTAAAGGCTAGGAAATAGGAGGGGGACAAATGGGCAATCAACCTGTATTTGTAAGTGATGGGAAACAGGGAGGGAGAAAATGACAGCTAATGAACAACAGAGAAGCTCCAAACGAGTTTGTACCAGCAGTCAAAACCATGCACCCTGAAAAGAATGTGGATTGCCCGAAACATCTCATCGTTCTCAGAACACCTAGGTAGACCCTTATTGGCTGAAGACAGATTGGTCATGGGAGGAGGGCTGGGATGAGGGGAAACTTTTAGTATCTTGGGCACAAAAAATTTAGTTCTAGCCTGACTATTGCAGCCAACATCTTCTACTAAAAGAACCCATCCCTTCAATTAAATGAAGTTGAGAGTCTTTCTTTCTTAAGAGATCGGACTGGGACAGGTCTCATAGCAGCAACTCCACTATCGATAAAAGGAAACGAACAGGATCACAAGACTAAGATGAGAAACTACATGGGAAAAGATCTTTCTCCTCCTGGAGGCAATGTGGATGGATTAGCCCACTTCACAGACCACATGGAAATAAAAATGCAGTTAAGAACTCTCTCAACTGTACACAATAAGACTAGCATTTCATCTTAGAAACCAAGCAACTTCTCAGTTCCATCACCTTTGCAAGCCAGAGGAAAGAAAATCCCTTACCGACGGAGGCCATATTCCTTGCGTTTTCCATCATGACCATTCAGTGTAGGACTTTCTGCTTACAATCCAGCAGGGCCCACTCTTTCATGGAGAAAAAACAGCTATATCCTTGAGAAGTACCAAGTCCTGAAACAGAAAGAAAACATTTCATGAACATTTCTATTAATGAAAAATTCAATAAATTATATGCAAATATAGGTAGACCTCGACTTACAACAGTTCATTTAGTGGGGAGACAGGAGCTGACGTCGCAACGACACGGTGTGTGATATCGGAGCTCTGAGATTGCAGTCAATACTTTTGCTGCTGGCGGTCCTTTTGGACCTAAACCATCCCAAAGAGACCGTGACAGGAAAGAGTATGTCTTGCTGATCTCAGGGACACCGCAAAGTCCCTGATTGATCCAAGAGAATCTCTTCTTCAGTTCCATCTGCCAGTCAGTGCCGACTGGCAACTACACGGAGGAGAGCCTTTTCAGTAGTAGCTCCGACCCTTTGGAACGATCTCCCCGTGGAGATTCGTACCCTCACCACCGTCCAGACCTTCCGCACAGCCCTTAAGACTTGGCTAGCCCGTCAGGCCTGGGGACAAAGATAACTGTCCCCACCCGAATGATGAATGAATGTTGCTTACTATTTTACTTCTATGTATTGTTGTGTCTATTGTCTGTATACCCCCCCCCCCCTTATTTTATGTAAGCCGCCCTGAGTCCCCTCAGGGAAAAGGGCGGCCTATAAGCATTAATAAATACAAATACAAATAATTCTTGCCGGCGACAGAAGCGCAGCCAAAAGCTGCTGGAGTTGGGACAGCTCCAGAACGGGAGGAAAGCGGAAAGAGAAAGTGTGTCCATCTGGTGAGGAAATCTTATTGTTATAAAAGTGACTGCCCCCCAAAAAATTAAAGCTAAATTAAATTTGAAAACAGAAGAAAATAAGTGGTGAAATTAAGCTACAATGGACAGTGTGTTATCCTTTTTTAAATTTTCTTTTATGGATGGAATTTTTGCAAATATTTCCTATTTTTTAAAGTGAACGGATTAGTTTTTCTTCTACTACTTTTTTTTAAGTTATGGATTAAAATCTTTTTCTTTATTTTTATAATACTGGTTTGGATGGGTTTTTTTTTCTTTTTTAAGCCTGGAATATAAAGAAGATATAAAAGGATTACAAAGAGGGTTGTAATATCAATGGGAAAGGAAGTAACACTGCCACTTGGAGGCTGGAGGCTTGAATCCTGGAAACATTGGACTTTCTTTTTTCGCTTTGATCATTTTGACTTTGCACTTCAAGGTTCTTCAGCTTGTTTATAGAGAGTGATAAGGAGAAGAGCAGGTGCCCTTTGGGAACTTCATTGGCAGCTGGAGAGAACTGAAAACAAAGCCTTGTTTTAAAAGATTATAAATGAACTTGTGTCAAATCTAATAAAAAGTTTTGAATGCTAGAGTGGCAGTGTTTACCAGTTGGAAGAATGGCATAACATTAAAAAGAAACCTTAACATTGCAAAAGATCATGCTTGAAATTAAAAAATTATTAGAAGTAACAGAGAAAATTGAGAAGAGATTGGAAAACATAGATTGGAAAACAGTAAAATTTGATGGAAAAATTGAAGATGTTCATCAAATGGAAAAAGGAGAGGTTAGAGTCCTAAAAACTGAAGGGAAAAATGAACAGAGACAAGATCATTGTTGATACCAACAGTGAACTGAGCGTGGTTGGAAATGGAAAGAGTGGAATATGGAAAGGGGAGATAGATGGATAGGAGGTCTACCCCAGATTTCAAGGTATAGAAGAAGAAAAAAGAGAAGAATTAATGGATCTAAGGAGAGAAATTTTGTCAGAAGCACTATTGATAACCAAAGATAAGCTGATTAAAGAAGCAGATGGAGGGTTTCAAGATTATATAAGATATGCAACAAGCAACAAGATGCGAAGAGAAGTCTATACAAATCTTATGAAGGAAACAACCAGAGATTAATCCCACAAATGGCAAAAGACATAAGACTACTATTACTGGAAAGACACAAGTTGATATATGAAAGCTTATAATAAAAAATTAGTCAAATTTAATTAAATTTAGAGCATTATGTAAATATGAAGTGATAATGGATATAGATAAAATATTGATAATGATAACAATGTATACATATGTATTGGTTTGATAAGAGGAAATTTGATATAAATTGCAAATGGTGACTACAATAGGAAGTTTAGAAATTCTGTTATGTATGGAAGCTTATAATAAAAAACTAAGTCAAATTTAGTTAAAAAGAATGTGTATATATGTATGTATGTATGTATGTATGTATGTATATATGTATATATGTATATATACTGGTTTGATAAAAGGAAATTGGATATAAATTGTAAACAGTGATTAAGAAAGGAGGTCTAGAAATTTTGTTATTAAATATAATTATTTTTTTATTTAGAACATGTCATGAAGATGTAATGTTACCGGATGATAATGGAAACAGTTAATGAAATGCCATTATGTGGTTTTTCTTTACATTTTGGAATATTTTATATAAAAGGACGTAAAAACAATTATAGTCAAATGAAGGTTGAGGTATGATAATAGTTATATATATATATATATATATATATATATATATATATATATATATATATATATATATATATATATATATATATATATATATATATATATATATATATATATTGATTTAAAATATAAAACTTGATATGAATTGTAGGTGATGACTGGAAGGGATGCACAAAGGTTTTTGTAACCAATTGGCACACTTTCTACAATTTGTAATGGAAGATGGTTTTGTGGTGTTTTTTGTGTTTTGTTTGTGTATTCAAAAATAAAAAAATCTTGTATAAAAAACAGTTCATTTAGTGACTGAACTTACAACAGAACTGAAAAAAAGTGATTTTCAACCATTTTTCATATTTACAATTAATAACAGAACAGAATCAGTGTTGGAAGGCACCTTGGAGGTCTTGTCCAACCCCCTGCTTAGGCAGGAAGCCCTATGCTAGGGATGTCAAACTCAATTTCATCAGGGCTGTGGTTGACCTCGGGCCAGGCAGACATGCACATGGCCAGCTTGACACCATTCTCCAAACTGCTGGCATATTTCCTTTTTGCATTGGGTAGACCGAGCCGAAGCGACATGGGCCAGCCCTTACATTTTTCAGGGCAGTTGAATCTGGCCCGCAAGCCTTGAGTTTGACAACTGCCCTATATCATTTCATTCAAATGCCTGTCCAGTCTCTTATTGAAGCTACCAATAATGGAGAACCCTCAACTTCTGGAAAAAAAGCTGTTTGTCACTGACAATGTTCCACTGATCAATTATTCTCATTGTCAGGACATTTCTCCTTAGTTGTAGGTTGGTTTTTTCGGTGATTAGTTTCCATCCACTGCTTCTTGTTCTACCCTCAGGTGCTTTAGAGAATAGCTTGACTCCCTATTCTTTTTTTGGCAACCCCTGAGATATTGGAAAAGTGCTATCATGTCACCTCTTTCATTAAACTAGACATACCCAATTCCATCAACTGCTCTTTATATGTTTTCGCTTCCAGCCCCCTAATTCTTTTTTTTTTTTTTTTTTTGCTCTTCTAGGCACTCTTTCTAGCATCCCAACATCTTTTTTAGATTGTGGCGATGAAAATTGGGTGCAGTATTCCAAGTGTGGTCTTATCAATGCATTATAAAGTGGTATTAATAATTGTCCCCATGTTCATGTGATCAGAATTCTGATGCTTAGTAACTGACTCAAATTTATGATGGTTGTAGTGTCCTGGGGGTCATGTGATCACCTTTCGAGACTTTCTGAGAAACAGATGCAACAGGGAAGCTGAGGTGATCAGATTCTCTTAACAACTGTGTCACTGTTTAACAACTGTAGGGATTCATTTAACAAATTTGGCAAGGAAGATTGGAAAATGGGGCAAAACCCACTTAACAAATGACCTGCTTAGCAATTTTGGCCTCAATTGTAGTTGTAAGTTGAGAACTACCTGTATAATATCCACCAGTGGGGGAAAAAACAGCAAAGGACTGTTGTAAAAATATCTCAATAAAAAAAAGGTAAACCACAAGCAATAGATCTTACTTTAAAGTCAGAGGTTTATTGTTTCATGAGCAATTTGGAACATGAACAGCCAACATAGCATTACTTACATTAACAACATTGCAATAAGATCCACTGATATAGCTGAATCCAGCAAGGATTAGCTACGGCCAGTGGCCCTGAACTCTTCCCTAGACAATCTTTTTATACTTTTCTGCACGTATTTCACAACTTACTTCCTTGTTCTGTCTTACTGACAGATAGTCTCCACTTACACCTGTGTACATTTGAAGCTCTCAGACACTTGCCACTTTTAGTTCCTCATTTCACAGTGCCAAACTGTAGTTACAGTGGTGGGTTTCAAATTTTTTTTAGAACCTCTTCTGTAGGTGTGGCCTGCTTTGTGGGAATGGCTTGCCAGTCATGTGACTGGGTGGGAGTGGCCAACTTGTACAACGTGGTGAAACTCACTTAACAACGTTCTTGCTTAGCAACCAAAATGTTGGCTCAGAAACTCTGACATTTGAAGCACGCAAGTCTTAAAGCTGTCAAGTTACAAGACCCTTCCACCCCTAAGTCTTTAGTAAAAAACAAACCCCAGGGGTGTTCAAACTTGACAGTTTTAAGACTTGTGGACTTCAACTCCCAGAATTCATCCTCTCGCTCTTCATCTTGATGATGTGCGGACAGGCGGGGGGAGGGAACTGGAACCGGTTCTAAACGGCACTGTAGATTTGTGGAACCTCTTCTATAGAAGAGGTTAGAACTGGCAGGAACCCACCCTTGTGTAGTTAGCACATTTTCTTATTTCTCGTACCATCCGTAACTTTTGGTTCTTTATTTCTTAATGTCTCAGACGCTTTATGTTCAAATTATCTCCAAAACTGATATTGCAAATTTAGGTTTTACCGTGGCACGACAAAACCGCACCCGTCAAAATAGCGGTGATAAAATCGCGTCGCTAAAGCCGCGACGTCATCACCACGCGTCATCACCGCCGCGACATCAGCGCGGCAACAGAAGGGCGCTTTAAAATGGCACCGCGGCAGAAAGCCAATTTCAATTAAGGTAAGGGTTAGGATTAGGTTTAGGGGTTTGTTTTAGGGTTAAGGTTAGGTTTAGGGTTAGGTTTAGGGTACTGAGTGCTTGGGAATGCACGGATTTGCCCTCCGCGATTATGTCATTGTGGTAGGGTCGCGTTTTTCCTTAGCGTTTCGAACGGTGCGAATTAGTCTTCGCGCTTATGTCTCCGCGGATAAGGGCTTCGCGGATTTGTGGTGGAACCAGGTTTTACACAATACGGATTACAAATATTTCGTTAGTTTAAAGGCAAGCACTATAATATATTGCCTTATAAGGAGCATAGGTCAGGTATAGAACCAAAGGGTACAGGTTTGGGAAGAGAGCTAGGGTATTTTCTCACAGGACTAACTTGCTATCAAACATCCTAACAATATTCTTGAACCTACAATGCAGAAAGGTGATTCTAGCCTATTTCTGTGGTAACTAGGGAATCAGTTTATCTGAATACCTTGCAGCCACAGCAATAATACACAGAAGCTGCTAACACTGGATCTCAAGCAGACCCCACCTCACATCTCCTGGAGCTGTGTACCTGCCAGATAATCAGGGAAGATAACAAAAACTGTTTTTTCTACAGGTGGGACTTGATTTTTGGAACTACCTATTACAGGAAAGGGACGATTCCTTTTTAAATGTACACTGCCACAATACTTTCTTTAGTGGTGATATAAAAAGGAGCAAATAAAAAAATAAAAAGGAATTCATGAAGGAAAGAAACTGAGACAAATTCAATCCTGAGCATTAAAGGGCATCAGAAGGACCCTTTATTCTGAGGTGGATCCTCCTAAGCGACTCCCCACAAGCAATGGCTCCAAGGAGGGACCATCCCATCCCTTTTTTCTCTCCTATCTGATCACTTAGAAACAAAGAGCCTTCAATTGCTTCAAAGTGGAAAGTTTACTTTTACTAAAGCCAAAAGACCAGATCTGAGGTTGGGTGTGTGCCTGTGAAGACTGCCCATCAACTTTCTCCTCTCCTAAGCCCTTCCCCCCACATTTATCTCCCTGGTGTCCAGTAGGATTCAGACAAATTGTTTTGATAACAGTTCTGATGCTTGGCGGGCTTGGCCGTTGTCCCCATTCATTCCCATCCTTGTGGCCTTGCAGGCATTCGGAATGGTTTCTTTTATGGGTTCCCTCCCCCCAATGTTCATAGCAGTTTGGCATCAGCTAAGCAATAATGGGGCCATGAGGATGGCTTCACGGAATTCCTCCAGGGAATTTAGCAGCCATTTAAATCAAGAGCTTCTGTACCTGACACAGCACCAGAGAACATTCCATGGGAAATGATCATAGAACATAGAATCCCAAGACTGGAAGGGGCCTCTAAGGTCTTCGAGTCCAACCTCCTGCTCAAGACAGAAGACCTTATACCAACACGGTCAAATGGCTATCCGGTTTCTTTTTGAAAGCCTCCAGTGATTGCGGCACCCGCAACTCCGGGAGGCAAACTATTCCAGGAGAAAGTGTGGACTGCATGAACAATCTTATGAGAGACCCAAAAAGCAGCATTTAAAAGTCAAGAACTCCCCTCTCGCCCAGAACTACCCGAAGGGAAAGGAAAGTGGAAGCTTTTTACCTTGTCGCCCGCAGGGAAAGGCGGCTCTGGCCCTTGCCCGGACTCCGTTCCCCAAGAGAGGCGCGCAGGGCAGGTCCTCCAGCGCCGCTGCCTTCCCAGCACAGCTCGTAAACTGCACCTCCCTCCCCTCAAGCAGGACCCGCCCCCAGGGATTTAAAGTTGAAACAGAGTGTGCTTCTCCCCATAGAGATCCCTCCCTCTTCCCTCCTCCTTCAGTTCTTGGCAAGAGGGCGCCCCCGGGCGGATCCTGTTTTGATTCTGGGAAGCAAAGGTGAGCGGGCGGACGGTGTGATCGCGGGGGATGAATTAGGGGTTAAGAGCTTGAGAGAGTAAAGTTTTGACTTTGTCACGATCTTCCTGCCACAGTTGAGATTATAGTCACTTTCCCAGCGAAAACCTCTTTTTGCAAAGAAAGCCTATTTCCTTTTTCTTTCTTTTTTTTAAAACACCCTCTTGTCAGGTCCCATATGTTTCTATTGGGACGTTGGTATTCTGGTGGGAGGGGGAGAGGATTGGAGAGATTTCTATGTGAAGTTTCTGTTTCCTGCTTTGCTCTACTGTGGGTCGGGTTTTGTTTGCACTACTTCAAATCGCTGTTTTTAAGTGGAAAATTTAGTTCCTGCCTAGATCTCTTGCTATCACAAGCCTTTCAATAAAAGCTCCTTTTGGAACAACTTCAGTTTCAAGAGTCCTGCTCTCTTGGGAAGATTGGAGAGGCAAGATTTTACACCCTTGCACTTTCCCTTTTTGTGGCTGTCTCCTATTTGAATGACAGAAGTTATCCCCAGCTACAGAAGGTTTCACTCTTATTTTCTACAGGTCTCCGGTACTTTACAATAGTTACCATCCCTTTCATTGCAGTAAAAGGCAGTATCTGCCCCACCTGTTGTGAATTTTGAATTGAAGCGGGATCGTGCATGTATAGCACACCACCAGGAAATCCAAGCAGAAGTGGGAAATCCAAAAGAAATCAGAATTTTGAGGGCTACCTACTCTCATATCCTGTCCATAGGAGGCTGTGGGAAGATTTGCATGCAATGACCAGGAGACTAGAGCTTTCCCTCTACACATTTGTTTTTATCATGAAGCATTTTTTCACAAAAATGATCTGGCATTCCTGCCTTAGGTAGCTTTACTAAAACCCAATGGCCCTTCCAGAATATGGAGAAGAGGGGAAGTCTCTTTAGAAATATTGCAAAAATAAAATATTGAACGTAGAATGAAATGCTACATTAATAATGTCTCTGGAGATTCTCAGTCCTCCAGGTCATGGTTGTCCCAAAGGTTTTTTCAAGAGGCAACTGGACTTTCTGGTTTTTCTTTGAAGACAATTTGCTTCTCATCCAAGAAGCTTCTTCAGAGAAGCTAAGTACCCTAGCACAATACTTATATTCTGTTCATTAATCAGACCCTAGGTTATCAAACTTACAACTGGTGTCTGTTTATTTTTTAAAATGATTTATACCCCATCTTTATTTTGCGGAACAGAGGTGGAATACCTAATGCTCCCTCTTGTTTTCCAAAGAACATCAGCCCTGCAAGGTGGATCAGACTAAGAGACAATAACTGGCTCAATCATCTAATCGTCTATTTCTGTGAATAAATGGGGATCAGAGCCCTATGGTGTAGTGGTATGATTCACTTTTTTTTCCTACCGGTTCTGTGGGTGTGGCTTGGTGGGCATGGCAGGGGAAGGATACTGCAAAATCTCCATTCCCAACCCACTCCAGGGGAACGTTACTGCAAAATCCCCATTTCCTCCCAATCAGCTTGGACTCGGGAGGCAGAAAATAGGTGGGGGTGGGTGGGGCCAGTCAGAGGTGGTATTTACCTGTTCTCCGAACTACTCAAAATTTCCCCTACAGGTTCTTCAGAACTGGTCAGAACCTGCTGAATACCACCTCTGTTGTTGTTTCTCAGTTTGTACTTCTCAGCAAGGGAGTGAGAGTCAGCTTCCACCACTATTTTTCTCTGACATTATTGGAGGCACAATTGTAGAGTTTCAGTGGTCCAGATCAAAACTCAGATTTCACAGCCTCTGGATACATTATTCATTGGCAGATTAACATATATTTGAGGCCGCAGGAAGAGCCACACTCCACCCTGGGAGCCCCACTGGGGCCAAAGATATTCGCAGATGGAGCTGCACACTCAGACATCAAAGATTCCGGGCATCCTCAATGTCTCCAGCTACTCCAAGGGTTAAAGGGAGCAAGTGCTTCTCCCTGGAAAGGCTACAGTGAGGGGTGGGTGCCCCTTCCGGCCCTCTCCTTCGCTATCCTGGCAGATTCCCTTCAAAAAAGATAGCCCTTTGGGCCTCTTGGAATCTTTAGAAAAGAAACGTTGGAAGAGGTGGGGCTAAGATTTTCTGTGTCTCTGAGGAGCAACTGAAGGAGAAAGCTGTTCTCTTCTAGTAAAATGATTGTAGCATTAGGGCAAGTTATTTCTCATTGCATATCTTGTATGTACTCTAAATGTCTCGTCCATTCCACCTAAAATGTGTTCCTTATTCATTTCTGTGACCCCTGAGAGGATTTCTGCAATCTTCTCTGCTAAATTATCCTTTCTTCTCTTCAATGTTCTGAAATCTTAGGTAGAATTCAGATCGTTCCATCTCCCAAAGTATACTGGATCCATCTTGCTTTTTATCAATTGTTATCAGTCTATAATCCATCTCCATTTTTTTCCTGTTATTTCTGCCTTTTCTTCCATCTTCTGCAGTCTCTGCTTGTTTTCCTCCATCATTTCCTTGACTTCTTTCCACCTTGACCACATTCTCTTCTACTTTGTTTATTTGCTCCTTGAGATCCACGTATATGGCTTGCAACATACTTTTTAGCTCCAAGATGGTTTTATCTTGTTGCATTGCTGTGCCTGTTGCTTTCTGTCACTGAACCGGGCGGTGTAGCTGTTGGAGACGCATATGATGTTATTTTCTTCATCTTGGTGTTTGGTTCTGACATTGTTGTATTTGAGTTGTAATCAAATTTTATAATCCAAAGAATAAATTAGTAGATTGATTGCAATCCTGGAGTCGCCCACAGCCCAAGCACCAGCCTCCAATAAACCAACCCGTTCTTGAACCCAGTCTTCACGTTCTTGCTACCTTAATCCATTCGCTTTATAATGCCAATGTGAAGTTTAAAAAAAGGAAAAAAGGAAACAAGAAAAAAGATGAGTGAAAAAGCACTCACCTCAACCCCCCCCCCCAAAATTAATTTCAGAATGGTAATCCACAGCTCATTGCAAAAAAGCAGAAAAAAGAGATTGGGGGGGGGGGGGGAAGGAAAGAAAAAGATAAAAAATTGGGTAGGTAAAAGAGGAGCCAAAGTAGCCAAATGAACAAAAGGAGAAAAAAAAGAACCTTTAGTATAGGTTGTCTGGGTTATCCAAGTTTCTTTTTCCAGTAAAAAAAGAAAAAAACACACTGTCAGAAAGGCATTCTCAGCAGCCCATTATAATATAGCAAGAGAGAGCAACACAGTGTTTACACAGCTGGTTTTATTTTCTTTCTTCTAGAGAGACTTTATCATCAATTTAGTATTGTCAGCAATAGCTCAAGGTCAATCCTTCTTAGCCAGCTTTTATTCAGCCAACATTTACTACTAGATGGCAATACAGACAATTAATTCATCATATTTTATTTTATTTTATTTTATTGCATTTATATGCCGCCCTATTCCCGGAGGGACTCAGGGCGGCTAACAAATCAAAGGGAGGGAATACAGATAAAGGGGAAAAAAACAACAAACAAGCAACTAGAAAAATAATTTAAAAAAACAATCAACAGCCACACAGTTCGAGTGGGAACAGGAACTCATCAACCCCAGGAGTCTGACAGTTCTTCGGAGAGCCCCCCCCCCCCCAGAGAACACATCCTGTTGCTGAGATTCAGGCCACACCCCTACAGCTTCTCCCCTGAGTGGATCTTCTTGTGAGAACTAAGATTACTGCTCTGACTGAAGGTCTTTCCACAATCCAGGCATTGATATGGTTTCATCCCAGTATGGATCCTTTCATGGGAACTAAGGGAAGCACTTTGGCTGAAACTCTTCCCACATTCCGTGCACTTATAGGGTTTCTCCCCTGTGTGGGTCCTTTTATGGCCAGTGAGGGAACCACTGGTGGTGAAGCTCTTTCCGCAATCTGTGCATTTATACGGCTTCTCCCCTGTGTGGATCCTTTTATGGCAGGACAGATTTTTGTGTTGGCTGAAGCACTTTCCACACTCTGTACATCTATATGGCTTCTCTCCTGTGTGGATCCTTTCATGAGAAATGAGATCAGTATGCCTGCGGAAACTCTTTCCACATGCTGTACACTTATATGGTTTCTCCCCTGTGTGGATCCTTTTATGGGAAATGAGTTCACTGCTTGTACTGAAACTCTTTCCACAATCCATGCACTGATAGGGTTTCATCCCTGTGTGAATCCTTTTATGGGAAGTAAGGGAAGTCCTCTGGCTGAAACTCTTCCCGCATTCCCTGCATTTATATGGTTTTTCACCTGTGTGGATCCTTTGATGACTGGTAAGGTTATTGCTCCAACTGAAGCTTTTCCCACACTCCATGCATTGATATGGCTTCTCGCCTGTGTGGATCCTTTTATGGGAAGTAAGATCACTCTTACTTATGAAGCACTTTCCACACTCTGTGCATTGATATGATTTCATCCCAGTATGGATCCTTTCATGGGAACTAAGGGAAGAACTTTGGCTGAAACTCTTCCCACATTCCATGCACTTATATGGTTTCTCTCCCGTGTGGGTCCTTTTATGGCCAGTGAGAGAACCACTGGTGGTGAAGCTCTTTCCGCAGTCTGTGCAGTTGTATGGCTTCTCCCCTGTGTGGATCCTTTTATGGCAAGACAGATTTCTTTGTTCGCTGAAGCACTTTCCACACTCTGTACATCTATATGGTTTCTCCCCTTTGTGGATCTTTTTATGAGAAGTAAAATCAATATTCATACTGAACCTCCTTCCACATTCCATCCTTTTATATTTCTTTCCTGCATGAGACTTTTTATGCAAAGTAAGATCACTGCTTGTGTAGAAACTCTTTCTGCACCCTGTACATATATAAGACTTCTCCATTCTATGGGTTATTTTATGGATGTTAAAAGTACTGCTATCATTAAAGCTTTTCCCACTGTCTGAATATTTATGTGATTTTGGTTTCTCAACACTTTGATGTAAAGGAAGACATAGATTCAAATCTTTTTTTCCATGTTCCTTGCATTCAACCTGCTTCTCTTTAGAGTGGGTTCTGTGACATTCAGAGATGACTGATTTTTTGCTGACTGTTTTCCCACCCTTTAAACAGCTTCTTTTTGCTTTATGAGGTAGGTTATTTTCTCTATGCTGAACATTAGACAATTTTTCCTTCCTATTATTCAACCAGTCTTCTTCAGTTATAGTTGGTTTCCTCCAATTTTGAAATATCCTTTTTGTAGACACTGTCCTTTCCAGTGAATTCACACCCGGTTTGTTATAATCTTCAGGCTCTTCCCTATCATCTGTTTGGAAGGAAAAAAAGAGAAGAAAATTAAACATGTGATGTTTAAGATGTAAAATGAAGTGCCATCACATCATATTAGCCTCCTTTTTTTTCTTTCAACACTACTTTACCAACGTTTTTCCTGCTAAACTACATGGTGGTAGACTTTGTTTACTGAATCTCTGATCCTTCCTGTTATCTCCAGAATGCTGGACTGCTAGGAGACACCTAAGGTATGAGGTCCCATAGAGCTCCATTATTTTTATGCATTAGGGAAAGTAATTTGAGGTCAATTTGGGGAGTAGCATCTAGAGTTCTAGAATGGAATATGATTAGCATTCAATTTCAAATGTGGAAGAAGACAAGTGGAAATCAAGAAAAAATGGAGGTGTGGTTGCTACAATTAAACTGTTCTTAAATGCTGGGATTTAGCACTTCTGAGATGAATCATCGGAAGCTCTTAACTACATGCACAATCTATGACTGTGTCAGGAGTGTGTTCATCTACCATTTGGTACTGGTTCCCTCTGAGGGCCCCCCTGGTGCGGGTTGCTTACATATGCACAGTTGACTGTTAAATGTTCTGCGCATGCAAAGAAACATGTGTGCAATGGCATACGACACTGGGGAACCGTTTCGGGGGTGTGGCCAGTCTGGGTTGCTGCTGGTTCTGCAAACCAGGCCAAATGACCACTACCGGTTTGGTCGAACCGGGCTGAACGGGGAACAACCTACCTCGGGACTGTGTGCAAAAACATCATTTGAAATGAAACTGCTGCTCAGTACTGTTTGAATATCACACTAGTTTGGACTGAAGATATGTGCCACTCTTACTATCCATAGAGCAGGGTTGTCAAACTTGCAGCCCACAAGCCAGATGCATCATGCTCTGGCCACGTCCACACCCAGTTTAGCGAAGTGAAAGAAGTTACGATATGTCACCTAACGCCGCTATGATACGAGTTTGACACCCCTGCCGTAGAGGAAAAATGGTGAAAACTGAATGACTTAAGATGCCCAATGGAAATTATATCAAGTAACCTGGCAGATGTTATTTTTTTCTCATGGCCTGCTTTGTTCAGTATTGGTGAGAGAAATCAATGCATTCACAAAAGTACTGGTAATAGTGAGCCTCTTTGAAAGATTCCCCTCTCATCTCCTCTCAGTCTAACATTGACCAGCAAGTACTGTATGTTTTCCATTGAGCTATTCATCTTTTCACAAAGCTTCTGGTGTTTCTAGACTCCCATTATTTACAGGCACTTGATTGTCCAAATATGTGGCAGAGAATCAAATGCCTTCTTGTAATCAATCCTGTTTTTCTATTAAGTTGCTTATTTAGCAATAGCAATACGAATATTTATATAGACATATATGTTGCTTTACACTGCTTTGCTTTTAACTCTCTCTAAGCGGTTTACAGAGTCAACCTACGGCCCCCAACAATAGGGGTCCTCATTTTACTGACCTTGGAAGTAAGGAAAGCTGATTCAACTATTTTGATTTGTATAGCTGTCTGTATCACATAGGTGATTCTGGACATGACTCACATATGGATATTTCCCTTCTCTCTAGGAAAAGTACCTTAATATCTGAGAAATATCTGCATTTCAATCCAGAGCAAAATGGATCCCTTACCCATGAAATCCACATTCTTAGCATATCCCCCCAATTAATTAATAAACTGCTTATCTCTCATCAGAATATACTTCTCCATTTATCTGAACCCAGAGCAAAGCAAATCTCTTACCCAAGGATTCCACATTCTTAGCATTTTCCAGCATGACCTCTCTGTACAGGGATTTTTGGTCAAAATCCAGCAGGGCCCACTCCTCCTCAGAGAAAAACACAGTTACATCTTGAAAAGACGCAGGGATCTGTAGCACAAAAACACTTGTTAATGTACAATTCCAGAAAATATTAGGAAATTCCTTATTCTAATGGAAAATATTCCACTCACTGGGAGCAACCCTTCTATTCTTCTTGATCCACTCCTGTGACAAGATAAGGGAGCAAAATGGATTCCAATACTTCCTTCAAGGTTGCTTATCAAACAAATATTTGGATATCCCTATATGATAGTTTAAACTTTAATCAATGTCTTGTCCAGTAGGGCATACACAGTCTTATTGAACAACTAGAAGATGTTGTTGAGAGATGTCCTCAAGAAAATGTTTGAGATGCTATGGATGGTACCAGAACCTTGGGAAGATGCTCTGAAAATTTGTTTAGATGGAAGATATTAAATTGGAAAATGGAAAATGGACTCAGGCCAACTTGGAGAGAATGTCATGTTTCTTGACTAAATAATGTTGCAATCTGAGAGATGGGACCCTCCTACCTGAATTGGAAGCACAGCCACTGTTTCTGCTTCACCACGAAGAGAAAATCTTTCCATTGGTATAATCACCATTGTTCCATTTTCTGATAAAAGCAGAGGAAGTACATGTCTTAAAAACAGCTGGAAAAAAACTCTGAACACAGGATTTGGATAATACAGTAATTGAAACTCATGAATATAAAGACTTCAGGCACTAAATAATTCATGAGGACACCAATACATCAAAATAAACCATCTTTTACCTGATGTTATCTTATGAGATATGTCCTCCTGGGGGTTCCCCCCAAAGATAATTTCTTGAGGGAAATGTGATGCATCTTCTGATGCTTTAGAACCAGGGGTGGCCACCTCCATGAAATGCCCATGAACCTGAAATAGGAGTGAAGAGAACATTACTGCCCCTGCCACAGCTTGTTATCTAACCTGGGAAATCACCAGGATGAAGGGGGATGGAATCATTTATCTATTAAGGATACATTTTATTAAAATCAACATGATTATATTTAAGAATAGAAACCTTCAGCTAAGGTCACTTCCTGGGACCTGGTCTCTACTCCATGCATCCCAACACAGCTCTCCACCTCAGCGGGCGGAGTGGAACGCTGTAGGATTACCAGAGGTGGTATTCAGCAGGTTCTGACCAGCTGATGGGGAGGAAATGGGGATTTTACACTAACCTTTCTCTGGAGTGGGGAGGGAATGGGGATTTTGCAGCATCCTTCCCTTGCCATGCCCAACAAGCCATTCCCAACAAGCCACACCACGCCCACAAAATCGGTAATAATTTTTTTTGAATCCACCACTGAGGATTACCATCTGAGCTTTGATGCGGCCCTCTTGTTTCTGCCACTGATCGTAAAGATGATGGAGTTGGCTGTATATGCCTTGGAGTCCCTCCGCTTCCTGGCAACAAATCTCCCTGAAAGGGCAACACTGGGCAACACAATGTATGGCTGCTTCATCCAGAATGTTCTGCTTGGTTCTTGCTGCTGGCCCAAACAAATCCAAAGACTCTTCCGAATCTAAGATGCTGCTTTTATTAATGGGAGCAGAATGGTAAGGAGACCCTCCATCTGCCATCTTAGAGAATGACGTATTTCTCCCTTGAATGATTAGCTTCTATGGAAAGTACGTTCAGATTCCAAGGTAAGATGAAAACAAGCAGAATCCAGGAATCCAACACTGGGAAGAACTTTTTTTCATTATTCAAGTCATTTAAAATTTATATTCATCAGTCCAGACACTTGATAACTGGGTGGCCTGCAAAGAATAAAAGCAAGGCAGGACAAGACGCAATGAATGGAAATTAATCAAAGGAGAGAACCAACCTAGAACTAAGGAGACATTTCCTGACAGAACAACTGATCAGTGGAACAACTTGACTCCAGAAGTTGTGAATGCTCCAAAATTAGAAGTTTTAAAGAAGAGACTGGACCACCATTTATATGAAATGGTATAGGGTTTATTCCCTGAGCAAGGGGTTGGATTAGAGGACCTCAAAGTTCCCTTCCAACTCGTCATTCTGTGATTCAAATACAGCAGATGACAACTACCAATGAAAATAGTTGCAAAGGGGTGGACAAAAATTCTTAAGGTCATTAATGCAACATAAAGAACCTCCACCAAAACAGACCTCACAAAGAGTGTGCAGGTTAAAAAAAATCATGGAAGTTTGTGGGTTTTAATCTTTTTTATGACTATCTACCCAAGCTGCTCCTTTGGCAAGACTCGGAAATCTGGGGGATAGTGACAGGGAATGCAGATCTCTTGGACTCCTGCTGAAAGCATTTTTCCTTGTTTCCAAGTGGTGGAAAGGAGGCACCTTCTCTAAGCCAGGAAAACCCAGATCCGACCTGCAGATGCACTCAGCACACAACAAACCCTGAGTTTGCTGGGGTCCCCAGGAAGGAGCTTTTGCAGAATTCCATCTTTAACCCAGAATAGGCTCTTCTTGCAGAAGCGCAGATGGTAAAAATGACACAGGAAGTATAGGAGGTGGAAACTTGGGAAGGTTTTCCTGCAAGACCACCCTCCTTTCCATCTCACCCATCTCACCTATAAGAGATGCTCAGGAGGGAGCTTGTGCAGAACTGAATCTTTAACCCAGAAGGGGCTTTGCTTGCAGAGATAAGCGTCCTACGGACCCCTTAAAGGAGTGGGGGGGGGGAGAAAAACGAGTAGGTGAAATCTTGGGGGTTTCCAAGAAGGACGTCTCTCCAGAACCAGAGACTGAGATTACCCAAGCCTGGCTCGGCAGTTCCACCACAGCCCGTCAATTCCGCGGCTTCCCTGCGAGGAGCCTATGAAAGAGGCGCTTTCCAAGTCCGCCAACTGCGGGATAGGTAGAGCCGGCGAAGGAAGGAAGAAGCCGCTTGCAAGATCGGTCCAGCGTTTTGGAGAGGACGCCGCTTCCTGGGAAACCGGTCTTTCTGCGTGCGAACTTCCTGCCCCCCTTTGCAAGGATCGGGGGGGGGGGATGCTTCCCCGGAGCTTGCAAAAAGCAATTCGGCTGAATCCAAGGGTCGTTTGCAAAGGGCGCCCTCTAGCGGGTCCTGCGTGCCAAGCCTGCGAGGCGATGGACGGGAAGCGAGGTATTCAGAATAGAATAGAGCTGGAAATGACCTTGGAAGAGCTTTTTTAGATTAGATTAACAGTGTAGAAGGGAATAACAGTTGCAGCTGGCTTACTTCCATTCTTTTCCTACTGATTCCTAATGTGGGATTTATTTTTTCTCATCTGCCACATACAGAGTCAATAGCTTCACAGGGGTCTCCATTATAACCTAATCCTCGGTTAATTACAGTTCAATAATATGTATGTCAAATTAAGAAGTTATGCCCAAATGCACATCACGTTCAACGTTCTTCAAGTGAACTACATTGTTCACTGAATTGGCTGTTCTGTCTATTTAAAGAGATTCCTCCAAATTCCTTGCACTTTACTTTTCAGTATTTTAGTATCATATACAGGCTTGGCCATTATGGCATTTTCTCCCAATGGTTTTGGGGTGTTAAGTGGTTGACTGAAGTAAAAAGTCTCTTACCGGTAGAAATCCAATTACTGTCCTGTCAATAAATGTTACATCAGTCACATATCTGAAGGACTGTCAAAATCATGCTTCAAAAAGGAACAGGTCAAGAATAAAAATAGTGTAAATAAAATTTAACAAAATCCCATTGCCATTAAAATAGGGGAAGCAGACTGGTTCTTGTTTACATGCATCAATCATTGTCTCTTACACCCAAACATGTTCTTTCCAGCTTCCAAGCACAACAACAAAAATATGAGAAATTGGTGAAGGGATAACTTTACCAGAAAAGGAAGAGGGGAGAATGTAGAAACTAATAGGACTGGAGGTGTCTGAAGAAGAAATAAGCGGATATTTATTCACTTGGATAGTAGAAGAAAAGAGAGAGAATTCTATTGTAGGCCTTAGAGAAACAGTTAAATTTCAGATTATACAAGAGTACAATAGCAGAGTTGGAAGGGACCTTGGAGGTCTTCTAGTCCAACTAGGCAGGAAACCCTATACTGTTTCAGACAAATGGCTATCCAACATCTTCTTAAAGACTTCCAGTGTTGGGGCATTCACAATTTATGGAGGCAAGTTGTTCCACTGATTAATTGTTCTAACTGTCAGGAAATTTCTCCTCAGTTCTAAGTTGCTTCTCTCCTTGATTAGTTTCCACCCATTGCTTCTTGTTCTACCCTCAGGTGCCTTGGAAAATAATTTGAGTGCCTCTTTTTTGTGGCAACCCCTGAGATATTGGAACACTGCTATCATGTCTTCCCTAGTCCTTCTTTCTATTAAACTAGACATACCCAGTTCCTGCAAACGTTCTTCATATGTTTTAGTCTCCAGTCCCCTAATCATCTTTGTTGCTCTTCTCTGCACTCTTTCTAGAGTCTCCACATCTTTTCTACATCGTGGTGACCAAAACTGAATGTAGTATTCCAAGTGTGGCCTTACCAAGGCATTATAAAGTGGTATTAACACTTCATGTGATCTTATCCCTCTGTTTATGCAGCCTAGAACCATGTTGGCTTTTTTGGCAGCTGCTGCACACTGCTGGCTCATATTTAAATGGTTGTCCACTAGGACTCCAAGATCCCTTTCACAGTTACTGTTGAGCAAGGTACCACCTATATTGTACCTGTGCATTTCATTTTTCTTGCCTAAATGTAGAACCTTACTCTTTTCACCATTGAATTTCATTTTATTAGATAGTGCCCAATGTTTGTCAAGATCCTTCTGTATCTTAAGAGCCAAGGTGGCGCAGTGGTTAAATGCAGCACTGCAGGCTACTGCTAGATCAGCAGGTCAGCGGTTCAAATCTCACCGGCTCAGGGTTGACTCAGCCTTCCATCCTTCCAAGGTGGGTAAAATGAGGACCCAGATTGTTGGGGGCAATATGCTGACTCTCTGTAAACCGCTTAGAGAGGCCTGAAAGGCCTATGAAGCGGTATATAAGTCTACTACTGCTATTGCTATTGCTTATCTTCTGGAGTGTTGGCTATTCCTGACATCTTGGTGTCATCTGCAAATTTGATGAGTTCCCAATTTATTCCCTCATTCAAATCATTGATGAAGATGTTGAAGAGTACTGGGCCTAAAACAGAGCCTTGGGGTACTCCACTACATACTTCCCTCCATGAAGATGCAGTTCCATTGAGGACTACATGTTGAGTGTGGTTGGTCAGTTACTAATCCATCTGGTGGTGATGCTGTCTAACCCAAATTCTTCTACTTTATCTAGTAATAGGTTATGGTCTACCTTATCAAATGCCTTACTGAAATCCAAGTAAACTATATCGAAGGCATTCCTCTGGCCCACTAATTTTGTCACATTATCAAAGAATGCAATAAGATTAGTCTGGCATGATCTGTTTTTGACAAGCCCATATTGGCTTTTGGCTATTACTTTGTTTGCTTCTAGGTGTTCGCTGATTCATTGCTTGATCATCTTTTCCAGAATCTTTCCTGGTACTGAGGTCAGGCTGATAGGTCTGGATCTGTTTTTTCCCCCTTTTTTGAAGATGGGAACCACATCAGCTCTTTTCCAGTCCTCTGGTAGTTTCCCGGTGCGCCAGGATCTCTGAAAGATATAGTTCAGTGGTTCTGAGATCTCGTCAGTTCCTTCAGAACCCTGGGGTGTAATCTATCCGGTCCTGGTGATTTGAACTCGTCTAGGGTAGACAGGTGCTCACTTACCATTTTCTTCCCTATTTCAACTTGTGTTCCTAATCTGACTTTTGTGGTGCTGTTTTTGATAGGTTGGACTGTTTTATCCCCTTGTGTAAAGACAGGTGCAAAACATGAGTTAAATAGTTCTGCTTTCTCCCTGTTGCTTGTCACCTTCTTGCCACTTTCTCCCAGCAATGGACCGATTGTTTCCTTAACTTTTTTCTTGTTTTTAACATGTTGGAAGAAGCTTTTTTTGTCATATTTTACTTTTGTGGCAAGCCTTTGTTCATTGTGAGCCTTAGCTTTCCTCACTTTACATGCTCGGGCTATTTGCTGATATTCTGCCTTAGTTATGTCCCCCCCCTTTCCACTTTTTATACTTATCTTTTTTGTCTTTCAATTTGTCAGAGTTCTTTATGCAGCCATGCTGGTTTCTTTTGGGAGCTGTTATTTTTCTTCTTCATTGGTATTGTGGTAGACTTTTGTAATCTCATTTTTCAAAATTTCCCAAGCTTCTTGAGTTGTTTTCCCCTTGAGGATTCTCATCCATGGAATTTTTCCCAAGCTCTAAGTTTATTGAAATTAGCTCTCTTAAAGTCCAAGACTCTAGTTTGACTTTGTTCTACTA
Organism: Thamnophis sirtalis; assembly: GCF_051295495.1. Taxonomy (NCBI): domain Eukaryota; kingdom Metazoa; phylum Chordata; class Lepidosauria; order Squamata; family Natricidae; genus Thamnophis; species Thamnophis sirtalis. Next base: position 10,191,704 of record NW_028261383.1, read on the forward strand.
CTTGTGTTTGCATAATGTTGAATTCCAATATTGCATGGTCACTTGCCCCCAGGGTTCCTCTGGCTTCAACACCTTCTATCATTTCCACTCTGTTAGTGAGATTTAAGTCCAATATGGCTGATCCCCTTGTTCCCTTCTCTACCTTTTGGGAAACAAAGTTGTTGGCTAGGTTTGTTAGGAACCTGTTGGATCTTTCACTTGGTGCAGAGTTTGTTTCCCAGTTGATTTCAGGGTAGTTAAAATTCCCCACTACTATTGTGGTGTGCTTCCTACATACTTAGTTAGCTGACTAGCAAAAAGTTCATCTACTTCCTCTGCTTGGTTGGGTGGCCTGTAGTACAGACCTATGGCAATATCATTCCCCACCCCAACCTTTAATATTGACCCAAATGCATTCAAGATAGTTCTCATCATTGTTGTGCTCTATTTCTGTAGAGAGGTAATTATTTCTTATATATAGTGCAACTCCACCTCCTCTTTTATTTGGTCTATTTCTTTTAAATAATTTAAATCCTTCTAGCCATATGTTCCATTTGTCGGTTTCATCTCACCAAGTTTCTGTAATGGCAATGATAAACAAGTCTCTCCTTATATTGTTTAATAAACAAGTTGAAACATAAGGAATGTGGAACAACTAACAAATATCAGAATATTCCCATTGCCAACTCTTTAAAAGATGTAAATGTTTTTTTTTGTAAGACTTGTTCTTACAGGTCAAGAAATAACCTGAGATCTAATATTACTTATAAATATGTATGCATGCATTTTCCTTCCTTTATTTTCATCACATTACCCAATTTTTTTTTGAAATGTATAAATATCAGCATCTCTCATTATTTGCATGGGTGTTTCTCATTACTCACTTGGTGGGTCTTAATAATACATACTGTCCAATAAATACTGCAGTGAGACTGAATTTTTTGCATTTTGAATCCATGTGGTCTCCATGACACAAGATCTTTCTCTTAACTAGTTTGGGCCTCAACAATGAGTATATAAAATTAAGAAGTTATGCCCCAGTACCCATCACTTGCAATATTGTTCAGTTTAGCTTACTTTATTGTCATTGCACATGGTACAACAAAATTAAATGCCGATCAGTGTACATTATAACTATAAAAATAAAAACAAAAACATACATCCTATACTTTCTATATAATTGAAATCCTGATATTGCACTATACCGTAGAATTCAATATAGTTAAAAAAAAAAGGATGCGCAGGATGAGATGGATTTTTAAGAATGTTTTGAACTTTCTTAACGCAGTGGGAGTTATAAAGCTCTTCCAAAGAAGGGAGAGGGCAACAAATGATCTTCTGGGCAATGACATTGACCCTCTGGAGTGCTGTCCTATCTGCCACTGTGTAATTGGCAAACCATACACAGATGCAGTGTTAAAATACTCTATATAGTGCAGCGATAAAAGATCACCAGAAATTTTTCATTCAGTTGTTGTTTCCTGAAAAGGTAGCATAATGTCCAGAGAGCAGCACCTTCCACCGTTGCCAAGACTGCCTAAAAAAAAAGCCAATGGCCGGCAACCTTGCAGGTGTCCAGAAATGGCAAGATATTATCAACATATATGCAAGCCGCGGGCCTGCGCCATGGAGACGCAGCTGACCATGCAAAATGGCATTAAATGACCCAAAAAGCAGACTTTGCACCTGCAGAAATACACTAGGAAGAAGGCGAGTTCTTCTTTGTGTGGATCCTTTTATGAAAAGAGAGGGAAGTGTTGTGACTGAAACTCTTTCCACACTCCTGGCACTCATATGGTTTCTCTCCTGTGTGGATCCTCCTATGTGAACTGAGGGAACTGCTTGTATTGAAACTCTTTCCACAATCTGTGCAATGGTAGGGTTTCTCGCCAGAGTGGATCCTTTTATGTGATATCAGGGAACTGCTTGTATAAAAACTCTTTTCACAATCTGTGCATTTATACAGCTTCTCCCCCGAGTGAATCTTCTTGTGAGAACTAAGGTGGCTGCTTTTACTGAATTTCTTTCCACAATCCATGCATTGATATGGTTTCATCCCAGTATGGATCCTTTCATGGGAACTAAGGGAAGCACTTTGGCTGAAACTCTTCCCACATTCCGTGCACGTATATGGTTTCTCTCCCGTGTGGATCCTTTTATGGGCAGTGAGGGAACCACTGGTGGTGAAGCTCTTTCCGCAGTCTGTGCATTTGTATGGCTTCTCTCCTGTGTGGATCCTTTTATGGCAGGACAGATTTCTGTGTTGGCTGAAGCACTTTCCACACTCTGTACATCTATATGGCTTCTCTCCTGTGTGGATCCTTTCATGAGAAATAAGATCAGTACTCTTGCGGAAGCTCTTTCCACACACTGTGCATTTATATGGTTTCTCCCCAGTGTGGATCCTTTTATGGGAAATGAGTTCACTGCTTGTACTGAAGTTCTTTCCACAATCCATGCACTGATAGGGTTTCATTCCTGTATGGATCCTTTCATGGGAAGTAAGGGAAGTGCTCTGGCTGAAACTCTTCCCGCATTCCCTGCACTTATATGGTTTTTCACCTGTGTGGATCCTTTGATGACTAGTAAGGTTATTGCTCCAACTGAAACTTTTCCCACACTCCATGCATTGATATGGCTTCTCGCCTGTGTGGATCCTTTTATGGGAAGTAAGATCACTCCTACTTATAAAGCACTTTCCACAATCTGTGCATTGATATGGTTTCTCCCCTGTGTGGATCCTTTCATGGGAAGTAAGACCACGTCTCATGGTAAAGGTTTTTCCACACTCCAGACATTTAAACGGTTTTTCCCCTGTATGGATCCTTTTATGGGAAATGAGATCACTGCTTTGACTGAACTTTTTTCCACAATCTATGCACTGATATGATTTTATCCCGGTATGCATCCTTTCATGGGAAGTAAGGGAAGTTCTCTGGCTGAAACTCTTCCCGCATTCCCTGCACTTATATGGTTTCTCTCCTGTGTGGATCCTTTTATGGGCAGTAAGGAAACCAGTTGTGGTGAAGCTCTTTCCACAGTCTATACATCTATATGGTTTCTCCCCTTTGTGGATCCTTTTATGAGAAGTAAAATCAATATTCATACTGAACCTCCTTCCACATTCCATCCTTTTATATTTCTTTCCTACATGAGACTTTTTATGCAAAGTAAGATCACTGCTTGTGTAGAAACTCTTTCTGCACTCTGTACATTTATAGGACTTCTTCATTCTATGAGTTGTTTTATGGAGGTTAAAAGTACTGCTATCACTAAAGCTTTTCCCACTGTCTGAATATTTATGTGATTTTGGTTTCTCAACACTTTGATATAAAGGAAGACATAGATTCAAATCTTTTTTTCCATGTTCCTCGCATTCAACCTGCTTCTCTTTAGAGTGGGTTCTGCGACATTCAGAGATGACTGATTTTTTGCTGACTGTTTTCCCACCCTTTAAACAGCTTCTTTTTGCTTTATGAGGTAGGATATTTTCTCTATGCTGAACAGTAGACAAATTTTCCTTCCTATTATTCAACCAGTTTTCTTCAGTTATAGTTGGTTTCCTCCAATTTTGAAATATCCTTTTTGTAGACTCTGTCCTTTCCAGTGAATTCACACCCGGTTTGTTATAATCTTCAGGCTCTTCCCTATCATCTGTTTGGAAGGAAAAAAAGAGAAGAAAATTAAACATGAGATGTTTAAGATGTAAAATGAAGTGCCATCACATCATATTAGCCTCCTTTTTTATTAGCCTCCTTTTTTTCTTTTAACATTACTCTACCAAGGTTTTTCTCTCTAAGCTACATGGTGGTGGGGCTTTGTTTACTGCATCTCTGATCCTTCTGTTATCTCCAGAATGCTGGACTGCTAGGAGACACCTAAGGTATGAGGTCCCATAGAGCTCCATTATTTTTATGCATTAGGGAAAGTAATTTGAGGTCAATTTGGGGAGTAGCATCTAGAGTTCTGGAGTGGAATATGATTAACATTCAATTTCAAATGTGGAAAAAGACAAGTAGAAATTAAATCAAGAAAAAATGGAGGTGCGGTTGCTACAAGTAAACTGTACTTAAATGCTGGGATTTAGCATGTTTGAGATGAATCACCAGAAGATCTTAACTACAATCTATAACTGTGTCAGGGGTGGCTTCACTGCACGCGCAGTGGTATTGGTTCACTGCATGCGCAGTGGTATTGGTTCACTGCATGCGCAGTGGTATTGGTTCACTGCACGCGCACTGCACATTGCTCACACATGCGCAGTTGACTGTTAATTGTTCTGCATATGTGCAGAAACATGCTGGCAATGGCAGAAGACACCGGGGAACCGGTTCGGGGGTGTGGCCAGTCTGGATTGCTGCTGGTTCTGCAACCCAGGCTGAATGACCACTACCGGTTTGACCGAACCGGGCTGAACGGGGAACAACCCACCTCTGGACTGTGTGCAAAAACATCATTTGAAATGAAACTGCTGCTCAGTACTGTTTGAATGTACAGCCAAATATCACACTAGTTTGGACTGAGCATATGTACCACTCTTACAATCCATAGAGCAAGGTTGTCAAACTCGCAGCTCTCTCTAAGCGGTTTACAGAGTCAACCTATTGTCCCCAACAATTGAGGTCCTCATTTTACCGACCTTGGAAAGGTGGAAGGCTGACTCAACCTTGAGCCTGTGAGATTTGAATTGCTGAACTGCTGGCAGTTGGCAACAGAATTAGTCTGTAATATTGCATTCTAACCATTGCAACACCGTGACTCCTTATTTTGATTTATATAGTTGTCTCTATCACATATGTGACTCTGGACATGACTCACATATGGACATTTCCATTCTCTCTAGGAAAAGTAGCCCTTAATCTCTGAGAAACTGGTAAAAACATACCTTCTCCGCATTTAATCCAGAGCAAAATGGATCCCTTACCCATGAAATCCACATTCGTAACAAATCCCTCCCCCAATTAATTAATAAACTGCTTATCTCTCATCAGAATATACTTCTTCATTTATCTGAACCCAGAGCAAAGGAAATCTCTTACCCAAGGATTCCACATTCTTAGCATTTTCCAGCATAACCTCTCTGTACAGGGATTTTTGATCAAAATCCAGCAAGGCCCACTCCTCCTCAGAGAAAAACACAGTTACATCTTGAAAGGACACAGGGATCTGTAGCACAAAAACACTTGTTAATGTACAATTCCAGAAAATATTAGAACATTCCTTATTCTAATGGAAAATATTCTGCTCACTGGGAGCAACCCTTCTATTCTTCTTGATCCACTCCAGTGACAAGATAAGGGAGCAAAATGGATTCCAATACTTCCTTCAAGGTTGCTCATCAAACAAGTATTTGGATATCCCTATATGATAGTTTAAACTTTAATCAATTTCTTGCCCAGTAAGACATACACAGGTTTCATTGAACAACTGGAAGAAGTTGTTGAGATATTTCCTAAAGATGATGTTTGAGATGCTATGGATGGTACCAGAACGCTGGGAAGATGCTCTGAAAATTTGTTTCAGAGCTATTCAGAGGGAGATATTAAATTGGTGCTGGAAAAGGGATTCAGACTACTTTGGGGAGAGTTGGGTGTTCCTTCACTAAATAATGTTGCACTCTGAGAGATGGGACCCTCCTACCTGAATTGGAAGTACAGCCACTGTTTCTGCTCCACCACAAAGAGAAGATCTTTCCATTGGTATTATCACCATTGTTCCATTTTCTGATAAAAGCAGAGGAAGTACATGTTTTAAAAACAGCTGGAAAAAAACTCTGCACATGGGACTCAGGTAATACAGTAAACAAAACTCATGAATATAAAGATGTCAGGCACTATGTAATTCATGAGGACACCAATACATCAAAATAAACCATGTTTTACCTGATGTTATCTTATGAGATATGTCCTCCTGGGGGATCCCCCCAAAGATAATTTCTTGAGGGAAATGTGACGCATCTCCTGATGCTTTAGAACCAGGGGTGGCCACCTCCATGAAATGCCCATGAACCTGAAATAGGAGTGAAGAGAATATTATTGCCCCTGCCCTAGCTTGTTATCTGACTTTGGAAATCACTAGGATGAAGGGGGATGGAATCATTTATCTATCAAGGACACATTTTATTAAAATCAACCTAATTATATTTAATAATTCATTCATATTATTTTTATGATTTCAGCGGCTCCTTTCCCTGTATTTTCTGCTCCACACGGCTCAGAAGGAAACCTTTGACTAAAGTCACTTCCTGGGACCTAATCTCTGCTCCATGCATCCCGACACAGCTCTCCACCTCAGTGGGCAGAGTGGAAAGCTGCAGGATTACCAGAGGTGGTATTCAGCAGATTCTGACATGTTCTGGAGAACTGGTAAATACCACCTCTGATTGGCCCCACCCCCATCTATTCTCTGCCTCCCGAGTACCAGCTGATCCGGAGAAAATGGGATTTTTCAGTATCCTTCCCCTGCCATGCCCACCAAGCCATGCCCATCAAGCCACGCCACGTCCACAAAACCGGTAATAAATTTTTTTGAATCCCACCACTGAAAATTACCATCTGAGCTTTGATGCGGCCCTCTTGTTTCTGCCACTGATCGTAAAGATGATGAAGTTGACTGTATATGCCTTGGAGTCCCTCCGCTTCCTGGCAACAAATCTCCCTGAAAGGGCAACACTGGGCAACACAATGTATGGCTGCTTCATCCAGAATGTTCTGCTTGGTTCTTGCTGCTGGCCCAAACAAATCCAAAGACTCTTCCGAATCTAAGATGCTGCTTTTATTAATGGGAGCAGAATGGTAAGGAGACCCTCCATCTGCCATCTTAGAGAATGACGTATTTCTCCCTTGAATGATTAGCTTCTATGGAAAGTACGTTCAGCTTCCAAGGTAAGATGAAAACAAGCAGAATCCAGCAATCCAACACTGGGAAGAACTTTTTTTCATTATTCAAGTCATTTAAAATTTATATTCATCAGTCCAGGCACTTGATAACTGGGTGGCCTGCAAAGAATAAAAGCAAGGCAGGACAAGACGCAATGAATGGAAATTAATCAAAGGAGAGAACCAACCTAGAACTAAGGAGACATTTCCTGACAGAACAACTGATCAGTGGAACAACTTGACTCCAGAAGTTGTGAATGCTCCAAAATTAGAAGTTTTAAAGAAGAGACTGGACCACCATTTATATGAAATGGTATAGGGTTTATTCCCTGAGCAAGGGGTTGGATTAGAGGACCTCAAAGGCACCTTCTCTAAGCCAGAAAAACCCAGATCCGACCTGCAGATGCACTCAGCACACAACAAACCTTGAGTTTGCTGGGGTCCCCAGGAAGGAGCTTTTGCAGAATTCCATCTTTAACCCAGAATAGGCTCTTCTTGCAGAAGCGCAGATGGTAAAAATGACACAGGAAGTATAGGAGACCCTCCACCTTTCCAGATAAATCTATATGCTGCCCATCTCACCGATAAGAGATGCTCAGGAGGGAGCTTGTGCAGAACTGAACCTTTAACCCAGAAGGGGCTCTCCTTGCAGAGATAAGCGTCCTACGGACCACCTAAAGGAGTGGGGGGGGGGGGAATGAGTATCTGAAATCTTGGGGGTTTCCAAGAAGGACGTCTCTCCAGATACAGAGACTGAGATTACCCAAGCTTGGCTCGGCAGTTCCACCACAGCCCGTTCAATTCCGCGGCTTCCCTGCGAGGAGCCCATGAAAGAGGCGCTTTCCAAGTCCGCCAACTGCGGGATAGGTAGGGCCGGCGAAGGAAGGAAGAAGCCGCTTGCAGGATCGGTCCAGCCTTTTGGAGAGGACGCCGCTTCCTGGGAAAGCGGTCTTTCTCCGTGCGAACTTCCTGCCCCCCACCTTTTGCAAGGATCGGGCGAAATGCTTCCCCGGAGCTTGCAAAAAGCAATTCGGCTGAATCCAAGGGTCGTTTGTAAAGGGCGCCCTCTAGCGGGTCCTGCGTGCCAAGCCTGCGAGGCGATGGACGGGAAGCGAGGTATTCAGAATAGAATAGAGCTGGAAGGGACCTTGGAAGAGCTTTTTTAGATTAGATTAACAGAGTTGGAAGGGACTTTGGAGGTCATCTAGTCCAACCTCCCGCCCAAGCAGGAGACACTACACCATTTCTGACAAATGGCAGTCTCTCCTTGAAACTCTCCAGTGATGAAGCTCCCACAATTTCTGAAGGCTTCTATTCTATCGGTTGATTGTTCTCACTGTCAGAAAGTTCCTCCTTATTTCTAGGTTGAATCTCTCCTTCGTCAGTTTTCATCCATTATTCCTTGTCTGGCCTTTGGGTAGCTTGGAAAATAACTTGGCCCTTCCTCTCTGTGGCAGCCCCTCAAATATTGAAAGGCTGCTATCATTTCTCCCCTGGTCTTTCACTTCACTAGACTAGCCATGCCCAGTTCCTGTAACTGTTCTTCATTATACAACTGGAATAGAACAGAATTGGAAGGGACTTTGGAGGTCCTTTAGTCCAGCCCCTCCCGCCCTACGCAGGAGACCCCTACACCATTTCAGATAAGTGACTATCCAGTCTCTTTTTAAAAACCTCCAGTGATGGAGCACCCACAACTTTTGAAGGCAAGCTGTTCCACTGGTTAATTGCCCCCACTGTTAGGAAGTTTCTCCTCAATTCCAGGTTGCTTCTCTCCTTGATTAGTTTCTATCCATTGTTTCTTGTCCTGCCTTCTGGTACTTTGGAAAGTAAATTGACGCCCCCCCCCCCCTCTTTGTGGCAGCCTCTCAAATCCTGGAATACTGCTATAATTGTCCTCACTAGTCCTTCTTTTCTGTAGACTAGCCAAATTCAAATCCTGCAACTGTTCTTCATATGTTTTAATCTCCAGGCCTTTAATCAGTTGCTCTTCTTTGCACTTTTTCTAAAGTCCCACATCTTTTTTTGTAATGTGGTGACCAAAACTGGATGCAGTATTCCAGGTGTGGTCTTACTAAGACTTTATAAACCAATACTATGTGGACGCCCAGGATTACTGGAGTGGGAGATACTACTAGAACCTGGCAGGGAGACTCGTTGGGTGGTTCTTCTGTTCCATGTGTGGCTCTCTCTGGGAAAATTTCTATCCAGGAACCCATCAGTTCCAGACCATTCTGCTTCTTAGACAACTTAAGGTCTGGCGAGCTGATTGAAATCAGGGAAGGGCACACCAAAGAGTTCTTTGCCATTGAAATGTGCATTTGAAGCAGAAAGCACATGAATATTGTAGGATGCGAACTTCTGAAATGGGAAAGGGGCTCAAAGACAGGATGACCTGGAGGAAAAGGCAATGTGGAAAGATCCTGTATGGAAAAAAGTCAAATCCTCTGTGAGGAAGGTGGAATCCTTTAAAAAGGGATGGAAAACTGAACTGTCTTCCATACAGGTAGTCCTTGACTTACATTCATTTGCTTAGTGATTATTTGAAGTGCATTTGAAGCCATTGTCTACATACAGATTCTCAGTCATCCAGGTCATGGTTGTTCCAAAGATGCTTTTTCAAGAGGCAACTGGACTTTCTGGTTTTTCTCCACACCCATTTGCACTACTCAGGTGACCCTGAGGTCACAGATATACTTCCAAATGGCCACAACGACTTTATAAAAGAATGCAAATGACCAGCTGTCTGCAAGAAGTATAAATTCTTCCATTTTTTCAGAGCTGAAGAAGGTTTTTGGATGAGAAGCAAAAGAAAAAACGAGATAGTCCAGTTGCCTTTTGAAAAAGCACCTTTGGGATTTGAAGCCGTTGTGCTCTACAGGCTCTCCAAGCATTGAAGAGAGCAAGTGCTTCTCCCTAGAAAGGCAGTACTGAGGGGTTGGGGGCCCTTCTGGCCCTCTCCTTCACTGCCCTGGTAGACTCCCCTCAGGGAAACAGCCCTTCGAGGCAACTTGAGAACTTTCGGCAAAAAACCGTTGGAAGAGGCGGCGCTAAGAATTGTGAGGGAAAATGGAGTGACAAAGGCGTCCCTTTTTCCTGGTAAAATAATACTAGTAATATTATAATAGTAATGTAATAAAAATAAAAGTATTGAGGGATTCTGCCCTACAGTCATTTTCAAGGGTAGGACCTGCCCACTATTTTATTGAAGATACGATACTAGTAAGCATTGTTGAGGAACAGCCCCAATCTGAAGTGACAAAAGCTGTGGGAGTCCTGAAGGAAAGAAAAATCCAGAACATAGAAAGGAATCGAATTCCCCAATGGGAATATTTCTCAAAGGCATCCAGGTTTTTTAATGTTACCTCAGCAATTGCAGATGTGTCGGGAAGTGACGGTTCAAAGTTACCACAACACTGAAAAAAGTGACACGACCATTTTTCACACTTATGACCGTTGCAGCATCTCCAGGGTCATGTGATTTACATTTGGATGCTTGACAAGCAACTCACCATTATGATGGTTGGCAGTGTCCCGGGGTCACCTAAACACTTTTTGGAACCTCCTGACAAGCCAAGTCAACGGGGAAACCAGATTCATTTAACAACCATTTTGCTAATTTAACAAGTGCAGTGATTCACTTACGAAATGTGGCAAGAAGTCATAAAATGGGACAAAACTCACTTACATCTCTCACTCAGCAACATAAATTTTGGGTTCAATTGTGGTCTCAAGTTGAGGACTACCCGTATTTTTAACAATTAAAAAAATAATTTGAAACAAAAAGCAAAGTCAAAGGGCAGACTGAATGGACCACTAGGTCTTTTTCTGCTATCAGTTTTCCATATTTCTAGTCTTTTCGTCTAGTCCAGGGGTGTCGAACTTGATTTCATTGAGTGCTGTATCAGGGTTGTGTTTGAGCTGATGGGGGCTGGGAGGCCATTGCCATAGTGGGTGGGGCCACCTCAGTGTCACTCATGTCGGTGCCTATGGTGACCTGAGTACTCTGCCAGCGAAAATGGGTTCCCGAGCTCCATTTTCGCTGACAGAAGCACCACGGGCTGGTCATTCAGTGTTTCCAGGGCACCCCCGCAGGTCAGATTAAGCATTCGGTGGGCTGAATTTGACACCCCTGGTTTAATCCAGCCCCCTGCCCAAGGCAGAATTCCTTATACCATCTTGAACAAATGAAAACCTCCACAACAGAGCATCCAGAACTTTGGATTTTGACCAGCGGCAATTGAACAGTCACTTGCCATTTTTATTTTGGTAATTACAAATCCTCCATACTAACCCCTTTGTTTTTTTGGCTATTACGATTGGGAAAAGAATTACCTTAATCTTTTCCTGGTGGAATGGTCAGAACAGCACAGCTGTGTCATATGTACATTGGATGGAGACCTAATGTATATTATAAAACATTGTATGTCTTCCAATGTCTGTAGGGTATCTGCATCTGTCTTGGCAGTTAGAACAATGCCATGATTGTTCTATGCAAAAGAAAAACAGCTGACATTTGAACATTAAATACATATCAATCATACTGGTTCCTTTTAGAATAAGGAACATTTAGGCAAACAAGCAAAAAAAAAGGATGTTCCACAGATCAGTGACCCGTAACTTTTGGGGCACCAGGTACTGGTTCCATGGAGAGAGATTTTCTGCAGACCGGAAGGGGAGTGGTTTCACATGTTACCTGCATCCATGGATGGGGCTTCGCTTGCTTGTGTGGTTCAGTTTCTAGCATGCCATGACCTGGTGCCAGTCCAAAGACAGTGGGTTAGGGACCCCTGCCGTAGATATTGATCTCTGCTGCTCATTATATATTTAGTTTAAATTTATATAAATTTATTAAATTACAATTAATTACAATTACAATTAGTTAATCAGGGATAACTCATAACACTTTAAGGAAAAAAAGATAAGCAAATATGCTGCTTTGGTTTTATATGTATCTAATATTCCGTGACCCGTCAAAAGCGCGGACGACAAAAGCGCGATCGACAAAATCGCGCCTTTGACGTCATCACAGCGCGACGAAAAAGATCGAAAAATTCAAATAAAAATTAATAAAAATTAAATTAAAGCAAGCCGATTCACATAAAGGTAAGGGTTAGGTTTAGGTTTAGGGTTAGGTTAAGGGTTAGGGTTAGCTTTAGAGCGTTAGCGTTAGGGTTAGGTTAAGGGTTAGCGTTAGGTTTTTCGTTACTTTAACGGTTAGGTTTAGGGTTAGGTTAAGGGTTAGGTTTAGGGTTAGGTTTAGGGTTAGGTTTGGGGGGCTTAGGGTAAGGTTTTCGCTTTATTTTTACATTTTTCGAACTTTTTCGTCGCGCTGTGATGACGTCACAGCGCGCTTTTGTCGAGCGCGATTTTGTCCTACGCGCTTTTGTGGTGGAACCCTAATATTCACTTTGATAGAAAGATCAATGCTTGTTCATTTGCAAAAAAAACCTCCACACAACTACATACAATCAGTAAATTTATTTTTCTTTAATGGATTTCTATGGCCATCTATCTCACATGCATGGCTCCATAGCTAACATTGTGAAAAATAATGTATATAAAATAATGAATACACATATACATATAAATATAGGCAAATCTAAACCATTATTAAAGATAGAAATACTATTGAGTGGAATTTTACATCTTGGAGACTGAATACATGCAGTTTTCTTAGCAGGGTTATGGTTAATAATGGACAAGGTAAAAAAAAACTTATGTCTATTCTAAATCTTCATAGGATAGGATAACATTTGGAAGGAACCTTGAATGTCTTCTAGTCCAACCCCCTGCTTACACAGGAAACCCAATACCATTTCAGACAAATGGTCATCCAAACTCTTCTTAAAAACTTCCCAGTTTAGAGCATTTACAACTTCTGGAGGCAAGTTGTTCTACCGATTAATTGTTCTGTCAGGAAATTTCTCCTTAGTTCTAAGTTGCTTCTCTCCTTGATTAGCTTCTACCCATTGCTTCTTGTCCTGCCCTCAGGTACTTTGGAGAATAGCTTGACTCCCTCTTCTTTGTGGCAACTCAGATATTGGAACACTGCTATCATGTCACCCCCTAGTCTTTATTTTCATCAAACTAGTTCCAGCAACTGTTCTTCATTATGTCTTAACCTCCAGTCTCCTTATCATGTTGCTCTTCTTTGCACATTTTTTTTACAGCATGGTAACCAAAACTGGATGCAGTATTCCAAGTGTGGCCTTATCAAGGCATTACAAAGTGGTATTAACACTTCATATGATCGTGATTCTATCCCTCTAATCAACTTTAATTAGATGAGCCCTGGAAACTAAAGTTTTGCACTGCAGAATCTGGGTGTAGAATTGAAAGAGAGATCAACCTACAATTCCTATGTAGCCACAAGCTAACTAAGTCCAACCTCCTTAAATTCACTTGTCCCTTTACTACAGATCCAGTTTAATAGAGTTGGAAGGGACCTTGTAGGTCATCTAGTCCAGTGGTACGCCCCGGTATGGGTGTACTGGTGGCAGCTGGGAGCAGTGGCCACCATACCAGAACGGTGTTTTGGTGGACCCAAAACGTTCCTTACCTGTTTTTAAGCCAACTGGGCCACTTCTGCACGCCCACGCAGCCTGCGCAACCTCCGCCGAGCAGCTGGAGTGTCGCAGGGCGGTGAGTGCACATGCATGCACAGCATGCGTGCCCGAGGTGGATGCCCGCCCCCGTCACAGCGTTCTGGTAGCGAACCTACCACTGATCTAGTTCAACCCCATGTTTCCAGGGTGGCCCCATGGGCCAGATTCAAGTAGTATGGAGTGCAGATCCAATCCTCGGGCCTTGAGTTTGACACCCCTGATCTATACAATATCTATTACACAATCTTGGCCTCATTGTAGTAAATTGAAGCTTTTCTAAAACGTTCCTGTAATTGTCTTCATCCATGTTACCCTTTCTCCTTCCCTCCCTATCATTTAATCATAATCCATTCCATTTCTATTTTGACACTGTAATCAGAAATGGAACCACATTAAGTTCTTTCCACATTGCATAAATCTGTAGGGCCTCTCCTCTTTGTGGCTCCTTTTATCAGACATTCATTATTCTGAATGAAACTCCTTCCATATTATATGCTGGCAGGCGGGTTCTGTCTGGTGTGGATCCTTTTATGAAAAGAGAGGGAAGTATTGTGGCTGAAACTCTTCCCACACTCCTGACACTGATACGGTTTCTCTCCCGTGTGGATCCTTCTATGTGAATTAAGGGAACTGCTTGTAATGAAACTTTTTCCACAGTCCATGCAATGATATGGTTTCTCACCAGAGTGGATCCTCTTATGTGATATCAGGGAACTGCTTGTATGAAAGCTCTTGTCACACTCTGTGCATTTATACAGCTTTTCCCCTGAGTGGATCTTCTTGTGAGAACTAAGATGACTGCTTTGACTGAAGGTCTTTCCACAATCTAGACATTGATATGGTTTCATCCCAGTATGGATCCTTTCATGGGAACTAAGGGAAGCACTTTGGCTGAAAGTCTTGCCACATTCTGTGCACTTATATGGTTTCTCCCCTGTGTGGATTCTTTTATGGGCAGTGAGGGAACCGCTGGTGGTGAAGCTCTTTCCACAGTCTGTGCATTTATATGGTTTCTCCCCTGTGTGGATCCTTTTATGGCAGGTAAACTGACTGCTTTGAGTAAAGCTCTTTCCACATTCCATGCATTTGTAGGGCTTCTCTCCAGTGTGGAATCTTTTATGAGAAGTAAAGGAACTCAAGTCTCTAAAACTCCTTCCACAGTCCATGCACTGATAAGGTTTTTCCCCTGTGTGGATCCTTTTATGGGAAATGAGTTCACTGCTTGTACTGAATCTCTTTCCACATTCCATGCATTGATATGGTTTCATACCTGTATGGATCCTTTCGTGGGAAGTAAGGGAAGTGCTTTGGCTGAAACTCTTCCCACACTCCATGCACTTATACGGTTTCTCCCCTGTGTGAATTCTTTTATGTGAAGTAAGGTTACTGCTCCAACTGAAGCTTTTCCCACAATCCGTGCATTGATATGGTTTCTCCCCTGTGTGGATCCTTTTATGGGAAGTAAGATCACTCCGACTTATAAAGCACTTTTCACACTCCATGCATTGGTATGGTTTTTCCCCTGTGTGGATCCTTTCATGGGAAGTAAGACCACGTCTCATGGTAAAGCTTTTACCACAGTCTCTGCATTTAAATGGTTTCTCTCCCGTGTGGATCCTTTTATGGGAAATGAGATCACTGCTTGTACCAAATCTCTTTTCACACTGCAAGCATTGGAATGGTTTCATCCCTGTATGGATCTTTTCATGAGAAGTAAGGGAAGCACTTTGGCTGAAACTCTTCCCACATTCCATGCACTTAAACGGTTTCTCTCCCGTATGATTCCTTTTATGGGCAGTAAGAGAACCACTGGTGGTGAAGCTCTTTCCACAGTCTGTACATTTATATGGTTTCTCCCCTGTGTGGACCCTTTTATGGGAAGTAAGTTGGCTTTTTTGACTAAATCTCTTTCCACACTCCATGCAATTGTATGGTTTCTCTCCTGTATGGAACCTTTTATGGGAAGTAAAGGAACTCATGTCTCTAAAGCTCTTTGTGCACTCCATGCATTGATAAGGCTTTTCCCCTGTGTGGATCCTTTTATGGGAGGTAAGGTTACTGCTCCAACTGAAGCCTTTTCCACACTCTGAGCATTGATACGGTTTTCCCCCTGTATGGCTCCTCTTATGGGAAGTAAGATCACTTCTACTTACAAAGGTCTTTCCACATTCCATGCATTTATATGGTTTCTCCCTTGTGTGAATTCTTTCATGGGAAATAAGACCACGTCTCATTGTAAACTTTTTTCCACACTTCATGCATTTAAATGGTTTTTCTCCTGTGTGGATCCTCTTATGAGAGATGAGCTCATTGCTTGTACAAAATTGAGTTCTACATGCCAAGCACTGATATGATTTCATCCCTGTATGGCTCAATTCATGGGAATTAGGCGAAGCTCTCTGGCTGAAATTCTTCTCACATTCCATGCACTTGTGCTGTTTATCTCCCATGTGGATTCTTTTATGTGCAGTACTGCTCATGGTGAGGCTCTTTCCACAATTTGTGCATCTAAGTGGCTTATCCTCTGTGTGGATACTTTTATGCAAAGTAAGATCAATACTTGTATAGAACCTCTTTCCACAATCTATGCATGTATAAGGTTTCTTTCCTGGATAAGACTTTTTGTGCACAATATGATCATTGCTTTTATAGAAACTTGTTCTGTGTTCTCTGCTTTTACATGACTTCTCCACTCTATGAACTGTTTTCTGGGAGTTAAAAATGCTGCTCTCATTAAATTTCTCCCCACTGTCTGAACATTTATGTGATTTTGGTATCTCAATGCTTTGATGTAAAGTAAGACAGAGATTCAAATTATTATTATTTCCATATTCCTTGCATTCAGGCTGCTTATCTTTAGAGCAGATACTGCTGTATTCATGGACATCTGATTTACAGATGGACATTTTTTCAGCTTTTAAACAGCTTCCTTTTTCTTGGTGATGTTGCATATGGAAGGTGCGATTTTCTCCATACTTAAAATTAGAGGATTTCTCCATCCTATTATTCAACTGGTTTTCAGTCATGTTTGGCTCCTCCTGATTTTGCAATATCTCTTCTCCAGTTTCAGTTCGTTTCAAAGAATTCACGCCTGATTCATTGCAATTCTCTGGTTTCTGTCTGTCAACTGTTTGGAAGAAAAACAAAAAGACATTCATCAGAAGTTTAAGGTACAAAGTGAAAATGCCATCACATTATATTAGCTATATATTTATTTGGATACTGCTGTACCAGGTGGTGGGGATATGACTGGGCGCTTTCTTTACTGTATCTCGGATTCTGGTTATTTCCAGAATGTCAGACTGCTTGGAGGCACCTGAAACATGAGGAACTATAAAACTCCATTATTTTTTCTCCATTGGAGAAAATAATTTAGTGTCAAGAGAAAACCTTTAAGGAGTACCATCTTCAGTTCTGGAGTGGGGTATCATCAGCTTTGTTGCTTAATATTTGGCTTCAAGTGTGGAAGAAGGCAAGTTGATATTACATCTAGAGAAATTAGAGATGCTTTTGCTACAAGAGAACTGGATTTAGATACTGGGATTCCAGCATGTATGAGATAAAAGTTGTCCTCCCTTGGAACCACCCACCCACCCATGTGCACTCCAGGAGTTTCTTCATGTTCATCTGTCCTTGTATTTATTGAGTCATACAGAGATCTTTGTTTACTCACAGTAAACGTGAGATAAATGGCGTGAAACAATCAGAATATCCTGAACTTGATCATTTTTTCCTTCCCCCAACTGGTAAGATTGCTTAAACAAGCTACATCTACTTGAAAGATTTTTCTGCCCAGCCCAATGGTTCTTTAAGGGCTAGACACAAGTTAACAGACTCTGCTCTGTAACAATAATAAGTTGATTTCAACTTTTCCACTTGTGCTGCTACCTAAAACTGACCAGACCTTAAATCAGTTTCATACTGAGGGTTTGTATCCTAAAGCGAACAAGGTAAAGAACCCCAGTTAGTACATTCCTTGCAACATTCAGTTTCAATTTTTGCCCGTTTACTCATAATATCTTCATTCCAAATCACTTTCCAAATGTAAATATTAACTTCCTTCTTAATAATTATCCAACCATAGGGTGAGCAAGCCAAAGGATGGGGGGAATAGGAGTGAAAGGGCTTTAAGATTTGCTCTGCAAACCTAGTTTCCTCCCGAGTTGAACTGCAGAGAATTCCTTGCTTCCCCCCCCCCCCCAAAGTATTTGGCGGTGGAATCTCCAGGTGCTCTGAATATATTCAGGGACAATTTTTAATTGTCTAAGGGGTTACTTCCAGTGCTAGTATTTCTCTTGCATTATGGTTCTTTGGTATCTGTCCTCAAACCCCAATTTGAGTGTTGATGCACAAATCAGAAGTGTTGCTTCTAATCTGTGCATTAACACTTAAGTTGGGGTTTGTGGAACAGATACCAAAGAACCACAGTGCAAGAGAGATTTCAAATGCTATTATAGACAGGAAAAAAAAGAAATGTAAAAGGCGGTTCTGAGGTGACTTACACCTCAGCTTTGGAAACTGTCTCAGAAGGTGTTTATTCCTTTCTTGAGATATCATGTAAACATGAGCTCCTACCAAAACAAGTGGGAGAGGCAATTATTATTATTTTAATATTATGATTATTTTGATTTGTAGGTGATGACTTCCAGTGAGGTGAGGAGAACCAATGCCTGCATTTTTCAATTTCAATTTCATTTGAGATTGGCAGCTGGATGCGAGGTGTGGACTACTGAAATTCTCTCTGGAAGAAATAGAAATCTGGAAACTTCCTATAAGTATTTTGGACAGCTGATTTTGGTGAGCTATAAAAACTATAGTTTTTTGCACATGTTTGTGGTAAGCTTGAAATGGTGAATTCTACCATCTCTGGGCAGTAAATGTAGCTTTTCAGGACTAAAGATTTGATTAAACCTCTTCCTTTTAATAATTTTGGAGTATTAATGTGATTTAGAGATGGCTAGAAAGAAGAAGGGGGAAAAATAAAACTGGTTTACTTGCGAATGGTTAAAGAGTAGGTTGTTTTTTGTGATGTTTAATGATTATCTGGTTTGGATAGTTTTTCTTTTAGAAATATACAATGGTGTAATGGATTAATCTTTTGATATCTAAATAAGGGGTTATTATGATAATTTTTAATAGTTGTTATGAGAGATGAGGGGAACCTAGACTAAATGGAATGGGGATTATATACTGATATTATTAAGGCTAGCTGAAGACTTAGAAAAGACTTTATAAAAAATAGGGTAAGATATAGAATGAAAAGTTATTGTGCTGTATTTTAAGAGTCAGTAATATATTGTTAATCTTCATTAATATTGAGATGGAAAGGGAAGACTTACTTTCTTAGCGGGGCGGGCGGGTTGCAGTTTCTAATTTTTAAAAAAATTTAATTTAATTTTTCTAATTTCTAATTTTTTTGTTTTATGTATTTTTGTGTTATGTTTTGTATAATTTATTTACAATAGTCCTTAATAAAATTATGCTGATTATTATTTTGATTTATATAGCCATCCATCCCAAATACATAACTCTAGATCTGTGATGGCGAGCCCTCTTTATGGGCACGCAAGCTGTCATCACAGCTCAGCTCCACCGCGCATGCATGCGCGCATCCTGCTGGCCAGCTGGTTTTCGGGTCTCTGCTGTGCATGCACGGGGGAACGGAGCACATGTGAGAGATGCACATGCATGCATGGGGCCATGTGCACAGACTATGCACACGGGGCACGGGCACACATTGCATTATGGTCACGGGCGCTTTTGGCACGCAACAACAAAAGGTTAGCCATCACTGCTCTAGGTGCAATGCACATAAAGTCATCAGTTCTCTTCAGCTAAAGTACAGACCTGAATATCCTCCAAGAAATTGATAAGCTGCTTAGCTCTTATCAGAATATACCTTCCCCACCAATTTCAGTCCAGAACAAAATGGATCCCTTACCCACAAACTCCACATTTGTAGCATTTTCCAGCATGACTTCTCTGTAGAGGGATTTTTGGTCAAAATCCAGCAGAACCCACTCCTCCTCAGAGAAAAATACAGTTACATCTTCAAAGGACACCAGAACCTAAAATACAATAGCAATCCTTGTTAATGTACAATTCCAGAAAATATTGGCAAATTCTAATGAAAAAAATATTCCACTTGTTGGGAACACATCTTATATTTTTTTTATCAATTCTTGAGGCACGTTTATTAAGCATGTATTGAAATATTCATATATGACACTTCAATGTCTTATGTTGCCCAGTAGGTGATACAAGTCTTCACTGAACAACAAGTTGAAGATATTGAGAGATGTTCTCAAGAAGAAGCGTGAGCACTATGAATATATGGATGGTATCAGAACACTGGGAAGATGCTTACAGTCTGATAAACTGTTGGCTGGGACATATTAAATTGGCTTTCAAAAAGTGATTTAGACCACTGTGGAGAGTGTTTCATGTTCCTTGAATAAATCATGTTGCACTTTGGGAGGTGGGATACTCCTACCTGAGTTGGAAGTACAACCACTGTTTCTGCACCACCACAAAGAGGAGACCTTTCCATTGGTACAATCACCACTGCTCCATTCTCTGAGAATGACATAAAAGCAGAGGTAGTACATATTTTAAAAACAGTCCGAGAAAAACTTTGCCCACGGGGCTAAGGTATTCTTGTAACAGGAACTCAGGGATATAAAGACTTCAGAGGCAATGTATACTTCTGAGGACTCCAATACATCAGAAGTTTTTTACCTGATGAGGTCTCCTGGGATGGGTCCTCCTGGGAAATCTTCCCAAAGACAATTTCTTGGGGGAGTTGTGACAGGTCCCCTAATGCTTTAGAACCTTGGGCAGCCATCCCCATGAACAGCGCACGAACCTAAAATAGCAACCAAATAAAATGTTACTGCCCCTGTCCCAAGTTATTATATGTCAGTGATGGTTAACCTCTTTGGTGCTGAGTGCCCAAGGCGTGCACACGCACGCGATTGAACACATGCATGCCAGAACACCCAAAATGCATTGTAAGTGCCCCCTGCGCATGTGTGCATAATCCGCTTGTATGCACACATCCCCCGGAGATGAGGACTGCCCCCCCCCCACGCATATGCCCCTCTCACCCAGTTTGGCTTCCAGGTTGGTGCAGGAGGCATTACAGGCCAAAAATGGGGTGCAAGGCCCCCACATGCCCTGTTTTGGGCCTGGAAAGTCTCCTGCACCAACTTGCACCCCCTCTGTGCATGTGCCCTCACACACACGCACCAGAGGTGGGTTCCTACCGGTTCGGACCAGTTCAACTGAGTTGGTAGTAACTCAGCCGGCCACGTCCCTGAGCAAACTGGCAGTAGAAGCTGGAACCCACCCCTGCCGCAAACATCACCCACTTGCACCCTGCCCACTGCGCATGCACTGCAGAGACCCGAAGATCAGCTGGCTGGCGGGAGGCATGTGCACATGTGCGGTGGAGCTGGGCTGGGGCGATGGCTGGAGTGTCCACAGAGGGCTCTACATGCCATCTGTGGCACACGTGCCATAGGTTCGCCATCACAGTTATATGTCCTTGGAAATAATCATGGTGAAGATGGATAGAATCAATTACCTAACCAGGACAGGATTCTAAGAAGATCATCCTAACTATATTAGAATGGAAACCTGTAAATATTCATTCATGTTGATCTCACCTGCTGTTTTTGCGGCATTTTCTGCTCAACCTGGCTCAGGAGGAAGCCTTCAGCCAGATCTATTTCCTGAGAGCTGGTCTCTGCTCTATACATCCAGACACAGTTCTCCATCTGAGACAGGGTGGCCAGGGGCAGGGCCTCCAAATCCATCATTGGAGTTTTCGTGTGGTCTTCTTGGCTCAGCCACCGATCATAAAGACGGTGGAGTCGACTGCATATGTCTCGGAGTCCTTCAGCCTCCTGGTAACAGAACTCCCTGAAAGGGCAACGATGGACAACACAATGTGGGGTTTCTTCTTTCAGAATGCCCTGCTGAGTTCTTGCCGTTTGTCCAGGTAAATCCAAACTCTCTTCTGAATCTGCAGAGCAACTTTCATTCATGGGAGTAGAATCCCCTTCAGCCATCTTGGAGACTGAGCCATTTCTCCCCTCCATATCTGGCTTCTTTGGGAATTATGTCCAGCTTGCAGGCTAAGATAAAACCGCGTAGAAAACTATAGTCCAAAGCACTGACAAAAAACTCTCATTATTTCATGTTTACAATTTACCTTCCTGAAAAATATGCAGGAGAGCGGCTTGCTGGGATTAAAAGAAAAAACAGTAGATCACAGCGACTAATGAAAGGTAATTGCAATGAGTGAAAAAACATTTTTGGACATTGCCACATCCACTGCGGGTACACATTACAAAGGATATGCAAATTTCTCTTGAAAGTTAAGAACTCTTGAAGTTTGTGGGATATTTTTTTTAATCTGTATCCAGGGTGCCACTTTTGCAAAGACTCAAAATATCAGGAATATTGACACGGGGTGCAGATCAGCCCGAACCTTTGGATTGCGGCAGAAAGGATTACTTCCCTTCCTCCAAGCCCTGGAAAGGGGACGCCTTCCCAAGCCAGGAAACCCAGATCCTCTGAACTGCAGATGCTCTCGATAGAAACCCAACCCTAAACTTGCTTGGAGTCTTCAAGAGAGAACTGTGCAGAATTCAATCTCTAACCAAGAAGCTCCTCTCCTCGCCCAAATTAAGAGTCCGGCGCAGCAAAAATGGGGCAGGTGAGTGAGAAGTGCAGAATGTAGACGATTGGGGGGATTTCCAGCTTAGCCCCACAAGATCCACCCCACTCTCCAGATTTGGAGACTGAAAAGATCTCCCGGCCTGGCTCGGCAGCTGGCCAGGATCCCCCGACTTCGCCGCTTTCCAAGGCAGGAGACGATTCGCCGGGCAGCTGCGGGAAAGGGAAAGGCCAGCGAAGGAAAGTAGGAGCCGTTTGCAAGGATCAGTCCAGCCTTTGGAGAAAGCGCAGCTTCCTGTAAAGGGCTCCCGCGGCGTGGGAATGGTCATTTCCTGCCCTCCCTTTGCAAGCATCGGGCGAGATGCTTCCAGGAGCGAGCAAAAGCAATTCGGCTGAACCCGGAGGTGGTTTTGCAAAGGGGCGCCCTCTGGCGGGTCCTGCATGCCAAGCCTGCGGGGCGATGGGCGAGAAGTGAGGGTTGCTGGAGAGGGAGATGCTGCTCTGTCCAGGAAACCATTCCTCTGCTTCTTAACCAATTTGGGTCTGGAGACCACGGAAATCTGAGAAAGAGCACAGGAATGAGATCTCGCCAATCCAAAGAGTGCCTTTGAACGCATGGAAACGTTTTCATCCTCAGTGAGGAAACTGGAGTGGTTTGAAAAGGAGCCCAAAACATAACTGTCTCCAATCGAAAAAGTGCTTTTCAAGAGTCAACTGGACTTAACTCAACTATGAAGTTCTGTGGGAGTGACAGGGGGAAGGATACTGCAAAATCTCCATTCCCACCTCATTCTGGGGCCAGACAGAGGTGGTATTTGCTGGTTCTTTGAACTACTCAAAATTTCCACTAGTGGTTCTCCAGAACCTGCTGAATTTTATCCCTGACTTAACTTGTTTCTCTTTGAATAGGTTTTGCTTCTCATCCAAGAAGCTTCTTCACTCCTGTCCAGTTTAGCGGGACAGATTTTATTTGAAGCGAAACGTCTTCAAATAAAAACAACTCCACTTGCCTCTTGAAAAAGCACCTTTGGGACAACCATAACCTGGATGATTGAGAATCCCTATAGACATTTAAGCTATGCAAGAGCTAAAGAAGCTTCTTGGACGTTTATGAAGGTTCTCAGTCATCCAGGTCCCAAAGGTGCTTTTTTCAAGAGGCAGTTTGACTTTCTGATTTTTTCTTTCAAAACATTTTGCTTCTCATTAAAGAAGCTTCTTCAGCTCTGACTGGATAGTGGGGAATTCATTCCCCACCATCCAGTTTGATTCCCCACCATGCAGTCAGAGCTGAAGAAGCTTCATGGCCGAGAAGTGAAAAACCAGAAAGTCCAATTGCCTCTTGAAAAAGCACCTTTGGGACAACCATGACCAGGATGACTGAGAATCTCCATTTTACTCTCTTAATAGTTGGTCTCACAATAATTGAGGTCTAATTCCAGCAAAGGTCTGGCATTCATAGCTATGTCTCCTGCTCACTTGTGAATGTTCAAATCAGTATTGCAAATGAACTATGGGGTGGGGCCAATCCCCACCTTCAGTTAGGATAAGGGCTTAACAAAAATGTAATTTTATATGAATGCATAGGAATGTATTTGTCTCACAGGTGACTTCAAGTTAGGCAAGAGTGTGTTGGGAGAATTTCCCTGAGTTTAAGATACCCCGTTAAAAAGATGTGTGTGGGTGTGTGTGCAGATCACACTTTTTAACTTCAACCAACCCTGTGTCGTGACCCCGATTCCAATAATAAAGTGCAGGCCTTTATCTCAATTCTCTCTAGGCATTCTATTCATTTGTTTTTTTCCTTGCAAAATAGACCATCATTCCCCGCTATTTCATCTTACCCTACCAAGGGTAATCCTTAGACTAGGAATGCCATGAAAGTCAGTTAATCAGGTAGTCCTCAACTTACGACCATAATTGAGCCCAAAACCTCCATTGCTAAATGAGACAGTTGTTAAGTGAATTTTGCCCCATTTTACAACTATTCTTGCCCCATTTGTTAAGTGAAGCACTGCAGTTGTTAACTTAGTAACACAGGTTAAGGGAATATGGATTCCCCATTGAGGTTGGTTGCTGGAAGGTTGCAAAAGGGGATCACAGGACCTCAGGACATTACAACAGTCATAAATATGAATCAGTTGCCAAGTGTCAGAATTCTGATCACATGACCACGGGGATGCTGCAATGGTCATAAGTGAAAAAAAGCTTGTAGGTCATTTTTTTCCAGCGCCATTTGAACGGTCATTAAATGAACTGTTGTAAGTCAAGGACTACTTCTATGATCAGAAACCTGGGCCTCCTCTTCCCCCTCCCGCCATCTGCAACTGGGGGCTTCCAAGATGAAAGCATCCCAACCTGCTCCGTTTGATCTCCTGGGGATACAAGCAGAGCGTCCAACCCTTTGGAAACCCCCGGAGACAAAGTAGGAACAAAGAAACAGGATTTCCTTCCCCGCGGCTGCGGAAAAAAACGGATCCGCCCAAGGCTTTTCCTCGCATGGGACCTCGATCTCAAAAAAGGATGGCAGGCGGAAGCCACTGAGGCCGGAGAGCTGCGCAGATGCATCTGCCGACACAGACACCAAAGGCTCCGGGCATCTTCGTTCTCTCCAGGCTTTGCAAAGGTTAAGGAAAACGAGTTCGTCCCCGTAGAAAGGCCATATTGAGGAGTGGGTGGCCCTTCCGGCCTTCTCCGCTGTCCTGGTGGACTCCCCTCAGGGGAGAAAAACCACCTATGAGGCATCCTGCGAACCTTCGGAAGAACCGTTGAAAGGGGCGGGGCTACGATTTCCCGCCTGTCTGTGAAGAGAAATCGAGCTACAAATCACCTCTTCTGGTAAAATAACAATATTATAATAGTAATATAATTAAATAGTAGTAGTGCCGAGGGATTCTGCCCTAAAGTCCTTTTCAAGGATAGGACTTGCCTGCTCCTGTATTGAAGATAATACGGTACTAGCAAACATTGTTCCTGAGGAATAGTGGTTTAAAAGGGACAGAAGATGATTGCTGTGACATCTCTGAGGAAAAGCTGTGGGAGTCCTGAAGGAAAGAAAAATCCAGAAGGAATCGAATTTCCCCAGTGGGAATGTTTCTCAAAGGCATCCAACTCATTTTTTTTTTTAAAAAGCTACCTCAGGAATTGCAGAAGTGTGGGGAAATACAGATAGTCCTCAACTTACTATCACAACTGAGCCCAAAATTTGTTGCTATGGGGTCATTAAAAGATGATATGTATTTTGGTATAAACATCCTGTGGTGGGACAGTAACTAAAGACTTGGCAGTTATATTAAACAAATAATGTTTAAAAATGCCAAGGCAAATCGTTTAGGTTGCCAGCAAAGCCAATGATATGGTTACAAGTACCGGTAATACTTCAGAGATAGCAATAGCAGTAGACTTATATACCGCTTCATAGGCCTTTCAGGCCTCTCTAAGCGGTTTACAGAGAGTCAGCATATTGCCCCCAACAATCTGGGTCCTCATTTTACCCACCTCGGAAGGATGGAAGGCTGAGTCAACCCTGAGCCGGTGAGATTTGAACCGCTGACCTGCTGATCTAGCAGTAGCCTGCAGTGCTGCATTTAACCACTGCGCCACCTTGGCTCTTAAGTAGCCACAAGACTATTTCTGAAATGAAGACTGTACAAATTCTTTATTATTCAACAGGGAAACACTGAAATATCATTTTCTTGATAACTTAATTAGTTTCTGAAATAGGATTCTGATTTCTGATAGGATAAACATAAACAATTGGATAAATGAATATCAATATACATTCTTAAATTTTGTGATACTGATATTAAAAAATAATCCAGCCTAAAAATTATGGAGCAGAGCTATATAAAATGTATATTCTCTTTTAGGTGGATACATTATCTTAGGGATCTATTGAATTCAATTCTTAAATATCAACTCAATTGTTTCCTTTACTAATGATTTGTTCTTCATATGCTTGATTAGATGCTAACAAAAAAAAGTGTGAAAACCACTCTTGCCTATTCCAAATCTTTTCCTAAACAGCTGAATTGGATGATATTTTCTACCAAGGTAATTTATTTTTTCATGCTCAAGGGTTCCAGACACAAACCTATCCAAGCCCCCAATCATTTGAATGGCTGCTTTTGAACTTTGCCTATTTAATAGCTAATTAAGAAAATGAGCAGCCTTCGCATTGCATTTTCTTCCAGTGGCCTCTGAATATGGTTGATCAAAAGAGTTTCTCTTACATATCCAATTGTGGGTTATTATATTCAAAAAGAAATTGGACCATAAATTTAACACAACATTTTCTCAATAAATGTAGCAATAGCACTAGACTTACATACCCTCTATAGAGCTTTAATCTCCTTCATTTGGCCCATCTATTTTATTATTTCTCTTCCCCTTCCTTCACTCTTAAGTCATTTTTTAGTAATCATAATCCACCACATTTCCATTTTGACACTGTGATAAAAAATGTAACCACTGAAGTTCTTTCCACACTACAAGTCTGTATATGGGCCCACCTTCAAGTGGCTCTTTTTATGAGTTCACTTCTGAATAAAGCTCCTTTAGTGTTATATGCTGGTAGGTTGATTCTCCCTTGTGTGGTTCCTTTTATGAGAAGAGAGGGAATTGCTGTGTCTGAAACTCTTTCCACACTCCTGGCACTGATATGGTTTCTCGCCAGTGTGGATCCTCCTATGTGATTTAAGGGAACTGCTTACAGTGAAACTTTTTCCACAGTCCACACAATGATATGGTTTCTCACCAGAATGGATTCTCCTATGTGATATCAGGGAACTGCTTCTGTTAAAGCTCTTTTTACAGTCTGTGCATTTATATGGTTTCTCCCTTGAGTGGATTTTCTTGTGCATACTAAAATAACTGCCCTGTCTGAATCTCTTGCCACAATCCATGCATTGATACGGTTTCATCCCTGTATGGATCCTTTTATGGGAAGTAAGAGAAGTATTGTAGTTGAAACTCTTCCCACACTCCATGCATTTATATGGTTTCTCTCCCGTATGGATCCTTTTATGGATAGTAAAGGAACCACTGGCGGTGAAGCTCTTTCCACAATCTATGCATGTGTATGGCTTCTCCCCTGTGTGGATCGTTTTATGAGAAATGAGATCACTGCCTCTATTGAATCTCTTTCCACAAACCATACATTGATATGGTTTCGTTCCTGTATGGATTCTTTCATGGGAACGAAGGGAATTACTACGGTTGAAATACTTTCCACATTCCTTGCACTTATATGGTTTCTCCCCTGTATGAATTGTTAGATGAGACGTAAGGCTCCTACCGCAAATGTAGCTTTTTCCACACTCCATGCATTGGTATGGCTTCTTTCTGTGGACCCTTGCATGGGAAGTAAGACCACGTCTCATTGTAAAGCACTTTTCACACTCCATGCATTTATATGGTTTCTCTTCTGTATGGATCCTTTTATGGGAAGCAAGGTAACTCCTAATTGCAAAGCACTTTCCACATTCCATGCATTGATATGGTTTCTCCCCTGTATGTATTTTTTCATGGGAAGTAAGACGCCACTTCATTGGAAAGCTTTTTCCACACTCCACGCATTTAAACCTTTTCTCCTTTGTATTGATCCTTTTATGAGAAATGAGATCACTGTCTGTATCGAATCTCTTTTCACTCTGTAAGCATTGTTTTTGGAATATCTCTTTTTCAGTTTCAGTTCTTTTAAAAGAATTCACACTTGGTCTTTTATGATCCTCTGGTTCCTGCCTGTCACCTGTTCAGAATGAAAAGAAAGAACACAGAAAAAAATGAGTTATTTAAGTTCTAAGTCTTATTATTATTACTAGTATCTGTTTGAAACAATGTGAATCCACAGTTGCCTCTTTTTTAGCTGGTGTTAGTCTTCATATATACCACGTTCTTCCCTAGAATGTCATGATGTGTATGCATAGTACATTTTTGGATCCAAGCATTGCTGCATTATGCAGAATAGCAGAGTAACAGAGTTGGAAGGCACCTTGGAGGTCTTTTAGTCCAACCCCCTACTCAAGCAGGAAACCCTATACTATTTCAGACAAGTGGTTGTCCAATCTAATCTTCAAATGCAATTCACTGATCAAATTATTGTCAATGTGCAGATATTTTTTTAAGTGACATCCCTGACCTTTTGGAAAGTCACCCAGCTTACCTTTTATTATAATTATTTTGATTAAAATAGCCATCCATCAAACTTATGTGGCTCTAGATATAATACACATACAATTATTTCAGTTCTCTCCAGGAAAAGTACAGACATGAATGTCCTGTGAGAAATCGATAAGCTGCTTATCTCTTATTAAAATATATCTTCTCCAATAATTTGAACCCAGAGCAAAAGGGATTCCTTACCCACGGACTTCACATTCTTAGCATTTTCCAGCATGACCTCTCTATATAGGGATTTTTGGTCAAAATCCAGCAGAGCCCACTCCTCCTCAGAGAAAAACACTATTACATCTTCAAAGGAGACAAGAACCTAAAGTACAAAAGCATTCCTTGTTAATGTACAGTTCCAGAAAATATTTGCAAAATCTCTATCCTAATGACAAACTTTTGCTGATTCTGTTGGATCTTTAATCTTACTTAGTGATGGCAACCCTAACATCCTTCTTAGACAATTCCAGAGACAAGTGCAACTTGCACTCTAACATTCCCTTGGTCCTCCAAGTATTTAAGATATTTGTATTCCACATTTTAACCAATGCATTATGTTATTCATTAGGACACACTGTCTTCATTGGACAACTGGATGTGTCAGCCTCTGCTTCGCTTACTTGCTTTTGACTGCCATGGCAATGGGGGGGGGCATGGTATTTGGGATGGGAATAAATGGTACAGGAGGGATAATAAAAAAGGAAGTTTTGTTCTCACCATCTTCTGTGCATGCTGATGGCCGATGTTTGATCCTGGTCTAGGCCAACTGTCCTGCATACCAACCTGTTCTGCCCCCCCCCCCCTTCACGGCTCTTAACAAACGCAGGCAGGCAACTTAAAAGGAAGTCTTTCTTTATCAGTTCTCTGTTCAAACTGGCTTCGAGCCCAAAAATAACATAAATACAAGTCTCCGACAAGAATGCAAAACAAAGCAATGCACTTCTCCAGTGTAGCCATGAATCAGGGTTACAAGGAACAGAAAGCACTTATCCAAGTGTAACAAGCAATGTTGTACGAACCAAGAAACCCACGAAAGAACGTATGTTGACTCCTGCGACTGGGGCGTGGCAGCATCCGTCCTTTTATCTCCAAAACCCCACTAACGAGCCCCAGCTGCATCGTTAATCTTGCATTCCGAAAAGACTCACAGTGGACATCTGCTGAGTCACAACACCAACCTTATGATGCAACCCACATGACACCTAAGCGAGTTGCAGATTGGGCAATGGGGTGAGGGTTGTTGGAGGGAGGGGGCTGGGCAAATGTTTGATATGTATGATTTCACGCTTTTCTGACTCAGATCTTGCTTTACTTTGGTGCTATATATTCATAACTAGTAAAAGTACTTTTAATTCCTAAACAATGGAGTTGAGAGGTTTTGTTCTTGGTTACTGAAGGAGGCACGCCTGACAGGATGGACAATTGTTGGGAGAAGTCCTCCAGAAGTAATTTGAGATGTTATGAATGTACGAATGACTGTATATCAGATTAGTAGAAAGCTGCTGGGGCGGGGCTTGATGTCGTGATGACACGACATGCAATCTTGGGGCTCCAGGATTGCTGTCGATATCTCTGTTGCTGGACAGTCCTTTTTGGATCTAAACCTTTCTGAAGGAACGGTGATAGAGAAGAGGAGGTCTTGCTGATCTCAAGGACATTGCAAAGTCCCTGATCAATCCAGGAGAAAGCTCTTTTTACTGGCTACAAGAGAAGCAGTCAAAATGGCTGCAGAAGATTGGGACAGTCCCCTGAAATGGAAGCAGAAAAGGAGAGACTGTGTGTCAAAATGGTGAGAAAAATCCTTATTATTAGAGAAGAGAAAACCCAAAAGACTTAGTTAAAATAAAATTGAAGACAGAAGGAAGAAAGCAGCAACTTAACCCTGGTTTAAAACTATCGTGTTATCTTTTTTCCTTTAATTTTGTTTGTTTTCTATGGATGGACTTTTTACAAATGCCTCTTACTTTTAAACTGGACTGGTCTTTTTTTCCCCTTCTTCCTCTATATTTCTTCCATTTTTTGAATTTGTGGATTAAAAGTTTCTTTCCTCACAAGGCTCGGCTGGATCATAATCTTTAAACATTTTTTTTCCTTCTCTTCCGGAGTTCGGAGCTTAGAAAGAGAGGCAAAAACAGAGGGAAAGAATGTAACACTGCCATCTAGAGGCTAGAGGCTTGGCAACATACAAAGCTACTGGCTTTGTTTACAGAAAGGGTCAGTGGCTATACAGGTGTTTCTTTGAAGGAAAGAGAAAGCTTTGACCTGAAAAACTTTACTGAATTTGTTTGAAACCTAGCAAAAGCCTTGGATGTTTTAGTGGCCGTGTCTATAACCTGGAAAAATGGCCCAATATGAAGAAGAAAAGGGACTAATATTGCAAAGAATTATGCTAGAAATTCAAAAAGTCTTAATAATCACAGAGAGAATTGAAAAGAGACTTGAAGTTATAGATCAAAATACAGAAAGTATGGAGGGAAGAGTTGAGAATACTTATAAAACAATGATGAAATTTGAGGACAGAGTTCAAAAAAACCACAGAGAAATATGAAAGTGATAAGAAAATTGTTGACACTGACAGCAAATCGAGAGTGGAGAGAAATGATAAGTGCGAAATAAGGAAAGGAAAGATCGATGAACTGGAACTCTATCTCAGATATCAAAATATAGATGAAGAAAGGGGAGAAAATTTGGCAGAAACAATGAAAGTAATTTCGGCAGAAGCACCGATAACAAAAGTCAAGCTGATGAAAGGAACAGATAGAGGGTTTTGAATCTTTATAAGATATGCAATGAATAACAAGTTGTCAAGAGAAATCCACATAAGACTTATCAAGAAAACACTTAGAATACAGATTCTACAAATGGCAAGAGATATTGGACTGCACTATTTCTGGAAGGATACAGGATGATGAAATGAAATGTCACAGTAAAATTTAGTTAAATGCATTTAAATTTTGAGTACTATGTATAAGACAAAGTAATAATAGCTATAGCCAAATAAATGATTAAGAATGATAATAAAGCATTTATATATATACTAGATTGATAATATGAAATTTTATACAAACTGTAAGTGAGGATGATGGAGATGATGTTGAAAAACCTTTTTATAAAAGATAAATAATTCTATATAGAATAGAATATAAAGATGTAATATCATCTGATGATTTCAGGATGATGTAATGAAATGCCATAATATAAATTTACTTCAAACTTAATGTTTCACATAAAAAGGATGTAATAATAGCTATGCTTAATGGCTGTTTAACAATTATAACAATTTGTATACATGTATATTAGATTGATGATACTAATAATGGAAAAAACATGGAATTGAAAATTATTAGAGAATGTTATCAATGCTAAAATAATAGAATATTTAGAATAGGATATAAAAAATTCTTTATTATTGGACATATTGAAGATGATATAATAAATCATTATAATATAAATGGATACATATTTAGAATACCTTGTTTAAAATGGAGAAACAATAGTGATAATCAAACAAATGAAGTATAATAAAAATGTATACAAAGATATTTGATTGACAATATGTGAATTTTGATAAAGCTCAAATGATGACTATGGAAAGGACGCAGAAAGACCTTGTAACCAATCGACACACTGTATGCAGTTGAAGAGGTTTTTATGTTATATGTTTTGTATGTTTGTGTTTGTTTGAAAATAAAAATTTTATTTAAAAAAAAGATTACTGGAAAGCTGCTTATGCTTTGAAAAAACTGGTAAGAATAGAGCTAATAAACTAGCTATGGAAAAGATATTCAGATCACTCTGGAGAGAGTTGCATGTTCTTTGAATAAACCATGTGGCAGTTTGGGAGGTGGAATCTTCCTCCTACCTGAATTGGAAGTAGAACTGTTGTTTCTGCTTCATCATAAAAAGGAGACCTTTCCATTGGTACAGGTGCAATTGTTTCATTTTCTGAGAGAAATAAAGGCAGAGGAAACAAAACATGTTTTAAAAGAGCTGGAGAAAAAACATGTCCAAAGGCCAACAAATACACAGTATTAGTGTAAAAGAAATTTATGAATAAAAAGGGTTCAGATACTAGATACTCCTGAGGACTCCAATAAATCAAAAGGAACCTTCTTTTACCTGACCGTATCTTCTGAGATGAGTCTTCCTGAGAGATCCCTCCTAAGACCGGATCTTGAAGGAGATGTGGCACATTCTCTGGTGCTTTAGGTTGGGTGGCCACCTCCATGAAAGGCTCATGAACCTGAAATAGCAGTCAAAAGAAAGAGACCATTACTGGCCCTTGCCCAAACTCTATAACCCCACTGGAAAAGAAACATACCTGTACTTGGAAACTATCAGGCAAGCTAGGATAGAATCACCTATCTAATGAAGACATGATTTTATTAAAATTGTTCTGATTATATTAGAATGGAAATATGTAAGAATTCATTCATGTTCATCTCACCTGTTGCTTTCTCTGTAATGTCTGCTCCACATCACTCTGGAGCAAGTCTTCAATCAGGGTCATTGCCTGGGAGATGGTCTCTGCTCTACA
Source organism: Thamnophis sirtalis (assembly GCF_051295495.1). Classification (NCBI taxonomy): domain Eukaryota; kingdom Metazoa; phylum Chordata; class Lepidosauria; order Squamata; family Natricidae; genus Thamnophis; species Thamnophis sirtalis. The sequence continues at coordinate 10,224,553 of NW_028261383.1, forward strand.
CTTCCAGACCCAACCCTCCATCTCTGGGGGCAGGATACCCAGGGACTGTTGCAGGGCCACCAAGTCCAGCCTCTGAGCTTTCATGCTGTCCTCTTCTCTCAGCCATTGACCATAAAAATGGTGGAGTCGGCTGCATACTTCTTGGAGTCCCTCAACATCCTGATAACAGAGCTCCCTGAAAGGGCAACAATGGACAAAGCAATGGGTGGCTGCTTCTTTCAGAATGTTCTGCCTGGTTCTTGCTGATTGTCCAAATAAATCCAAAGGCTCTTCTAAATCTACAAAGCCATTTTCATTTATGGGAGCAGAATGGGAAGGAGAGCCCCCTTCAGATCTCTTCAAGGATGAGTAATTTCTCCCCTCCATGACTGGATTCTATAGGAAGTATCTTCAGTTTCCAGGCTAAAAATGAAAATGAGCAGAAACCTATAATCTAAACACTTGACAAGAACTTTCTTTCATTATTAAATATGTTTGCAATCTACATTCCTAAATCCACAAGAGTTGACTCTGGGTGGTTTGCAAAGAGAAGCACCGAAGTATAAAACACATCAAAATTTTGAAGAGACAATTAAAAAAAAAAAGTTTTTGCACTCTGCAGACCTCCCAAAAACGGGCCTTTTTTTTTTTTTTTGCATGCATAGCCTTTAGGAGGCTTGTAGAGTGCTGCTGGGGGGCAAAAAGGAGCAAAAGATGGTCTGTTTTTTGGGAAATGGGCCCGTTTTTTATCAAAAAAAAAAGGCATGCATAGCCTTTAGGAAGTTTATAGAGTGTTCCTGGGGGCTGGGGCATAAACGAGCAAATAACAGCCCATTTTTTTGCTCTTTTTTGCCCTTCCCAGCCCCCAGGAGCACCCTGGAAGCATCCTAAAGGCTATGCACAGCCATTTTTGGCAAAGGAGGCAGGGTTTCAGGAGGCCAAAAATGCTGTATTCTGGGTATAAGATGCACCCAGATTTTCACCCTTTTTTTTTTGAGGGAAAAAGGTGCATCTTATACTTGGAAAAATATGGTAATAACAAAAACAGCATATCACAATATTAACGAAAGATAGTTGCAAAGGGATAGCAAAATTCTTATTCATTAGACACAATATATGTCACTTCCACCACAGGTACACATAGGAACAGAATAGAATAACAGTTGGAAGGGACCTTAGAGGTCTTCTAGCCCAACCCTGTTTAGGCAGGAAAACCTATACCATTTCAGATAAATGGTTGACCAATCGCCTAAAAACCTTCCAGTGTTGGAAGAAATGTCCTTCTGGGTTCAGTTCCAAGTGGGGAGGAAGACACTGGAAACATGGTGGCTGTTTGAAAGAAGGTTTTAATGGTGGACAGGATCACATGCTTCAAGATCTTGAAGAAAAGAGCGAGGAGATGCTGAGATCCCTGGGTTTTATGCTCTCTGGGCTTTTGAATTTGAGCTTGTACTCTGACTGGTTGTCAGACTCCAATGGGCCATGCAGGGGCAACTCTCTAGGCTGTCTTTTGTGCCCCAAGCTTGATTGAGCCTTGCTGGCTGCTGTAATCTTCCCAGGTGCCATGTGGTGAGTTTCTGTTGCTAGATGGGTCCTATTATGGCTCTGCCTGAAGGAGGTAGATCTTTGTTATGTAGAATAGACTGATCCAGGCCTTAAAGGCCCATTGACAAAGGTCGAGTGGGGGGGGGGGCTATTAAGATTGAGTCTGTTTCCTGCCTACAAACATTTCTCCATTTCTCATCCTAGGAAATTCAATATTCTGCCTTTTTAATATTACCTAGGATATTTCATTCTTCTAGGAGAGGGGTGGGTGCTAACTTCCTACACAGTGGTGGAGCATTCTGGAGGCAAGTCGTTCCACTGGTTAAATATTCTGTCAGGAAATTTCTCCTTCATTCTGGGTAACTTATGTCCTTGATTAGTTTCCATCCATTGCTTCTTGTCCTGCCTTCAGGTGCTTTGGAGAATAACTTGACTTCCTGGCGGCTGCTGAGATATTGGGATATCAGAAAGCATGTGCAAGTCTCTCTTGAAAGTTTAGAACCCTTGTGTTTTGGGATTTCCTTTTCCTTTTACAAATAGGTGCCACCTCAGCTATCAGGGGAATATTGACCAGGGATCAGCTTGGACCTTCTGCAGAAGGCAATATTTTCTTGCCTCCAGTCCAGGAAGCCCTGATCATCTGACGTGCAAATGCTTCAGATGCAGTACCCAGACACCCAGCCTTGACCTTACCTGGTTCCTCCGGAGCTGAGTTTGTGCAAAATTCAATTTTCACCCAGAAATAGACCTTGCAGAAATAGACACCCTCCGCACTGTGTAAAAAGTGAAGCAGATGAGTGGAAGTGAAGCAGATGAGTGGAAGTGCCGTAGCTGGAATCTTGGGAGGGTTTAAGTTAGCCTAGTCATAGTGGATCAAAGAAGCTCTCTCGGGATCTAGGTCCAGGAAGGAGGTGCTTCCCAAGCCAGGCTGCTGTGTGGATGGATGGACGGATGGAAGAAAGAAAGGAAGGAAGGAATTTATTGATTTCTCGCCCAGACTTGGTGCAAGAAGAAAAGCGCGCAAGGGAGCATTTGTGAAAGGATGTTCCGCGTTCGTTTCCAAGGTTCGATCCGGCGTTTGGAGAGAATGCCGGTGCTGGAAAGCGGCGTGAGAAACGTCACTTCCTGCTCTCTCCTGCAAACACCGGGCAAGATGCTTTCGGGAGCAAAAGCTATTCTCTGCGAAATCCAGTTTTTTTTTTGTCTCTGTGTGTATAGAGTGCGCCCCCTATGGGATGCTGAGTGTGACACTGGACGAGAAATGAGTTGGGAACCCAGGGCCCTGCTCAAGCAGGAGATCCTATACTATTTCAGACAAGTGACTGTCCAGTCTCTTCTTAAAAACCTTCAGTGATGAAGCACTCACAACGTCTGAAGGCTAGCTGTTCCATTGGTTAATTTTCCTCACTGTTAGGAACTTTCTCCTCAATTCCAGGTTGCTTGTCTTCTTGATGGATGGCATGGGTGGCTCTTCTCTCCATGTGAGACTCGGTTGGAAAACCATCCCCAGTATACCATCATCCCCAGCCCTCCCTCTACTCCAAGGTCAAATCAGGTCTGGAAACCACATGGAAATCCTTAAAATCCTCACCCTTAAAACCCAAATGAAGGTGATGACTTACCTCTCTCCATATTTTCATTTGTAATACTGAGTTGAAAATGAACAATTGAGCAGGAGATGAACTCCAAATCTTTGTTGGAATGATAGCTGAATTATTAGACAAACGATGGAAAAACAGGTTTAGCTCCTTTTCAAAAGATTCTACTGTCCTTACTGAGAATTAAAATTTTTATACGTGCAATTTTTCCACATTGCCTTTTCCTCAAGAATATCACTTCTCCGAACCTTTTCTGCCCACACAGCACTGACCCATAAACCATGGTTTAAAATATTCACCAACTTATGACCACAATGAAGCCCAAATTTTTCATTGCAAACCAAGACACTTGTGAATTCTGTCCTACTTTATTACCTTTCTTGCCACAGTTGTTAAATGAATCACTGCAGTTATTAGTAATATAATAAGTGAATCTGGCTTCCCCATTGATTTTCCTTGTCAGGTCGCAAAAAGTGATCACATGACCACAGGGATGCTGCAGTGATTGTGTGGAAAATGGTCATAAACCACTTTTTTCAGTGCCATTGTAACTTTGAAGTCACTAAATGAATTATTGTAAATTGAGGACTACCTGTAAATCTTGATTCTCATGACAATATTAAGCCACAATGGGATCATTTAATACAAAGAATGCATTAAATAATGCCTTACTAGTAAATCATGGTTAAGGGAACTCTGGGCCCAGGGAGAAATTCTGAAGAATATTTACCAAAATAAAGATTTAGAGTTTAAGATAGAATAACAGAGTGGAAGGCACCTTGGAAGTCTTCTAGTCCAACCTCCTGTTAGGCAGGAAACCTAATACTATTTCAGACAAATGATTGTCCAATTTCTCCTTTAAAATCTCCAGTGTTGGAGCACCCACAACTTCTGGAGGCAAGTCATTCCACTGATTAATTGTCCTATCAGATAACATCTCCTTATTTCTAATGAGGTTCTTTCCTTGATGTTTCCATCCATTACTACTTCTTCTGCCCACAGGTTGACCCTTTTTTATGGAGATGGTTGTCCAGAGGGCAGTTGAGGGCAGTTGAGGGCAATTGTGGATGTTGGCCAAGAGCCAGTCTGTGGTTTCATCTTAAGGGAACCCCTGAAGTCCCATGACTCTCTGAAACTTCCCACTTCAACTGCTATTGTGACATTTGGAATATTCAGGAAGGGGAATGTTTGAAGGGATGGAGCTAACAGTTCCTCTCTGCTTGTGGAGAACATCTAACGTACAAAAAAAGGAATACTGTACATCTAGTAAAACACTCCAGTAATCCTGTGTGACTCTCCCCAAGAGAACTTTTCAGCTTTTGTACTGAAGATATTAAGAAACACTTTTGTTGAGCAACAGCCTCTGATCTGAGGGGATAAAAGATGGGTTTCTCTGGCATCCAGTGTGTGGCTGTGTGAAGTTATGGAAGAGCAATATGGAGGTCCTGCGAGGGGTGGGGGGAATACTGAAGTAAATCATGTTGCTAAATGAAAAAGTTACCAAATAACCAACTTTTATCACAACAAAATTGCCTCAGGAAACAGAAAAGTGAAGAAACTGTGATGGCAATTTCCTCTGTGAGCAAAGTCGAATTCATTTAATGAGAGAAAACAGCTACGTAAATATAGGAGCAGTTTAATAAAGGAATTTGAGGAGAAACATCCATAGGAGGAGGTGTTAAATACAGAATTAACAATGATCTTCATAAAGTATGAAATTAAGACAAGATTAAACCTAAAGAACTTGCAAGATGGGATCAGTGTAAATTTTCAATGGAAGACCAAAGAAGCCCATATTGAATGAAGATCAGAGATTGATGACAATCATAGCATTTTCTTACAAATGCTATGAAGCACATTGCTGTAGGAACGACTTTCTTTGTTCGGTTCTGGATCTCCTTCATTGGACCCTAACATTAGGGTAAGTAAGAGCCGAGGTGGTGCAGTTGTTAGAGTGCTGTACTGCAGCCACTTCAGCTGACTGTTATCTGCAGTTCGGCTGTTCAAATCTCACCAGCTCAGGGTTGACTCAGCCTTCCATCCTTCCGAGGTGGGTAAAATGAGGACCCAGATTGTTGTTGGGGGCAATATGCTGACTCTGTAAACCTCTTAGAGAGGGCTGAAAGCCCTATGAAGTGGTATATAAGTCTAACTGCTATTGCTATTGCTATTTTGTGAGGCTTTTTTTCACGTCACTTTTCAGAGATTTTATATACCTCAATCAAGTCCCCCAGCCTGCTGCCTTTTAAAAATTATTCCTTAACATTCTCAAACATTTTATCCATTTTCATAGAGGGGTTCAAGACTTACCACTCCTACAACGCTTTTGACTAGGCTCTTGTAATAATTTCCTCAATCTCAAAAATATCTGTGCTTTCCTCATCTACAGTACTCTTCCTCTTCCCTTCTTTTCATTATATCCTTCTCTCTTTGCATTCCATTTAGGAGTTTTCATGTATTAAGATTATATTCACCGCCATGCTTTGAAATGTCATGTTCTTCCTATTCACTGCATACTTTGTGCATTTGTAGAGACCCTGAAATTGATAATTTCCCCCCCATATTTGCATGAGATATCCCTCTATCTGTCATACCCTTACTTGCCCCACTATTTGACACCATTGGCAACAGGAAGGGCATCCAGCCATTAAACACTGCTAGCTCCATTCAGTTGCCCTGATTCCACCCTGCAAGAGATTATGGGGTCGTTAAATGATGATATTTTGGGATAGGCGAGGTTGCCCTCTTTCCCCCATTCATTGAAAACAGGTCTTCAGGTCTCCTCTTCAGGTGAGGCTTTCAAAGCACCTTTCAAATATGCACCCTAATTCTTGGGAGATGTAGCATATCATTACCAATAAACAAAAATATTTGTAGGGTTGAAATGAGGGGTCCTTGGTGCTCTCTGAAATGGGTTGTATTTTTGCAAATGGTTCATTACCCAAACAAGCTACTAGTAACAGACTAGTAAACTTGTCTGCAAGAAAACACTCAAACTCAAGAAAGACCAAGATAGCATATTATTGCCTGCACCTCACGATTGAAGAATCCAAACTATATTGTACATGTATCAACTTGGTTACCACCTCAATCACATAAGTAACAGTAGTGTGGTCGATAACTTCCTAGTACTGGTATGTAGTCTGCTTTTTGTATCCAGTATTATTTCTCTTTCTGATCCATATCCTTCAAACTAAGGTAATAATTTTACCTGAAGCTCTTTCCAATCTATATGTATGTAGGGTTTCTTAATAATGCAGATTCCTTATGGTAAGCTGATCATTTTGAGTTTAGCTCTTTTTATATTCTTACAGGATTCCCTACTATGGGAATTCTTTGGGATCTAAGAGTACTGGAGAAAGTACTTATTGACAGAAGAGTGGGAAAGAAGAAGAGAGACAAAGAAAAAGAGGGTGAGAGAGACAGAAAGAGACAAAGAGGAGAGAGAAGGGAGAAGGAGAAAGTGACAGAAGAATGGAAAAGGAGAGACAGAGAGACAAAGAGAAAGAGGATGAGAGAGAGAGAGAAAAGAGGAAAAGGACAGAGTAAGAGAGAACATCTCATTTCAACCCTGAGGTGCAAATATTATCTTTGATGGGTAATTTTATTTGTCCATACTCTCATTTCTCAAGTTCATCAAGAATTCCCTTCTTTTTATTGAATTTATCACAATATCTTGAGAACAACTTTTTCAGCATAGCTTTACAGCTATTTAAAATATATAGTAATTTAGGTCAGGTTTTCAGAACATTAGTCTACTATTAATAAGTCACTAAGTGCAAAGAAACAGAATTCAGAAAGTTGGCTTCCCTTTTTGTAATTGCCTATTGCCTGCTTAATTTTCTACCTACATTTTTGATAACTGATATTCACTGTTGACTCAAGAAGCCCATCATAGAAAGAAACGCTCCCTATAAACTTTGTTGGGTTTCCATGGAATGAAGTTTGATCTTTTTCTCAACCATACATAGCATATTCTTTCTAAGGAGGATATAATCAAGATAGTCCATAATTGCCTATCAATCTAACAGTATGGCGATTGACAATCTCTTTATATTTCAACTCTCTTTCAGTCTTAAAGGTTTGGTGAGGAGAAATCCAAAAATTCTTTTAAAGAGGAAAAAAAATGCTTGCACAATTGCACCCATTGAGACATGTATATATACACAACACAGAGAGAAACAAACTTAACAAAGTGCTAAGTCTGCCCATCAACTAACTCTCTCTCTGGTGTGTATCCCTCCTTCCTTCAGCCCAACACTCTCACTGGCATCCCAGCCAGACGAGAGGGACTGCAGAGGGTCTCGAGTCGAGGGCAGCGAGTCATTCAATGGGAAAGTTGACTCTTGGAAGGAATGACCCGGCTTGGTTCCCGCTTTTGATCTGCTGCCCAATGACCAAACAGAGAAGCGAAGAGGCAGGAGAGACGAAGCGGGAGCCAAGCCGGGTCATTCCTTCCAAGAGGCAACTTTCCCATTGAATGACTCGCTGCCCTAGACTCAAGGAGACCTTCTGCAGTCCCTCTCGTCTGGCCGGGATGCCAGCGAGAGTGTTGGGCTGAAGGAAGGAGGGATACGCTCTCTCTCTGGCAAATCCGAGCAGCCGCTGCTGGGAGCCCGTCCCATGCCTTCTCCCAACCCCCACACCTCTTCTCTCAGCTACTTTCTGCCTTGTGGACCTAAAACTGATTGCTGTCTCCAGGCTGGCTTTCCTTTCCTATTATTGTGGAAGGCGTCTCACAAGAACCACTGCGCGGCAGTTGGAAACTGCTGCGCGGTGTTTTGTTGCCAAGTGCGCAGCCGCTCAGCTTAGAGGGAACATTGGTAGATTGTGGAATGGGGTGGAGCATGAGGACTGAAGAAAATTGAAAGTGATATGATGCAAGCAAAAAACAAACAGAGAAAGAAAAATGCATATTAAATTTTAAGATGGAGTACGTGATCACTTTGTCAGTAAGGTTTTTCTTGATTCATTGACTTTTTAAAGCCTATAAACCAAAAGTTGAGATTGCAAAGGAATTCCTCCTTCAAATTCCACTTGAAAGCACCCACGGTGTTCCATTTGCCTCAGTCATTACAACAGAAAGAACAGGCATTGCACTTCAAGAATTTTAATTTTTCCTTGATCAACTCTCCCATCCTCCACAACATTTAAATTATGTACACTATCAAGAGTTCTTTACCAATAATAGTAGTAAAATTTACAAATGCATTTGAAAAACTTGCCCCACAAGAAAATTTCTTTTTTTTTTTTTTAAGATACTTCCACATTTCTCTTCCAGAGCTTTGGGAACTTTGAATTAAAAGCAAATTATGGACAAAGATAAGCAGGCAGCACAACACTGATTTATTAAAAATGACTGTTTAAAACAGGGGTCCCCCACCCCAGGGGCTGGCTTAGAATCAGATTGCACAAGCGGCAGGTGAGATGTGCGCAGAGCTTCTTGCATGCAAGTGGCTTGCACTCACACGTATAATTCTACTTGCATGAGTGGTGGGCACTTGTGCTTGAATGCAAAGCTCCACTTGCACAAATGGAGCTGTGTGTGTGCCTGTTACTCGCACGGAACCATTCCCTCCCCCCCCCCATGCTGGGTTGAGACGGAAAGTTTGGGGATCACTGATGTAAAGTGACAGTATGGAGATATTTAAAAAAACAAAACCTACCACTAACCAACAAATCAGCTGTAGTATTAACTATAATGATGGGGTTTTTTTCCCCAAAGTTAATTTGGTCACTAGTTAGGTACCCAATTAAAAACACAAATACATATATTGGAAGGAATTTTCTGCCACATTTGGAGCAAAGGAATCTTGGCCTACCATGCTGAATCCAGGTTGGCCAGAGAAAAATTGATCCTTAATTATTTACATCTCTTTCCACTGAATTCATGGAATCTCTTAAAATGAAGCACTATGTGATCACTGGAAATCCCCACCCCCACCCCTTTCAGGCCATATTACAATTTAATACGATTCTTCCTATCTACACTCTACAATTTAATATGATTCTCCCCTATCTACATTCCCTGATGTGATGCAAGACTTTTGCTTGGGCTGAAGGTTGTTTTGAGATATGGGACTATTTGCATTGTTTCTCACTTCGGTGAATTGTCGGATGCAATTTTAAGCTGGGATATTTCCGTGCATAAAACATGCAGTCGTCCTCTGTTGGAATTCAACCTTTTAAGACTATCAGTGAAATTCATCTCAAACACTAAGCACTTTTACAAGATATAGTTAATTTTGTATTTTGAGGCAAGCAGAAAGAACTGTGTCGAACTGGGTTTCAAGGGCCAGATCAGCACTGTAGTTCTCTGTGGGCTTGGGGGGGGGGGAGGGAGATGGGACAGATGCCTCCTGCACCACCCTGCCAACCAAAACGGGGCACCAGGGGTAGGTGGGCGGGAACGCACAGCCCCCAGCGCCCCATTTTTGGCCTGGACAACCTCCTGTAGCACTTTGACAGCCAAAACGGGGCACAGGGAAGCTGCACGTACCCAACCCGTTTTGGCTGCCAGAGGCACTGCTCCTTTGCTATTTCCAGGCCGGCCCCATGGGCCAGATTTAAGCAACCCGCAGGTCAGATCCAGCCCACGGATCTTGAGTTTGACACCCTGGATCTAGATGGTAATCATGGCTGTGTGATGTAAGCCGGGTTTTTTTTAATGTGATTCCTGTTCAGCACAGGTTAAAAAAAAACAGGGATTCAATCACATGGCCATGGCCCTCATCTTGACTTTTTAAAATCCCATCTTGTAAACACCCCTGGATAGAAGATGTGAAAAGCAGGATCCCACATCCAACAATATCTTTTCTGCACGATCTTCTTACAGGTTGCGCGTTGACTTTAAACTCGTTCCTTGGGAGCACTAGAGTTTTCTTCCCCTGCATGAACTCTCTGATGCAGTTTAAGGTCTGAGCTGTTACTGAATTGTTTTCCACACTCGGAACATTTATATGGTTTATCTCCTGTGTGGATTTTTTGATGCGATTTGAGATTCATGCTGTACCTGAACGTCATTCCGCAGTCAGAACATTTATACGGTTTCTCCCCCGTGTGAATTCTTTGATGGGTCTTCAGATTCACGCTGTGAGTAAAATTCTTTCCACACTCTGAACACTTAAAGGGTTTCTCTCCCGTGTGGATTTTCTGGTGCGACTTCAGGTACATGCTGTGAGTGAAACACTTCCCACATTTGGAACATTTGTACGGTTCCTCCCCAGAGTGGATTTTTTGATGTGATTTGAGATTCATGCTGTAGCTGAAATTCATTCCGCATTCCAAACAATTATACGGTTTCTCTCCCGTGTGGATTCGCTGATGTGATTTCAGGTTCATGTTGTACCGGAAATTCTTCCCACACTCAGAACATTTGTATGGCTTCTCACCCGTGTGCATCTTTTGATGTGACTTCAGGTTTGTGAAGTTCTTTCCGCACTCTAAGCATTTATAGGTTTTATCTCCTGAATGTGCTCTCTGCGGTTTAGGAAGGCTTACCCGCTCACTTAAGCCACCTCCAAACTCAAGGGATTTCGGTGGTTTTTCTCTACTATGGCTCGTATTTTTCATTTCTTCGTTACAATCTTCTAATTTTGGAATTTGAGAGAAGTCAGCCTCTTCAAAAGGGACAGCTTTCTCTCCCCATTTCTGTTTTTCTTCAGACTTTGATTTGTCCTGTTTACTGCTCTTTCCATCTGAATGATTCAATAAGAAGAATGTAATCAGAGAAAACTTTACCCTCAATCCTGGAAGAGCTCTTAGATTCAAAGAAGAGATGGTGCCTGGACAATATCTTCAACCAAAATGATACTTAAACACATTACAACTAAATCTTATGTTTGTGCAGACAATATGGTTTGTAAACTATGATTTATGCCTTCACAGTTTATAACTCTGGGTTATTCTTTAAACCATCCCAAAATAAATGCAAAGTGACTTGGCATAAACACTGAAACGATGCAACATACAAACCAAAAGTTAGTTTGTTTAGTTTGGGCATACTGGGCTTTGTAAATCCAGCTTATTATAATTTATTCAGCAAACGTGGCTAAGCAAACCATGGCTTAGTGCAATGTGTGAACCCATGACTCTGAATGCTTACCTGCTGGTCTTTCTTCTTCTTGCAAATCCTTGACAGGTGAATCCTCAGTAACTTCCTGCCATGATGTGAATTTAGTTTGGGGCACTGAAACAAAGTACCAAGAAAATAATAATAATAAAAAATTAATGCAGGAGCATTTTATGGTATTAAGCTATTATAGCTGTAAATTTGGACCATTGCTTAATTAAAGTTAAAACACGAATGGCAAGTATTTGTAGTTCTTACACACAGAAGAGCAACAATAGAATAGAATAGAATAAGGGACCTTCCAGAGTTGGAAGGTTAGCTAGACAGTTTGAAGATTCCTACCGTGTTTCCCTGAAAATAAGACAGGGTCTTATTTTCCTCTGACCGCCAAAATAAGCACTTGGCCTTATTTTTGGGGAGATCTTATTATTTTTGAGGTACAAGAGGCGGCGAGTGTGGTCACCTCATGGCTGCTGCTATGTTGCAACATTTTTGGGGAGGTCTTATTTTAGTGCATGAGTTTAAAAGCTCAATTGGGCTTATTATCCCGGGAAGTCTTATTTTCAGGGAAATAGGGTATGGAAGACACACAGCCAATCTTGGACAAGGAGCCTGGCAGTTAGCATGAATTAAGTTAGTGTTGGTGCTTATTTATTTCTATTCCACCTTTATTATTTTTGCAAATAATTTAGGGTGGCAAGCATATCCAATATATCTCCCTTCTCCTATTTGGTGTGGGGTTTGGTCTCTGTTTATATACAGTAGCTTACTTTGCCAGAGTTAATGGGGTAAATAAACAGGGAGCAAGTTTTACATACATTAGCTCTGATGATGTTACTAAGTTGGGTGTTCTGACCCGTACCTTGTCCCTTCAGAAACTAAAGCCAAACAGAACGTTGAAAGGAATGTTTTTATCAGTCCCGGTTCTTGCTGGCTGCGAGCCCAAAATAAACACAGAGAAATGCTCTGGCAAAAGTCCTAATTCATAAACTGCTACAAAACAGGATTATATAAATCAAGTCACTTATCCAAGTGATTTTTCTCGATGGTTGCACATAAATGGAGAACTTGACTAGAACAGAAACGGAACAGAACGTTGGCTTCTGCAACCAGGGTGTGGCACCATCAGTCTTTTATCTGCAGGAGGAGATCCTAACGAGCAACAGCTGCTTGTTATCATCTCCTGTGAGTCCTCAATTGTTTCTTACGGTCAGCCCTTCTCCTGCGTGCATCCCGAAACAACTCACAGGAGGTTTCTGTGTCAGCCTCTCTCACTAATCCAAGGCTCAGTCATTACCTGGAGACCAACTAGTCTCTCTGAGCTCTGCTCGGAGTCAGAACCCTGTCCAGGGCCCTCTGCCTCCTCCAAGCCTGACTCATAGGGCCCCTCGCTGTCAGAGTCTGATAGCAGCTCCAAAGGCTCCTGCCGAGCCATAACAGTTGGGCATTGAAACATCTGCCAGAACACTTAGATCCCCACTTCACACTTCAGTTTCACACTGAGGAAAATATCCTGATGGAATCAGTTAATTCCCATCAAAACTCCCGTCTCTCTCTCCAATATCTATGTCTTCATAACAGAAGATTTTAACATTTGTAAAAGAAGATACTAGAAGAATTGAGATGCCATAACCAATCACCTCAACCTAATTTTTATTTTTAAAATTTTATTTATTTTATGCCTTCATTATTTTCATAAATAATAAAATATATGTAATACTCTGTCCTCCTCCTATTTTCCCCATAACAACAACCCTGTAAGGTCAGTTGGGGGGGGGGGGAGAGAGAGAATCACTGGCTCAAAGTCATCCAGCCTGCTTTCATGCCTATGGCAGGACTGAACTCAGTTTCCCAGTTTCTAATTTGGTAGAATTTAGCCACTAGACCAAACTGACTTTCGAGGTTCAAGGTTCATTTTATTTATATGCCGCCCAGCGGGACTCAGGGCGGCCCACAAACCCAAAGAAGGGAAACACAAGAACTACAACAAAAAGTACAGGGAATTTAAAACAACCAACAGCCCACGATTCGAAAGGGGAAGGGAACTCATCGACCCCAGGCCTGCCGACACAGCCAGGTTTTAACGGCTTTTCGGAAGGCCTGGAAAGAGGTGAGGGTCCGAATCTCTGCGGGGAGCTCGTTCCAAAGGGCCGGAGCCACCACAGAGAAGGCCCTCCCCCGGGTGCCAGATGCCATTGGCTAGTAGACGGAACCCGGAGGAGGCCTAATCTGTGTGATCTAATGGGTCTTTGGGAGGTAATTGGCACTGTTTCCACTGCCTCCCATACTCTGGCACAATGCACATGGATGAGCTACTGCTGTTCTCTAAGACTCACCCACAGAGCAGCGATTAGCACAATGGATGGCAGTCATTTCTGATTTCTCATTGTAGCCAAGATGAAAACTTACCCAAAGAGGGCACCGCCCCATAATCCTCTGTAGTGTCCATCTGGTTTGGATCTAATGGAGTCCTTTCCTCCATAGTCACTTTGTTAACAGGCCCTGAGCCCTGAAAGAAAAAGAAAACATGTTATTCTACAAGCCAACATTTTCTCAGTTGCCTTCAAACTTCTTAACAGAGAGAAAGCTAATACATCATGCAAAGCCAAAATATTGGTTCTTTTGTTTAATGCAAGGCAAGGCAAGAGGAATTTGTTGAACACCTGACAAAACTGCTCAGATTCCTTCCCAGTTGGAACCCGTGGGTGTTACAGGTCCATCAGAGCAGGGGTCCCCAACCCTTAGTTTGTGGACCGACTCTGGTCCTGGACATGCCAGCAACTGAGCTCTATGCAAACTAGTGAAGCCCAATCCGCAGTATGCAGGCAGCATGCAAAACCACGCTTTGTCCAGTCCATGGAAAAACCTTTCTTCATGGAACCTGTCTCTGGTGCCCAAAAGGTTAGAGGCTGCTGCATTAGATATACCAGGGGAATAGTCTTACTCAGTTATTTGTGAATGGTTCGAGCCTGTTGAACCTGATGAAGTGGATACGGTCAAAAATGTTGTTGATACAACCACCTTAGGTCCCATCCATCTTGCCTGGTGAAAGCTTCCAAGATGGTGACCACCAAGTAGTGATAAATTCTTCACTGCGGGAAAAGGCGTTTCCCAGACTTTTGATGAGAGCCCAGTTCACCCTCTCCTCAAAAAAACATCTCTTGATTCCACCAGTCTGGACAGTTTTCGTCAAGTCTCCCACCTTCCCTTTCCTGGGAAGATGATAGAATTCAGAAGGTTCTGAATGAAATGGAATATCTTGACCCCCTTCCAGTCAGGATTCAAGCCCGATTATGAGATAGAAATATCCAGAAGGTGCTTTTTCAAGAGGCAACTGGATCTTCTTTAAATGTCTATTGAGATTCTCAGTCTTGTCCCAAAGGTGCTTTTTCAAGAGGCAACTGGACTTTCTGGTTTTTCTTTGAAGACGTTTTTTTCTTTCTGGTTTTTCTTTGAAATCATCCACCAACATGGGAAGAGGTACCACCAGCGTGCTGATGATATTCAACTTTATATCTCCAATCCCATGACTCAAGTAATGCTGTTGCTGCCCTCTTGCAGTGCTTGGAGGCTATGGGGTTCTGGATGGAGAACAGCAGGCTTGGGCTCAGAGCTGAAGAAGCTTCTTGGATGAGAAGCAAAATGTCTTTAAAGTAGAAACCAGAAAGTCCAGTTGAAAAAGCACCTTTGAGACAACAATGGCCTAGATGACAGAATCTCCATAGACTGGTAGCACTTGTTGATGATCTCTGATGAGAGCAAGATCAATGTAGTGTATTCATCCTTGCTCTCCATCTGAGTGTTTTAATACTATTGACCATGGTATGCTTTTGAATTTGGGGCTGAGCAGTGCCATCTTGCACTGATTTGGCGCCTTTCTACAAGGCAGGTCCAAATCATTGTTGATAGAGTAAGAGGTCTAGTCAAGAGCCGCTCATCTGTGGATTGTTGCAGGGCTTGGTACTCTCCCCACTCCTTTTAATATCTACATGAAGCCACTGGGGTGAAATCATCCACCAACGCAGGATGAAGTACTATCAGTGTGCTGATCATACTCAACAATCTGTTGATGATAATCAAAGGTGTTGAGACTCTAGAAAGAGTGCACAGAAGAGCAACCAATATGATTAGGGAAGTGGAGGTTAAAACATGCAAAACGGTTGCAGGGACTGGGCATGGCTAGTCTAGTGAACAGAAGGATTAGGTGAGACATGATATAACAGTATTCCAATATTTGAGGGGCTGTAGAGAGGAGGGGTTCAACCTATTTTCCAAAGCATCTGAAGGCCAGACAAGGAACAATGGATGGAAACTGAACAAGGAGAGATTCAACCTAAAAATAAGTAGAAATTTTCTGACAGTGAAAACAATCAACCCATGGAGCAGAAGTTGCCTTCAGAAATTGTGGTAGCTTCATCACTGGAAGCTTTCAAGAAGAGACTGGACAGCCATGTGTCAGAAATGGTGGAGGGTCTCCTGCTCGAGCAGGGGGCCAGACTAGAAGTCCTACAAAGTCCCTTCCAACTCTTGTTCTATTCCATTTTTCAGAATTTTATATCTACATTCCCCATAACTCAAGTTATGATGCTGTTGTTGACCTCTTACAATGCTTGGAGGCTATGGTGGTCTGGATGGGGAACAACAAATTTGTAAAAGGACAAGGTGGTTTCTTCGGCAAGCTCTGTTTTTTATTCTCTATGCATCATGTATGAAGGGGACAAAACTTGTGCTGGAAAGGGATAGCCCTGTTTCTGTCATTCTGATGAAAGCCACCACCCCTCCAATCCTGCAGACACCTTTACCCCTGAGCTTCCCTGTGCAGTCCTTGTCTTACCTGACCTGCCTGCAGAGAAGCGGTTCCTCTCCCACCGTCAACGGCCACTTGATTTTCTGTAGGTAAAACAAAGACAAGATTTTACACTTTGTATCTTTCACACAGGATCATGAGGAAAGGTGAACTGGGTATGTCTAGTTTAAGAGAAAGAAGGACTAGGAGAGACATGATAGCAGTGTTCCAATATCTCAGGGGTTGCCCCAAAGAAGAGGGAGTCAAACTATTCTCCAAGGCCCCTGTGGGTAGAACAAGAAGCAATGGATGGAAACTAATCAAGGAGAGAAGCAACTTAGAACTGAGGAGAAATTCCCTGACAGTTAGAACAATTAATCAGTGGAACAGTTTGCCTCCAGAAGTTGTGAATGCCCCAACACTGGAAGTCTTTAAGAAGATGTTGGATAGCCATTTGTCTGAAAAGGTATAGGGTTTCCTGCCTAGGCAGGGGGTTGGACTAGAAGATCTCCAAGGTCCCTTCCAACTCTGCTATTGTATTGTATTGTAATGAAATACCATCCGCTAATCTTTACCTAGAGAGGTCGCCTTATCATTCACGATTTTCTCAAACGGTGGCCTTGGATTATTGGCAGCTGATAAACTGTCCGGGTCAGGAAACTCAGAGGCAGGTCTGGCCAGCATTCCTTGCGCCTGAAACCAAGAGGAAGAATCCATGCAAAGAAAATGACTCATTATTTTTTGCAAATGTGGGTTCACGTGGAATTGAAGGAAATCCTAGACATTATGGAAGCCTGCTCAAAGAACAGGGATGAAAAAAAAACCTTCAAGACAAGGAGTCTTGGTTTCAAAATCGCTATGATTTTGTTCTGGCACCTTTTAAACCAGGGGTGTCAAACTCAAGGCCTGGGGTCCAGATCTGGCCTGCGGGGTTGCTTAGATCTGGTCTGTGAAGCCGGCCTGGAAACAGCGAAGGAATGCCCCGCAGTGCCTCTGCCAGCGAAAACAGAGCTTGGGAGGGGCATGCGGGGCCCTCCCAAGCTCCATTTTTGCTGGCAGAGAATTGCAGGAGGCCGTCACAAACTAAAAGGGAGCTCAGGAGCCCATTTTTGCTGGCAGAGTTACCAGAGGTTTCCCCAACACAAGTGTTGTTGCGCTGCCCCCACTGAAGTCAAACAAAATCTTGATGTGGCCCTCAATTAAATTGAGTTTGACACCTCTGTTTTGACCCTATTTAACCACATACTTAATGTTCACATTCTAATTTGGTTATGCCTTGCAAAAAAAGAAAAGTGCAGAGTTTTGTTCAGCAGATATATTTCTCAGTGTGCCCAAAGAGAGAAATTATCAGTCAGCCTCTACCTAGGATTGAACTCACAGCCTCCTGATTGTGAGGTGAATGCTCCACCTCTAGGCCACATCACCACTCAAATGTTCTTCTCAATATAAGGTCCAATTTAATATTTCAATGTTTTATTTACTATTTCAATCTTTCAGCAGTCCACTTTGACCCCTCTCTTCACCAATTTCTTTACATGATTCCTGCCAAGACATCGATCCAATTGCCAGTTTTCTTAAAACGCTGTAAACAATGTTCCTCAAGCACATAAATGTTTACGGTACAGGTAGTCCCCAACTTACAACCACAACTGAGCCAAATGATCTGTTGCTAAGCGAGATCATTAAGTGAGTTTTTGCCCCATTTTACAATCTTTCTTGCACAGTTGTTAAGTGAATCTGGTTTTACTATTGACTTGTTGGAAGGTTGCCAAAGGGGAATCACATGACCCCGGGACCCTGCAACCATCATATATATGAGTCAGTTGCCAAGCGTCCAAATTTTGATCAGGTGACGGTGGGGATGCTTGCTGCAATGTTTGTAAATGTGAAAAACAATGTCACTTTTTCTAGTGATGATGTAACTTCGAATAATCATTAAACAAACTGTTGTAAGTTGAGAAATACCCGTATTTCTGCTCTTGCTGACACCTGCCTGGACTCTTAGAGCTTGGGGAGAACTCCTAATAGCGATTTCTATGAA
Source organism: Thamnophis sirtalis (assembly GCF_051295495.1). NCBI lineage: Eukaryota > Metazoa > Chordata > Lepidosauria > Squamata > Natricidae > Thamnophis > Thamnophis sirtalis. The sequence goes on from NW_028261383.1 coordinate 10,242,573, forward strand.
TTGTACATTTGGTAGCTTAGCGTGTGAGGTGATCCAAGCAAACACACTTCGTTCGATAAACTCTGGTTAAGCAAACCCAGTTTAATATTGCGCAAACAGAGAATGTCCACTTTTCCAGTGCTCTGCTACACTAGAATTGGCTATTTCTTTCTTGGGTAAAATCCAGAAAAGGATGGCTTTTTGGACTGCTTTCCAAAAACAGAGCCAACAATTGAGGCACCTGAAAATACACTTACCTGCGCTCCCTCTATCTCGCTCAGAAGGAATCCTTCTGCCAAAGCAACGGCCTCCGAGCTGGTCTCCGGCCCGCACTCTCGAACCCAGTTCCCCATCTCTGGCGGCAAGATTTTCAGGAACTGCTCCAGGATCACCAGATCCAAGATCTGAGCTTTCGTATGCCTTTTGGGCTTCAGCCATTTGTGACAAAGGTCATGAATTCGGCTCCAGACTTCCCGAGGACCTTCCGCTTCTTGGTAACAAAACTCCCTGAACCGCTTGTGCTGTTCTGACCAGCAAGTGTGCACCCCACGCAGGATATTCTGCACTTTCTTCCCCCAGAATTCTGCCCCATTTCCAACATCCAGGACATCGAGGCTTCTTCCAGCTTCAAGGCTAGTCAAATCTTGGTCTTCCATCTCCGAAGTCTGCCCCAAACAGGTTAAGATGTTCACGCTGCTGGACAGCCAATTTCTTCCGTAAACTCAAATGGTTGAAACTCTTCAGCCTTAGGACTAGCAAGAAAAAATAAGAGAGAAGATAATACTTATTGTCATTTTTTACTGTGAGCACACTGGTCCCCATGAAAAATGAAGTTTTGTTGCCTGCACTCGAAAGAAAAAGCACCGGATTTTTCGGAGTATAAGACGCACCAAGATTTCGAAGAGGTAAGTAAGAAAAAATAATTTTTTTTGCCTTCTCTCAGCCCCCAGCAGCACTTTGCAGGCTTCAGCAGGGCTGGTGGGGAGGCAAAAATGTCAATTTTTCAAAAAATGGGTGGAAAATGGACAATTTTTCACAAAAATGGAGGCGGTTTTGTCTTCTCCCGGCCCCACTAAAGCTTGCAAAGTGTGCTGGGGGCTGAGGGAAGGCAAAAGCACCTCCGTTGTTGTGAAAAACTGCCCGTTTTTTGCACAAACAGGGGCATTTTTGCCTTCCCCCAGCCCTGCTAAAGCCTGCGGAGTGCTGCTGGGGGCTCAGGGAAGGCAAATACATCTTAATTTTTGTGAAAAATGGCTAGTATTCAGTGTATAAGATTCATCAACATTTCCACACTCTTTTTTGGGGGGGAAAGGTGTCTTATATTCCGAAAAATACAGGATATATCTATCCATACACATCTGTAACACATATACACATATGCTATATACCTACCTACCTACCCTTTTCCCCCGAAAGTAAGATTCCTTAGATAATAAGCCCAATCTGGCTTTTGAGTGCATGCACTAAAATAAGCCCTTCCCAAAAATATTGCAGCACAGCAGCAGCCACGCTGCCTCCTACACCTCAAAAATAATAAGACCTCCCCAAAAATAAGGTCCAGTGCTTATTGGCCTTATTAAGATCCTGTCTTCTTTTTAGGGAAAGACGGTGCACGTGCGCACACAAATCACTGTCCATTTTGAATACATAGCAGAAAGAGGAAACTTGAGAAGAGTTCACAAGTCATATGGAAAAAACTGTAACTGAATCTAGATGTCCACGATACCACAAAACTGAAGGTAACAAGGAAATCAGGTTGTGAAGAGGATGTGTAGCATCCCAGAGAATCCTGCACACTCTATCCAAGCACCACTTTTATGCTATATCCTGGATAGAAGGAAGTGAACTACCCATAATCTTTTCTGCTGTCCTCACCACTCTCTTCACTGCCTTCCGGTCTCAAGTCAAATTACATTGCTGAGATTAAATGGCATTTCTAAAACTAGACAGCCGGATTAGTTTCTCCCTGGGGATTTGTAGATACAGCAACAGAAAAAATGGCCATGAGTCACTTTCTTCAGTGCTGTTGTAACTTTAGTCACTAAATGAACGATTGTAAGCCAAGGACTACCTATAGCTAGCCAAGTCAGATTTCCCTTCCACTCCTTTTCTTTTTAACCCATTCCATCCTTCTGAGGTCGGTAGAATGAGGAGCCAGATTGTTGGGGTCAATATGCTGATTCTGTCAACTGCTAAGAGAGGGCTGTAAAGCACTGGGAAGTGGTATATAAATCTAAATGCTACTGCTAATGATCTATCACTTGTTCTACTAAGTACCGTATTTTCACGACTATAAGCCGCACTGAAAATCCTAAAATTTGATCCAAAACCGGCAGTGCGGCTTATAACCCGGTGCGCTTTATATGTGGAAAAAGATCTCCCAGCTGCTTTCAGGGCTTCCTGGAGCGCCAAGAACCTTCGCGCTGTTCTCCACTCCTCACGACTGCAATAGATGTCCAGAAGCGGCTTTTGGGGCTAATGGGGATTGGATTTCCAGCTCGATAGCCCCTGCCGCTTCTGGACATCTATTGCAGTCGTGAGGAGCGGAGAACAGCGCGAAGGTTCTTGGCGCTCCAGGAAGCTACGAAAGCAGCTGGGGGAGGCGCACGGCTTGGTTTCTCCTCCCTGGACGTCGCGTCGCAGCAGCAGCCCCAAGCGCACCGAACTCTGTGTTTTTCGCATCGGGGCATGCTCTTGCAGCACACCCCGATGCGAAAAACACTGAGATCGGTGAATTTGGGGCTGCTGCTGTGACGTCCAGGGAGGAGAAACCAAGCCGTGCGCCTCTCCCAACTGCTTTCGTAGTTTCCTGGAGCGCCAAGAACCTTCGCGCTGTTCTCCGCTCCTCCTCGCGACTGCAACAGATGTCCAGAAACGTCGGGAAACGTGCGGCTTATAACCCGGTGCGCTTTATATGTGGAAAAAGTTTGAAAAATTAATGTTAATTGATACTGCGGCTTTTAATCCGGTGCGGCTTTTGGTCGTGAAAATACGGTACTGTGACCATGCTTTATCACTTGCTTGTATGTATACTGAGAGCTTATGCAGTGGAGACAAATTCCTTTTGTGTCCAATCCCACTTGTCCAATAAAGAATATTCTATTCTATTCCTATTTTTCTATTTCTATTCTATTTCATTCTATTCCATCCCATCCCTATTCTTCTATTCTATTCATGCTATCTACTCTGGAAACTGCTAGATGCCACCAGGTATTGAAGAATAAGTGGAAAACATCCATGTTGAGTGTGTTTCAGTCTTTCGTCCATGGGGATGGTATTAAAAGCATTCTCTCAGGGCCTCCACACCCCCCCCATGGCCCTTTTCCACCTTCATCTTCTATCCAGAGTTCCAGCCAAATTAACCACAACATCTCTCCCTTTCCCACCCACCTCTGCCTGCAATTTTTGCATTTGCTTTTTCCCCAATACGGTTTTCACCTTAGCCGTCTTCCTCCAAGGAGAACAAGAAAATTAAAACATTGTGCAAGGGGGGCGCGGGGGGGGGGGGGGGAGACGAGACAAGAAGGAAGGATCCTCTCCCAGCCACCCACCTCTGGCCCAGTTTTGCCATTGACGAATCACAATTCTCTGCCTGTGCTTGGTGGGGTTTTTTTTTTTTTGAGTGCCCCTCAAGAAAGGGATTTAAAAAAAAACTTCCACCCTACAAGCAAAAGAAAGAAAGAAAGAAACCCACGCTGATTTTTGCACTGCAAAAATCTCCCGGTGGATCCCAGCTCTCCTAAATCCGGTGCAATCATCCCACTGGTTATATCCTTGTAAGGGGAGGGGGGATCGCTTTTGGAAGGGCGGCGGGATCTTCCTTGGAAAGGCCCACGGATCCTAGAGGTGGATGTTCCCATTTAAAAAGGGGGGGGGGATCCTGTCTTTCTCTCGCCTCTTCCTTTCCAAGGGGGGTGTCAGAAATCAAGAATCTACTTACTCTCTGCTGGCTAGGATTGGCCTGCGGGGGGGCTTGAGGAAAGGGGGAGGGGGGAAATCGAAAGCAAGGACACGACTCCAGTGGAAAGCGTGGCGGGGCCGCCGAGACGAGGGGTGCAAAAGATGGGAAGGGGAAGAGAAGGAAAGGCGTGGGGGGTGGGGAAGCAAGGGAGCTAGGCCACGTGGGAAGCTGCGGCAAGCAGCTCTAGGGACAATGGGAGTTGTAGTACAAGCATCGGAAGGGAGGGGAGCTGGACACAAGGGGGACGCGATCACTGCACCCCGTTTTTAATCCTGCAAGGCGAAAAAGAGCTGAGCGTTGCAAAAAGGACTCACCGGAGCCACGGATCTCCTCGCGGCGTTGGGGAGCGGGCCGAGGGAAGGCGGGGGCAGCGACGGACGCTTCCCTTTGTGCTTTGCTCCCAGCTTCCCCGCCTAGAAAATGGGGAGGAGCCCATCCGGGAGGCGGGGCGAGAAGAGGGAAGCGAGGGCTCAGCCAATGAGAAAAGGCAAAGCTACCTTGGACGGCTGAGCGGCCGGGGTTGCGCAAGAAGGGAGAGTCTAGGTGCAAACTCCGGACGGCCGCCAGAGGGCAGCCCAAGCCAAGCTTCGGAAGGCAGGATGAGCTGGCTTGCAATTGCATCTTCCCAGCGGCTCTCAGCCCCGAAACCCGGGCAAGAGTGAAATGAGCCGTTTGGCTGTCCCATGGTGGCCGTCGGGTATGCAAAGGCTTCGTTCACCCCCTTCTGCATCCCAGTTTATGTATCCGTCAAACAGCAGGCCATGCTTTCCGATTGTGGCGTTGGAGAAGGCTTCTCCGAGTCCCTTGGACTTCAGGGAGGTCAGATCGGTCAACCCTAAAGGGGTCCTCGAGAAGGACGCAGAAGAGCAACTAGGATGATTGAAGGTCTATGAGGAAGGTCCCAAAAATGCAATTCCTGCAACCGGTCTTCCTAGTTCAATCTTCATAGAGATTGATTGATTGATTGATTGATTGATTGATTTTGTCATTCATGTACAAGATAACGGGGAAAGAAACATGGATAAGAACACAGGAAATGCATACAAATGAAGGGGGACAGTAGGACAGGGACGTCAGGATAACGGGGTGGGGAAGGATTGATATTCCTTGCAAGACAGCTGATTGATTTGCAGACCATAAGAACCAGGAGCACGACTCAGGTGACCCTAAGTACTTCAACCGCCCTGTAAATGGATGTAAATTATCCCCACTATCCTGTCAGAGCTGAAGAAGCTTTCTGGATGAGAAGCAAAAGGTCTTCAAAGAAAAAAGAACGTCCAGGGGCCTCCTGAAAAAGCACTTTTAGGGCACCCATGACCTGCATGGCTGAGAATTTCTACAGACTATGAAGAACGGCTGCAGGAATTGAATATGGCGAGCCTAAAGAAAAGAAGGACTAGTGAAGAGATGATAGCAGCGTTCCAAAATTTGAGGGGCTGCCATAAAGAGGGGGTCAATTTATTTTCCAATGCACCAGAGGGCAGGGCAAGGAACAATGGATAGAAACTAATCAAGCAACCTGGAATTAAGGGCAAATCCTGACAGTGAGGACAATTAACCACCAGTGGAACAGCCTGCTTTCAGAACTTGTGGGTTGTGAGACAGTGGAGGATGGGAGCCTGGTGTGCTGTGGCCTATGGGGTTGCAAACAGTCAGACACAACTTAGTGACTGAAAAACAGAAAGTCCTGGGATGGGTGTGATTGCTCTGTGTTTTGCAAGGACCCTGGGTTATTTTTAAATTCTGTGTTGCTGTAGGACCTTGATGCTGGCTTGTTTTATGCACATACTTTGTTTCCTGTCCCAGTTACTTGATAAAGAGGGACAGTTGTATAAATTCTGTGAATGAATGCACAGGTGTCTGGATGGATGAAGTTCAGATCTGTATCAGTAGTATTGTGTAACAAATTTAAGTTGATCCATTGTATATTTAATTCAAATTTTGCTACAGTTCTTAAATACCGGCCATCTTTAAATTGGTGGGTTCTTAACCCAAAGATTTGCAGTACTGATTTTGATCATGATTTAGCCTGGCACCCAACTTCCAACTGATTTACTCTCTTCCAAGAAGTCTTGGGGTTCCTTTTTGCACCTCTTTAGGCAAAACACCTCTATTTTCAGGACATGAGGAAGAGTACTTGAATCTTAAAGGTTTTTGCCCAAGATTCACCTAAGTTGCCTAAGGTAGCTCTAATAGTCACTAAAGACATGAAAAAACAGGAGAAAAGTAGCATAGAATTTATGCATTTCTTCTAAAGTATCTCAACCTTTCACTCTTTGTGTTGTTGTATATCAAAAGGACTTAGTTGTCACTCATATCTATACAGTTTTACCTAGAACAGGCAATGCATCTGATACTTTCCCCCCATAACTGCTGGTTTATAGCGTGAGTTTTCGCTTCTTGCTTTAAATTAAGCCCTAAAATAGCCTCCAACTAGTTTAGTAATACAATGGGATCCTGACGATGATTTTACCAATAGACACACCCTTTTTTTCAGGTATGAATTCTTTCTTAGCAAGAATTCCCCTTTGTGATGATGTCACCACCTCACAGTGAATCAGAATAGAGCTGGAAGGGACCTTGGAGGTCTTCTAGTCCAGCCCCCTGCTGAAGGAGATCCTATAACATTTCAGACAAGTGATTGTCCAGTCTCTTCTTAAAAGCCTCCAATGATGGAGCACCCAGAACTTCTGAAGGCAACTTCTGTTCCACTGGTTAATTGTTCTCACTGTTAGGAAGTTTCTCCTTAATTCCAGGTTGCTTCTCTCCTTGATTAATTTCCATCCATTGTTTCTTGTTCTGCCTTCTGGTGCTTTGGCAAATAGGTTGACCCCCTTTTCTTTGTGGCAGTCCCACAAATACTGCTGGAATACTGCTATCATGTCCTAGTCCTTCTTTTCTCCAGACTAGCCATACCCAGTTCCTGCAACTGTTCTTTATATATTTTTGTCGTATGATTTTACCAATAGACTTACACCCCTTTTTTTTCTGGAATATATTCCTTCTTAGAGAGCAGGAATTCTCCTTCGTGTTGAAATCATACCTTACCTCTAGCATTTAGAGGAATGCACAAAGGATGAAAAACAACTTTTTACATGTGTAAAAAAATATCTTTATGCCCTTTCGTGGGGTAAACATGTGATGAGGTTGTGTTTATTGTGGCAGGCATATCAATGTCTTTCTGTGGTGAGGATGTGTGCAGGTAGTGCTCGACGTACAAGAGTTCATTTAGTGACCGTTCACAGTTACAACGGCACTACAAAAAGTGACTTTTTGACCCTTTTTTCATACTCATGATGGTTGCAGCATCCCCATGGACACCTGATCAAAACTGACACCTTTGGCGACTGACTCATATTTATGTCGGGCGGCCATGTGATTCCCCTTTTGTGACCTGGCAAAAAAAAACAATGAGGAAGGCAGATCCATTTAACAACCATGTCACTAACTGAACAGCTGCAGTGCTTCACTTAACAACTATGGAAGAAAGGTCGTAAGATGGGGGAAATTCACTTTAAGAACTCTGTGGCTTAGCTGCAGAAATTTTGGCCTCAATGGTAGTCGTAAATCGAGGACTACCTTTCTAAACTCTAATAGGTCTGGAATTTTGTTGGCCTTGCAAAAACGGAGCTGGACCTGCACCCCAAACCCACAAGAAAACCCTATGAAAAACAAAGGAAAGAAAAAAACATACCAAAACTCACCATAATCTGCGGGAGAACGCCCTGAGTTTTAAGAACAGACCCGCCTGCCACGCTGGCAGCCCCGAGGGATCCCTTTTGACCCCGGCCGCAAACGCAAAACCAGAGCTATGAAGACCGATTTCGGGATCTGAAAGTCAACGTATGGGGTGCAAACGGGGCAGAGAATCGCTCGCTTCGCGCAACAGACGGGCGGGATCCACGAGGTGGCGCTGCCCGGCGAGCAAGGGCTACGCTTCCCTTCCCAAGCCCAGCAGGGGAAAGAGGAGCAGCGAGTCTTCGCAGGAGAGGGCGGGGCCCATCACTCGAGAGGCCTTCTCTAGGAACATTGCCTTATTCACTTTAACCCTTAAGATTGCCCGCAGAAGACTGCGCAGGCGCGAGCCGCCAGGAAGGCGTCCTTCTCCCGGTCGCTGGTGGTGGGTGGAGCTTGGAATCCCGGGTGGGTGGGAGGAGTCTGGAGCTGGGCACTCGATCCCTTGGAATCGATCGACGGATCCAGGCGAGGCAACTGTCACCCCTTCTTCGGATCTTTCCCTTCTCAAGGTTGGGGCGTCCTCTGCGGTCTTACATTTGGATGCTTTTCATCCTCCCCCAAAAAGCTGTGAAAGGTTGGGGGAAGGGAAGAGAGCGAGGAAAGTCAGGCAGAGCTCCGTCTGGTTCAGCTCAGCGTTGCTTTTGCCTTGCAATTCCCAGGCGGGTCTCTATTTGCAGACACCTCGCGGCTTTTCCAAAGCCTTTTCTCGCTGGCCTCCCTGGAAGGAAGCATTCAACCCCCGAGACAGCCTGGGACTGCTTCACCTCTATCCTCCACCCCCACCCCACCCCACGGCCCCCTTTCCCACCCTTGGTAGGGATCCTGGCTGGTTGCTGGGGAGCCTGTCCACCGAAGTGTCTTGCAATGGTTTTTCCTATATGAACTATCCGTTTTGGGAGAAGGTGCTGGAGAAAAAGCCACAGCATTTGGGGGATGGGGCTGCTGTAGGAAAGACTAGAGGGTTTTGTGGTTGGAGGTGCTGGAGAACAGGCCAGAGCATTTTGGGGGCCCCATACTGGACCTGAGCTGACTGCCAGCTTTGAAAATCTAGGAATTTTACAAGAAAGGTCATAAAACAGGCCAAAAGTCACTCAACAACTGCCTTAATTAGCAACATAAATATTGGTTTCAATTGTGGTGCTATATCAAGTCCTACATGTACTTCCTTTTTGAAAAGAAATTGTGTGTGTGTGTGTGTCTGTGTGTGCTTAAGAGCACTGTCTTCTCTGTCTTCCCTTAAATGTTTCTTGGATAAGAACATCCTATCAACATCTACAAAAGCAGCTCTCTTTTTTCTCATTTTTCTTTCCTTCTGTTCCTTTCTCTTAGCTTGAAAACTGAAAGCATCCCCCCCCCCTCTGTGGGAGGATTCTTATTGTTTGAGGATTAAAATTCCACATCTCCTGAAATGGCTCATTTTGGTGGCTCTTCTTACTATTCTGCTCCTCTGACCGAAAGTCCTTTTGCAAATCCAGGACAGACTTTGGATGGGTGTGACCCAGTGTCTTGGTTCACCCCAAAAACTGGCTCACAATTCCCAGAAGGAAATGGATCCCGTCTTGCCTTGCTTGGATCTACTGAGAAGTGCTGGAGAAGAACGAGGAAGGAGGAAAGTGTCCTGGAAGGAGGAACCAGAAGATGGGCTGGAGATCATCAACTTTGCCGGGAGTTCTTCTACGAAGAAGGCGAGGCACCCCGAGAACTTTGCACTCGCTTACACAGTCTTTATCGTCAATGGCTGAAGCCAGAGAAACACACGAAAGCTCAGATGTTGGATTTGGTGGTCCTGGAGCAGTTCCTGGCCGTCCTGCCCCCAAAGATGGAGAGCTGGGTGCGAGAGTGTGGAGCAGAGACCAGCTCCCAAGCTGTGGCCCTGGCGGAAGGTTTCCTCTTGAGCCAGGCGGAAGAAAAGAAGCTGGCAGAAATGCAGGTGAGACAAAAATTATTTTGCAGCTAATCCTGGACTTAATAACAGTTCATTTAGTGACCATCCAAAGTTACAACAGCATTGGAAACAATGACTTATGATCGTTATGAAGGTTGACTCAGCCTTCCATCTTTCCGAGGTGGGTAAAATGAGGGCCCAGATTGTTGGAGACAATAGGCTGACTCTGTAAACTGTTCAGAGAGGAGAGGGCGTGAAGCGGTATATAAGTCTAAGTGCTATTGCTATTCATTCTTCATTGCAGCATCCCCATTGGTTACATGATCAATATTTGGCCGCTTGGCTCATTTTTATGACGGTTGCAGTGCCCTGGGATCACACAATCCCCTTTTGTGACCTTCTGACTAAGCAAAGTCCAGATTCTCCTAAGAAACATATGACAAAGATAACCCCTGCGGTGATTCACTTAATGGCCGTGGCAAGAAAGGGGGCAAAACACACTTGACAAATGTCTCACATAGCAACGTAACTTTTGTAAGTCGTAGTAGTTGTAGTTGTAAGTCGAGGACTACCTGTATTTATTCAAAAAGGTGACAGCATGAGAAGCAATGCTGCTGAATTTTTAAATTTTTAATAATTTCTGGGCAGCAATAAGCTTTTTCTTATAATTACTAAAAATTCTTCATCATTGAGATTATTTGAAGTGTCCCTTCCTACAGATTTCCCAGGGTTGAGTCTTTGACTTACAACCTTTCGTTTAGTGACTGTTCATAGCTATAACAGCACGGTGGGGAAAGTGACTTTATCATTTTTCACACTTACAACCATTATAGTGTTCCCAGGGTCACGTGATCAAAATTCAGGTGCTTGGCAACTGGCTCCTATTTATGACAGTTGCGGTGTCCCAGGATCATGTAATCTCCTTTTTGAACCTTCTGACAAGGAAAGTAGTGGTTCAGCCAGACTCATTTTACAACTGTATTACTAACGTAACGACTGCAGTGATTCACTTAACAACTGTGACAAGAAAAATCATTAAATGGAGAACAACTCACTTAGTGGCCGTCCTAATTAGAAATGGAAATTTTGGCATCAATTGTTGTAAGTTGAGGACTGCCACTTAATACCACTTGATAATGCCCTGGTAGGGTCACACTTGAAATACTGCGTCTAGTTTTGGTTAGCATGATGTAAAAATGATGTTGAGACTCTAGAAACAGTGTAGAGAAGAGCATCAAAGATGATTAGGGGACTGGAGACTAAAACATATGAAGAACGGTTGCAGGAATTGGGTATGTTTAGTTTAATGAAAAGAAAAACTAGGGGTGACATGATAGCAGTCTTCCAATATCTCACGAGTTGCCAAAAAGAAAAGGGAATCAAGCTATTCTCCAAAGCACTTGAGGGCAGGACAAGAATAGATAGAAATGAATCAAGGGGAGAAGCAACCTAGAACTAAGGAGAAATTTCCTGACAGTAAGAACAATTAACCAGTGGAACAACTTGCCTCCAGAAGTTGTGAATGCTCCAACATTGGGAGTTTTTAAGGAGAGATTATGCAACCATTTGTCTGAAATGATGTAGGGTTTCCTGCCTGAGCAGGGGGTTGGTCTAGAAGACCTCCAGGGTCCCTTCCAATTCTGTTCTATTCTACCTGTATGTGAGAAGCCCTCTCTTTTCAGAGGAAACTTGGTTGCAGTGTACCATAAAATCATTTCCCCTCTTTTTCTTTTGACAGGTTCAGGATCCCTTCATAGAAGTGGGTATTCAAAACCTCCAAGCATATAGAGACATGTCATCTCTCTCTCAAGAACTGCCCTTCGGAGGGATCTCCCAAGAGGATCCAGCTCAGATCACATCCGAAAGTAAAAAAGCAGTTCTGTCTTTGTTATATTTTTATATTGGTGTACTCCATAAGGAAACATAAGAGGGTGCAGTTGAAAAGAAACATATTATAGAACGTTATACATTAATTGAACACATTGGTTCAACTTGGAAGCTTACTCCAGTGTTTCTCCAAGGTCCTAATTTAACCAACAAAGACCACTTTGAACTGCTAGCATTCCCAGACAGAGATGCCTCTTTCAAGGCATCTCTCCCAATGAGGCATTGAGCACCCAAATCCAGGAGTACTCGATAAGCCTCCTAAAGGCTATGCATGCAATTTTTTTGATGAAAATCGGGCCGTTTTTTGCTCATTTTTGTCCCTGTCCCCCCAGGAGCACTCTGCAAGCCCCCTAAAGGCTATTCATGCCTTTTTTGTGAGGGGGAGGAAACAAACCAGTGTTTGTGAAAAACAGGCCATTTTTGGGAGGTTTGCAGAGTGTAAAAACTTTTATTTGAATTTGCCTCTTCAAAAGCTTGGTGCGTCTTATACTCCGAAAAATACGGTATATACCATTTACTTTCTTGAGAATGCAGTAGGAATGTTTTCAAAATGTCTTCCTCCATTTCTGTCTTATCAGGGAAAGGAGCAATCCTGAGGTTTCCTGCAGAAGCACCTTTGTTTTGTGGTGATTCTGAAACTGCTGTTGTCATTCCAACTCAGGTAGGAGGGATCAAGCTTGCGTAAAGTGTTAGTACCACTTTATAATTTCTTGGTAAGGCCTCCACTTGGAATATTGCATCCAGTTTTGATCACTGCAATTTAAAAAATATATTGAGACCCTTGAAAAATTCAAAGAAGAGCAATGAAGATGATTAGGGGACTGGAGGCTAAAACATATAAAGAACAATTTACAGGAGCTGGGTATGTCTAGTTTAATGAATTACATTACAACATCTAAGGGGCTGCCACAAAGAAGAGGGAGCCAAGCTATATGTTGAGATTTTGGAAAGAATGTATTGAAGATCAATGAAGATGATTAGAGGACTGGAGGCTAAAATACATGAAAATGGTTGCAGGAATTGATTATGTCTCGTTTAATGAAAAGACATGATAGCAGTCTTCCAATATCTAATGGGCTGCCACAAAGAAGAGGGAGTCAAGCTATTCTCCAGAGCACCTGAAGGCAAGACAAGAAGCAATGGATAGGAACTAATCAAGGAGAGAAGCAACCTAGAACTGAGAAATTTCCTGACAATGAGAACAACCAATGGAACAGCTTTTCTTTAGAAGTTGTGGATGTTCCATTGCTGGAGTTTTTAAAGAAGAAACAGGACAACCATTTCTCTGAAAAGTAAAGGGTCTCCTGCTTGAGTGGGGGGTTGGGCTAGAAGACCTCCAAGGTCCTTTCCAACTCTGCTATTTTGAGGACGATTCTTTTCTCCTTCAGTGTCTAAATGTGGTTTTGATAAGGGACATTCCAAAGCAAGCTGAATTTCTTTTCCAAAACTAATTCACTTAATTTGCTCCCTTCTAGCGAGTGGAAGCAGCTTCCTGGTATCATTTGAACATTGCTGGCAACTCATTGCTTCTAGAAGGCCTTTTCCAGCAGCTTCAAATAGCTATTGAACTGTGTGTATCTCTCAGGGACAACATAAGACACCAGTTAACGTATCAACTAGGATTGTCCAAACACTGTGTTGAGGAAGTCACCTTCCAGGCAGCACTGAAGACCTTGATCAATGGTGAATCCAAGATTCATCCCATCAGTTGTTCCAGAACCTACTGTTCCCACCAACCAAAACAAGTTTTAAAATCTTGCAGAATCAGCAATATGAATAAAACATTTATTCAGACGTATTTTCAGTCAGAAACTTTTGAATTCTGTCGATTGTAAGTAAAAACACTTACTTATACCAGACACTTAGTGCACTTTGCTCAGTAGAAAAGAGAACTGGCGCCTATTTCCACTGGTTAAAACATGGAACAAGACTTGGTTGAGGAAACCATTTTCCAGAAAGGAAGGGGGATCCAATGCCAGTCCCACCAACTGATCCAGAAAGATGTGAGGGTTGTTACCACTGAATGGGCTTTGAGATCCTACAAAATCACTTCATTAAGAGATAAGATAGAAAACCTTGTAGGTGATCCTCGACCTGGAGCCATCCGTTTAGTACAGGGGTGTCAGACAAGGCCAGGGGGCCATATCTGGCCTAAGGGATGCTTAAATCTGGCCAGCAGGGCTGCCCTGGAAACAGCGAAGGACAGGCCCACAGTGCCTCTGCCAGCAAAAATGGAGTTTGCGAGGGCCAGGGATGGCCCTCCAGAGCTCCATTTTCACTGGTAGAGGGTTGTATGAGGCTGTCGCAGACGGAAACAGAGCTCGGGAGCCTGTTTTCGCTGGCAGAGTGCTCAGGCTCCACACATGCCCCCGACATGAGTGACATCGAGTTGGCCATGTCCATCCTGGACATGTCCATCCTAGCCCCCTCAAGGTCAAACATAACTCTGATGAGGCTCTCAATGAAATCGAATTTGACACTCCAGGTTTAGTAGACTAGAGTAGAGTAGACCTAGACTACACTAGAACAGACCAGAATAGAGCTGTGATAGCGAACCTATGGCACAGGTGGCACATGGAGCCATTTGTTAGGGCACGCGAGGTGTTGCCCTGTCAGCTCCAACGTGATGCGCGTGCTGGGCAGTTGACTTCGGCCTTGTTTTTCAGCCGTTTTTCGCACTCCGGAGGGCGAAAAACAACCCAATGTGCAAACCAAAAGTTCGGGAACAGCCTTCCAGTTTGCGCATTGGGCCATTTCTTCGTGCTCTGGAGGCTTCAGGGAAGCCCCTTGAAGGCTCCGGAGAGCGAAAAACAGCTCTACGGGCAACCTGGAAGTAACTTCCGGTTTGCCCATTTCTGTCTCTGGAGCCTTCAGGAGGCTTCCATGAAGCTTCTGAAGTGCAAAAAACAGCCCTCCGGGCAACCTGGACTCTGTTCCTGGAACCTCCAGTTTGCACGTAGGGACATTTTTTGCCCTCTGGAGAGCCTCTGGGAGGGATGGGGGAAGCTGTTTTTGCCCTCCCCAGGCTGCTAGAAAGCCTCTGAAGCCTGGGAAGGGCGAAAAACGGGTCCATCGCGAGCCAGAAGCAGGGGGGAGGGTAGGGGTCATGCATGCATGCACGTGTGGGGGGTCGCACGCATTGCATTATGGGTATGGGCATGCCCACGCACAACTCCCCTGCACTTCCCCTGCTTTTGGCATGTGATGGGAAACAACAAAATTTTTTGGGATCAATTGTGGTCACTACCTCAACTATGTAAAAATTGCCCAGAGACACTCTGAGATTTGGGACGGGTGGTATCTAAGCTTGATAAATAATTATTTATTTGTATTTATTTATCAAGCTTAGATACCACCCATCTCACTCTCAGCGTGACCTTGGGTGATATTCAGGTGGTACAAGTAATCCTCAACTTACGACCTCAAGTACAACTTGGAACTGTACATTAAGAGGGACTTTTTTTTTGAATTTCAGAATCATATGTCATTTGAAGATATAGCCATATTTTTTTCTGAAGAGGAGTGGGATCTGCTGAATCCTGACCAGAAATTGCTGTACAGGGAGATCACATTGGAAAATGCAAGGAACATGACCTCCATAGGTAAGGGATCTCTTTGTACTTTTCTGGTCAGATGTAACCAGCTCACCTGCTTCTCAGAACATGGTGGCCTGTTCCTTTCCTACAGTGAAGGAGAATGTATTGATTCCCCCACCGGATCAGGCAGGCAGGGCAAAAAAAAAATCTTCATGTCTCTTCTCTGTAAAAAGGAGCAAACAGCCTTCTTATTGAGTTTCTCTTTTGGGTGGTAGCCTTAAGGGAGTGCCTTTCATTTTTATGGAATTTGAAAACCCTGATAAGACCGAATTTCATGGATCATGTGAAGAGTTAGTACTACTTTATAACGCCTTGATAAGACCACACTTAGAATACTGCATCCAATTTTGGTCACCACAATATAAAAAAGATGTTGAGACCTAGAACAGGGGTGTGAAACTGGTGGTCTACAGGGTGGATGCGTCAAGTGCAGGCCACGTCCACCCCAGCTCTGCAAAGGCAAGAAAAGGACGTGATATGTCATGTGACATCAACATGATGCAGCGAGTTTGACATCTGTGCTCTAGAAAGAGTGCAGAGGAGAGCAACAAAGATGGTTAGGGGACGAGGCTAAACCATGCTAGAATTAGGTATGTCTAATGTAATGAAGGGTTAAATTTAATGACGGGTTAAACATTCCTGGAGAATTTAGCCAATAGGACGAGTGGGCAGTAACAAGGTCGAGCTTCTGAAAATGTATATAACTTTCATGTATTGCTATGGAAGTTGTCCTCTTTGGCTCCGCCATATGAGCATGGAGGTCTCTTTTGCAAAAGTTCAATAAAGCTGTATTATTGTTCGTCTATGTCCTGGTAATTTTTCACCTAAAGGGTTAATTCCTAAGTGTTAATGTCACAAACATTTACATCCATTGCAGTATACTTATGATTGTGTGATCAAAATTGAATACTTTGGCACTGGCATGTATTTATGGTGGTTCCAGTGTCCTAGGGTCATGTGATCCCCTGCGACTTTCTGACAAGCAAAGTCAGTGGAGAAGCCAGATTCACTGCACAACCATGTTACTAACTTAACAACTCCAGTAATTCACTTAACAACCGTAACTAGGAAAGTCAAAAAATGGGACAAAACCTGCTTAACAATTGTCTCAGTTAGAAATTTTGGGCTCAATTGTAGTGTTAGCGATAGCACTAGACTTATATACCATTTAACACTGCTTTACAGCCTTCTCTAAGCAGTTTACAGAGTCAGCATCTTACACCCAACAATCTGGCTCCTCATTTAACGACCTCTGAAGGATGGAAGGCTCAGTTAACCTTGATTCAAAATTGGTCACAATCAAACTACTGGCAGTCAGCAGAATTAGCTTGCAATACTGCATTCTAACCACTGTGTCACCAAGGTTCATAACTTGAGAACTACCTGTAATGTTCAACACAGGATGTGGCAATAGAGTGATCCCTGATAATGTCTTAGTTTAGGCCTTGAATATCTTGTGAAACTCACCTTTGTTTCTTCTTTTTGTCGCAATCAGGTGAAAGGTGGGAGGATGACGACTCCAAGGAGGAGATGATAGAGCACTTGCCATCAGTAAAAAATGAAATTGGAGAAAGGATGTTCCAATGTCAATGGGGAGTCCAAAGTCCTGAGGAAAAGCAGCTAAATGGAGAGCCAGAGATAGCCCTCGCTTTTCATCGTGCAGATAACAATGCGCTTCTGGCTGAAAAAAATCACCAAGAAACTGGAATGTGTCCAGGGTGTGGAAAAATATTGAAAGAGGAATCAGGATTATGTGGATATTGCAGAAGCCACCCTGTCGAGACACAACACGTAACTTGGGAATGGCTCTTTCCTCTTACTTTAAATCAAAATATATCGCTCGAGGAGAAATTATATAAACCTGTGGAATGTGGAGAGAGCTTCAGCGAGAGTAGCCATCTCAGTGACCATCAAAAGAGTCATCTCCAGGAGAATCCATATCCATATGATGGGAAGAGCTTCCATCAGAAAAGTTACCTTATGACCCATGAAAGGATCCATCGAGGAGAGAAATCACATCCATGCTTGGAGTGTGGAAAGAGCTTCATTAAGAGAAGTTCTCTGACTTCCCACATGAGAATCCACAGCGGGGAGAAACCCTACCAATGTGCTGAGTGTGGAAAGTGCTTCTCTCAGAGAAGCAACCTTACTTCACATAAGAGGATCCACACAGGGGAGAAACCGTATCAGTGCCTGGAGTGTGAGAAGTGCTTCATCGACGCAAGTCACCTCACTACCCATAAAAGAATCCATACTGGAGAGAAGCCGTATAAATGTCTGGAGTGTGGGAAGAGTTTTAGTGTGAGCTGTTCCCTGACAGCCCATATGAGGATGCACCGAGGAGAGAAACCGTATCAATGCATGGAGTGTGGAAAGAGCTTTATTAAGAAAAGTTCTCTGACTTCCCACACAAGAATCCACAGTGGGGAGAAACCCTACCAATGTGTGGAGTGTGGGAAGTGCTTCTCTCAGAGAAGCAACCTTACCTCCCATAAGAGAATCCACACAGGGGAGAAACCCTATCAGTGCCTGGAGTGCGGGAAGCGCTTCAACGATTTAAGTCATCTCACTTCACATAAAAGGATCCACACCGGAGAGAAGCCATATAAATGTCTGGAGTGTGGGAAGAGTTTTAGTGTGAGCTGTTCCCTGACATCCCATATGAGGATGCACCGAGGAGAGAAACCCCATGAATGCATGGAGTGTGGAAAGAGCTTCAGTCAGAGCAGTTACCTGAGTTCCCACATGAGACTCCATAGCGGGGAGAAACCCTATCAATGTGCGGAATGTGGGAAGTGTTTCTATCGCAAAAGTCGCCTTACTTTCCATAAAAGGCTCCACACAGGGGAGAAACCGTATCAGTGCCTGGAATGCGGAAAAAGCTTCAGTGATGCAAGTTACCTCAATTCTCATAAAAGGATCCACACTGGAGAAAAGCCATATCAATGTCTGGAGTGTGGGAAGAGTTTTAGCGTAAGCTGTTCCCTTACATCCCATAAAAGGATCCACACGGGGGAGAAGCCATACAAATGTATGGAATGTGGAAAGAGCTTCACTGTAAGCAGTTCCCTTAGTTCTCATAAAAAGATCCACACGGGGGAGAAACCGTACCACTGTGAGGAATGTGGAAAGACCTTTAGAAAGAGTAGTTCTGTGACTTCCCACAGAAGGATCCACATACGAGAAACCATATGAGTGCACAGACTGTGAACAGAACTTCAGAGACCCTAGTTCTGAGGTTATGATCCTCATTTAGAATTCTTTATTGGCCAAGTGTGATTGGACACAAAAGGAATTTGGATTTTTTCCACATGAGGAAATTTAATAGAAGTGGATCTTGGGTTAAAATGAACTGGTGTGGCTGAAGGAAAGAAAATGAGAAATTATCGCCCTATATCCCCCTATCAGGGAGATGGACGGTTAAGAAATTGGATGGATGGATGATAGATATAACTTTTCATTTCATTTCATAAGATTTAAGATGATAGGTTGGTGGATGAGATCAACTGAATGCTCTTGGAAGAGTTACAACTAATTGAGTCTGTCATTTGTACCTCAGTAATTGTCTGGTTTGGCATGGCAACCAAACAGGACAGGTACAGACTTCAATGAATAGTTCCGGAAAAAAACAATCATAACCAACCTGCTTTCCATTGAGCTGTACACTGCATGGACCAGAAAGAGGGCTGAGAAAATAGTAACTCATAATAATCGAAGTCTAATTCCAGCAAAGATTTGTGAATGTTCAAGTCAGTGTTGCAAATGAACTATGGGGTGGGGGAAATCCTCACCTTCCGTTAGGGTGAATGCGTAACAAAAATGTAATTTTATATGAATGCATGTGAATGTATTTGACTCACAGGCGACTTAAAATTAGGTAAGGGTGTGTTGGGAGAATTTCCCTGAGTCTAAAGAACCCTGATAAAGTGTGTATCAGTGTCTGTGCAGATCAGAAGCTTTTTAACTTCCACCAACCCTGTGTTGTGACCCCAATTCCAATAATAAAGTTCAGGCCATCATCTCATTTCTCTCTAGGCTAGAGGTCTAGAATTCTGGGAGTTGAAGTCCACAAGTCTTAGCCAAGTTTGGGGACTCCTGCTCTAGGCATTCCATTCCCTTGCTTTTTTCCTTGCCAAACTAGACCATCTTTCCCCCCTATTTCGTCTTACCATACCAAGGGTAATCCTCAGGCTAGAAAGCCAATGCCATGAACATCAGTACTATAGGTAGTCATCAGCATACAACCACAGTTGAGCTCAAATTTTCCATTGCTAAGCGAGACAGCTCTTAAGTGAGTTTTGTCCCATTTTACAACTGTTCTTGCTGCATTTGTTAAGCGAAGCACTGCGGTTGTTAACTTAGTAATATGTTTGTTAAGTGAATCTGGCTTCCCCATTGACTTTGCTTGTCGGAAGGTTGCAAAAAATGATAGCAATAGCCCTTAGAGTTATATACCACTTCACGGTGCTTTACAGCCCTCTCTAAGCGGTTTTACGGTCAGCCTCTTGCCCCCAACAATCTGGGTCCTCATTTTACTGACCTTGGAAGGGTGGAAGGCTGAGTCAACCTTAAGCTTGGTGAAAAAAAAAAATTTATTTTATTAAGATTTATAGGCCGCCCTTTTCCCTGAGGGGACTCAGGGCGGCTTACAATCACAGGGAAGGGGGTGCAGTATCAAAAGACAAAACAAAATGTGAACAAAAGAAAAATAATAAAACACAACTTTCATTCAACAGTCAACACTCGGGCGGGTAAATTGGGAACCTATCCCCAGGCCTGTTGGGAGAGCCAGGTCTTGAGGGCTGCGCAGAAGGTCTGGATGGTGGTGAGGGTACGGATCTCGACGGGGAGATCGTTCCACAGGGTCGGAGCTGCAACAGAAAAGGCTCTCCTCCGTGTAGTCGCCAGTCGACATTGACTGGCGGATGGGATTCGGAGGAGGCCCAGTCTGTGCGATCTAATCGGTCGAAGGGAGGTAATCGGCAGAAGGCGATTATTGCAGTCAGACGGCAGTCAGCAGAAGTAGCCTGGAGTATTGCATTCTAACCACTGCACCACCATGGTTCTTCCCGTGACCCTGGGACACTACAACCATCATAAATGTGAGTCGGTTGTCAAGCATCCAAATATAAATCACGTGACCATGGGGGGGGGGTGCTGCTGCAATGTTCATAAGTGTGAAAAATAGTCGTCACTTTTTTCAGTGCCATTGTAACTTTGAATGGTCGCTATATGAACTATTGTAAGTTGAGGACTACCTGTACTGTTGTAGTAAATTTATAGAGGTCATCCTCAGCTTACCACCACAACTGAGCCCAACATTTCTGTTGCTAAGTGAAACATTTTGTTAAGTGAGCTTTGCCCCCATTTTACGATCTTTCTTGCCAGAGTTGTTAAGTGAAGCACTGCAGTTGTTAAGTTAGTAACACTGGTTGTTAAGTGAATCTGGATTCCCCATTGACATTGCTTGGCGGAAGATCAGAAAAAAGTATCACAGGACCCCAATTTGTTTATTGGTTAAAAAGAAAGAAAACAAAAAAAATGTGTATATGGTGTAACCGTCCTGGCATTATCTCCGCCATACAAAACTAAAACATAACATGGCTATATTGGTGCTTAACATACATTACTCATTATTATACGTATAAGACCTCTTATATACACTTACATTTACAAATATTACATCATCTTTCAATCTGTACCTCATAGTTCTACTCTACGACTTCTTTTCCTCAAATCCAACCATTGATAAAATCTGCTCCAAATCTCATAGGATTCTGTTTCTTCTTTATTTTTTAATTCCATTGTCAACCTATTCTGCACAATTTAGTATTTTCTTTGTTATTTCCCATTCTGGGGGTATATTCTCACATTTCCAATGTTGGGCATAAACCTTTCTCGCAACAGTAATAATATGCAGTATTAGATAAATTAACCCTTTGCTTTGTCATTGTTACAATTCCTAGAAGAAATAGTTCTGATTTAAATTCCAATCTGTGTCCTGTCATCTCTTCAGCCACGTCAAAATCCTTTGCCAGTAATCTTTTGCCTTTCCATACAACCACCACATGGTAGTACATGCCTAATATACGATCACATTTCCAGCATTTAGGTGATAAATTTTTATACATTTTGGCTAGTCTAGCTGGAAGGAGATGCCACCTATAAAACATTTTATATAACTTCTTATATGGAATGGTCAAAGTTAATTTCCTGCTTCTTATCCATAATTTTTCCCACTTTTCCAATTCAATATTGTACCCAATTTTTTTTGCCCATGCCTCCATTATCTCTTTCACTCATTCTTCCTCCATTGCATATTCTAATAGATATTTGTACATTCTTTTAATTATTTTTCTTCTGTCCCCAATAAGTTTGTCTAGTGCCGTTAAGTCTCTATTGATACCCCACATTTTCCTGTATTTCATATAGTGTGATTGAATTTGTAAATATGCCCACCATTCCAATTCCCTTGTTCTTTTAATTGCAATCTCATTTTTAATCCCCTAATTCCAAGCATCCTAATTCTGATCAGGTGACCACGGGGATGCTGCAATAGTCGCAAGTGAAAAAAGGGTAATTGAGTCATTTTTTTCAGTGCTGTTTGAACATTAAACGAATTGCTGTAAGTCGAAGACTACCTGTATGACCAGAAACCTGGGCCTCCTCTTCCCCCTCCCACCATCTGCAACTGGGGCTTCCAGGATGAAAGCATCTCTCAAACCGCTCCATTTGTGCTCTTGGGAATCCAGCCAGCGCTTCCAACCCTTTGGAAAGCTCCAGACTTGGAACAAAGAAACGGCTTTCTTGCCCGGTGCCGGCGGAAAAGAGACGGATCCGCCGAAGGCTTTTCTTCGCCTGGGGCTCTGATCTCAAAAAAGGCCGGAGAGCCGCGCAGATGCAGCCGCGCACAGGAACATCAAAGCTCCGGGCATCTTCGTTCTCTCCAGGCTTTGCAAGGGTTAAGGAGATCGAGTTCGTCTCCCTAGAAAGTATATTGAGTAGGTGGCCCTTCCGGCCTTCTCCTTCGCTGTCCTGGCGGACTCCCCTCAGGGGAGAAAAACCACCTATGAGGCATCCTGCGAACCTTCGGAAGAACCGTTGGAAGAGGCGGGGCTACGATTTCCCGCCTGTCTGTGAGGAGAAATCGAGCTTTAAATCACCTCTTCTGGTAAAATAACAATAACAATATTATAATAGTAATATAATTAAATAATAGTAGTGCTGAGGGATTCTGCCCTAAAGTCCTTTTCAAGGATAGGACTTGCCTGCTACTGTATTGAAGATAATACGGTACTAGCAAACATTGTTCCTGAGGAATAGCGGTCTAAAAGGGACAGAAGATGATTGCTGGGACATCTCTGAGGAAAAGCTGTGGGAGTCCTGAAGGAAAGAAAAATCCAGAAGGAATCGAATTTCCCCAGTGGGAATGTTTCTCAAAGGCATCCAACTCATTTTTTTTTTAAAGCTACCTCAGGAATTGTAGAAGTGTGGGGAATAATACAGGTAGTCCTCAACTTACTATCACAACTGAGCCCATGACATGAGCCCAAAAATTTGTTGCTATGGGGTCATTAAAAGATGATACGTATTTTGGTATAAACATGCTGTGGTGGGACTGTAACTAAAGACTTGGCAGTCATATTAAACAAATAATATTTAAAAATGCCAAGGCAAATCGTTTAGGTTGCCAGCAAAGCCAATGATATGGTTACAAGTACCGGTAATACTTCAGAGATAAGTAGCCACAAGACTATTTCTGAAATGAAGACTGTACAAATTCTTTATTATTCAACAGGGAAACACTGAAATATCATTTTCTTGATAACTTAATTAGTTTCTGAAACACACTATTCTGATAGGATAAACATAAACAATTGGATAAACAAATATCAATATACATTCTTAAATTTTGTGATATTGATATTAAAAAATAATCCAGCCTAAAAATTCTGGGGCAGAGTTATATAGAATGTATATTCTCTTTTAGGTGGATACATTATCTCAGGGATCTATTGAATTCAATTCTTCCATATCAACTCAATTGTTTCCTTTACTAATGATTTGTTCTTCATATGCTTGATTAGATGCTAACAAAAAAAAAAGTGGAAAAACCACTCTTGCCTATTCCAAATCTTTTCCTAAACAGCTGAATTGGATGATATTTTCTACAAAGGTAATTTATTTTTTCATGCTCAAGGGTTCCAGACACAAACCTATCCAAGCCCCCAATCATTTGAATGGCTGCTTTTGAACTTTGCCTATTTAATAGCTAATTAAGAAAACGAGCAGCCTTCGCATTGCATTTTCTTCCAGTGGCCTCTGAATATGGTTGATCAAAAGAGTTTCTCTTACATATCCAATTGTGGGTTATTATATTCAAAAAGAAATTGGTCCATAAATTTAACACAACATTTTCTCAGTAAATGTAGTAATAGCACTAGACTTACATACCCTCTATAGTGCTTAACTTGCCACAATTTGTTGTGATCCACACAATCAAAAGCTTTAGCATAGTCAGTGAAGCAGTAGTAGATATCCCCATGGACACGTGATCAAAACTGATAAAAACTGAGCGGCTTGGCGACTGACTCATATTTATGACCGGTGCAGTGTCCTGGGGTCACGTGATTCACCTTTTGTGACCTGCCAAGCAAAACCAATGGGGAAGCCAGATTCATTTAACAAATGTAACTCAAGTGCTTCACTTAACAACTATAGAAGAAAGGTCGTAAGATGGGGAGAGGGAAAATTCAATTTAAGAACTGTCTGGCTTAGCCGCAGAAATTTTGGGCTCAATGATAGTCGTAAATCGAGGACAACCTGTCTAAATAGGTCTGGAGTTTTGTTGGCCTTGCAAAAACGGAGCTGCACCTGCACCCCAAACTTACAAGAAAACCCTATGAAAAACAGTCAAAGGAAAGAAAAACCATATAGAAAACCACCATAATCTGCGGGAGAACGCCTTAAGTTTTAAGAATAGATTGGTCTGCCACGCTGGCAGCCCCGAGGGATCCCTTTTGCCCCCGACCGCAAACGCAAAACTAGAGCTATGAAGACCGATTTCGGGATGTGAAACGTAATGCATCGCGGACGGGGTGCAAACGGGGTAGAGAATCGCTCGCTTCGCGCAACTGGCAGGCGGGATCCACGAGGTGGCAAGCAAGTGCCCGGCGAGCAAGCGCAATGCTTCCCTTCCCAGCCGAGCGGGGAAGGAGGAGCAGCGAGTCTTCGCAGGAGTCTTCACTCGAGAGGCCTTCTCTAGGAACCCTGCCTTTTTTTCTCTAACCCTTAGATTGCCTATGAAATGCGCATGGGCGACCCTGCTCTCCAACTGTAAGGCGAGGACGGAGCTGCGAGGTGGGTGGAGACTAGCTGGGCCCTCGATCGCTTGCTGCTCATCGATGGATTGAGCTGATTAAACTCTTTCCCCTTTCGGATCTTTCCCTTCTGAAGGTTGGGGCGTCCCCTGTAGTCTTAGATATGGATGCTTTTCATCCCTCCGCCAACATAGCTGTGAAAGGTTGGAGGGAAGGGAGTGAGGAAAGTCAGGTAGAGCTCCGTTGTGGATGCTTCTCTTCCCCCCCCCCCCCAAAAAAAGCTGTGAAAGATGGGTGGGGGGAGGGAGCGAGAAAAGTCAGGCAGAATTCCGTCTGGTTCAGCTCAGCGTTGCTTTTGCCTTGCAATTCCCAGGCGGGTCTCTATTTGCAGACACCTCGCGGCGTTTCCAAAGCCTTTTCTCGCTGGCCTCCCTGTAAGGAAGCATTCAACCCCCGAGACAGCCTGCGACTGCTTCACCTCTATCCCCGACCCCCACCCCACCCCATGGCTCCCTTTCCCACCCTTGGTAGGGATCATGGCTGGTTGATGGAGACTCTGTCGTGCAGGAAGGAAGACAACCCGCCCCAAGTGTCTTGCAATGTTTTTTCCTATATGAACTATCCGTTTTGGGTGGAGGTGCTGGAGAAAAAGCCACAGCATTTTGGGGTTCCCATACTGGACCCGAGCTGAGTGTTGAGCATTGGAGGTATCTCCAGCTTGAAAAATATAGGAATATTTTGTGTTGTTTGCAAAGTTACTGGCAAGAAAGGTCATAAAACAGGCCAAAAGTCACTTAACAACTGCCTTAATTGGCAACATAAATGTTGGCCTCAAATATTGGTCCTATATCGAGTCCTATATGTACTTCCTTTTTGAAAAGAAATTGTGTGTGTTGGGTGTGTTATGTATTTAAGAGCACTGTCTTCTCTGTCTTCCCTTAAATGTTTTTTGGGCAAGAATATCCTATCAACATCTACAAAAGCAGCTCTCTTTTTTCTCATTTTTCTTTCCTTCTGTTCCTTTCTCTTAGCTTGAAAACTGAAAGCATTTTCCCCCTCTCTGGGAGGATTCTTATTGTTTGAGCATCAAAGTTCCACATCTCCTGAAATGGCTCATTTTGGTGGCTCTTCTTACCATTCTGCTCCTCTGACCAAAAGTCCTTTTGCAAATCCAGGACAGACTTTGGATGGGTGTGACCCAGCTTCTTTGTACACCCCAAAATCCGGCTCACGAGACCCAGAAGGAAATGGATCCCGTGTTGCCTTGCTTAGGTCTACTGAGAAGTTCTGGAGAAGAACGAAGGAGGACAATGTCCTGGAAGGAGATACTACCAGATGGGCTGGAGAACATCAACTTTGCCGGGCGTTCTTCTATGAAGAAACCGAGGAACCTCGAGAACTTTGCACTCGTTTACACCGTCTTTCTCGTCAATGGCTGAAGCCAGAGAAACACACGAAAGCTCAGATGTTGGACTTGGTGGTCCTGGAGCAGTTCCTGGCTGTCCTGCCCCCAAAGATGGAGAACTGGGTGCGAGAGTGTGGAGCAGAGACGAGCTCCCAGGCGGTGGCCCTGGCAGAAGGTTTCCTCCTGAGCCAGGCGGAGGAGAAAAAGCAGGGAGAGATGCAGGTGAGACAAAAATTATTGTGCAGCGAATTCTGGACTTAACAACAGTTCACTTAGTGACCATCCATAGTTACAACAGCATTGAATAAAGTGACGTATGACCATTTTTCATTCTTGGTTGCAGCATCCCCATGGTCACCTGATCGAAATTCTGACACTGCGGCAACTGGTTTGTATTTATGACAGTTGCAGAGCCCCTGGGACACGCAATCCCCTTTTGTGAACACCTGAATAAAAAAAGTGCACCGCAGAGTCAAATTCACTTAACAAATGTATAACTAAGTTAACCTCTGCAGTGATTCACTTAGCAACCGTGGCAAGGAAGATCATAAAATGGGGCAAACTCACTTGACAAATCTCACTTAGCAACATAAAATTTGGGCTCTGTTATAGTTGTAAGTCAAGGACTACCTGTACTTGTCAAAAAGGTGAAAATGTGAGAAGCTGCTGAATTTTTAAATACAATAACCTCTGGGCCCCAATAAACCTTTCCTTATAATTACTAAAAATTCTTCATCACTGAGATTATTGTAAGTGACCCTTTCCAGGGTAGAGTCCTAGACTTACAACCTTTTGTTTAGTGAACATTCATAGCTCTCTAACAGCATGGAAAAAAGTGATTTATTGCAGCATCCCCAGGTCACATGATAAAAATTCATATGCTGGAGAACTGACTCACATTTATGACGGTTGCAGTGTCCTGGGATCACGTGAAGAGCCATAGTGGCGCAGTGGTTAGAATGCAATACTGCAGGCTACTTCTGCTGACTGCCGGCTGACTACAATTTGGCAGTTCGAATCTCACGAGGCTGAAGGTTGACTCAGCCTTCCACCCTTCCCAGGTCTGTAAAATGAGGACCCAGATTGTTGGGGGCAATATGCTGATTCCGTAAGATCGCTTAGAGAGGGCTGTAAAGCACTTTGAAGTGCTATATACCGTATTTTTGGGAGAATAAGACACACCTTTCCCCCCCCCCCCAAAAGAGGCTGAAAATCTGGGTGAGTCACTGAATACAGCATTTTTTTTGCCTCCTGAAACCCGCCCCTTCACCAAAATGGCCGTGCAGAGCCTTTGCTCAATTTTACACCCACCCCAGCCCCCAGGAGCACTTTATAAGCTCCCAGGAGCACTTTATAAGCTTCCTAAAGGCTATCCATGCCCTTTTTTTAAAAACGAAAAACAGACCGTTTTTTCCTCGTTTTTGGCCCCCCACCCTCCCCAGGAGCATTCTGCAAGCTCCCTAAAGGCTATTCATGCCTTTTGCGGTGGGAGGGGGTATGTGATATGTCTACTTGCTATTGCTATCAATTTTGCAACTTTCTGACAAAGTCAATGGGGAAACCAGATTCACTTAACAACTCTGGCAAGAAAAATGGTAAAATGGAGCAAAACTCACTTAGTGGCCATCTCAATTAGCAATGGAAATTTTGGCATCAATTGTCATAAGTTGAGGACTATCACTTAATACCATTTTATAACACCGTGGTAAGACCACACTTGGAATACTGCATTCAGTTTTGGTTGCCACAATGTAAAAAAGATGTTGAGACTCTAGAAAGAGTGCAGAGAAGAGAAACAGATGATTAGGGACTGGAGGCTAAAATATGAAGAATTGTTACAGGAACTGGCATGGCTAGTCTAGTGAAGAGAAGGACCAGGGGTGATATGATAGCAGTCTTTAATACCTCAGGATTTGCCACAAAGAAGAGAGAATCAAGTTATTCTCCAAAGCACCTGAAGAAGCAAGGATAAGAAGCAATGGATAGAAACTAATAAAGGAGAGAAGCAACTTGGAATTGAGGAGCAACTCCCTAAGAGTGAGGGCAATTAACCAGTGG
This sequence comes from Thamnophis sirtalis, assembly GCF_051295495.1. Taxonomy (NCBI): domain Eukaryota; kingdom Metazoa; phylum Chordata; class Lepidosauria; order Squamata; family Natricidae; genus Thamnophis; species Thamnophis sirtalis. The sequence goes on from NW_028261383.1 coordinate 10,270,402, forward strand.
AACAACTTGCCTCCAGAAGTTGTGAGTGCTCCAACACTGGAAGTTTTTAAGGAGAGATTATGCAACCATTCGTCTGAAATGGTGTAGAGTTTAGTTGGACTAAAAGGTTCCACCACAAAATCGCGGAGGACAAAATCGCGCTCGACGAAAGCGCGCATTTGACGTCATCACAGCGCGACGAAAACATCGCGCTGTGATCGAAAAATGTAAAAATAAAGCTAAAACCTTACCCTAACCCCCCCAAACCTAATCCTAAACCTAACTCTAAACCTAACCCTTAACCTAACCCTAAATCTAACCCTAAACCTAACCGTTAACGTAACGCTAAACCTAACGCTAACCCTTAACCTAACGCTAAACCTAACGCTAACGCTCTAAACCTAACCCTAACCCTTAACCTAACCCTAAACCTAAACCTAAACCTAACCCTTACCTTTATGTGAATCGGCTTGCTTTAATTTTAATTTTATTTTAATTTTTAATTTTTTTCGTCACGCTGTGATGATGTCACATGCGCGCTTTCGTCGAGCGCGATTTTGTCCTCCGCGCTTTTGACGGGTCACGGACTAAAAGACCACCAAGGTCCCTTCCAATTCTATTCTATTCTACCTGTATGTGAGAAGCCCTCTCTTTTCAGAGGAAACTCGGTTGCAGTGGACTATAAAATCTTCTTCCCTCTTTTTCTTTTGACAGGTTCAGGATCCCTTCATAGAAGTGGGTGTTCAAAACCTCGAAGCACATAGAGACATGTCATCTCTCTCACAAGAACTGGCCTTCGGAGGGATCTCCCAAGAGGATCCAGCTCAGATCACATCCGAAAGTAAAAAAGCAGTTCTGTCTTTGTTATATTTTTATATTGGTGTACTCCATAAGGAAACATAACAGGGTGCAGTTGAAAAGAAACATTACAGAACGTTATACATTCATTGAACACATTGATTCAGCTCGGAAGCTTACTCCAGTGTTTCTCCAAGGTCCCAATAAGCACATATTTAATCAACAAAGGCCCCTTTGCACTACTAGCATTCCCAGACAGATATGTCGCTTTTAAGACATGTAACATCATCTCTCCCAATGAGGTATTGAGATCTGATCCAGCCAATCAACTCCTACCAAACTCCCAAATAGTAATAGCACTTAGACTTATATACCACTTCATAGTACTTTACAGTCCTCTCTAAGCGGTTTACAGAATTGGCCTAGTGCTCCCAACAATCTGGGTCCTCCTTTTACCGCCCCTTGAAAGATGGAAGGCTGATTTAACCTTGAGCCAATGGCTATGGGCAGAGTTAGCCTGCAATAAATTTTAACCCCCTGCCACCAAATGAATGAGATAAGGCAAGAGTATACTTCCCGTCTAATGGAAATGGTACTGTTCAGCGCCTGCCCACTTCCTTGAAATCCTGAAAAGAAATTAAACCAAATACAATCTTAAAATCTCTCTTTATTTCAGTAGATTCTTAAGTCCAGACTTAAGGAACTTCATAGTTCACTGGGCCTTTCAGTGATTGACAGAAGCCCTTGTCTCTCATGACAAGAGAGCCATCTCAAAGCCTAACCCTTTAGGCCTCTTTATTTCACTCCTTGCTACGTACCCAATTAATTGGAGAGGCCTTATTGTGATGTTGGTGCAGTGGTTAGAATGCATACAGGCTAAGTCTGCTGACTGCCAGCAGTTCAATCCTGACCAGCTCAAGGTTGACTCAGCCGTCCACCCTTCCAAGGTTGGTCAAATGAGGAACCAATGGAGGCAAAGTGCTGACTCTCTAAACCACTTAGAGAGGGCTATAAAAGCACTATGAAGCAGTATATAAATCCAAGTGTTATTGGTAGTGCTATTGCTAACACAACAATTGAGGCCAAAATTTCTAAGCAAGACAGTTGTTAAGCGAGTTTTGCCCCATTTTATGACTTTCCTTGCCCCAGTTGTTAAGTGTCTATGGAGATTCTCGGTCATCCAGGTCATGGTTATCCCAAAGTTGCAACGGCCTCTTGAAAAAGCAACTTTGGGACAGTTGTGAAGTAAATTACTGCAGTTCTTAAATTAGCAACATGGTTGTGAAGTGAATCTGGCTTCCCCATTGACTTTGCTTGTCGGAAATTCACAGGTGATCACATGACCCCAGGACACTGCGAATGCTATAAATATATGCCAATTGCCACGAATCCAAATTTTGGTCACATGATCACAGGGATACTGCAATGGTCATAAGTGTGAAAAATGGTCATCAGTCACTTTGTTTACCTGCCAATGTAACTTCAAATAGTACGGGTTAAACGGTATAGGTTTGCCTTGCTCTCATTCCTTCTGGATCCTATGGGGGTGCAGATTACACCCACATCATTACTTTTTACTATCAATCTGGTGTTCTCTATCAGTCCACTTCTCAATATGGAACTTGGAATTAATATACCATGTACAGATCTACTTTGCTTCCCATAATGCTCAGTGTCATAAAAACTGTTGGGGAAGATTATTGGGGCAATATGCTGACTATAACCAGCTTAGAGAGGGCTGTAAAGCACTATGAAGCGATATATAAGTCTACGTGCTATTGCTTACTTGCAGTCTCGTGTGTGAAAGAATGCTCCTTTTATTTTATTTTTTGTATGATTTTGCTCGAGAATGTAGTAGGAATTTTTTCAAAATGTCTTCCTTCATTTCTGTCATTTCAGTGAATGGAGCAACCCTGAGGTTTCCTGCAGAAATGTCTTTGCTTTGTGGTGGAACTGAAACTGCTGTTGTCATTCCAGTTCAGGTAGGAGCTTGTGTAAAGTGTTAGTACCACTTTATTATGCCTTGGTAAGACCTACACTTGGAATATTGCATCGAGTTTTGGTCACCGCACTATAAAAAAGCTGTTGAGACTCTAGAAAAAGTGCAGAGAAGAGCAACCAGGATTATTAGGGGACTGGAGGCTAAAACATGAAAAACGGTTGCAGGAACTGGGCATGACTAGTTTAATGAAAAGAAGGACTAGGGGAGACATGATAGCGGGGTTCCAATATCTCAAGCTATTCTCCAAAGCACCTGAAGGCAGAACAAGAAGCTGGATGGAAACTAATCAAGGAGAGAAGCAACTTAGAACTAAGAAATTTTCTGACAGTTACAACAATTGATGAAACAACTTGCCTCCAGAAGTTATTAATGTTCCAACACTGGAAGTTGTTAAGGAGAGATTGTACAATCATTTGTCTGAAATGCTGTAGGTCAGTGGTTCCCAACCTTTTTTTGGCCATGCCCCACCTAAGCATTTTTAAAATCCCGATGCCCCTTCTGTAACATATAATTCTTGCTTTACTCAGAAAGTGAACTCTGCTCATATAAAGGAAGCCTAAAAGCCCATTAACCTGGTTTAAACAAAGTTCAAATTGCTCCCCTTCTCCATTAAAAATCAAATTGCCCACCTGTGTGGCATGGACCCCACGTTGGGAACCACTGGTGTAGGGTTTCCTGCTTAGAAGACCACCAAGATCCTTACCATTTCTGTTGTTCTGTTCTGTTCTATTCTACCTGTATGTGAGAATCTCTTTTCAGAGTGAACTTGGTTGCAGTGGATCATAAAATCTTCTTCCCTTTTTTTCTTTTGACAGGTTCAGGATCCCTTCATGGAAGTGGATGCTCAAGACCCCCGAGAACACAAAGACATGTCATCTCTCACTCAAGAACTGGCCTTTGGGGGGATCTCCCAAGAAGATCCAGCTCAGATCACGTCAGAAGGTAAATAAATGGTTCTTCATTTACTATATTTTTACATTGGTGGGCTCCATAAGGAATCGTAGCAAGATGCAGTTGAAAAGAAACATATTACAGAATGTTATTCATTCATCGAACACGTTGGTTCAGCTTGGAAGCTTAGTTCAGTGTTTTTCCGGGGACCCGATAAGCAAATATTTAATCAACAAAGGCTCCTTTGAACTACTAGCATTCCCAGACAGAGATGCTGCTTTCAAGGCATGTAACATCATCTCTCCCAATGAGGCATTGAGCACCCTGATCCAGCCAATCCACTCCTACCAAACTCCCAAATAGCACTAGCAATACCACTTAGACTTATATACCACTTCATAGTGCTTTACAGCCCTCTCTAAGCGGTTGTTCTGACCCAGCCTTTGCAGAAGAAACAGACCCCTAGCAAAGAATAACCGCTCTTTATTTATCTCTTGTGAATTAATTGCATTCACCAACCGAAAGTCCAGGCAACAGGCCTGCAAGGAGTTAACTGCAGCAACAGACGTTATCAGTTCATTATGATCATTCCAAGCGGTGAGGCTGCAAATTAAGTTCTGGCAAGACAGTCTTTGTTGCATGAAACAAAATTAGGAAAATCTCTAGAAATGTAGTCTTCTACGACCACCACTCCCCTTTCCTTCTATTTATTCCCCAGCCAGGGAGGGGCCATTCAACATCCAAGTTTGATTTGCTTCCCAAGTAGACACCTTGTCCTTGACCTCTGTCCTCTCATATCTGCTCTGTGCATACGTGCATCTGGAACAGGGCCCAGCTGTTCTTCCTCCTCATTCATCTCTGCCTCCAAAGGCAGCAGCCACTCCGGTGGTTGGGAAATGCCAGATGGCCCTGGCTCTATCTCTGTGTCTGATGCTGAGCTCATCAGAGTCTTCCCTAGGCTCCAGAACTGGCCCAAGTTCTTCCCCAATCTCCTCATCATCCAAGTCTGCCACCATCTCTACTGGCAGCTGGTAGGCCACAACAGCGATTTACAGAGTCAGCCTGTTGCCCCCAACAATCTGGCTCCTCATTTTACCGACTTCGGAAGGATGGAAGGCTTAGTCAACTTGGAGCCGGTGAGAATTGAACTCCTGGCTGTGGGCAGAGTTAGCCTGCAATAAATTTTAACCACCACACCAATATATGAATCAGATAAGGCAAGAGTATAAGTCCCCTCTAATGGAAATCATACTGTTCAGTACCTGCCCACTTCCTTGAAATCCCAGGGAAAAATGAATCCAAGATACAATCTTAAAATCTCTATTTCAGTAGTTTCTGCTCATTCAGAGCCCAGACATAAGGAACTTCAATTCTTCATACCTTCATTGGGCCTTTCAAGGATTGACAGGAGTCGTTGCCTATCATGACCAGTATAGTTACCTTCAAGCTTAACTCTTTAGCCTCTTTATTTCACTCCTCGCCACCTACTCAGTTAATCAGAGAGGTTGGACTTCTGGCCACAGTTTCTCATCCCTAGATCAGTGTAGGCAGCCTTATTGTGATGATGGCACAGTGGTTAGAATGCAGTATTCATGCTAATGCTGCCGGCTGCCAGCAGTTCGGTCCTGACAGACTCAGGGTTGACTCAGCCCTTCCATCCTTCCCAGGTTGGAAAATTAGAACCTGGAGTGTTGGGGGCAGTATGCTGATTCTGTAAACTGCTTAATGAAGGCTGTAAAATACTGTGAAGCGGTATTGCCATTGATATTGCTTACTTGCAGTCCCACTTCTCTGAAAGAATGCCTTTTTTTTTTTGCATAACTTTCTCAAGAATGCAGTAGGAATATTTTCAAAATGTCTTCCTCCATTTCTGTCTTATCAGGAAAAGGAGCAATCCTGAGGTTTCCTGCAGAAGCATCTTTGTTTTGTGGTGATTCTGAAACTGCTGCTGTCATTCCAACTCAGGTAGGAGGGATCAAGCTTGCGTAAAGTGTTAGTACCACTTTATAATTTCTTGGTAAGGCCTCCACTTGGAATATTGCATACAGTTTTGATCACTGCAATTAAAAAGTTTTGATCACTGCAATTTAAAAAAGATATTGAGACCCTTGAAAAATTCAAAGAAGAGCAATGAAGATGATTAGGGGACTGGAGGCTAAAACATATAAAGAACAATTACAGGAACTGGGTATGTCTAGTTTAATGAATTACATTACAATATCTAAGGGGCTGCCACAAAGAAGAGGGAGCCAAGCTATATGTTGAGATTTTGGAAAGAATGTATTGAAGATCAATGAAAATGATTAGAGGACTGGAGGCTAAAATACATGAAAATGGTTGCAGGAATTGGGTATGTCTAGTTTAATGAAAAGACATGACAGCAGTCTTCCAATATCTAATAGGCTGCCACAAAGAAGAGGGAGTCAGGCTATTCTCCAGAGCACCTGAAGGCAAGACAAGAAGCAATGGATAGGAACTAATCAAGGAGAGAAGCAACCTAGAACAAAGAAATTTCCTGACAATGAAAACAATTAACCAATGGAACAGCTTTTCTTTAGAAGTTCTGGATGTTCCATTGCTGGAGTTTTTAAAGAAGAAACAGGACAACCATTTCTCTGAAAAGTAAAGGGTCTCCTGCTTGAGTGGGGGGAGGGGGAGTTGGACTAGAAGATCTCCAAGGTCCTTTCCAACTCTGCTATTTTGAGGACGATTCTTTTCTCCTTCAGTGTCTAAATGTGGTTTTGATAAGGGACATTCCAAAGCAAGCTGAATTTCTCTTCCAAAGCTAATTCACTTCATTTGCTCCCTTCTAGCGAGTGGGAGCAGCTTCCTGGTATCATTTGAACATTGCTGGCAACTCATTGCTTCTAGAAGGCTTTTTCCAGCAGCTTCAAATAACTATTGAACTGTGTGTATCTCTCAGGGACAACATAAGGCACCAGTTAAGGTATCAACTAGGATTGTTCAAACACTGTGTTGAGGAAGTCACCTTCCAGGCAGCACTGAAGACCTTGATCAATAGTGAATCCAAGATCACTTCATTAAGAGATAAGATAGAAAACTTTGCAGGTGATCTTTGATTTAGAGCCATCTGTTTAATAGAATAGGAATAGAAATTAGAACAGAATAGAATAACAAAGTTGGAAGGGACCTTGAAGTTCTTCTAGTCCAGCCCCCTGCTTCGGCAGGAAACCCTATGCCATTTCTAACAAATGGTTATCTAATATCGTCTTAAAAACTTACGGTATTGGAGCATTCACAACTTCTGGAGGTAGGTTGTTCCACTGATTAATTGTTCTAACTGTCAGGAAATGACAGTAACCGCTCAGAGCTACAATAGTAGAGAAATAAGTGACTTAGGACCACTTTTCACACTTATGACCGTTACAGCATCTCCATGGTCACATGATGAAAATTCAGACACTTGGCAACTGGTTCATGTTGATGATGGTTGCAATATCCTTTTGCCACCTTCGGACCAGCAAAGCCAAGGAGGTAGTTAGGTTCATTTAACAATTATTAATAACTTAACAACTGTGGCAAACAAGCTTGTAAAATAGGGGCAAAACCAACTTAACTGTCTTATTTAACAACAGAAATTTTGAGCTTAATTGTGGTCATAAGTTGAGGATTACCTGAACTATGTGAAAATTGCCCATAGTCACTATGAAATTTGGGATGAGTGGTATCTAAGCTTGATAAATTTATCAAGCTTAGATGCCACTCATCTTACTCTCAGAGTGACCTTGGGCAATTTTCAGTTCGTACAAGTAATCCTGAACTTACAACCTCAGGTAAGTTGGAACTGTACATTAGGAGGGACTTTCTTTTGAATTTCAGAATCATATGTTATTTGAAGATATAGCCATATTTTTTTCTGAAGAGGAGTGGGCTCTGCTGAATCCTGACCAGAAATTGCTGTACAGGGAGATCACATTGGAAAATGCAAGGAACGTGACCTCCATAGGTAAGGGATCTCTTTGTACTTTTCTGGTCAGATGTAACCAGCTCACCTGTTTGTCAGGAAAAAAAACCCTCTCATATAAAAACAAGGAGACCATGAACAATAAAAAGTATATTTATTTAAAATATATATTTTCTTTTGCAAAAGGATTCTCAATCATGAAAGAAAGAAAGAAAGAAAGAAAGAAAGAAAGAAAGAAAGAAAGAAAGAAAGAAAGAAAGAAAGAAAGAAAGAAAATGTTGGATAAGTCCAAATGCATGGCTTAAATACATTTAGTGTAGCAGATCACCGCCCTCACATACCAATGTCTTCTGAAGTTACATAAGTTCCTGAACCAGAAATCCCCTTTGAACTCCCTTGCCTCATTTCCTCATAACAAGACAATTAATCCCATCATGGCAGTTTCCTTCCTGCCATTTTCCAAAGTAATGTCAAACTAACCTAACCTGGTATGTTCTAATCAATTTTATAGCCTTGTTTTTCCCAGAACAAGCTTTTTACATAATTACTTATTTTAATGCTTTACACAGACGAGCTGCTATAGTTATGAAAAGTGTAAATATAGAATCACTCTGGTTTGGTTCTTTTACAAGAATCCTATTTTCCTTATTGTTTCTCAGAACATGCTGGTCTGTTCCTTTCCTACAGTGAAGGAGAATGTCCTTAACTGCATTGATTCTTCCACCGGATCAGGCAGGCAGGGCAAAAAAAATCTTCATGCTGTCTCTTCTCTGTAAAAAGGAGCAAACACCCTCCTTATTGAGTTTCGCTTTTGGGTGGTAGCCTTAAGGAAGTGCTTTTCATTTTTTGGGAATTTGGAAATCATAATAGGCCCGAATTTCATGGATCATGTGAAGTGTTAGTACCACTTTATAACGCCTTGATAAGACCACACTTAGAATACTACATCCAGTTTTGGTCACCACAATATAAAAAGATGTTGAGATTCCAGAACAGGGGTGTCAAACTGGTGGCCCATAGGCTGGATGTGTCACACGCAGGCCACGTCCACCCCAGCTCTGCAAAGGCAAGAAAAGGACATGATACATCATGTGACATCAACATGATGGGGTGAGTTTGACATCCGTGCTCTAGAAAGAGTGCAGAGAAGAACAACAAAGATGGTTAGGGAACTGGAGGCTAAAGCATGCTGGAATTAGGTATGTCAAATTTAATGAAAAGAAGGACTAGGGGTGACATGATAGCAATGTTGCAATATCTCAGGGTTGCCACAAAGAACAAGCTATTCTCCAAAGCACCTGAAGGCAGGACAAGAAGCAGTGGGTGGAAAACCAGTGGTGGGTTTCAAAAAATTTTTAGAACCTATTCTGTAGATGTGGCCTGTTTTGTGGGAGTGGCTCAGCAGTCATGTGCTCAGCTTGGCGTGGCTTGTTGGTTGTGTGACCGGGAGGGCATGGCCAACTTGGAAAATTTGATGAAACTTACTTAACAATGCTCTTGCTTAGCAAGAAAAATTGGGTTCAATTGTGGTCATAAGTTCTCTTTCTTTCATTCATTCCTTTTTCCTTCTTTCTTTTTCTTTCTTTCTTTCCTTCCTTCCTTCCTTCTCTCTCCCCCTCTTTCTTTCGTCTCACTCCCACTTCTTTCCTTTCTCTTTCCTTCTTTCTCTTTCTTTCTCTATCTCTTTTCTCTCTCTCTCCCTCCATTCCTTCCTTCCTTCCTTTACTTTCTCTCTTATTCTCTTTCTCTCTCCGCCCCCCCTCTCTCACATACATCCCTTCCAATTATATTCGTAGATATATTCTGTGAACTAAAACTGGTTCCCAATAAATCCTATGATCACGGCATTCTGTGTCCTACAAGCCAATTCATAGAGCTTCCAATTCAGCCTCTTACTGCTCTGGGGGTTAACCAAATATGGTTAGTCGCCCTGTTATCTCTTGGCTTTGGTGCCCGCCTTTTTAGCAGAGCAGCAGAGGGGGCTAATTGCAGACGGCTTTTTTTTCTTTTGCCGAAGCTAGATTTCTCTGCCGCTCGGCGGGTGACCTGGTGGGTATATGAGGGTGTTGGGCACACCATGGAAGGCACGCACATCACACACGCGCACACACCCACACACACCGCGCTTGCCGCAGTGCGAGGTGCATGCGTAAGGGAGACTGGATCAACTGGGAGGCTGGTAAAAAAGAAGCCTCTGTTTTTCCGCTGCCGTGGCTCGCAAAACAAAAAGGCAGGGATGCTGGCCGGCACTCTCTTAACTTACCGCTCACCCCTGCGGCTCGCTGTCTGCAGCCCTGCCTGGCTGGGAAAGTGGCGAGGGGCCGAGCGCCGGACATCATCCCCGCCACCTTCTTCTGCGAACTGTGGCAGCGGAGAAACAGGCTTCTTTTTCGCCAGCATCCCAGCTGATCCAGTCCCCCTTATGTGTGTGTGTCTCGTTTCCAATGGGGGAACGGAATCCATGCGGAGGGAGGAAAACTGCATGGATTCCCCCCTCTACCCATTGGAAATGAGGCAACTGTCAAAGAGAAGGAAGCAGTGCGCGCCACGTGGGTTTGTCCAACATCTGAAGAAGAAACAGGAGGTGAGGATTCAGACAAGCCCACATGGCGCGCACTCCCTTCTCTTTGACAGCCGCCTCGTTTCCAATGGGGGTGGGGAAGAAATCCATGCATTTTTCCTCCCTCTGCATGGATTCCACCCCCCCATTGGAAATGAGGTGACTGCCAAAGAAGGGAGTAGCGTGCGCCATGTGGGCTTGTCCAACAGCCAAAAAAGGAACAGGAGGTGAGGATTTGGCTGTTGGACAAGCCAAGGTGGCGTGCGCTGCTCCCTTCTCTTTGACAACCGCCCTGTTTCCAATGGGGGGGATCCACACACAGGGAGGAAAAACACATGGATTTCTTCCCCACCCCCATTGGAAACCAAGTGGCTGTCAAAGAGAAGGGAGCCCGTGCCACATGAGCTTCTCCCAATCCTTCTCTCCGGCAAAGGAAGTGGGTGGGCAGGGCAAGTCTGGTGCGGACAGGCAGGGGGAGCAAGCGAGTGGTGACTGGGCAGGGGAAGCGAGCGAGTGGCAACTGGGCAGGCAGGGGCAGGCCAGGGGAGGGAGAGTTCTGGTACGGGGCCTCCAGAAGCTCAGGTACGGGAAGGCACGCTAAATTTCACAAAGCAGTACACGTACCGGTGCGTACCAGCTGAAACCCACCCCTGGTGAAAACTAACCAAAGAGAGAAGCAACCTAGAACTTAGGAGACGTTATCTGACAGAACAATTAATCAGTGTAACAACTTGCCTCTAGAAGTTATGGGTGCTCCATCACTGGAAGTTTTTAAGAAGTGATTGGACAACCATTTGTTTTAAATGGTATAGGGTCTCCTACTTGAGCAAACGTTTGGACTAGAAGACCTCCAAGGTCTCTTCCAATTCTGTTATTCTGAGCCCCTAGTAATTGGGCTGTACTTATAAATACTCCAGGTTCTGAGGAGATATGAGCGCTCACCCAGGCATGTCTCCTTCCCATTTGCCCCAAGGCCTCTTTGCTGTAGACTCCCAAACTGAACACTTGTTTTCATCAACCACCTCAAAAACAATCTGAAAACCAAATAATCTTCCCCAACAGTTTTATGTTAATACTTAGGATCATGGCAAGCAAGGTAGATCTGTACATGGTATAAATGTCCCAAGGTCAAAATATTAGTTCCAAGTTCCGTACTGGGCCCTGGGCTGACAGGAATAGTAAAAATATTGCCCTATGTGTAATCTGTACCACCATAGAGTCCAGGAGGAATGAGAACAAGGGAAACATGTACACGTAGTTGTTGACTTACAACCATTTGTTTGGTGACTTTTTGAAGTTACAACGGCAGGTTAAAAAATGACTGATGACCATTTTTTGCGCTTACGACCATTGCAGAATCCTTATGGTTGTGTGATCAAAATGCAGATGCTTTGGTAACTGGCATGTATTTATGATGGTTGCAGTGTCCTGGGGTCATGTGATCACTTGTGACTTTCCAACAAGCAAAGTCAATGGAGAAGCAAGATTCACTTCACCTCTCACTTAACAACTGCAGTAATCCACTTAAGAACCATGACAAGGAAAGGCATAAAATAACAATAGCACTTAGATTTATACACTGCTTTACAGTGCTTTTACAACCCTCTGTAAGCGATTTAGAGTTAGCATCTTGCCCCCAATAATCTGGGTCCTCATTTCACCGACCTCAGAAGGATGTAAGGCTGAGTCGACCTTGATTTAGAATCTGTCAGAATTAAACTATTGGCAATCAGCAGAATTAGCCTGCAATACTGCATTTTAATCACTGTTGCCACCAAGGCTCATAACTTGAGAACTACCGGTAATGTTCAATACAGGATGTGGCAATAGACCTTGATCCCTGAGGGTGTCTTAGCTTGGGCCTTGAACATCTCATGAAACTCACCTTTTTGTTTCTTCTTTTTGTCGCAATCAGGCGAAAGGTGGGAGGACGAGGACTCCAAGAAGGAGATGATAGAGCACTTGCCATCAGTCAAAAATGAAATTGGAGAAAGGATGTTCCAATGTCAAGGGGGAGTCCAAAGTCCTGAGGAAAAGCAGTTAAAAGTAGAGCCAGAGATAGCCCTTGCTTTTCATCATGTAGATAACAATGCGCTTCTGACCGAAAAAAATCACCAAGAAACCAGAATGTGTCCAGGTTGTGGAAAAATATTGGAGGAGGAATCAGGATTGTGTGGGTATTGCAGAAGCCACCCTGTTGAGGCACAACACGTAACTTGGGAATGGGTCTTTCCTCTTACTTTAAATCAAAATATATCACTTGAGGAGAAATTATATACATCTGTGGAATGCGGAGAGAGCTTTAGCCAGAGTAGCCAACTCAGTGACCATCAAAAAAATCATCTCCAGGAGAATCCATATCAGTCCATGGATTGTGGGAAGAGCTTCTATCAGAAAAGTCACCTTATGACCCATGAAAGAATCCACCAAGAAGAGAAACCACATCCATGGTTGGAGTGTGGAAAGAGCTTCAGTCAGAGCAGTTACCTGATTTCCCAGACGAGAATCCATAGTGGAGAGAAACGCTATCAATGTTTGGAGTGTGGGAAGTCCTTCTGCCGCAAAAGCCGACTTACTTCCCATAAGAGGAGCCACACAGGGGAAAAGCCGTATCAGTGCCTGGAGTGCGGAAAGAGCTTCAGTGATGCAAGTTACCTCACTTCCCATAAAAAGATCCACACTGGAGAAAAGCCATATCAATGTCTGGAGTGTGGGAAAAGTTTTAGCATAAGCAGTTCCCTCACATACCATAAAAGGACCCACACAGGGGAGAAGCCATACAAATGTACGGAATGTGGAAAGAGCTTTGCTGTAAGCAGTTCCCTTAGTTCTCATAAAAGAATCCATACGGGGGAGAAACCGTACCAATGTCAGGAATGTGGAAAGAGTTTTAGAAAGAGTTGTTCTGTGACTTCCCACAGAAAGATCCACATGGGAGAAACCATATGAGTGCACAGACTGTGGGCAGAACTTCAGAGACCCGAGTTCTGAGGTTATGATCCTTGTGCAGAAATGTTAGAATTTTTTATTGGCCAATGTGATTGGATACAAAAGGATTTTGTCTTTTTTCACTCAAGGAAATGTCATGGAAGTTGATCATGGACTAAAATGAACTGGTGCGGCTGAAAAAAGGAAAATGAGGAATTATCACCCCATATCCCTCTACCACGGAGATGGGTGATTAAGAAATTGGATGGATGGATGATAGAGATATTATCTTTTCATTATATAAGATTTAAGATGATAAGATGGTGGATGAGATCAAGCGAAAGATCTTGGAAGAGTTACAACTAATTGAGTCTGTCATTTGTACCTCAATAATTGTCTGGTGTGTCACAGCAATCGAACAGGACAGGTAAAGACTTCCAATGGATAGTTGCGGAAAAAACAATCACAACCAACTTTCCTTTCATTGAGTTGTGTATGAACTAGAAAGAGGACTAAGAAAATGTATATAGACCCCTCACATCCTGGACATAATCGATGTCATTGTTCTCCCTCAGAACGCTGCTATAGGGCATTGCATACCAAAACAATGCCCTATGCCATCACACTTCATTCCCACAGCATTTCATTTTTCTCATCTATCGTATTGGTTTCTTGTGATTTATCAATTGTTTGTAACATTATTAATGATTAACTATGATTTGTGATCTATGATCTCTTAATTGCTTTTAATATGTACACTGAGCTTATGCTCCTGAGACAATTCTGTTGTGTTGTGTTGTATTGTGTTCTGTTTTACTCCTACTCTACTTCCCATTCTCCTATCCCAGGGGTTGGCAACCTTAAACACATAAAAAGTCACAAAGGTCTTAACCAAAAGCCTCCCGTTCAATTCTGGAGCCAACTGGAAGTCCAGTTCCCCCACCCTCTTCCGAGCGTGGCATTCTTTTTCCTCTGTCCTAACCGAAAGCCCTATCAATTATGGAGCCAACCAGAAAACCTCCCCCTTGCCATAGAGTCTCCTCCTGACACGCTTTTCCTTCCCTAATCGGAAGTGCCTCAAAATTGTGGCGCCAACCAGCAACAGACGGATGAAAGAGCCACATGTGGCTCCAGAGCTGCATGTTGTCCTATCATATCCTCTCTGATGGTGAACCTATGGCATAGGTGGCACGCTTAGCCATATTTGCCAGCACTTGAGTAATCAGTTCCAGCACACATGTGCGTGCCAGTGAGCTGATTTTTTGCCTTCCAGAAGGCCAGGGGAGGCCATTTAGCCCTCCCCAGGCTTCAGGAAAACCTCTGGAGCCTAGGGAGGGCGAAAATCAGGATCAAAGGGCCAACTGGAAGTTCGGAAATGATCTGTTGCCAGCCTCCGGGGGGGCTGGGGGAGGCAGTTTTCACCTTCCCCAGTCTTCAGAAAAGCCTCCGGAGCCTGGAGTGGGCGAAAACTCTCCCCTCCCATGCATGCGTGGGTGGGTGGGGTGCATTGCATTATGGGGGTGGGCATGTGTGCATAATTTTGGCACACCTTTACAAAAAAGTTTGCCATCATAGTCCCATCTTATCCTATCCTGTCATTGACATATCTATAAACCTGTTGATCACCAAAGGAAGTAGATTTAGGGAATAAAATGGCAGGCAGGATCAAAATTACTGTAAGCTCTTGGAAGAGCTATAGGTTAGTAGAGGCAAGTACCTATAAATCTGATCACTAGAGGCAGTAGATGTAAGGACTGTTAGTAGGACCTGGCACTTCACTCTTTCCTTGTGTAGGAATGCTGAATTTGCATATCTACATACCAGGTCTGATTTTCTTAATTCTGATGTCATTTACAGAGTAACGAGTTGGAAGGGACCTTGACCGTCTTCTAGTCCAACCTCCTTGTTCAAACAGACTTCCAGTTCTAAATTATTTCTTTTTCACTGTTTCATTCTAGGTCAATTGATCTCTCTCCAGTAAAACTACCGGTACTTAATTTGCATTTATCTACATATTGGATCTCCTGTTTATAACTTGCTTAAAACCTATGGTTGCAAAAATGTATATACTACCTCCTGTTTATTAAAGAAATATTGATGTTCGACAGCACTACCAGTTCTCTTGCATTTAGTTTTCTTCTCTGCCATTCTTCAGTAATGGAGAAAACTCCATTGTGGTTATGAGACACAGATCAATCGGACAACTTCACATTTTCTTTCATAATCTAACCTCTCAGATAAGGATCATTTGTTTATTCCCTTTCTTGCCATGAGGTTTATGTCTCAGAGCACCTGGGTCCCTGTCTGGTATCCTTTCCTGTTCCCCTGCCTACTCTATGTTAGCACTAGTACTTAAGACTTACATACCACTTCACATTTTAATTTTAAAGAAAGTAAAAGACGCTTGCTCCTGGGGAGGAAAGCTAGAAAGCATACTAAAAAGCAGAGAGATCATTCTGGCAACAAAAGTGCCTATAGTCAAGGCTATGGTTTTCCCAGTTGCAATGTATGGCTGTGAAAGATGGACCATAAGGAAGGCTGAGCGCCAAAGAATGGAGGGCTTTGAACTCTGGTACCGGAAAAGATTCCTGTGAGTCCCTTGGACTGCAAGGCGATGTAGCCCTATCTAAGTGGTGGAAGCTGAATCGACCTCGAGCTAGTCAGGATCAAACAGCTGACAGTTGGCAGAATTAGCTTCCAATACTGCATTCTAATCACTGTGCCACCATGGCTCATGTTGCTGTTTTATTGGCAACTGTATGATTGATGGCTTTGTTACCCTGTCACTTGTGTGTGTGTGGGGGGGGGACTAGCAGGGAAGTTAGAGAAAGAACAGGGGGTTTTATAGACTGCCCTGGTAACCCCTGTACAGGTAGTCCCCAACTGCTGCTACTATCAGTTTGCCCAATCCAGGCCAAACTTGGAGCAATCCAGAGCATAGGTTAACATCCCATAATAAGCATGGGAGAGTGCACTTAATTAGCTAAACTCTCCACCTTGGGATGTCTTTTTTAACATGCTAATAATGATTTTTTTTATTTCTAGACCTTTTCTCTCTCTCTCTCTCTCTCTCTCTCTCTCTCTCTCTCTCTCTCTCTCTCTCTCTCTCATTCTTGCTTGCTTTTGCTCCCTCCCCTTTTCTTTCTTTCTACCTTCCTTTCTTTTTCTTTCACTCTTTTCCTCCTTTTTCACTCTTTTTTTTCTTTCTTCCATTCTCTTTTACTTTCAGCCTTTTCCTTTTTTCTTTTTTCTTTCATTCTCTTCCTCAATCTATTTCTATTTATTCTTTCTTTCTTTCTTTTTCTTTCTGTCTTTCTGTCTGTCTTCTGATGAAAGAAATGTCCTTCTGGGTTCGGCTCCAAGTGAGGCTTTCAAGAAGAGACTGGACTTCCATCTGTCAGAAATGGTGTAGGGTCTCCTGCTTGGGCAGGGGTTGGACTAGATGACTACAAGGTCCCTTCTAACTCTGTTAAATGTGAAGCAGATCCAGATGAAGGTGGAGAAAGAACTTCAAAGAGATACTATAACAGCATCAAATAACAACTGTTGAGGCTGTTGAGAAGTGCAAAAACCAGAATGTGTCTCTCCCTCAACACCTGAAGTGGTAAAAGAGGAAGTAAAAATTAAACACAGAAAACTCAAACTTAGTTGAGGGTTGCAAAACCCCTTTTTTCTTCCTTATTGGTTCTCTTTCCAAAACTTCTAGTCTTATTTTTAACCTTCCTCTGTTGGAAGGGAACTTCACCAAGACAGTGTTGTAATAGGAAGACCAGGCCAGAAATCTCAAAAACAGTATTGTCACAAGACTCAGACTAGAAATCACTAGAATAAGAATACAAACGTTGACTCACAAATGTAGTAGAATTAAGAGACAATCAAGCCAAGCGATGCAATATAGGAAACGTTTATTAAATGCGCAGGTTCAAACATGCCAAACAAGCACAAAAGTTTGAACCCCGAAAGGTTCTTAAAGACATACATTTATAGTGCAAATTACGTAAACATCTGTAGAGGCAGTATCTAAGCATATAAGGTAATAAGAGGAACCAAAAATGTCTATGCCAGATGGCCAACAGTTACTATTCCAAAAATATACATGGTCAGCACATTATAGATCATGTGTGACATATAGGGAGGCTTAGGACAGCAAAACAAGAAACATCTTGCAGAATAACAGGAAACTCCCTGTCTGGGTCTGCTTGTTCCCGGATGCATGAATATACTTACTGACACTTCAGCAACTGTTTTCTGCTAATAATGCAAAACCTCGGCTTTGATCAGAATAGTTGATATTGAATATTGACTATATAACTTTGGCCATAATTAGGCCTATCAGACTACCTTACAAATACCCAAGTCAGAGAAATAGAAACTCTGAATGCATTTTAAAAGAACCTCCTGAGGATAATTACAAAGGTATCTAGACAATTAGAAACAGCTGCAGAGTACAAATAATACAAAATATACGGGAGATTCAGGAAGAAGTTACCTTTGAAATAAAGAAAGGTCAGCGTAGTAACAACTGATTAGCTCAAGATTTAATCATAAAACAGGAGGGAAATACATTAGACACATGATTAACACCCGAAGACACTAGGGCTCATCCCTGCCCCACAGAGATTACTTTAGGGCAGAGGAATAAGAGCAACACAGGATTAGAACCATGAGCAAGGGCACAAAAGGCAATAGCACAATAGTACTGTAGGAAGATAAAACTGGCCCTCTACTAGAAAACTGAAATATCCTGGGAAATATTAAGAAGGCAGAATATTATATTTCCCTGGATGTAAAAATGGAGACAGAATAGCTTCTTGGAGCTTCCTGCCCTCCTTTTGTCAATGAGCCATGACAGCCTGAGCTAGTCTACTTTACATAATAAAGGTAGGATTAGCCTTCCACATAAACTCAACACATGGCATCTGGAAACTCAATCAAACTTGGGACTCAAAACACAGCCCGCATGGCCCCATGAGAGTCTGACAACCAATCAGAATACATTTCTTACACAGGAACAGGAAACAGAGGTGGGGCCAAACAGAGTATAAAGCCAAGAACTTTCAGCCCTTCTTTCTCTTTTCTTCTTCACCCATCATCTTGAAGCAGGTGATCCCCCTTTTCTGTTCAGGATCTCAAACCATGTGACCCTGTTCACCATTAAATCATCTTTCCAAGCAGCCTCCATGTTTCCAGTGTCTTTTTCCCCACTTGGAGTTGAACCCAGAAGGACATTTCTTCCAACAGTAGAAAGAAAGCAAAAGGACTTGAAAGAGGAAAATGGAATAAAAATGTATACTTATTGTATATCGGTGTCAGCTCACCCAGGAACTCTGGTCCACCTCACTGTTGGTCTTGCCTTCCTCAAAGAAAATTAAAAAAAAAACTTCCTAAATTCGTTTGCTCCAGCTGGGAAATCCGAACCCATGGAGGAAACTTTCTTTCCATCCAACACCTCCTTCTCTTAATTGATATGCTTACGTTATAGGGATCTATGAGCTGCAGATGTTGAGAACCTCTGCATGCATTTCCAACAGATAGTCCTCGACTTATAAGAATTCATTTAGTGACCGTTTGAAATGACAATAACACTGAATAAAGCGACTTTTGAACGTTTTTCTCATGACCATTGCCGGATAAACCACATGATTACGGGACCAAAATTCCATCCCTGGGTTTCCTCCCCTCCGTCTCTCCCGTTTCTCTGACTGCCTCGGGGTTGGACTAGAAGACCTCCAAGATCCCCCCCAACTCTGTTATGCTGTTAAAGGACGGTTCCTTCCAACTGTGCTGCTCCGCATCCCTTTCCCTCCCCTCTTCCCGTTCCCCAGGCTTCGTCCCGTCCCTCTCCTTCCGTCTCTCTGACTGCCTCGGGAGAAGCAGCCCTGGACTCCCTGCCCAGGTGATCATCCCACCCGGGACCCGTTCTCCCCATGGCAAAAGGTAGGGGGACCACCAAGTGGGCGGCGCTCTCCCCCCTTTAGAGAATGGGAGGAGCTGGACATGGGAAGGGAAGGAACTGTAAGCGTTTCCTGCTTGGGCTCTGCAACGTCCTGGCTGGGGTCGTTCCGAGAAGGGGGAATCCACGTGCGTGGCCGGGAAGGAAGGCAGCGCGGCGCTGCGAGGAAAGCAAATCGCATCTCTTGAGAAGCGAAGTCCAAGCGAGGAACAGAGATGCCTCTTTCCTATCGAGCGCCAGGTAAGAAGCTCCCTCCCTCCCTTCCTTCTTCTCACCTGGGGAAATGCTTGGACTGGTGAGCCTTCAATGCAGCTTCTTGGGGCGTTTCTAAGATCGCTCCTGCAGTCCCCACCCGTAACTTCCTTTTTTTCTCTCTGGTGCTGCTTCAGACCCAGAAGGCTTGGGGTTTAATGGATGCTAACTCGGCTGGAGGGAAAGGGGGCGCTCCCTCCCAGGAGCTGTTGTTGGAGGGAGCATCAGGTAAAGGCTCCTTCTGATGCCCTTTAACCCTCAGGATTGACTTTGCCAGAGTTAATTTAATTCCTGAATTCCTTTTCATTACTTAATTTAACTGTTTTTTTAAAGTCTTGTGTGCAGTTCAACAGGTATCACCCTTTTCCTATAGACCAGCATGTCTCAACCTTGGCAACTTTTAAGTTATGTGGACTTCAACTCCCCGAATTCTCCAGCCATCTTAAGATAGCTGGCTGGGGAATTCTGGGAGTTGAAGTCCACGTATTTTAAAGCTGCTTATGGTTGAGAAACATTGCTGTAGTAGGCTATTCCAAAGGGCAAATCCCACCTGCAAAACTAGTTTTTGTTTCTCTTCTGAGTATCTGATGAGGAGGGTGACCATTATGTGGGTCAGGATTCTGATGATCAAGACTGCAGAGAAGAGCAACAAAAGATGATTAAGGGAATAGAGGCTAAAACATATAAAGAATGGTTGTTGGAATTGGGTGTGTCTAGTGTCAGAAAACATCTGATAAGGAGCATAGCTGCACTAGTAAGAAATTGAACAGACAACATACCATAAGGCATCTCACTTAGGGTCCTGTATTAAGGATAATAATTTATTAAGGATCCTATGTGCTTTATTAAATTTCAAATTATATCAAACAGCAAGTACTTACAGAAAAATCACATTGTAATGAGGGTCAATCAGACAAGCAGCCAAAAGGGACAGTTTGAGGCTGGTTGGCCCCGACTCACTGTCCAACATGCCGCTATATAAATTCTGCTGTGTAGTCACAGCAACCGAGGCCGTTTTCTCTTCCACTAACCACAATGTCACAACACTGTTATTTTTATATACATTACAACTTGACAGTTCCTCTTTTCCCTCGATCTCAGCTCGACTCACCCTGCAAACTCACCTACCAACAGCATTGAGACATACTATTTCAACATACTTGCAGGTTACAACTTTTTAATAGACACAATAGTATTGAATACCATGATTTTAAAGAGATCATACAGATTAACATTGAATACAATAAACCTTGCCAAAGAAATATCAGGTCCATAGGCATCTATCAAGAAGCAAAGGCCTACATTATGATGAGTTTCACCTCACACTATTTGAATGAAAAGAAGGACTAGGGATGACAGGATAGCAATATTCCATTTATTGAGGGGTTGCCACAAGGAAGAGAAAGTCAACCTATTCTCCAAAGCCCCTGAAGGCAGGATAAAAAGCAATGGATGGAAACTAATCAAGGAGAAAAGCAGCCTAGAACTGAGGAGAAATTTCCTGACCATGAAAACGATGAATAAGTTGTGAAATTTTAAAAGATCCAAAATTTATGCTCACTAATTTGACAGACAACTCTGATGTACAAACAAAGGATTATTGAATTGCATTTGCAAAGGCAGGCCTCCAAGTCCCTTGCCAAGTTGGATTGACACTGTAAGTGTCATAAATATGAGCCAGTTGTTGCCAAGTGTCTGAACGCTGATCATGTGACCACGGGGATGCTGCAATGGTCATAAGTGTGAAAAATGTCCTTTTTTTTTAGTGTCATTGGATGTGTTGGCCCAATCCAACATTGAGTTAATTTTACCCAATGCAATGAGCCAATGAATCATGTCAAATTAAGGGAAGTGGGGTTCACTTCCTCTTTGTTGGTGCCAGGCCAGACCTAGTATTCCTGACTAACCACTCAGCACAGCTCCCTGGGATATGGGATGGGATCGACTTGAGGCATCCAGAATCCACCTCTGTGGTGCTTTAATGCATAATTTCATGGCTGAGATCATCTGCCTCTGAATCCAATCCCTGGTCCTTCCAGACCTTTCAGTTTTCCTCTCACCCAATGTTAGCAGCTTCTATGTATTGTTGCTGTGGCTGCAAAGTACTGGTACTTAAATAAACTGATTCCCTAGTTAGCTTAAATATATGTAGAACTGCCCTTCTGCACTGTAGCTTCACCAATATGGTTATGGTGTTTGATAGCAAATTATTCCTTTGCTTTTATTTTCACTCATAGACACTATGATGGCTTTGTCTTCATCTCCTGGAACCCCAGTTCTTTATAGCAGAGGATTAACAGCGGTTCATCTTCCAATTCAGGTAGGAAGAATCTCCCCTCCCTTAAAGTGCCAGTCTGATCTATTGAAGAAGCCCCCAATAACCGAAGGCAAGATAAGACATGGATGGACATTAACCAAGGAGAGAAGCAACCTAGAATTAAGGGATTTTTTTTTGTAATAGTGAGAACAGTTAAGCAGTAGAATGGCTTGCCTTCAGAAGTTTTGGGTGCTCCATCACTGGAGATGGAGACTGGACAACCATTTGTCTGGAATGGTATATAAGGTCTCCTGCTTGGGCTGGAAGACCTCCAAGGTCCCTTCCAACTCTGTCATTGTTACATTATCGGGTTAAAAAGCACACACAGAGAGCTCAGTTAATTCAATGCACAGTTCCCCATACTTCTTACGGGATATTAGTTTAACCTGCGCAGGCTTTCAGTAAAACGGGAAAAAGTAGCAAAAGGTGAGCAAATTTAAAATGTACAATTGTGTGCAAAACCTTCTGGTCCCCATTAAGTGGTGGTTGTAGCAAGAGTGGAATGACCATGTACAGTTAAATCTGACTCTCCCTCATTGGAATACAACCAGAAAATACAGTTGCATGCAGTATTCAAAAATTCAGAAACAGCTTTCTGAGGGTAACGTGGCAAATATTTAGTGTGACCTCCCTCCACTTTGCTCCTCTAAAACTAAATAGACTGGAACCCTGCATGCTGTCATTGCTACCACCTGTATGTGCCCTACTATTTCATGCAAAAATGACTGTTGTCTATCTTTTATACCAGGTTTGTGCAAGGCACACTTGAGCACTCGACAGTGATTGGTATTTCACTCTGCTTATTCCTTCAGTGTGATTTGCATCATTTGAATGATTGGACTGGGACTCCTAGATAGTCAAATAACCACAACTGAGTGCAAAATGCCTGTTGCTAAAAGCGAGATTCGTTAAACGGGTTTTGCTTCATTTTAAGACTTCTCTCACTGCAGTTATTAAATGAATCACCATAGTTGTTAAGTTAGTAATGCGGTTATTATGCAAAACTTGCTTTCCCCATTGATTTTGCTTGTCAGAAGGTATCAAAAAGGGATTCCCATAGCCTCGGGACACTGCAGCCATCATAAATATGATTCATTGGCCAAGCGGTTGAAGTTTGGTCTCGTGGGGGATGCTGCAACGGTCATAAGTGTGAAAAAGAACCACAAGGAACTTTTTTCAGTGCAGTTGTGGCTTCAAACAGTTACGAAACTACTGCAAAATCCTTCGGAGGACTGCTTCCCTGAGGTGGTCTCATGGTAATGTGTTTTAAGACAGGGGATCACAAGGATTATTTAGCTGCCATTGTGAAATAATTATCAACTCTGTGTTGTGGCTCAGGGACTCCTGAGTGTAGGATTCCTGTACTCTTTTTTTTAGGGGGGGGGGCTTCTTCCTTGTCTCCTATGCTTGAGCTTGACATCTTGTACAGAGACATGTTGTATGAATGTAATTCATTGGCAGCTTGCCAATAAGACCAACGTTTCATATCATTCCAGTCAAAATGCCAAAGGACACAGAACTTGACAGACATAAAATCTTACTTTTGTATCAATGGCACTCTCAAACGGAAAACAACAAACAAATATTGGATATTCAAGATTGAAAATTATGGAAAGTCATGAAAGGTTTGCTAAAACAACAAAATGGGTCAATCAATGAATCAATCTGAATAAAGCTGGAAGGGACCTTAGAGGTCTTCTAGTTCAAGCAGGAGATCCTGTAGCATTTCAGACAATTGTCTGACCTTACTGCTAGGAAGTTTCTCCTTAATTCCAGGTTGCTTTTCTCCTTTTTTAGTTCTATCCATTGAAGGCAAGGGGACAACAAAAAAGGAGGTGGAATACTACTATCATGTCAACCCTAGTCCTTCTTTTCTCTAGACTGGCCCTACCCAATTCCAGTTCCATCCAGTTCCTGCAACCATTCTTCATACGTTTCACTCTCTAGGCCTTTAATCATGAGCCAAGGTGGCGCAGTGGTTAAATGCAGCACTGCAGGCTACTGCTAGATCAGCAGTTCAGCGGTTCAAATCTCACCGGCTCAGGGTTGACTCAGCCTTCCATCCTTCCGAGGTGGGTAAAATGAGGACCCAGATTGTTGGGGGCAATATGCTGACTCTCTGTAAACCGCTTAGAGAGGCCTGAAAGGCCTATGAAGCGGTATATAAGTCTACTGCTATTGCTATTGCTATTGCTATCATCTTAGTTGTCCTTCTCTGCACTTTTTCCAAAATCTCCACATCTTTTTTGTAATGTGGTCAAAAACTGGATCCAGTATTCCAAGTGTGGCCTTACTAAGGTTTTATGAAGCGCTACTAACACAAGAACGCCCAAAGTAAAATGTAAAGCCCAAGCTTTACTCTTGCCCAGAAATGAAATGTTGAACCCCACCTTCCTTGATTTGGTACAATTCATTGGCTCATTGCAACTCAATGTTGGATTGGGCCAACACATCCAAGCACCAGCCCATCAGTGGAAAGCAAAGGAATATGCGGTTGCGGAATTGGCCAAGCCAATAACACACTACCTAGATCAGTGATGGCTAAACTTTTTCCCATCACTTGCCAAAAGCGGGGGGAGTGCAGGGAGGTTGTTCACAGGTGCGCCCATGCCCATAATGCTATGTGCATGACCACCCCGCACGCATGTATGCGTGACCCCTGCCCTCTCCCCTGCTTTTGGCGCACAATGGACCTCTTTTTTCGCCCTCCCCAGGCTCCAGAGGCTTTCTAGCAGCCTGGGGAGGGCGAAAACAGCCTCCCCCACCCCGCGGGAAGCCCTCCGGAGGTTTCAGAAGACTTCCCTGAAGCCTCCGGAGGGCAAAAAATGGCCGAAAAAGAAGACCGAAGTCAACTGGCCAGCTTGGGCACTGGAGCTGACAGGACAACACCTCATGTGCCCTGCATGCCACCTGTGGCACACATGCCATAGGTTCGCCATCACAGACCTAGATGTATCTCTAGCCAGAGGCTCTTTCCTCTTTATGTTTTTGGAAAGGTTCTCCAGGGAAGATGCAAATTTGTCCAACTTGGAAATTCTGCAGGTGGAATATGTTCATCAAGAAGATGACTTGCAAGTAATTTATTGAAGTGTTCATTGTTAAGAACGCTAATGGAATATGTTTAATTTTTCCCCCTCTTCCTGTGTCAGGATTTGGTATTGCTTGAGGAACGTAGCTGTGTTTTTCTCCGTGGAGGAGTGGGCCCTGTTGGATTCTGAGGAAAAAGCCCTGTACCAAGAGGTCATGCTGGAAAACGCAAGGAATATGGCCTCCTTAGGTAAGCGATTCTGCTAAGATATTGAAATTTAATAGTTGGAACAGTGTTGTACAAGGAGTCAGATCATTCAGTTGCAGCTGATTGGTTGGAGAGAGCTGTTTCCTGCATGAGACAATCGATGCTGGGATTGGTTAATATGAATATAAAGAGGGAGTGTCCTGGTTTCCCGCCCTTTTTCCACTGTGGGCTCTGAAATTTTACCTCATGATGATCTTGTGGTGTTTGTTTATCTCATCATGCTCTTGTTAGCCTGAATTTCTTGTTTACTGTAAATGTTTACTGCCAAAGATATTAATTTACATAAAAAGACAAGCTCGTCTCAGCATCTCTGACCTTTTTGGACACCTGATGCGCAATTCCCAGACAGATTCTCTTTCCTCTGGACTGAAAGTGTGGGAGACATGAGCACCTGATCTGTTTTTCAGATAAATGCTATTTTTCCAATAGATAAGATAGTTACATCTAAGTTGTAACTACTAGCAGAATGGTCTGTCTGATCTGCCAGATCCTCTGCAGGTGGGATCTTCCAACATGTTCTTCGAGTCTGATTATCTTGTTTATTGTAAATATTGATGTAAAATACACACACACACACACACACACACACACACACACATTCATATATATGTATATGTATATGTATGTGTGTATATATATATATATATATATATATATATATATATATATATATATATATATATATATATGTATATATACATACACACACATACATATATACATACACACACACACACATACATACATATACACACACACACATATTCATATATGAGAGAGAGAAAGAGAGAGAACTGTCTCCTGCATGAGGCAATCTATGCTGTGATTGGTTACTGTGAGTGTAAAAGGGGAGTTTCTGTCTTTCCCGCTTTTCTTTCCCTTTGCACTGTGTAAATTTACCTCATGGTGTTCCTATTAACCTTATTATCTTGTTTACTATAAATATTGATGTAAAATGTAATTTTACTGTAAATATATATTTATTATGTATGTATGTATATATATATGTGTGTGTGTGTCTGTGTGTGTGTATGTAGTGTGTGTTTGTGTCTGTGTGTGTCTGTGTGTGTAAATGAATAGAATAGAATAAAATAGAATAGAATTCTTTATTGGCCAAGTATGATTGGACACACACACACAAACTTATATATTTTGTGTCAGCATCTCTGACTGCATTTGGATATCTACTGCACAATTCCCTGAAAGAGTCTCTTTCCCTGGACTGAAAGGGTAGTGGACGTGAACAGCCGATTTGTTTCTCAAATAAAATGCTAGTTTGTTCGATGTATGCAGATGAGAGTATCCTGCTCTACATTTCTACTCATACTTACTCTGATAAAGTGGCTTTAAATCTCCACACTGTCTCCATGAAGTTTCCCATCTTAGCCAGTTTCTGCTCCTGCCTGTCCCATTTTCTAGAGAGCTTTTTAGAAGTTGCTTTCATTTGGTTGGTTTTTGGTCTATTATGATGACACTGAAGAGCCCCAAAGGGTCCAAAGTTTTATCAGAAGGATTTATACTCATTGCAGTCATCTGGTCAGAATGAGTGCTTATGACAAGATGACTACAAGGAATATCAATTCTTCCATCCTCCATTGTTCAATCAGAACTGAACTCATCTTGGATGAGAAGGGAAACAAATTCCAGTTGTCTTTAAAAAAAACGCCTTTGGGATAAGGATGAATGAACAGCTCAGAGTGAGAACCAGTTTTGTTCAAGGAAAAACCTCTTAATGGAGAAGGGATTGAAATTCAGTTCCAGGTCCAAATCCCTCAACATTTCTACTTTCTCAAATTGAAATTAAACCAATTAGTTCTCCATCCTCAACAGTAGAGCTAATGGAGGATTTTATAAACAAGTAAATGAAATGCCAGCATGTGGTTATGGATTAAATCTTTGGTATAGTTAAGGATGAAGGATGTTTAAACAACTGTAGTCAACTAAAAGTGGAGGTATGATGATGTTAATATGGTAAACATTTGAGTTACGATATTTGAATTAATATGAATTAATAGAAGAGATGCACAAAAACTTGTTGTAACCAGCTGATATACTTTTTTATAACATATACTTGTTGTGGGTTTTTTTCCTGTTTTGTTTTTTGTTCTTTTTTGTTTTGATTTTTTCCCCCCAATGTTGTGGGTATGTGTTGTTTATGTAACAAAAAAATAAAAAAAAATATTAAAAAAAAAACAGTAGAGCTGAGGACCTCTCCCTCCCCTCCAATTTTAAATGATCTCAACCAAAATGTTCAGGTTTTCATTCTATAACATTGAGGACAAGAAAGCTGCAAAGGTCAAATCTTATATCAAGTTAATACCAAGCATAGCACAATATTTTGAACAAATGTGTGTTTGGAGCAAGTTTGATATACAGCAATGATGTTTGATCTCTTTTGCATCTAAGTTTGTGTTAACCTTTTTTTCCCCTGTTGCAAGCAGGTGACGGATGGGAGATGGAGGATTCTGGCAAAGAGGCAGCAGCACCTTTGCCAAAAGAGAAAAGGGAAGTTGCAGAAAAAATGTATGGAAAGCAAAGTTCTGAGGAAAACCTGTTAACAATTGAGCTGGAGAATTGCTCTGGTTTACCTTGTGCAGATACCAATGTCTTATTGAACACAGATGATTGCCAAGAAAAACAAGTGTGTTCAAGGTGTGGGAAAACACTTCGAGATGAATCTGGATTATGTGACTGTTGTGAAAGCCTTTCTGGAGAGAAACAAGATGAAAGCAGGCAACACTCGGGAAGGACCCTTCCTCCTCCTTTACATGAAAGAATACAAGAAGGAAGAGAAGTTTACAAATGTACGGAGTGTGAAGAAAGCTTTAGTACAAGCCGCTCTCTTGCATTGCATAAAAAGATTCACAAAGCAGAGAATCCACACAAATGTCTGGATTGTGGAAGGACTTTCAGGCAGAAAAATCATCTCAGTTCACATAAGAGGGTCCATAAAGAGAGGAAGCAACATCAATGGATTAATAGGGGAAAGTCCTTCGAAAGCAGTGCCTCCCTTACTTCCCATCAAAGCCTCCACAGAGAGGAGAAGTTGCATCAACTCAGGGAGGGGAGAATGAGGTTTACTCAGAGCAAGGAACCGAATTCCCAGAAAAAAAGCCCCACTGGGAATAAGTCATGTAAATGCCTGGAATGTGGGAAGAGCTTCCGCTCAGCAAGTGACCTCACTTGCCATAATAGGATCCATACAGGGGAAAAGCCATATTGTTGCACTGTGTGCGGAAAGAGCTTCACCCAAAAAGGAAGCTTCAATTTACATAAGAGGATCCACACTGGAGAGAAGCCTTATAAATGCACAGAGTGTGGAAAATGCTTCAGGACCTCCAGTGTCCTTAATTCCCATAAGAGGATTCACACAGGGGAGAAACCATATGAATGCTTGGAGTGTGGAAAAAGCTTCAATAGACTTGATACGCTAAATAAACATAACAAGATGCATAAAGGGGAGAAACCTTATAAATGCCTGCACTGTGGAAAGAATTTCAGTCAAAAAGGTCATCTTAAGTCACACGAGAGGATTCACACGGGGGAAAAGCCATTTCAATGCATGGAGTGTGAAAAGAGCTTCCGTTTATCTGGTCATCTTACTGTCCATCAGAGAATCCACACAGGGGAGAAGCCGTTTCAATGCCTACAGTGTGGAAAGTGCTTTACCAATTCTAGCAGCCTTTATGCCCACAAACGGATCCACACAGGGGAGAAACCATACAAATGCCTGGAGTGTGGTAAGAGCTTCTGTAAATCCAGCCACTTAAGTTTCCATAGAAGAATCCACAGTGGAGAGAGACCGTATGAGTGTACCGAGTGTGGGAAGTGCTTTGCTAATCAAAAGAATCTTATTGTCCATAAAAGGACACATATGGGTGAAAAGCCTTATAAGTGCATCGAATGTGGCAAATGCTTCACTGGTTTGGGTTCTCTCTCTCGCCACAAAATACTCCACACCGGGGATAAACCATATGAATGCCGTACGTGTGGAAAGAGCTTCAATACAAAAAATGGCTATATTGTACACAGCAGGACCCACACTGGGGAGAAACCATATCAGTGCCAGGAGTGTGGAAAACGCTTCACTGATTCTAGAGAACTGACAATCCATAAAAGGATTCACACAGGGGAGAAACCCTATAAGTGCACGGAGTGTGACATGAGTTTCAGAAGAAGTGGTTACCTTAGTATCCACAAGAGAATCCACACTGGGGAGAAACCATACACATGTCATGAGTGTGGGAGAAGCTTTAGACATAATAGTTCACTCAGGGGCCATAGAAAGCTTCACTCAGGGGAGAAACCCTATAAATGCCTGGAGTGTGGAAAATGTTATAGAGAGAGTGGTCAGCTTACCTCCCACAATAGGATCCACACAGGAGAGAAACCGTTTAAATGCATCGACTGTGGAAAGAGTTTCAGAAATGGCAGGAATCTTAAGCTCCATAAAACAATCCACACGGGGGAGAAGCCATATCAGTGTGTGGAGTGTGGAAAGAAATTCAGAAGTTGGAGTGACCTTAATTGCCATAAGAGGACTCACAGCAGGAAAAAAATGATATGAATTGGTTCATGTTGATTCTCAAAATTTGATTCATGCCCATAGAGGTATCCCAGGAGAATATGTAGAAATGCGTGGAGTATGGCACGGTCTTCCGAAGCAGCAGAAACATCTTGATTCATTAAAAAGAATTCTCTTGTAGAACTAGGTATTAAGTTTTGGATATTAGATCTTTGTGGTAGAGTAGAGTAGAATAAGATTGGAAATAATAAGAATAGAAATGGAATAGAATATAGAAATGGGAATGGGAATGGAATGGAATGGAATGATCTCATTGGCCAAGTGTGATTGGAGATACATGGAATGTGTCTCCATTGGATATGCTCTCAGTGTACATAACATAGAACAAGCAATCAACTTTTGTCAGTGTGAACAGCAAAGTTAAGTAGGGATTTGGAAAGTAACACATCCAAATGTCTATGGTGTTTCTCAGTCATCCAGGTTGTGTTTGTCCCAAAGGTGCTTTTATCATTTCCCCTGAAGAAATTTCCCTTCTCATCAAGATGTTTCTTCAGTTCTGCTTCTTCTTGAAGGAGAAGCGAAATGTCTTCAAGGAAAAACAAAGTCCAGTTGCCTTTTGATAAAAACATCTTTGGGCTAAGACATTCAGACAACATAAGGGTGCAGAAAGCTGGCCTAGAGTATAAAGAAGATGCTGAAATATTTCAAGAAGAAACATTGTAATCTAGGTGGTGAGTCCAGACCTGGTGGTGTTAACTATTCATATTTCCCTAACGTTGGAAGGATCAACTAGCGGATCTACTACAGCCATGTGAAGAAATCATGCCAGAACAAAGAAAAATAGTGAGCACATCAATGGGACAAAGTGATGGGAGAGAATGAACTATTGAACCATTATGAGGCTCGAGAATTTTGTCAAAAGTGATAATTGAAAGGATAGCGCTGTGTCTGCACCAACTAACATTAGTTGTGTTTAACCGATTTCTAGTCTGAGATACAATATTTATTGTGCTTGATTTTTATTAATGCCCTAACTTATACAGTAGTTAAAGGTTTAGCACATACATTTCAGATATAGATTCTTTTGGGTTGGTAAATTGGACAATTATAGGAACCACTTTAGAAAATACAGGTGGCCCTTGACTTATGGCCACAAGCCCAAAATTTCCATGGCTAAGCAGGACAGTTTTGTTCCATTATACAACTTGTTTTGCCACAGTTGTTCAGTTAGTAACATGGTTGTTAAGTGAATCAGTTTCCCCCATTGACTTTGCTTGTCGGAAAGTTTCATATGGCAATCAAATGACCCTGGGATGCTCCAACCATCAAAAATACAGGCCAGTTGCAAAGTGTCTGAATTTTGATCACATGGTATAGGGATGCTGCAACATTTGTATGAAAAAAATCATAAATCATTTTTTTCAGTGTCGTCATAACTTTAAATGGTCACTGAAGAAATGATTGTAAGTTGAGGACTAATTGTAAAGCAGCAATTGATTATTTGTTTTTAAGGCACAATCATGAATGTTAAGAATGTGTTGTTTCAGTATAACTGACAATTGCCAATTCATTGAAACCCACCTTGGAAAATATAGGGAAGGAATTTCTTAACATCAAAATCCATCAGGGCCTTGACTAGAGATCTCCAAACTTGGCAACTTTAAGACTTGTTGATGTCAACTCCCAGATTTCCTCTAGCACATGTATTACCATGCTGGCTGGGGGATTTTGGGAGTTGACGTCTACAAGGCTTAAAGTTGCCAAGTTTGGAACCCCCTGGCCTAGACTTATGGAATTATGTTGTTGTTTCTAGTGCCTTCCTACTGAAAAGTCTTTAGGTGTCCAATGCATTGAAAATGGAGAAAGGATTACAGTCAATATTTCATTGCTCTTCAAGAAAAGGATTGCAAGCGTAATGAGACATCTGAATATTCACAATAAAAGTTATAATCTCAAAAGGGGAAATATGGCGAAGAGTCCTAGGATTCCTTCGAAAGGCTCAGTTTTCCCAGGGAAAAAGGCCAAATGCACAGTATGGCCTCCAGCAATTGGAAGGTCAGAGTCTAATCCGGATGGTGATTTTTGCTCCTTTTTTGACTTGTAGACTCCTGGCTCAGGAATTTTGGAAGTTGAAGTCCACAAGTCATAAATGGGCCTTAGTTCCCAACCACTGAACTACAGCATTTTTTCTCAACCACCTCAAATTCTAGAAGTTAAAGTCCACAAATCATAAAAGGGCCAAGGTTCTCCATCCCTGGTCTAAACAGAAGGATCCATGGAGATTCAGTTAACAGGGTAAACATAAAATAAAGGCATAAGTGCTTCAGAATCCCAAATGTACTATGAGACAAGGCAAAATACACAAATAGGAACAATTTGCACCTATACAACTTAGTATGCTGTTTGAAAAACAGGAAGTATCATGGAAAACTAAGCAATCTTTATGGAAGTGTTGAGGTTTCTGTGTATACAGGTTAAGATAGCTTTAAATAGCTTGGCTGATTACATGTATGTGGGAGGGCTAAGATGTTAGTGTAAAATAGTCAGGAATTACTGCAAAGGGAGATGAGAAAATTCCTTGTAAACTGTGTGGCAAATGCTGTGTAAAACCCTCCAGTGAATGTCGGTGGGATACAAAGGCTTTGAGGGAGATTTCCTTG
This sequence comes from Thamnophis sirtalis, assembly GCF_051295495.1. NCBI lineage: Eukaryota > Metazoa > Chordata > Lepidosauria > Squamata > Natricidae > Thamnophis > Thamnophis sirtalis. The sequence goes on from NW_028261383.1 coordinate 10,302,487, forward strand.
TGTTATTTTTTCGGCACAATAAAGTTTTTGCTTACAATTTTCTCTTCGATGTGTTCAGTTTGAGGATCTCTTTCCATCTTTCAACCAGATGGCAAGAGCAACCCCAATATGTTCAATTGGAGGCATGGGCACATTTGGTAAGGGGGCTGGAGCAGGAAAGGTAAGGAAAACCAAAAGTCCCTTGGAATCCAGAAGGATCTCCTTCCCTTTTTCAACCACTTTGGAAGTGCAATTCTTGAGGAGGAAATGGGGAATATGCCAGGAATCTTCTCTCTGCAGACTTCAAGCATGCTCTGATAGGCTAGGAACTGTTTTACTATAGGAGAAATAAGGTAGTCCTCAACTTACGACTGCACGTGAGCCTCAAATTTGTGTTGTTAAGGGAGACATTTGGGAAATGAATTTTGCTCCATTTTATGACCTCTCTTGCTAAGTTGTTCATTGAATCACCACGGTTGTTAAATTAATAACACAGTTGTTAAGTAAATCTGTTTTTCCCATTGACTTGGCTTGTGGGAAGATGGCAAGAAGTGATCATGTGACCCCTGGACACTACAATGGTCATAAATGTGATTCAATTCCCAGGTGTCTGAATTTGGATCATGTGACCATGGGGATGTTGCAACAGTCGTAAGTGTGAAAAGAGGTTGTAAGTTACCTTTTTTAGTGCCGTTGAAACTTCAAACGGTCACTAAATGAATGGTAGTAGGATGAGGACTATATGTACTGTGCAACTTCATCTACTTTTAAATGGAGGGATTACATCTTTCTGAGCTCAGGCCTTTTCAATGGTTAAATATGAAATATTTCCTGAGAGATTTTCTTCCTCTTCAGAATGGAATGGTTGATGGGATTCTCTTATGGAGCATTAAGGGGTCTTTTGACTCTGCATTTAGTGGGGATAATATCAAAAGAAAGCAGTTTTTGTTGTTTTCCCCACTTATCTTTATTCTTCTCTTTTGAGGGAAGACATTTTGGACTGAATGATGGTTGCCTAATACATCTCAAAGTCCTATTGCTCTCAGACACATCCTTTCAACACTTCAAACACAGGTTGTCCTCGACTTTCAACCACAGTTCAGCCCAAAATTGGCTTCCCCATTGACTTTGCTTGTCCAAAGTGTCACATGAACCTGGGACATAGCAACTGTCATAAATATGAATCAGTTGACAAGTGACTGAATTTTGATCACATGACCATGGGGATGCTGCATTGGTGTTTATTATGAAAAATGGACAGGTCACTTTTTTCAGTGTCTTTGTAGCTTCGGCCACTAATCAAATGGTTGTAAGTCGAGGACTACTTGTAATGCAGCCATTGATTATTTGTTATTATGGTACAATCATGAATGTTAATAATTTAAGGGAATAGCATAGTTGACGACTATGCTAAGTGGATGAGAGAGGCTCCTTTTCCTGCCAACTCTGCACATCTCTTTCCCTTCTCCCATCCCTGAGCTTGTTCCCTCCCTCTCTCTCGTTTCTCTGAGTGCCTGGAGCGAAGCAGTTCCAGACTCGCTGCCCAGTTCACCATCCCACGCTGGACCGATTCCCCCGTGGCAGAAGGTAGGGCGCAGGCAGGTGGACCCCTGAGTGGGCGGCGCCTTTAGAGAACGGGAGGAGCTGCACGGGGACGGTAGAAGCTATAAGCGCTTCCAGCAAAGGCCTGGCTGGGGTCGTTCCGGGGAGGGAGGCCGGGTCCACAAGCGTGGCCGCCGGCGATCACGGATCTTTTCCTGCGCGCATCTCTTGGGAAGCGGAGTCCGGGCGAGGAAGAGAGCCCCACGTTTCCCATTGAGAGCAAGGTAAAAAGCTCCTCCTTCCTTCCTTCCTTCCTTCCTTCCTTCCTTCCTTCCTTCCTTCCTTCCTTCCTTCCTTCCTTCCTTCCTTCCTTCCCTCCCTCCCTCCCTCCCTCCCTCCCTCCCTCCCTCCCTTCCTTCCTTCCTTCCTTCCTTCCTGGGAAATGCTCGGATAGGAGACCCTTCAATGCAGCCCATTGGGGTGCTGCTACGATCGCTCCTGCAGTCCCCATTTTATCCTTCGGGAGATGATGATTTTTCCCGTCACTTCCTTTTCAGATCCAGGAGGCTTGGAGTTCAATGGCTGCGAAACCGGCGGGCAGAAAAGTGGGCGATCCCTCCCAGGTGCTGTTGTTTCGGGGAGTTGCTCTGGACGAGCCTCCTCCGGAGAGAGCATCGGGTAAAGGATCCTTCTGATGCCCTTTAATCTTTTTGCCTCGTTTCTTTCGAACCTGGATTCGTTTTCATTGTTCAATTTAACTGCGTTTTTAAAGTCTTGTGTGCATTTAAAAAGGTATCACTTTTCCTTTGGACAACTTTATGATGTGGGCTTCAACTCCCCAAATTCCCCATATGTGTTTAAGTCTACATATCTTACAGCTGCCAAGGTTGATAAACATTGACGTCGTCCAGGGTGGGGAACTAAGGCCCTTTTATGACAGGTGGACTTCAACTCCCATAATTCCACTTGGCTGAGGGATTCTGGGAATTGAAGTCCACCCCCATAAAAGGCCCATAGTTCCCGACTTCTGCTGTTGGCTATTCCAAAAGGCAAATCCCAGCTGTGAAAAAAGGTTTTGTAGTCTTTCTTCCTTGATTATCTGATAAGAAAAGGTGAATATCATAGAAACATAGAATAACAGAGTTGGTCCTTTGATGCATAAATTCATGGCAGAGAAAGCTGCCTCTGAATCCAATCCTTGGTCCTTCCTCACCTTTCCCTTTTCCCCCCACCCAGGGTGAGCTTCTATGTATTTGTTACTGTGACTGCAAAAGCCTCACGTAAAGGGGTTCTCTAGTTAGCCTAGAAATAGGCTAAAATCAGCTTCCTGCACTGTATGCTCAAGAAGATCCTCAGGATGTTTGATAGCAAATTATTCCCTTGCTGGTTTTTTCCCCCACTCCTAGACATTCCCATGGCCTTGTCTTCATCTCCAGGAACCTCAGTTCTTTGTAGTGGAGGATTAACAGTGGTTGAACATCCAATACAGGTAGGAGGATTCTCCCCTCCCCTCCCCAGATATGCCAATCTCCCAATAACACAATAACACAATTAGAGGGTATCTTGGAGATCTTCCAGTCCATCCCTTTGTTTCAAGCAGGAGACCCTATACCTTTTCAAACAAGTGGGTGTCCAGGCTCTTCTTAAAACCTCCTGTCCATAACGTCTAAAAGCCAACTGTTCCCTTAGTTAAATTGTTCTCAATGTCAGGAAGTTTCTTCTTAATACCAGGTTGCCTTTCTCCTTGATTAATTTCCATCCATTGTTTCTTGTCCTGCCTTTTGGAGCTTTGGAAAATAAGTTGATCCCCTCTTGTTTGTGGCTGTGGCAGCCCCAGAAATACTGGATCATGGCTGTCATGTCTCCCCTAGTCCTTCTTTTCTCTAGGCTAGCTATATTCAGTTCCTGCAACCATTTTTCCTATGATTTAGTCTCAAAGCCTTTAATCCACAGTTGCTCTTTGCATTTTTTCCACATCCTTTTTTGTAATGTGGTGAGCAAAACTAAACTCTGTATTCTAGGTTTAGTCTTTACTCAGGGTTTTTTTTAAAGCAGTGCAGATGAAAGCCAGCCCAAAGTAAAATGTAAAGTCCAAGCTTGACTTTTTTTAAATCAAATTTTTATTTTTTTATATTCTTTTACATATCAATGCGTGAATGGTGTGGTAATTGGATAACATACATTTCAGTACACATAAACATAGTATTATTATTCCTAAACAGTACATTTATTCCATTATTTCATATTTATACATGGCTTTTATTACCTTTCATTTCTGAACCATTTTTCTGTCCTTTTGTATATTTTAACATATTAATATATAATTATTCACCACTATTTTCTATCCCTGTTTTAACTCCCCCCCTTTCATATCATTATAATATTCAAAAATCTGTTTTCCACCTATTTTATTGTTCATATTTCCTTAGTTAAGTCAAAGTTCCATCCTTCATTCTTCCATTATTCAATATCTCCTTCTATAGTTTTGGTATCAATCACAATCATTTATACATTTAGGGTATTTCTATTCACATTGGTTGGATTATTATTTTAGCAGTGTGATAGATATCAGGATAATATTTTTATATAAATGGATATGAAGAATTGGAAAAATAGATTTTGAATGACCACTATTAAATATGTATAAAAATATGAACAAGAGTGGAAGGTTAAAATTTAACAATGGGCGATTAGGGAAATATATATAAATATATATATTAACCTAAACATGTGTGTTAATAGTAGAATTATGTGGATTGAAGAACTGCAAAGTCCAAGCTTGGCTTTTGTAGAGAGCACAGCAGCTGTCCAGATAAAGTTGCAGACACTGAGATAGACTGGTAAACTTTTATATAAATATAAATATATTTCACCTACCAATTTAGAGCAGTCTTTGTCATCATCCAGAGAAGGAAGAACAGAAGATAGTCAGGAACATCATGAGGTAAATCTAACACATCCTACAGAACACACAGAAGGGGAAAAGGAGGGAAAAAAGGGAAACGCCCCCTTTATATTTACAGCAACCAATCATAGCGTAGATTGCCTCCTGTGTGAGTCAGTTCTCTCTAACTAATCAATTGCAATTGTATTGGGGCCTATTGTAAACTTTATTGTTCCAGCTACTAAATGCAATATCCTAACAGGCTCCTTTGCCCAACTTGGAAACTCTGCAGTTTGTTCATTAAGAAGACTCACATGTGATTCATTCACTGAAGTGTTCATTGTTAGGGATGTTCAGGGAATACGTTGTGTTTTTTCCCTCTCCCTGTGTCAGAATTTAGTATCATTTGAGGATGTAGCTGTGTTTTTCTCCGTGTAGGAGTGGGCCCTGCTGGATTCTGAGCAAAAAGCCTTATACCAAGATGTCATGCTGGAAAACAAGAGGAACATGGCCTCCTTAGGTGAGGGATTCTGTTAAGATACTCTAGTGCAATTTTTTTATTATTTAAATTAATGAATGTGAAGTTCTCCAGCATTATTATTTGTTTTTTGCTGCTGTATTCTTCTCTAAACTGCTGATTTTCTAATTTGCAAGCTCTTTATCTGAGGTTTTCATCCTTTTCTATGAAGCCTGGCTTTTCTTCACAAATGGACAGTATGGGGAGCGTGGCCTTCACAATTCACTCTCTCCCATTTGTTGAGAATCAGATTCAATCTTGCACTGGAGTACTTCCTCCCCACATCATAACATTGATATTACCAAACAGCTGTGAGCCAGTCTCTCTCTGTATCTCTCTACAGGACAAGATACTGTACTTTTCCATCAACTCTTTCTTAGGCTAGAAGTGTCTTCCCAACAAAACTTCATTCCAGCTCAACATGGAGGTAAGAAACAAAGAGAATGTATCAATTTGGACTTGAAAATGAAAATAATGAAAGCCCATGAGGAGGGGAAGAAGGTAAAGACCATAGGAGAAGAAGAAGGCCTGGCCTGTTCCACTGTTTCCACAATCCTTAAGGATAAAGAAAAGATAAAAGCAATTAAATCACATATATTTCTTCCAACATGTGAATCACTGCAGTTCTTAACAGTAACATGGTTGTTAAAGAAATCTGGTGTAGTAAGATACCAGAAAGACATAACCAAAAAGCATATCCTAGAAGTTAATAAACATACGGGCAAGAGCCATAGTCAGGAGAAAACCATACATGTAGGAAAACCACTAGGAATAACAAAGACATAGAATCTAATCGAAGGCAAGACAAACATCATAACCATTTACATAAAGTTGACACCTACTCTCAAGCACCCGCACAGGAAACAACCTTCCTCCCCTTTGTGGCAGGATGAACCCCAAGGACAAGACACCTAGGAAACAGAATCAGAAGACAAGAATCAGAGACAATCAGAATCAGAAACAGAATCAGAGCAATCATCCAGAATAAATAAATCTTTGTAAATCAGAAACTTACACAAAAGCCTCAAAAGAAAAAAAGGGAAAACCAATGCATGTACTGTGTGCTGCAGACTCTGAGCTGCGTCTGGTCCTTCCCGTTTTTCTTTCCTCAATAAAACTCATAACTTCCAGGCAGCTGTCTTCACAAAACTTTCTTTTAGCGTCGGTGGTGACTCCCAGCTGGAATGGACCGGGACATTTCTTCCAACACTGGCTTCCCCATTGACTTTGCTTGTCCAAAGCTTCACTTGACCCTGAGACACGGCAACCGTCGTAATTATGAATCAGTGGCCAAGCAGCTGAATTTGGATCACATGACCATGGGGATTCTGCAACGGTCTGTGGGAAGTTATCATCCAGCCCTCTCCCAGAAAAAATGAAATATCCTAGGAAATATTGAAAAGGCAGAATTTGTCTGAAATGGTACAGGGTTTTCAACCTGAGCAGGGGGTTGGACTAGAAGACCTCCAAGGTCCCTCCCAGCTCTGCTATTCTGTAGTTCCCTTCTAACGGTTGCTCCGCATCCCCTTCCCTTCTCCCGTCCCTGGGCTTCGTCCCCTCCCTCGCTCCCGTTTCACTGACTGCCTCGGGAGAAGCAGCCCTGGCAGGGAGCCCAGCAGACCGTCCCACGCGGGACAGATCTCTCTCCTCCCCCCCCCGTGGCAGAAGGCAGGGGGCAGGCAAGGGAAGTCCCGAGTGGGCACTGCCCTCGGCCTTTTGGAGAATGGGAGGAGCTGCACGCGGAGAAGAGGAACCGTAAGCGTTTCCTGCTTGGGCTCTGCAACGTCCTGGCTGGGGTCGAGAAGGGGAATCCACGTGCGTGGCCGGGAAGGAAGGCAGCGTGGCCGGCGGGGCTGCGAGGAAAGCAGATCGCGGATCTTTTTCTGCGCGCATCTCTTGGGAAGCGAAGTCCAAGCGAGGAACAGAGCCGCCTCTTTCCTTTTGAGCGCCAGGTAAGAAGCTCCCTCCCTCCCTTCTTCCCTTCTTCCCACCTGGGGAAATGCTTGGACTGGTGAGCCTTCAATGCAGCTTCTTGGGGCGTTTCTAAGATCGCTCCTGCAGTCCCCCACCCGTAACTTCCTTTTTTTCTCTCTGGTGCTGCTTCAGACCCAGAAGGCTTGGGGTTTAATGGATGCTACCCTGGCTGGAGGGAAAGGGGGCGAGTTGTTTCGGGGAGTTGCTCTGGAGGAGCCACCTCCGGAGGGAGCATCAGGTAAAGGCTCCTCCTGATGCCCTTTAATCCTCAGGATTGACTCTGCCGGAGTTAATTTCATTCCTGAATTCCTTTTCATTGTTTAACTTAACTGGGTTTTTTAAAGTCTTGTGTGCATTTCAACAGGTATCACCCTTTTCCTATAGACCAGCATGTCTCAACCTTAAGTTATGTGGACTTCAACTCCCAGAATTCTCCAGCCAGTCTAAGATAGCTGGCTGGGGAATTCTGGAAGTCCACGTATTTTAAAGCTGCTTATGGTTGAGAAACATTGCTGTAGTAGGCTATTCCAAAGGGCAAATCCCACCTGCAAAACTTGTTTTTGTTTCTCTTCTGAGTATCTGATGAGGAGGGTGAACATTATGTGGGTCAGGATTCTGATGATCAAGAGTGCAGAGAAGAGCCACAAAAGATGATTAAGGGAGAAGAGGCTAAAACATATAAAGAATGGTTGTTGGAATTGGGTGTGTCTAGTGTCAGAAAATATCTGATAAGGAGCATAGCTGCACTAGTAAGAAATTGAACAGACAACATACCATAAGGCATCTCACTTAGGGTCCTGTATTAAGGATAATAATTTATTAAGGATCCTATGTGCTTTATTAAATTTCAAATTATATCAAACAGCAAGTACTTACAGAAAAATCACATTGTAATGAGGGTCAATCAGTCAATCAGTCAAAAGGGACAGTTTGAGGCTGGTTGGCCCCGACTCACTGTCCAACATTCCACTATATACAACAAAGCACAAGACTCAAAATTCTGCCATGTTTGTCACAGCAACTGTGGCAGTTTTCTCTTTCTTTAACCACAATGTCACAACATTGTTGTTTTTACATACATTACAACGGATAGTTCCTCTTTTTCCTCGATCTCAGCTGGACTCACCCTGCAAACTCACCTACCAACAGCATTGAGACATACTATTTCAACATACTTGCAAGTTACAACTTTTTAATAGACACAATAGTATTGAATACCATGATTTTAAAGAGATCATACAGATTAACATTGAATACAATAAACCTTGCCAAAGAAATATCAGGTCCATAGGCATCTATCAAGAAGCAAAGGCCTACATTATGATTAGTTTCCCCACACACTATTTGAATGAAAAGAAGGACTAGGGATGACAGGATAGTAATATTCCATTAGTTGAGGGGTTGCCACAAGGAAGAGAAAGTCAACCTATTCTCCAAAGCCCCTGAAGGCAGGATAAAAAGCAATGGATGGAAACTAATCAAGGAGAAAAGCTACCTAGAACTGAGGAGAAATTTCCTGACTGTGAGAACAACGAATCCCAGTGAGAGATTTTAAAAGATCCAAAATTTATGCTCACTAATTTGACAGACAACTCTGTCTGTCAAACAAAGGATTATTGAATTGCGTTTGCAAAGGCAGGCCTCCAAGTCCCTTGCCAAGTTGGATTAACACTGCAGGTGTCATAAATATGAGCCAGTTGTTGCCAAGTGTCTGAACGCTGATCATGTGACCACAGGGATGCTGCAATGGTCATAAGTGTGAAAAACGTCCTTTTTTTAGTGTCATTGAATGTTTTGGCCCAATCCAACATTGAGTTAATTTTACCCAATGCAATGAGCCAATGAATCATGTCGAATTAAGGGAAGTGGGGTTCACTTCCTCTTTGTTGGTGCCAGGCCAGATCTAGTATTCCTGATGAACAACTCAGCACAGCTCCCTGGGATATGGGATGGGATCGACTTGAGGCATCCAGAATCCACCTCTGTGGTGCTTTAATGCATACATTCATGGCTGAGATCATCTGCCTCTGAATCCAATCCCTGGTCCTTCCACACCTTTCAGTTTTCCTCTCACCCAATGTTAGCAGCTTCTATGTATTGTTGCTGTGGCTGCAAAGTACTGGTACTTAAATAAACTGATTCCCTGCTTAGCTTAAATATACCGTATGTAGAATTGCCCTTCTGCACTGTAGCTTCACCAATATGGTTATGGTGTTTGCTATTCCTTATTCCTTTGCTTTTATTTTCACTCATAGACACTATGATGGCTTTGTCTTCATGTCGTGGAACCCCAGTTCTTTGTAGCAGAGGATTAACAGCGGTTCATCTTCCAACTCAGGTAGGAAGAATCTCCCCTCCCTTAAAGTGCAAGTCTGATCTATTGAAGAAGCCCCCAATAACAGAAGGCAAGACAAGAAACAATGGATGGACATTAACCAAGGAGAGAAGCAACCTAGAATTTAGGGATTTTTTTTTGTAATAGTGAGAACAGTTAAGCAGTAGAATGGCTTGTCTTCAGAAGCTTTGGGTGCTCCATCACTGGAAGCTTTTAAGAAGAGACTGGACAACCACTTGTCTGGAATGGTATATAAGGTTTCCTGCTTGGGCTAGAAGACCTCCAAGGTCCCTTCCAACTCTGTCATTGTTATAGTATCGGGTTAAAAAGCACACACAGAGAGCTCAGTTAATTCAATGCACAGTTCTCCATACTTCTTATGGGATATTAATTGCGCAGACCTTCAGTAAAATGGGAAAAAGTAGCAAAAGATGAGCAAATTTAAAATGTACAATTGTGTGCAAAACCTTCTGATCCTCAATAGGTGGTGGTTGTAGCAAGAGTGGGATGACCACGTACAGTTAAATCTGACTCTCCCTCATTGGAATACAACCAGAAAATACAGTTGCATGCAGAATTCAAAAATTCAGAAACAGCTTTCTGAGGGTAACGTGGCAAATATTTAGTGTGACCTCCCTCCACTTTGCTCCTCTAAAACTAAATAGACTGGAACCCTGCATGCTGTCATTGGTACCACCTGTATGTGCCCTACTATTTCATGCAAAAATGGCTGTTGTTTATCTTTTATACCAGGTTTGTGCAAGGCACACTTGAGCACTCGACAGTGATTGGTACTTCACTCTGCTTATTCCTTCAGTGTGATTTGCATCATTTGAATGATTGGTCTGGGACTCCTAGATAGTCAAATAACCACAACTGAGTGCAAAATGCCTGTCGCTAAAAGCGAGATTTGTTAAACGGGTTTTGCTTCATTTTAAGAGTTCTCTTGCCGCAGTTATTAAATAAATCATCATAGTTGTTAAGTTAGTAATGCGGTTATTATGCAAAACTGGCTTCCCCCATTGCCTTTGCTTGTCAGAAGGTATCAAAAAGGGATTCCCATAGCCCCGGGACACTGCAACCGTCATAAATAAGATTCAGTGGCCAAGCGGTTGAATTTTGGTCTCGTGGGAGATGCTGCAACGGTCATAAGTGTGAAAAACAGCCACAAGGAACTTTTTTCAGTGCCGTTGTGGCATCAAACAGTTACGAAACTACTGCAAAATCCTTCGGAGGACTGCTTCCCTGAGGTGGTCTCATGGTGATGTGTTTTAAGACAGGGGATCGCAAGGATTATTTAGCTGCCATTGTGAAATAATTATCAACTCTGTGTGGTGGCTCAGGGACTCCTGAGTGTAGGATTCCTGTATTCTTTTTTTTGGGGGGGGGGCTTCTTCCTTGTCTCCTATGCTTGAGCTTGACATCTTGTACAGAGACATGTTGTATGAATGTAATTCATTGGCAGCTTCCCAATAAGACCAACGTTCCATATCATTCCAGTCAAAATGCCAAAGGACACAGAACTTGACAGACATAAAATCTTACTTTTGTATCAGTGGCACTCTCAAAGGGAAAGCAACAAACAAATATTGAATATTCAAGATGTGGTATTCAAGATTGAAAATTATGGAAAGTCATGAAAGCTTTGCTAAAACAATAAAATGAGTCAATCAATGAATCAATCTGAATAAAGCTGGAAGGGACCTTAGAGGTCTTCTAGTCCAACCCCCTGTTCAAGCAGGAGATCCTGTAGCATTTCAGACAATTGTCTGACCTCACTGCTAGGAAGTTTCTCCTTAATTCCATTTCTCCTTTTTTAGTTCTATCCATTGAATGCAAAAGAAGGGGACAACAAAAAATGAGGTGGAATACTACTATCGTGTCAACCCTAGTCCTTCTTTTCTCTAGACTGGCCCTACCCAATTCCAGTTCCATCCAGTTCCTGCAACCATTCTTCGTACGTTTCACTCTCCAGACCTTTAATCATCTCAGTTGTCCTTCTCTGCACTTTTTCCAAAATCTCCACATCTCTTTTGTAATGTGGTCAAAAACTGGATCCAGTATTCCAAGTGTGGCCTTACTAAGGTTTTATGAAGCGCTACTAACACAAGAACGCGAAAGTAAGATGTAAAGCCCAAGCTTTACTCTTGCCCAGAAATGAAATGTTGAACCCCACCTTCCTTGATTTAATACAATTCATTGGCTCATTGCAACTCAGTGTTGGATTGGGCCAACACATCCAAGCATCAGCCCATCAGTGGAAAGCAAAGGAATATGGGGTTGTGGAATTGGCCAAGCCAATAACACACTACCTGGATCAGTGATGGCTAACCTTTTCCCCATCAAGTGCCAAAAGCAGGGGGAGTGCAGGGGGGTTGTACGCAGGCGTGGCCATGCCCATATGCTATGTGCATGATCACCCTGCATGGATGTATGCATGACCCCTGTTCTTTCCCTTTCTTTGGGCGCACAATGCACCGCTTTTTTCGCCCTCCCCAGGCTCCAAAGGCTTTCTAGCAGCCTGGGGAGGGCGAAAACAGCCTCCCTCTCTGGAGATTTCAGAAGGCTTCCCTGAAGCCTCTGGAGGGCGAAAAATGGCCGAAAAAGAAGACCAAAGTCAGCTGGCCAGCTTGGGCACTGGAGCTGACAGGACAACGCCTCATGTGCCCTAACAAATGGCTCTGCGTACCACCTGTGGCACGCATGCCATTGGTTCGCCATCACAGACCTAGATGTATCTCTAGCCAGAGGCTCTTTCCTGTTTATGTTTTTGGAAAGGTTCTCCAGGGAAGATGCAAATTTGTCCAACTTGGAAATTCTGCAGGTGGAATATGTTCATCAAGAAGATGACTTGCAAGTAATTTATTGAAGTGTTCATTGTTAAGAACGCTCATGGAATATGTTTAATTTTTCCCCCTCTACCTGTGTCAGGATTTGGTATTGCTTGAGGAACGTAGCTGTGTTTTTCTCCGTGGAGGAGTGGGCCCTGCTGGATTCTGAGCAAAAAGCCCTGTACCAAGAGGTCATGCTGGAAAACGCAAGGAATATGGCCTCCTTAGGTAAGGGTTTCTGCTAAGATATTGAAATTTAATAGTTGGAACAGTGTTGTACAAGAGTCAGATCATTCAGTTGATTGGTTGGAGAGAGCTGTTTCCTGCATGAGACAATCGATGCTGGGATTGGTTAATATGAATATAAAGAGGGAGTGTCCTGGTTTCCCGCCCTTTTTCCACTGTGGGCTCTGAAATTTTACCTCATGATGATCTTGTGGTGTTTGTTTATCTCATCATGCTCTTGTTAGCCTGAATTTCTTGTTTACTGTAAATGTTTACTGCCAAAGATATTAATTTACATAAAAAGACAAGCTCGTCTCAGCATCTCTGGCCGTTTTGGACACCTGATGCGCAATTCCCAGACAGATTCTCTTTCCTCTGGACTGAAAGTGTGGGAGACATGAGCAACTGATCTGTTTTTCAGATAAATGCTATTTTTTCAATAGATAAGATAGTTACATCTAGGTTGTAACTACTAGCAGAATGGTCTGTCTGATCTGCCAGATCCTCTGCAGGTGAGATCTTCCAACATGTTCTTCGAGCCTGATTATCTTGTTTATTGTAAATATTGATGTAAAATACACACACACACACACACACAAACACACACACACACATATATATATATATATATATACACACATACACACGCGCACACACACACACACACACACATATATATGAGAGAGAGAGAGAGCTGTTTCCTGCATGAGGCAATCTATGCTGTGATTGGTTACTGTGAGTGTAAAAGGGGAGTTTCTGTCTTTACCACTTTTCTTTCCCTTTGCACTGTGTAAACTTACCTCATGGTGTTCCTATTAGCCTGATTATCTTCTTTACTATAAATATTGATGTAAAATATTTTAATTTTACTGTAAATATATATTTACAGTATATGTATATATATGTTTGTGTGTCTGTATGTTGTGTGTTTGTGTGTGTGTGTGTGTGTGTAAATGAATAGAATAGAATAAAATAGAATAGAATTATTTATTGGCCAAGTATGATTGCACACACACACACACACACACACACACACACACACACACACACACACACACACATTTATATATTTTGTGTCAGCATCTCTGACTGCATTTGGATACCTACTGCACAATTCTCTGAAAGAATCTCTTTCCCTGGACTGAAAGGGTAGTGGACGTGAACAGCCAATTTGTTTCTCAAATAAAATGCTAGTTTGTTCGATGTATGCAGTAGATGAGAGTATCCTGCTCTACATTTCTACTCATACTTACTCTGATAAAGTGGCCTTAAACCTCCACACTGTCTCCATGAAGTTTCCCATCTTAGCTAGTTTCTGATCCTGCCTGTCCCACTTTCTAGAGAGCTTTTTAGAAGTTTCCAATTTTCCAATTTAATAAAATTTGTATGCCGCCCACTCCCTAGGGACTCTGGGCGGCTTACAGACAGATAAAAAACATTACAAAATTAAAAAATAAGGTACATTATTAAAATTGCACATCATCCATTCATTGTAGGTGGGGCTGGACATTGATCAACAGCCCCAGGCCTGCCGGAACAGCCAGGTCTTGGTGGCTTTACGGAAGGCCGGGAGAGTGGTAAGGGTCCGGATCTCTACGGGTAGATCGTTCTACAGGGCCGGTGCAACTACAGAGAAGGCTCTCCCCTGGGGAGTCGCCAGCCAGCATTGTCCGGTCGATGGCACCCGGAGGAGGCCCAACCTGTGAGATCTAGTTGGTCGTTGGGAGGTATGTGGCAGGAGGCGGTCTCTCAGGTAGCCAGGTCCTAAACCATGTAGGGCTTTAAAAGTAACGACTAGCACCTTGAAGCACGTTCAGAGACCAATGCGGAGCCAGTGCAGCTCGCGGAGGATGGGTGTAACATGGGTGTATCTAGGTACACCCAATATCGCTCGCGCGGCTGCATTCTGGACCAACTGCAGTCTTCAAACACTCTTCAGGGGTAGCCTCATGTAGAGCGCGTTACAGTAATCCAGGCTTGAGGTGACGAGGGCGTGAGTGACCATTCGAAGTGCCTCCCGGTCCAGATAGGGCCGCAACTGGTGCACCAGGCGAACCTGGGCAAAAGCCCCCCTGGTCACAGCTGACAGATGGTGTTCTAACGTCAGCTGCAGGTCCAGGAGGACACCCAAATTGCGGGCCCTCTCTGAGGGTTGTATAATTTCACCCCCCAGGCTAAGACGTGGAATGTCTGGACTGTCCTTGGGAGGCAGCATCAATAGCCACTCGGTCTTGTCTGGGTTGAGTGCAAGCTTGTTCGCTCCCATCCAGACCCTGACAGCCTCCAGGCACTGGCACATCACTTCCACTGCTTCGCTGAGTTGGCACGGGGCGGACAGATACAATTGAGTATCGTCCACATATTGATGATATTTATCCCGTGCCAGCGTATGATCTCACCCAGCTGCTTCATGTAGATATTAAATAGGAGGGGGGACAGGACCGAACCCTGCGGCACCCCATATTTGAGGGGCTTAGGGGTCGATCTCTGTCCTCCAACCAACACCGACTGCGACCTATCCAAGAGGTAGGAGGAGAACCACCGTAAAACGGTGCCTCCCACTCCCACCTCCCGTAACCGCCGCAGAAGGATACCATAGTCGATGATATCGAAGGCCGCTGAGAGGTCAAGAAGCACTAGGATAGAGGAATGTCCTCTATCCCTGGCCTGCCAGAGATCATCGATCAGCGCGACCAAAGCAGTTTGAGTGGCGTAACCAGGCCTGAACCCCGACTGAAAGGGATCCAGATAGTTGCTTTCATTTGGTTAGTTTTTGGTCTATTATGATGACACTGAAGAGCCCCAAAGGGTCCAAAGTTTTATCAGAAGGATTTATACTCATTGCAATCATCTGGTCGGAATGAGTGCTTATGACAAGATGACTACAAGGAATATCAATTCTTCCATCCTCCATTGTTCAATCAGAACTGAACTCATCTTGGATGAGAAGGGAAACAACATTCCAGTTGTCTTAAGAAAAAGCGCCTTTGGTATAAAGATGAATGAACAGCTCAGAGTGAGAACCAGTTTTGTTCAAGGAAAAACCTCGTATTTCTCTCGGAGCAGTGGAGCTGTGATCTTGGTCTGAGGGGTAGTGAGATCTTACCCCTGTCATGGTCGGACCACTACCTACTGAGGCTTGACTTTCGGAGACCAAACCCCCACTGTAGGGAGGAGGAACCGAGCAGGTGGTTCCGCCCCAGGCGACTTATGGACCCCTTGGGGTTCCAGACGGAGCTTGGGGTTATTCCTGATACTCTCGCCCGCAGTCCGGTGGAGACTCTGGTTGCTGCTTGGAATTCGGCAGCGACGGAGTCTCTTAACCAGATTGCGCCTCTACGGCCGCTCCGAGGCAGTGGATCCAGGAGAGCCCCTTGGTTTACTGAGGAACTCCGGGAGATGAAGCGCCGAAAGAGACGCCTAGAGCACCAATGGAGATCCAGTAAATCCGAATCGAACCGAGCACTTTTAACATCTTGCATCAGAGAGTACATCCGGGCAATCAGGACGTCAAAAAGAACTCACATTGCCTCTCTGATTGCTTCCGCTGAGTCGCACCCAGCCGCCCTGTTCAGGATAACCCGTTCCCTCCTAAATAGGCAGGGCTGAGGATTACGTCCAATTCCTCGCGGATAAAGTTGCTCGGTTTCGGGCGGACCTGGACTCCAATTCTGCAGAACCAGCCGAGGCACTAAGGGATAATCTGGTAGGTCATCGCTGGGTTGATTTTCAGGCTGTTACCCCTGAGGACGTGGACAAGGCCATGAGAACTGTAGGTGCCCCCACATGCGTGCTGGACCCGTGCCCCTCCTGGCTGGTTGTTAACAGCAGGGAGGTGACACGGGGCTGGATCCAGGCGGTTGTTGCCGCCTCCTTACGGGAGGGGGTCTTTCCCCCCGCTTTAAAGGCGGCGGTTGTGAGACCCCTCCTGAAGAAACCATCTTTGGATCCAGCCGTTCTAAACAACTATCGTCCAGTCTCCAACCTCCCTTTGTGGGGAAGGTTGTTGAGAAGGTGGTGGCCTTTCAGCTCCAGCGGTCCTTGGAGGAAGCTAGTTATCTTGATCCATTCCAGTCAGGCTTCAGGCCTGGCTGCAGCACAGAAACCGCTTTGGTCGCATTGACCGATGATCTCTGGAGAGCCAGGGATGGAGGCCACACCTCCATCCTGGTACTCCTTGACCTCTCTGCGGCTTTCGATACCATCGACCATGGTATCCTTCTGCAACGACTGCGGGAGGTGGGGGTGGGAGGCACTGTTTTACGGTGGTTCTCCTCTTACCTCTCGGACAGGTCGCAGTCGGTATTAGTCGGAGGGCAGAGATTGACCCCCAGGCCCCTAACATATGGGGTGCCACAGGGTTCAGTCCTGTCCCCCCTTCTTTTTAATATCTACATGAAACCGCTGGGCGAGATCATTCGACGGCACGGGATAAAATACCACCAGTATGCGGATGATACACAGTTGTATCTGTCCGCCCCATGCCAACTCAATGAAGGGATGGACGTGATGAGCCAGGGTCTTGAAGCTGTTAGAGACTGGATGGGGGTTAACAAGCTTGTACTCAATCCAGATAAAACCAAGTGGCTGTTGTGCTTCCCTCCCACTAATTGGCCAAGTGTTCCATCTCTCAGGCTGGGGGGTCAAATACTACGCCCCTCAGATAGGGTCCGCAACTTGGGAGTCCTCCTGGATCCACAGCTGACCTTTGAACACCATTTGTCAGCTGTGACCAGGGGGGCATTTGCCCAGGTTCGCCTGGTGCACCAGTTGCGTCCCTACCTGAACCGGGAGGCTCTCACAACAGTCACTCGTGCCCTTGTGACCTCTAGCCTGGAATACTGCAATGTGCTCTACATGGGGCTGCCCTTGAAGAGTATTCGGCGACTTCAGCTGGTCCAGAATGCAGCCGCGCAAGCGATCGTGGGTGCACCTCGTTTCACCCACGTAACACCTATCCTCCGCGAGCTGTACTGGCTGCCTGTTGATCTCCTGGTGCGCTTCAAGGTGCTAGTTGTCACCTACAAAGCCCTTCATGGTATTGGATCTGGGTACTTGAGAGACTGCCTACTGCCAATTACCTCCACTAGGCCAATAAGATCCCATAGATTAGGCCTCCGAATTCCATCAGCCGGCCAATGTCGGCTGGCAACTACCCGGAGGAGAGCCTTCTCGGTGGCTGCTCCGACCCTCTGGAACGATCTCCCCGTGGAGATTCGTACCCTCACCACCCTCCAGACCTTCCGCGTAGCCCTTAAGTCCTGGCTGTCCCGACAGGCCTGGGGCTAAAGATTTCAACCCCACTCGAATAGTATGACTTGTGCTTTTTTAATGATGTATTGTTTTCATGTTTGTAACTTGTTTGTCCTCCCTCCCCCTGAATTGTGAGCCGCCCTGAGTCCCCTCAGGGAAAAGGGCAGCATACAAATAAAGTATCTAATCCAGTGTTTTTCAACCTTTTTTGTGCAAAGGCACACTTTTTTCATGAAAAAAATCACGCGGCACACCACCATTAGAAAATGTTAAAAAAATTTAACTCTGTGCCTATATTGACTATATATAAAGTAATTCTCCCACGGCACACCTTACACTATGTCACGGCACACTAGTGTGCCGCGGCACAGTGGTTGAAAAACACTGATCTAATCTAATCTAATCTCTTAATGGAGAAGGGATTGAAATTCAGTTCCAGGTCCAAATCCCTCAACATTTCTACTTTCTCAAATTGAAATTAAACCAATTGGTTCTCCATCCTCAACAGTAGAGCTGAGGACCTCCCCCTCTCCTCCAATTTTAAATGATCTCAACCAAAATGTTCAGGTTTTCATTCTGTAACATTGAGGACAAGAAAGCTGCAAAGGTCAAATCTTATATCAAGTTAATACCAAGCATAGCACAATATTTTGAACAAATGGGAGTTTGGAGCAAGTTTGATATACAGCAATGATGTTTGATCTCTTTTGCATCTAAGTTTGTGTTAACCTTTTTTTTTTTCCTGTTGCAAGCAGGTGATGGATGGAAGATGGAGGATTCTGACAAAGAGGCAGCAGCACCTTTGCCAAAAGAGAAAAGGGAAGTTGCAGAAAAAATGTATGGAAAGCAAAGTTCTGAGGAAAACCTGTTAACGATTGAGCTGGATAATTGCTCTGGTTTACCTTGTGCAGATACCAATGTCTTATTGGACACAGATGATTGCCAAGAAAAAGAAGTGTGTTCAAGGTGTGGGAAAACACTTCAAGATGAATCTGGATTATGTGACTGTTGTGAAAGCCTTTCTGGAGAGAAACAAGATGAAAGCAGGCAACACTCGGGAAGGACCCTTCCTCCTCCTTTACATGAAAGAATACAAGAAGGAAGAGAAGTTTACAAATGTACGGAGTGTGAAGAAAGCTTTAGTACAAGCCGCTCTCTTGCATTGCATAAAAAGATTCACAAAGCAGAGGATCCACACAAATGTCTGGATTGTGGAAGGACTTTCAGGCAGAAAAATCATCTCAGTTCACATAAGAGGGTCCATAAAGAGAGGAAGCAGCATCAATGGATTAATAGGGGAAAGTCCTTCGAAAGCAGCACCTCCCTTACTTCCCATCAAAGCCTCCAAAGAGAGGAGAAGTTGCATCAATTCAGGGAGGGGAGAATGAGGTTTACTCAGAGCAAGGAACCGAATTCCCAGAAAAAAAGCCCCACTGGGAATAAGTCATGTAAATGCCTGGAATGTGGGAAGAGCTTCCGCTCTGCAAGTGACCTCACTTGCCATAATAGGATCCATACAGGGGAAAAGCCATATCGTTGCACTGTGTGCGGAAAGAGCTTCACCCAAAAAGGAAACTTCAATTTACATAAGAGGATCCACACTGGAGAGAAGCCTTATAAATGCACAGAGTGTGGAAAATGCTTCAGGACCCCCAATGCCTTTACTCACCATAAGAGGATTCACACAGGGGAGAAACCATATGAATGCTTGGAGTGTGGGAAAAGTTTCAATAGACTTGATACGCTAAATAAACATAACAAGATGCATAAAGGGGAGAAACCTTATAAATGCCTGCACTGTAGAAAAAGTTTCAGTCAAAAAGCTCATCTTAAATCACATGAGAGGCTCCACACAGGAGAAAAACCATTTCAATGCACAGAGTGTGGAAAGAGCTTCCGTTTCTCATCAAACCTTAATTCTCATTACAGAATCCACACAGGGGAGAAGCCATTTCAATGCCTGCAGTGTGGAAAGTGCTTTACCAATCCTAGCAGCCTTTATGCCCACAAACGGATCCACACAGGGGAGAAACCATACAAATGCCTGGAGTGTGGTAAGAGCTTCCGTAAATCCAGCCACTTAAGTTTCCATAGAAGAATCCACAGTGGAGAGAAGCCATATCAATGTACCGAGTGTGGGAAGTGCTTTGCTAATCAAAAGAATCTTACTGACCATAAAAGGACACACATGGGTGAAAAGCCTTATAAGTGCAACGAATGTGGCAAATGTTTCACTGGTTTGGGTTCTCTCTCTCGCCACAAAAGGCTTCACACCGGGGATAAACCATATGAATGCCGTACATGTGGAAAGAGCTTCAATACAAAAAATGACTATATTCTACACAGCAGGACCCACACTGGGGAGAAACCATATCAGTGCCAGGAGTGTGGAAAACGCTTCATTGATTCTAGAGAACTGACAATCCATAAAAGGATTCACACAGGGGAGAAACCCTATAAGTGCACGGAGTGTGACATGAGTTTCAGAAGAAGTGGTTACCTTAGTATCCACAAGAGAATCCACACTGGGGAGAAACCATACACATGTCATGAGTGTGGGAGAAGCTTTAGACATAATAGTTCACTCAGGGGCCATAGAAAGCTTCACTCAGGGGAGAAACCCTATAAATGCCTGGAGTGTGGAAAATGTTATAGAGAGAGTGGTCAGCTTACCTCCCACAATAGGATCCACACAGGAGAGAAACCGTTTAAATGCATCGACTGTGGAAAGAGTTTCAGAGATGGCAGGAATCTTAAGCTCCATAAAACAATCCACACGGGGGAGAAGCCGTATCAGTGTGTGCAGTGTGGAAAGAAATTCAGAAGTTGGAGTGACCTTAATTGCCATAAGAGGACTCACAGCAGGAAAAAAATGATATGAATTGGTTCATGTTGATTCTCAAAATTTGATTCATGCCCATAGAAGTATCCCAGGAGAATCTGTAGAAATGAGTGGAGTATGGCAAGGTCTTCTGAAGCAGCAGAAACATCTTGATCCATTAAAAAGAATTATCTTGTAGAACTAGGTATTAAGTTTTGGATATTAGATCTTTGTAGTAGAGTAGAGTAGAATAAGATTGGAAATAATAAGAATAGAAATGGAATAGAATATAGAAATAGAAATGGGAATGGGAAGGGAATGGAATGATCTCATTGGCCAAGTGTGATTGGAGATACACAGAATGTGTCTCCAGTGGATACGCTCTCAGTGTTCATAACATAGAACAAGTAATCAACTTTTGTCAGTGCGAACAGCAAAGTTAAGTAAGGATTTGGAAAGTAACACATCCAAATGTCTATGGAGTTTCTCAGTCATCCAGGTTGTGTTTGTCCCAAAGGTGCTTTTATCATTTCCCCTGAAGAAATTTCCCTTCTCATCCAAGATGTTTCTTCAGTTCTGCTTCTTCTTGAATGAGAAGCGAAATGTCTTCAAGGAAAAACAAAGTCCCGTTGCCTTTTGATAAAAACACCTTTGGGATAAGATATTCAGACAACATAAGGGTGCAGAAAGCTGGCTTAGAGTATAGAGAAGATGCTGAAATATTTCAAGAAGAAACATTGTAATCTAAGTGGTGAGTCCAGACCTGGTGGTGTTAACTACTCATATTTCCCTAACGTTGGAAGGATCAACTAGCGGATCTACTACAGCCATGTGAAGAAATCATGCCAGAACAAAGAAAAATAGTGAGCACATCAATGGGACAAAGTGATGGGAGAGAATGAACTATTGAACCATTATGAGACTTGAGAGTTTTGTCAAAAGTGATAACTGAAAGGATAGCGCTGTGTCTGCACCAACTAACATTAGTTGTGTTTAACCGATTTCTAGTCTGAGATACAATATATATTGTCCTTGATTTTTAATAATGCCCTAACTTATACAGTAGTTAAAGGTTTAACGCATACATTTCAGATATAGACTCTTTTGGGTTGGTAAATTGGACAATTATAGGAACCACTTTAGAAAATACAGGTGGCCCTTGACTTATGGCCACAAGCCCAAAATTTCCATGGCTAAGCAGGACAGTTTTGTTCCATTATACAACTTGTTTTGCCACAGTTGTTCAGTTAGTAACATGGTTGTTAAGTGAATCAGTTTCCCCCATTGACCTTGCTTGTCGGAAAGTTTCATATGGCGATCAAATGACCCTGGGATGCTCCAACCAGAACAAAAATGCAGGCCAGTTGCAAAGTGTCTGAATTTTGATCACATGGTATAGGGATGCTGCAACATTTGTATGAAAAAAATCATAAATCATTTTTTTCAATGTCGTCATAACTTTAAATGGTCACTGAAGAAATGATTGTAAGTTGAGGACTAATTGTAAAGCAGCAATTGATTATTTGTTTTTAAGGCACAATCATGAATGTTAAGAATGTGTTGTTTCAGTATAACTGACAATTGCCAATTCATTGAAACCCACCTTGGAAAACATAGAGATGGAATTTCTTAACATCAAAATCCATCAGGGCCTTGACTAGAGATCTCCAAACTTGGCAACTTCAAGACTTGTGGATGTCAACTCCCAGATTTCCTCTAGCACATGTATTACCATGCTGGCTGGGGGATTTTGGGAGTTGACGTCTACAAGGCTTAAAGTTGCCAAGTTTGGAACCCCCTGGCCTAGACTTATTGAATTATGTTGTTGTTTCTAGTTCCTTCCTACTGAAAAGTCTTTAGGTGTCCAATACATTGAAAATGGAGAAAGGATTACAGTCAATATTTCATTGCTCTTCAAGAAAAGGATTGCTTGTAATGAGACATCTGAATATTCACAATAAAAGTTATAATCTCAAAAGGGGAAATATGGCGAAGAGTCCTAGGATTCCTTCGAAAGGCTCAGTTTTCCCAGGGAAAAAGGCCAAATGCACAGTATGGCCTCCAGCAATTGGAAGGTCAGAGTCTAATCCGGATGGTGATTTTTGCTCCTTTTTTGACTTGTAGACTCCTGGCTCAGGAATTTTGGAAGTTCAAGTCCACAAGTCATAAATGGGCCTTAGTTCCCAACCACTGGACTACAGCATTTTTTCTCAAGCACCACAAATTCTAGAAGTTAAAGTCCACAAATCATAAAAGGGCCAAGGTTCTCCATCCCTGGTCTAAACAGAAGGATCCATGGAGATTCAGTTAACAGGGTAAACATAAAATAAAGGCATAAGTGCTTCAGTGTTGCGATATACGTGCAGGTATGCATCTGCCATACTGTAACACGTATAGAACAGAAGCAATAATTAACCATATGATTAAATCAGTAAACTAAAAGCAATAATTGGCCATATGATTAGATCAGTAAGACAAACTGTCCAACTCCAAGCGTTGATTAAATCAGTACCCTTAACACTAAGCAGATCAGCAACCACAGACTTGTAACTAAGCGTTGATTAAATCAGGGGTTACAACTGTTTAACTCTCAAACATTAATTAAGCATTGGATGTTTGCATGATGATAAAAGGTTTATTGACTATGAGTGTTCTTCGAGTCTACATGAGTAAATGAGTTACCATATGCTGTAAGCTTGCACAATCATGATTGGTCCCCATTGGCTATGTGAATCCACCCCTCCCTTGTGTATGCTCAATAAAAAAGGACCCCCAGACTTCGTTCTGGGTCGGTTTCGTCCCGAAGGAAATTCGTGTCCGAGTCTTCTTTCCTCATTGGCTTCATGAACCACCCGCGGAGAAATCGCATCTGGTGACCCCCGACGTGATGATCCATGCTGCCCGTCTCATCTCACCCTCGGCCGGGAAAAGCCTCGCACCCAGGGCCGGCCGTCTGCGAACGGAGCACCCTCTCAATTCGTGAGTATGGGATCGGGTTTCTCGAAAGAACAGGAAGCGCACCTTCATGAGCTTCGGGATATCTAAATTTTCTAGTGTAATTATTCAAGCGATGGGCAAGTCGCTTCCCGTTTTCCCCTCAAAAGTATTTAATTGACTTATTGACTGATGTCTAAAATCATTGTCCAATCTACCCGGAAAAAGGGGTCTTTAAAGCTCTCCTTATGGATAAAATTGGGCACCTACTTCCATGAGGAACCCCGAGCCCCTCTGGGCGTTTTAACAACATGACGTTTACTTATCAAAAAGGCCTAGCAAGCCCCTTCCTCTTCCCTTCTCTCTTCTTCTCCATCAACATTGAAACATGTGATCACCTTTTCTGGTCAGGGCTCAAGCCATGTGGCCCTGTCCAACAGTAAACCATCTTTCCAAGCAGCCTCCATGTCTCCAGTGTCTTCTTCCCCACTTGGAGCTGAACCCAGAAGGACATTTCTCTCAACAATTGGCGACCCACAGATGGGACTCCAAGCTAGCCTAACAAATGGATATGGCCCAGGTAAGCCTCCCATGCCGGCAAAGACCCCATTGAGTCTGTGGGTGGACTTTATCTTGGCCTTAACCATTGGATCTAGGTTTTAAAGGGGTTTTGAGTTTGAGCTCAAAGGCTGCCTGGAAAGAAGGTGAGTACCTTTAAATTTTAATTCTCTAAAGTTTAAATTTTTGTTGTTGTTTCTGTTGCTCTGTGATAATACAGGAAAACTAATTTGGCTACATAAAAAGGTACTTAAAAGAAAAGGGGAAAATGTTGAGGTTTCTTTTTTTCTCCTGTCTCTTTGTCTCTTTGTCTTCTATGTAACGATGTTTGTTTGTTAAGATTTGTGCCTTCCCTAATTTAACAGATTTGTGCTGGGAATGTAGGATGTGAAAACCTGAGAGTTCTGTTTTTTCCCTTCTTATTTTCTCCTTGTTCTTATGTAAATGTGTGCCTAAGTCTTTGTGCACCCTCAAGGTAATTGTAACTAAGTAATTGTCTTCAATCCAAAAGACAAGGATTTTAAAGTGTTCAAAGAAAGAAAAGAGTAAACTGGCAGAAATTGCCTTCGCTCAGTTTGTTGCCCCCCCCAAAAAAAGTACAGATAAGGTTTTTTTTTCCTTCCTTCCATCCCTTTGCCTTAAAGTAACAACCCAGGAAATGTTTTAAGTTCATTTACAGGAAAAGTTTCATCCTTGCTTCTATCGTGTGTTTAAATGATTTTACCTGTTTATTTCCTTCCTGAAGCATGTGAATCCAAACCCCACTTTGCATCTGTGATATCCCCATAATGTTACCAGTTTATCTGTTTAGTAACTGATGATTTTACCTTTTTTTTTACTCTGCCTGCAAGCTTTCTACCCACCCAGCCCCAAGCCCCTCCCTTACCCTTAATCCCCCAACAATGCCTTTTCTGTGGGGGAGGGAACCTTGTTTTCATGTTTTTCAGGCCTGGAAGATTTACTCTTCAGGTGAGTAAAGTTTTTTCCTTTTGGGGGAAGGAGGAGAGTGTTGCCTTGTGTGTGCGTGTAAAAGATGAAGGAAATTCCTACTAAAGGTTTGCCTTCACCCTGAGTAAAAACCCTCTGCACATTTATCTGGCCAACCTACTCGAAACCTGGCCCCTAGAAGACAGTTTTCATTTAGATTTTGTAACAAGTTTGCTGATTTTCTGGCCACCATCAGATGAACTGAAGAGAAATTCCACCTGAGTTTCTTCCCCGAAGTGACTAAGGAGTCCACAGGGATATGTTAGAAAATTGTTGCAGCTGTAATAGTTGTCTTTTAAATTTAGCAGGTAACGAGGTAAAGCCTGACTGAATGGGAAGACCTAGGTAATTGGACTTGATTACTTTGATGTAATGTCTGTTAAAAAAAATTCTTAGGTGTGCATCTAATAACATGTAGAATTGAATTGAATTGATGTTTGATCAGCTAGCTAAATAAAGACATTTGAAGATTTAAAGTGACAGAACCTCCCCCAGGCCTGAAAGTGTTGTTTCATGGTATGTGTGCATGTGTGTGTGTAATCATTTTCAGACCTGGAGGGAAGTTGAAATTTCTTAATAATAGAAAATGGAGCTCATTGGCTTATGTACAGCTCCCTGAAATAATTGTAATGATTGCTTTGCATGAAGAATGAATGAAATGGGATATTTTTGTGTGTGAAATTAATTTACACAAGCAGTCTGATTGCAGTGCAAATGTACAGTAAGTTGCAAAGTTGTTTAATGGTGTGTGTGTGTATGCTTGTGTGTTATCATTTCCAAATCTGAAGGGAATGTGAGATCCTCTAATAAATAAAATGAAGCTTGGTGGCTTGTGAAAAAGCTTCCTGAAATAATTATAATGATTGGTTGGCATGAGCAAGCATGAGCTCTGATTGCAGTATGAATGTATATGTCCCCGAAAGTGATAACTGAAGAGATCCAAAGACCTGTGATTGCCTGCGTGAAACCCCCCCCTCTTCCCCCCCCCAGTCATTCTTTGGAGGGAAGCAGGAGAAATGGGGAGAGAGTGTGTCTGCTCATTTTTACAATGAACGTGTGTATGAAATGCCCCTAGAGATACTTGTGAATGCCTCTGTGCATTACCCCCCCTTCTTTCCCTCATTCCTTTTGGGTCATTGAAGGGTGGCTGAAGTTTTTTGCTCATTTTAACCAATTTTTATTTCCTCTCTCTTCTGAGAAATTTGGAGTAAATGGGTGACTTGCTCCTTCACCTTTAAAAGTTATGCAATTACATTTCCTTTTCTGCTCTGAATGCATTTTGGTTTTTCTCTTTTCCTTCTGGAAATTTTTGAGGTTTAAAATGCTTAATTAAACCTATAAACAGAAATGATTTTGAGATATTTTGCTTACATTTGTAAATGTTCTAACATACTTAATGAGAATTTGCTTCCATCTGAATGGAATCTAATATTTTGGAGTGTTGCCTCAAAGTACCTCTTTTTTTAATTGCATTTTTTAAAAAAAGTTGTTTTTCTTCCCTTTCTCTTTTACACCTGAGTGCATTTTTAAAAGCTTGTGAGTCAAGGTACTCTACCCTATGTTATTTTGTTTGTTTGTTTGCAACACAAGTTGTTGTCTCTTTTGAAAATTTACTCATCTTACTGCAAAAGTGTTTTAATCATAGAAGCAGTGGGAATGTCCTGTTCCATGAAATTTACATCATTTACATCGTCTGCCTTCTGGAATAATGTTTGGATTTCCACATTTGGACAGAATGGGTGAGATTCCACAACATGGGACTATGTCTGTATAGAACTGTATATTTGGCCTCTCTTTTTCTTCACCTAAGACACAAAGGACTGCTAACTCTTGAATTGGCTGCTGGCGATTGCATTCTGATAAAATCTGACATGAGGAGAAAAAACTTACCCAAGCCTGGGACAGACTCTACCTGACTGACCACTCTTATCAGCAAGCTAAGCTTAATGCCATCCAGCAGATATGAAAGAATGGACCCTGAGATGGAGAAGTAAAGACCAAAGGACTTTCTTCTATCCCTGTAAAGACTATAGGGGAGGGTGAAAATTGATCCTAAAGTTCTCTTTCTTTGCTTTCTTCACAGAAATTCATTGTTAGGTTTCTTTCTTGTCTCATTTATATTGTAATCAGTTTAATGTATTCATGTAAGAATTGTATTTTGAGAATGATAGCACAGCAATTCTGAACACCTTGGATTTATGTCTGGTGGGAGGGAAAGTTTGTCCAAAATGTATTCATGTATTTTCTGTATTGTAGAAGCAGCTACACAGAGAGAGAGAGAGAGAGAGAGAGAGAGAGAGAGAAAAGGAAAAAGAGAGAGAGAGAGAGAAGAGCCTATTCAGAATTAGATTGAAACTATCTCCTCCACACACAGTTTTTGCACATTAGCTAAACTCAATTTGGCCTCATTAAAATAAGAGCCAGGGCAGGTTGAAGAACCATCCCTTTTAAAATGGGCAGCCTGTAACTTAAAGGGAAAGCATGGCTGTGAATAATTTTTGGGGTTTAAAACCTGTCTGGAAGCTCATAAAAAGTGATATCTGATACTAAGTGGCATGGAAAATTGGATACTGTAAATTTCTTTCCAGAAATTTGTACCCTCGTTGCTAGACCTTCATGGTTGAAAGCTAAACACATGTGCATTCCACTCACATGTTTTGAAGAGAAAACAAAAGGAAGGGGGAGTATGTGGGAAATTTAATTTTACAAATTGCTGTTTTCAAATTGATGAAACTGGCAAGGTAGTGGCCAATCTCAGTTGCAGAAATTGGTACACGTACCCGTGCAAAAATGGACAGGATTAATGGATGATGCAGGCTTCCTGGGAGGAATTTTTCGCAATTGGAAACAAGCCGCCTTCATGGCAGGCATGGCGCTCCTAGGGTTTCTCCTTTTACCCTGTTTAATCCCAGTGCTCCGAATCATCATTCAGTCCACAGTAGAAAGTATGACACAGGACAAAAACATTAACACAGCAATCTTTGATTCACAACACAAAGCCCTGCTAACAGCATTCTCTGATGAAGACCCAGAGAAAAACGATACTCCCTTCTGACTCCTCAAAATTTAAAACAAAAGGAGGAGATGTTGCGATATACGTGCAGGTATGCATCTGCCATACTGTAACACGTATAGAACAGAAGCAATAATTAACCATATGATTAAATCAGTAAACTAAAAGCAATAATTGGCCATATGATTAGATCAGTAAGACAAACTGTCCAACTCCAAGCGTTGATTAAATCAGTACCCTTAACACTAAGCAGATCAGCAACCACAGACTTGTAACTAAGCGTTGATTAAATCAGGGGTTACAACTGTTTAACTCTCAAACATTAATTAAGCATTGGATGTTTGCATGATGATAAAAGGTTTATTGACTATGAGTGTTCTTCGAGTCTACATGAGTAAATGAGTTACCATATGCTGTAAGCTTGCACAATCATGATTGGTCCCCATTGGCTATGTGAATCCACCCCTCCCTTGTGTATGCTCAATAAAAAAGGACCCCCAGACTTCGTTCTGGGTCGGTTTCGTCCCGAAGGAAATTCGTGTCCGAGTCTTCTTTCCTCATTGGCTTCATGAACCACCCGCGGAGAAATCGCACTTCAGAACCCCAAATGTACTATGAGACAAGGCAAAATACACAAATAGGAACGATTTGCACCTATCCAACTCAGTATGCTGTTTGAAAAACAGGAAGTATCATGGAAAACTAAGCAATCTTTATGGAAGTGTTGAGGTTTCTGTGTATACAGGTTAAGATAGCTTTAAATAGCTTGGCTGATTACATGTATGCGGGAAGGCTAAGATGTTAGTGTAAAATAGTCAGGAATTACAGCAAAGGGAGATGAGAAAATTCCTTGTAAACTGTGTGGCAAATGCTGTGTAAAACCCTCCAGTGAATGTCGGTGGGATACAAAGGCTTTGAGGGAGATTTCCTTGTGTTATTTTTTCGGCACAATAAAGTTTTTGCTTACAATTTTCTCTTCGATGTGTTCAGTTTGAGGATCTCTTTCCTTCTTTCAACCAGATGGCAAGAGCGACCCCAATGTGTTCAATTGGAGGCATGGGCACATTTGGTAAGGGGGCTGGAGCAGGAAAGGTAAGGAAAACCAAAAGTGCTTTTGAGTCCAGAAGAATCTCCTTCCCTTTTTCAACCACTTTGGAAGTGCAATTCTTGAGGAGGAAATGGGGAATACGCCAGGAACCTTCTCTCTGCAGACTTCAAGCATGCTCTGATAGGCTAGGAGCTGTTTTACTATAGGAGAAATAAGGTAGTCCTCAACTTACGACTACACGTGAGCCTCAAATTTGTGTTGTTAAGGGAGACATTTGGGAAGTGAATTTTGCTCCATTTTATGACCTCTCTTGCTAAGTTGTTCATTGAATCACCACAGTTGTTAAATTAGCAACACAGTTGTTAAGTGAATCTGTTTTTCCCATTGACTTGGCTTGTGGGAAGATGGCAAGAAGTGATCATGTGACCCCTGGACACTACAATGGTCATAAATGTGATTCAATTCCCAGGTGTCTGAATTTGGATCATGTGACCATGGGGATGTTGCAACAGTCGTAAGTGTGAAAAGAGGTTGTAAGTTACCTTTTTTTAGTGCCATTGAAACTTCAAACGGTCACTAAATGAATGGTAGTAAGATGAGGACTACATGTACTGTGCAACTTCATCTACTTTTAAATGGAGGGATTACATCTTTCTGAGCTCAGGCCTTTTCAATGGTTAAATATGAAATATTTCCTGAGAGATTTTCTTCCTCTTCAGAATGGAATGGTTGATGGGATTCTCTTATGGAGCATTAAGGGGTCTTTTGACTCTGCATTTAGTGGGGATAATATCAAAAGAAAGCAGTTTTTGTTGTTTTCCCCACTTATCTTTATTCTTCTCTTTTGAAGGAAGACATTTTGGACTGAATGATGGTTGCCTAATACATCTCAAAGTCATATTGCTCTCAGACACATCCTTTCAACACTTCAAACACAGGTTGTCCTCGACTTTCAACCACAGTTCAGCCCAAAATTGGCTTCCCCATTGACTTTGCTTGTCCAAAGTGTCACATGAACCTGGGACATGGCAACTGTCATAAATATGAATCAGTTGACAAGTGACTGAATTTTGATCACATGACCATGGGGATGCTGTATTGGTCTTTATTATGAAAAATGGACATGTCACTTTTTTCAGTTTCTTTGTAGCTTCGGCCACTAATCAAATGGTCGTAAGTTGAGGACTACTTTTAATGCAGCCATTGATTATTTGTTATTAAGGTACAATCATGAATGTTAATCATTTAAGGGAATAGCATAGTTGAGGACTATGCTAAGTGGATAAGAGAGGCTCCTTTTCCTGCCAACTCTGCACATCCCTTTCCCTTCTCCCACCCCTGAGCTTGTTCCCTCCCTCTCTCCCGTTTCTCTGAGTGCCTGGAGCGAAGCAGTTCCAGACTCGCTGCCCAGTTCACCATCCCACGCTGGACCGATTCCCCCGTGGCAGAAGGTAGGGCGCAGGCAGGTGGACCCCTGAGTGGGCGGCGCCTTTAGAGAACGGGAGGAGCTGCACGGGGACGGTAGAAGCTATAAGCGCTTCCAGCAAAGGCCTGGCTGGGGTCGTTCCGGGGAGGGAGGCCGGGTCCACAAGCGTGGCCGCCGGCGATCACGGATCTTTTCCTGCGCGAATCTCTTGGGAAGCGGAGTCCGGGCGAGGAAGACAGCTCCACGTTTCCCATTGAGAGCAAGGTAAAAAGCTCCTCCTTCCTTCCTTTTCCTTCCTTCCTTCCTTCCTTCCTTCCTTCCTTCCTTCCTTCCTGGGAAATGCTCCGATAGGAGACCCTTCAATGCAGCCCATTGGGGTGCTGCTACGATCGCTCCTGCAGTCCCCATTTTATCCTTCGGGAGATGATGATTTTTTCCCGTCACTTCCTTTTCAGATCCAGGAGGCTTGGTCTTCAATGGCTGCGAAACCGGCGGGCAGAAAAGTGGGCGATCCTTCCCAGGTGCTGTTGTTTCGGGGAGTTGCTCTGGACAAGCCTCCTCCGGAGATAGCATCGGGTAAAGGCTCCTTCTGATGCCCTTTAATCTCTTTGCCTCGTTTCTTTCAAACCTGGATTCGTTTTCATTGTTCAATTTAACTGCGTTTTTAAAGTCTTGTGTGCATTTAAAAAGGTATCACTTTTCCTTTGGACAACTTTATGATGTGTGGGCTTCAACTCCCAAAATTCCCCATATGTGTTTAAATCTACATATCTTACAGCTGCCAAGGTTGATAAACATTGACGTCGTCCAGGGTGGGGAACTAAGGCCCTTTTATGACAGGTGGACTTCAACTCCCATAATTCCACTTGGCTGAGGGTTTCTGGGAGTTGAAGTCCACCCCCATAAAAGGCCCATAGTTCCCGACTTCTGCTGTTGGCTATTCCAAAAGGCAAATCCCAGCTGTGAAAAACGGTTTTGTAGTCTTTCTTCCTTGATTATCTGATAAGGAAAGGTGAACATCATAGAAACATAGAATAACAGAGTTGGTCCTTTGATGCATAAATTCATGGCAGAGAAAGCTGCCTCTGAATCCAATCCTTGGTCCTTCCTCACCTTTCCCTTTTCCCCTCACCCAGGGTGAGTTTCTGTGTATTTGTTGCTGTGGCTGCAAAGGACTCACATAAAGGGGTTCCCTAGTTAGCCTAGAAATAGGCTAAAATCAGCTTTCTGCACTTCATGCTCAAGAAGATCCTTAGGATGTTTGATAGCAAATTATTCCCTTGCTGTTTTTTTTCACTCCTAGACATTCCCATGGCCTCGTCTTCATCTCCTGGAGCCTCAGTTCTTTATAATGGAGGATTAACAGTGGTTGAACATCCAATGCAGGTAGGAGGATTCTCCCCTCCCCTCCCCAGATATGCCAATCTCCCAATAACAGAATAACACAATTAGAGGGTATCTTGGAGATCTTCCAGTCCATCCCTTTGTTTCAAGCAGGAGACCCTATACCTTTTCAAACAAGTGGGTGTCCAGGCTCTTCTTAAAACCTCATGTCCATAACGTCTGAAAGCCAACTGTTCCCTTAGTTAAATTGTTCTCATTGTCAGGAAGTTTCTCCTTAATACCAGGTTGCCTTTCTCCTTGATTAATTTCCATCCATTGTTTCTTGTCCTGCCTTATGGAGCTTTGGAAAATAAGTTGATCCCCTCTTGTTTGTGGCTGTGTTAGCCCCAGAAATACGGGATCATGGCTGTCATGTCTCCCCTAGTCCTTCTTTTCTCTAGGCTAGCTATATTCAGTTCCTGCAACCATTTTTCCTATGATTTAGTCTCAAAGCCTTTAATCCACAGTTGCTCTTTGCATTTTTTCCACATCCTTTTTTGTAATGTGGTGAGCAAAACTAAACTCTGTATTCCAGGTTTAGTCTTTACTCAGTTTTTTTTTAAAGCAGTGTAGATGAAAGCCAGCCCAAAGTAAAAAGTAAAGTCCAAGCTTGACTTTTTTTAAATCAAATTTTTATTTTTTTATATTCTTTTACATATCAATGCGTGAATGGTGTGGTAATTGGATAACATACATTTCAGTACACATAAACATAGTATTATTATTCCTAAACAGTACATTTATTCCATTATTTCATATTTATACATGGCTTTTATTACCTTTCATTTCTGAACCATTTTTCTGTCCTTTTGTATATTTTAACATATTAATATATAATTATTCACCACTATTTTCTATCCCTGTTTTAACTCCCCCCCTTTCATATCATTATAATATTCAAAAATCTGTTTTCCACCTATTTTATTGTTCATATTTCCTTAGTTAAGTCAAAGTTCCATCCTTCATTCTTCCATTATTCAATATCTCCTTCTATAGTTTTGCTATCAATCACAATCATTTATACATTTAGGGTATTTCTATTCACATTGGTTGGATTATTATTTTAGCAGTGTGATAGATATCAGGATAATATTTTTATATAAATAGATATGAAGAATTGGAAAAATAGATTTTGAATGACCACTATTAAATATGTATAAAAATATGAACAAGAGTGGAAGGTTAAAATTTAACAATGGGTGATTAGGGAAATATATATAAATATATATATTAACCTAAACATGTGTGTTAATAGTAGAATTATGTGGATTGAAGAACTGCAAAGTCCAAGCTTGACTTTTGTAGAAAGCACAGCAGCTGTCCAGATAAAGTTGCAAACACTGAGATAGACTGGTAAACTTTTATATAAATATAAATATATTTCACCTACCAATTTACAGCAGTCTTTGTCATCATCCAGAGAAGGAAGAACAGAAGATAGTCAGGAACATCATGAGGTAAATCTAACACATCCTACAGAACACACAGAAGGGGAAAAGGAGGGAAAAAAGGGAAACGCCCCCTTTATATTTACAGCAACCAATCATAGCGTAGATTGCCTCCTGTGTGAGTCAGTTCTCTCTAACTAATCAATTGCAATTGTATTGGGGCCTATTGTAAACTTTATTGTTCCAGCTACTAAATTCAATATCCTAACAGGCTCCTTTGCCCAACTTGGAAACTCTGCAGTTTGTTCATTAAGAAGACTCACATGTGATTCATTCACTGAAGTGTTCATTGTTAGGGATGTTCAGGGAATACGTTGTGTTTTTTCACTCTCCCTGTGTCAGAATTTAGTATCATTTGAGGATGTAGCTGTGTTTTTCTCCGTGGAGGAGTGGGCCCTGCTGGATTCTGAGCAAAAAGCCCTGTACCAAGATGTCATGCTGGAAAACAAGAGGAACATGGCCTCTTTAGGTAAGCGATTCTGTTAAGATACTCTAGTGCAATTTTTTTATTATTTAAATTAATGCAAGTGAAGTTCTCCAGCATTATTATTTGTTTTTTGCTGCTGTATCCTTCTCTAAACTGCTGATTTTCTAATTTGCAAGCTCTTTATCTGAGGTTTTCATCCTTTTCTAGGAAGCCTGGCTTTTCTTCACAAATGGACAGTATGGAGAGCGTGGCCTTCACAATTCACTCTCTCCCATTTGTTGAGAATCAGATTCAATCTTGCACATGCTGTACATGAAGGCTGGAAAAAAACCATATGGAACGGGTTAAGAACAAAGATGGAGTATATAAACAAAAGTTTAATACAGTACTGTAAATAAAAGACTTTCAAATACTGTGCTGCCATTGCTATGCTTTTGTCAAGGGAAATAAATGGTTGACAGAGAAGGAAAACACATTCTTGCACTGGAGTACTTCCTTCCCACATCATAACATTGATATCACCAAACAGCTCTGAGCCAGTCTCTCTCTGTATCTCTCTACAGGACAAGATACTGTACTTTTCCATCAACTCTTTCTTAGGCTAGAAGTGTCTTCCCAACCAAACTTCACTCCAGCTCAACATGGAGGTAAGAAACAAAGAGAATGTATCAATTTGGACTTGAAAATGAAAATAATTAAAGCCCATGAGGAGGGGAAGAAGGTAAAGACCATAGGATAAGAAGAAGGTCTGGTCTGTTCCACTGTATCCACAATCCTTAAGGATAAAGAAAAGATAAAAGCAATTAAATCAGCTCCAGGAACAGATGCCATAATCATGAGAAATAGGACAGGCCACATTTCAAAAACAGAACAACTCCTTGTGCTTTGGATTGACAAAGTCCCATTAGTCTTCATATGATTCAGGCAAAGGCACACAGCTTTTTTAAAATGTTAAAGTGAGGAGCGGATAAGGAGTAACTTTGGAGCCAACCATGACTGGTTTGTGCAATTCCGAAAACTATTTAATTACTATAACCTACGAACAACATGTTAAAGCTGTGTGTGCTGATGAAGCTGCCCAACACTTTCCAGACCAACTGGATTAATTTTACTGTAAATATATTCCCTTCCTCCATCTCCCTCTCTCTCTCTCTCTCTTCACACACACCACACAGACAGATGTAAAATGCATTAATTTATACAAAGTTTGTGTCAGCATCTCTGACTTCATTTGGATACCTACTGAGCAATTCCGTGTGTCAGGCTTGGAAGCCATTGGGGGTGTAGGGCCTCAATGATGACAATGATGATGACGACACTTAAGAGCCCTTTGGGTCCATGGTTTGATCATAAGGATTTTTACTTCTTGCAGTCATCTGGTGGGAAAGAGTGTTTATGACCAGATGACTTCAAGGAATATCAATCCTTCCATCCTCCACCGCTCAGTCAGAACTGAAGAAGCTTCTTGGATGAGAAGGGAAACATCTTTATATAGTTTTAATATTGTAAGTCATCCTGGGTTTCCTTATGGCAACTGAAAAATCAATAAATTTAAGGAATGATTGAATGAACGAGTGAAGAAAGAAACAAAGGCTGTTTTTAAGTGTCCCTCCTCTCCTGCTTCCTGGGAACTACATGTGAAGCAGATGATCTGATGGTTCTTGCCCCATAAATTTTAAATGATCTTATTCAAAATTTTCACGTTTTCTTTTTCTGCCATTGAGAACAAGGGAAAGCCAAAGGACAAATCTTATATCAACTTAATACCAAGCATAGCACCATGTGTTAGGCTTCCAATATCAGACAAAAAATGATAAAAACTCTGAGCTTGATGCTTTTTCAAAGTATAAATTTATTAATCAAGTCATATTGGCACATCTGGTGAAAAACCGACTGTGAAGGTCCTGAAGTTTCCCCACCCAAATCAAAGTTCTTCCCCTCACAGTCTACTCATCCATCACATGGTCCAATCAGGTCATAGTCCAAGACCAGTTGTTCTCCTCCCATGCCTCACCAGGTGCTGATGAGAACGTCCTTGGTTCCCAGGGGAAAGAATTCTGTTTTGGCTACACATACTCAGCTATCTCTGCTCCGCCCTCCCATTCCCACAGCTCTACCCAGCCCCGCTGTGGCAACCCTAAACATGATCCAAAATGGCTACCGGGTTGAAGCCAAGTTTGAACTAATGGGATTTTGGAAGAAATTTGATACTGTTCAAATACAGCAATGGTGTTGATCCCTTTTGCACCTAAGTTTGTTTTAACTTTTTTTTTCCTGTTACAAACAGGTGATGGATGGGAGATGGAGGGTTCTGGCCAAGAGGCAACAGGACTGTTGCCAAAAGAAAAAAAGAAAGTTTCAGAAAAGATACATGGAAAGCAAAGTTCTGAGGAAAACCAGTTAACGGTTGAGCTGGAGAATTGCTCTGGTTTATCTTGTCCAGGTACCAATCTCTTATTGGACGCAAATGATTGCCAAGAAAAAGAGGTGTGTTCAAGGTGTAGGAAAACATCCCGAGATGAATCTGGATTATGTGACTGTTGTGAAAGCCTTTTTGCAGAGAAACAAGATGAAAGCAGGCAACACTCCAGAAGGAGCCTTCCTCCTCTTTTACATGAAATAATACAAGAAGGAAAGGAAACATACAAATGTACGGAGTGTGCAGAAAGCTTCAGTACAAGCCTTTCTCTTGCGTTGCATAAAAAGATTCACAAAGCAGAGGATCCACACAAATGTCTGGATTGCGGAAGGACCTTCAGGCAGAAAAGTCATCTGAATTCACATAAGAGGTTCCACGAAGAGAGGAAGCAGCATCAATGCATTAATAGGGAAAAGTTTTTCGAAAGCAGCGCCTCCCTTACTTCCCATCAAAGCCTCTACAAGGAGGAGAATTTGCATCAGTGCAGGGAGGGGAGAATAAAGTTTACTGGGAGCAAGGAACCAAATTCCCGGAAAAAAAGCTCCACTGGGAATAATTCATGTAAATGCCTGGAATGTGGGAAGAGCTTCCGCTCTGCAAGTGACCTCGATTGCCACAACAGGATCCACACAGGGGAAAAGCCATATCATTGCACAGTGTGCGGAAAGAGCTTCATACAAAAAGGCAATTTCAATTTACATAAGAGGGTCCACACTGGAGTGAAGCCGTATAACTGCACAGAGTGTGGAAAATGCTTCAGTGCCCCAGGTACTCTTACTACCCATAAGAGGATTCACACAGGGGAGAAACCCTATGAATGCTTGGAATGTGGAAAAAGCTTCAGGACCTCCAGTGACCTTACTTTTCATAAGAGGATTCACACAGGGGAGAAACCCTATGAATGCTTGGAGTGTGGAAAAAGCTTTAGCAGAAGCTGCACTCTAACTTTGCATAATAGGATACATAAAGGGGAGAAACCTTATAAATGCCTGCACTGTGGAAAGAGCTTCTATCAAAAAGGTCATTTTAAATTACATGAGAGGATCCACACGGGAGAAAAACTATTTCAATGCCTGGAGTGTGGAAAGAGTTTCAATTCCTCCAGACACCATGCTGCCCATAACAAAATCCACACGGGGGAGAAGCCCTTTCAGTGCCTGCATTGTGGAAAAAGCTTCAGTCAAAAAGTTAATCTTAAATCACATGAGAGGATCCACACAGGAGAAAAACCATTTCAATGTACAGAATGTGGAAAGACCTTCCATTTCTCAGGAAACCTTACTGCCCATCACAGAATTCACACGGGGGAGAAACCCTTTCTATGCCTGCAGTGTGGAAAGCGCTTTGCCCGTTCTGATAGCCTTCATGTTCATGAACGAACACACAGAGAAACGATATAAATGCCTGGAGTGTGGAAAGAGCTTCCATAATTCCAGCCACTTAACTTCCCATAAAAGTATCCACAGCGGAGTGTAACAGTGCACTGAGTGTGGGAAGTGCTTCAGTTAGCCAAGTAGTCTTACTCTCCATAAAAGGACTCACATGGGTGAAAAGCCCTATAAGTACATCAAGTCCAACAAACACTTCACTGATTCCGGGGCCCTCACTTGCCACTAAAGGCTCCAAACTAGGGAATAACCACACAAATGCCACACATGTGGAAAGGGCTTCAATGCAAAAATTAACTATATATATATAAACTATTTATATTTATGCACTTAGCAGAACCCACACTGGGGAGAATCCATATCAGTGTCAGGATTGTGGAAAATCCTTCAGTGATTCTCAAGAATTGAAGATTCATAAAAGGATACACACAGGGAGAAACCATATAAATGTATGGAGTGTGGTATGAGTTTCAAAAGAAGTGGTTACCTTTGCATCCACAAGAGGATCCACACGGGGAGAAACCATATGTATATAATGTGTAGAAATTGCTTTGATCAAAATAATTTACTCAGAAGCCATAGAATGCTTCACTCATGGAAAAAACCCTATAAATGCCTGAAGTATGGAAAATGTTATAGTGAGAGTGGCAGGCTTATCTCCCACATAGGAGAAAAACTATTTAAATGCATTGACTGTGGAAAGAGTTTCTGACTCAGTGATAATATTAAACTCCATTAAAAAATCCACATGGGGGAGAAGCCGTATCAGTGTGTGGGGTGTAGAAAAAAATTCAGAACCTGTAGTTACTTTAATTGACAAAAGACGCACGGCAGGAGAAGACAGTAATTGTTTTATGTTGATTCTCAATATTTGCTCCATGCCCAGGGGAATATAAAAATGCACGGTGTCTAGGAAAGGGGTTCCAAAGCAGTAGAAAGTTTTTGATCCATTAAAAATAAGAGTTTCCTTGTATATCATTCCCCACCCCCCAAATAAGACCCTGTGTTATATTTTTGGGGGCTCCAGAAGAAGCACTATGACTTATTTGGGGGGGAAACGTGATTTCAGAATGATCCGCCCAGCTGAGCGCCCCCCACTCCCGGCGCATGCACAAGAGGCAACAAGTGCACTGGGACTGCCAGGAGCTGCAGCCTTCTGTTTCCTTGGTCAGCTCACTCGGGCTTGGCTTCGCATGGTGGCAGCAGACAGAGGCAGAGGCATGGGGCGGATGGCAGGTGATCCTTATGCGCTGTGCGGACTGCAGGCAAAGTAAGATACGATGATGGACCTACGGCCGGCCGCCTGCTCCAGCCCACCAAATCAGCTTTCTTATGGCTTGTGCGTAGCATCTGGATCGCTTGCGTCGCCCCTCCCCCCGGCGCCTCTGCCTCCATCTGCTACTTGGAAAGGTAATCAACTCATCTGCGCTGTGAGGACTTTGGCTGCTGCCGAGTTTCATTGTGTGCGCTTGCTGCCTCCTTTGTTGGCCACACCCAGCCTCTTCACTAGGGCTTACTTTGGGATAGGGCTTAAAAACTAGATGGGTTTATTTTCAAGGTAGGGCTTATTTTTGGGCTACCATGGTATTAGATGTTTGTGCTTGAATAGAATAGAGAGAGGAGAGCAGAATAGAATTATTGGCCAAGTGTGATTGGACAGAAAGGAATTTGTTTGGAATTGTGTGCTTAAGCCCTCAGTCTACATACATCAAGTGATTAACTTTTGCCAAAGCGAACAGCAAAGGTAGATTGGGATTTGGAAACTAACACAACTAGATGTTTATGGAGATTCTCAGTCATCCAGGTTGTGGTTGTCCCAAAGGTATTTTTTTCAAGGAGCAACTGGATCTTCTTTGTTTTTTGGGAACTGGAGAACATTCTTTGAATGAGAAGTGAAAGGTCTTTGAGGAAAAACAAGAAAGTCCAGTTGCCTGTTGAAAAAAAGCACATTTGGGAAATACTTTTGGACAAAATTAGGGTGCAGAAAGCTGGCTTAGAGTATAGAGAAGATACTGAAATATTTCAAGAGGAAACATTGCAGTTTAAGTGGTGAGCTCCAGAACTGGTGGGAAACATGGACCACCCATATTTCCCTAATGTTGGAAGGAATCAACCAGTGGATCTACTATACCCATGCAAAGAAATTTACGCCAGAACAAAGAGAAATAGGATCTTTAGTGAGAACTTTACTAGGAGAAAGTGATGGAGGAGAATGAAGTAATGGACCAATACGAGACTCAAGCTTTGTCAAAAGTAATAACTGGAGGGGTAGTGCTGTGTCTGCACCAGCTACAATTGGTTGTGTCTCACTGATTTGTGGTCTGAGATACAATATTGATTGTGTGTGTGTGTTTCATTAATGCCCTATTTTTGGTTGGTAAATTGGACAATTTAGGGAACCAGCTTTAGAAAATACAGGTGGCCCTTGAGTGATGACCACAATTAAAGCCCAAAAGTTCCATGGCTAAGCAAGACAGTGGTTATGAGTTTTGTGCCATTTTACAACTTTTCTTCCCAGTTTTTTTCAGTAAGTAACATGTTTTTTAAGTGAATCTGACTTCCCCATTGACTTTGCCTGTCAGAAGGTCTCAAATGACCCTGGGATGCTCCAACTATCAAAAATACCAATTGCACGAATCACATAACACAGGGATTTGACAATGGTTCTTTAAAAAAATTCATAAACCACTTTTTTAAGTGCTGTTGTAACTTCGAATGGTCACTCAGAAAATGATTGAAAGTTGAGGACTAATCGTAAAACCGCAATTGTTTTTAAGGCACCATCATGAATGTTAACAATGTAACGAATTGTGTTGTTTCAGTCTAACTGACAATTGCCAATTCATTGAAACCCATCTGGGAAAACAGGGAAGGAATTTCTTAACATCAATGTTACATACTGACAGCCAGTATGGTAGTTTCCACCAAGGTCCTCTCATCCGGCAGGAAACATACTCAAATTGATTGGTTGAGAGGTCTGCGGCTCCCTATAAAAGGGCTGCTGCAAAACAGAGTCTTTGCTGGATTGTACATAATTGTCACTAAATAAAGAGCTGTTGTTGCTGAACCCTGAGTCTTGCCTCTTCCATTCACCCGATCTAACAATCAATATCTGTCACTGCCTAGATTAGGGTTCTCCAAACTTGGCAACTTTAAGACATGTGGACTTCAAATCCCAGAATTCCTCTGGCACACATGTTACCATGCTGGCTGGGGAATTCTGGGAGTTGAAGTCTACAAGTCTTAAAGTTGCCAATTTTAGAGATCCCTGGCCTAGTTGTATGGAATTATGGTCTGTGGTTGTTTCTAGGGCCTTCCTACTATAAAGTCTTTCAGTGTCCAACATACTGGAAATGGAGAAAGAATTATTTATTTTTATTTTATTTATTAGACACATTTATATGCCGCCCAATCCCAAAGGACTCTGAGCAGAATTATGGTGAATAGTTCCTTGATTTTCAAAAAAAAAAAAAAAGGATTTACAAGCATTATGAGATAACCTGAATCTTCACAATAAAATCTCAAAAGGGGGAAGATGGAGAAGAGGCCTACGATTCCTTGGAGAAAGCTCAGGTTTCCCAGGGAAAACGGCCAGATGCACAGGCCTCCGACAATTGGAAGGCCAGAGTCATCAGGGGTGGTGAATCTTGGTCCTTTTTTTAACTTAGTCCACACTGGCTCTGGGATTCTGTAAATTGGAAGTGCATAAACTATGAAAGGGCCAAGGTACTCCAGCCCTGTCTAGATAGAAGGATCCATGGAGATTCAATTAACAGGGTAAACTTAGAATAAAGGCATAAGTGCTTCAGCTTACTAAACCAGAGGCCCAAATGTATTAAGGGACAAGGCAAAAGGCAGAAATGGAGATTTGAATACCTCAAGAAAGAAGTATGCTGAAAATAGGAAGTATCATGGAAAGCTATGCTATATTACTGCTGAAACGACATTTATAAAGGTGTTGACGTTTCCCTGTGCACATATTCGAATAGATTTAAATAGCTTGGCTGAGCTCTCTATTACATATACCCGGTACCTATGTAGGCAGGTTAAGATGTCAGTGTAAAACAGGCAGGAATTACTTTAATGAGAGATGAAAAAATTCCTTCAGGCTCTGACTTGTAAAGTGTCTGGCAAATGCTGTGTAAAAACCCTCCAGTGGACGTTGGTGGGGTGCAAAGGCTTTGAGGGAGATTTCCTTGTGTTACTTTTTCTGCACAATAAAGTTGTTGCTTACAATCCCAATCTGTTCAATTGGAGGCGCGAGCGCATCTGGTAAGGCGGCTGGAGCAGGAAAGGTAAGGAAAAACCAAAAGTGCCTTTGAGTCCAGAAGGATCTCCTTCCTTCTTTCAACCACTTTGGAAGTGCAATTCTTGAGGAGGAAATGGGGAATACGCCAGGAAACTTCTCTCTGCAGACTTCAAGCATGCTCTGTTAGGCTTGGAGCTGTTTTACTATAGGATAAATAAGGTAGTCCTTGACTTTCGACTTACTTACGAAATAAGGTAGTCCTCGACTTACGAGATTTTTGTTAAGTGAGATGTTTATTAAGTAAATCTGTCTCCATTTCTTGCCTCAGTTCTGAAGTGAATCACCTTAAATTAGCAACACAGTTGTTAAGCGGATCTGGCTTCCCCACTGATTTGCTTGTCTGAGGTGTCACATGACCCCAGGACATGGCAACCGTCATAAATATGAGTCAGTTGTCAAGTGGCTGAATTTTGATCACATGACCATG
Source organism: Thamnophis sirtalis (assembly GCF_051295495.1). Lineage (NCBI taxonomy): Eukaryota > Metazoa > Chordata > Lepidosauria > Squamata > Natricidae > Thamnophis > Thamnophis sirtalis. The sequence goes on from NW_028261383.1 coordinate 10,344,615, forward strand.
GGGATGCTGCACTGGTCTTTAGTGAAAAAATGGACATAAGTAACTTTTTTCAGTGTTGCTACAGCTTCGGCCACTAATCAAATGGTCATAAGTCGAGGACTACTTGCAATGCAGCCATTGATTATTTGTTATTATGGCACAATCATGAATGTTAGTCATTTAAAGGAATAGGTTGTATGTGGATAAGAGAGGCTCCTTTTCCTGCCAACTCTGCCCTTCTGTTCCCTTCTCCCATCTCTGGGCGTCGCTCCTCCTCCTCTCCCCTGTTTCTCTGACTGCCTGGGCCGAAGCAGCGCTGGACTCCCTGCCCAGTTCACCTTCCAGGCTGGACCGATTCCCCCGTGGCAGAAATTAGGGCGCAGGGAGGTGGGGCCTCGAGTGGGCGGTGCCTTTAGCGAATGGGAGGAGCTGGACGGGGACAGGAGAAGCTATAAGCGCTTCCAGCTTTGGCTGGTATCGTTGCGGAGAGGGGCATCCATTCCACGTGCGTGGCCGGGAAGGAAGGAAGCGTGGCCGCCGGCGATCGCGGATCATTTCCTGCGCGCATCTCTTGGGAAGCGGAGTTCGGGCGAGGAAGAGAGCCGTATGTTTCCCATTGAGGGCCAGGTAAAAAGCTCCGCCTTCCTTCCTTCTTGGGAAATGCTCAGATAGGGGCCCCATCATCAATGCAGCTCATTGGGGCGCTGCTAGGATCGCTCCTGCATTCCCCATTTTCTCCTTTTGGAGATGATTTTTTCCCCCTGGCCCTTCCTGATCGTTTCCCGTCACTTTCTTTTCTCTTGGACTGTTTCAGATCCGGGAGGCTTGGAGTTCAATGGCTGCGAAACCGGCGGGAAGAAAAGGGGGCGATCCCTCCCAGGAGCTGTTGTTTCGGGGAGTTACTCTGGACGAGCCGCCTCCGGAGAAAGCATCGGGTAAAGGCTCCTTCTGATGCCTTTTAATCTCTTTGTCCTTGTTTCTTTCATCCCTGAATTCGTTTTCGTTGTTCAATTTAGCTGCACTAGTGTGTATTTAAAAAGGTATTGCTCTTTTCCTGTGGGCCATTTTTTTCTCAACCTTGGCAATCTTATGATGTGTGGGCTTCAACTCCCAAAATAACTCAGCCAGTCATAAAAGGGCCCTGATTCCCCAGTTCTGCCCTAGGCTATTCCAAAAACCCAGGTCCCAGCTGTTAAAAAAGAGTTTTTGTAGTCTTCCTTGATTATTTGATAAGGGAAGGTGTACATCATAGAAATATAGAATAACATAGTTGGTCCTTTAATGCATACATTCATGGCGGAGAAAGCTGCCTCTGAATCCAATCCTTGATTCTTCCTCACCTTTCTGTTTTCCCCTTACCCAGGGTGAGCTTGCTGTGACTGCAAGGGACTCACAAAAAGGGGTTCCCTAGTTAGCCTAGAAATAGGCTAAAATCAGCCTTCTGCACTGTATGCTCAAAAATATCATTACGATATTTGATAGCAAATTATTCCCTTGCTGGGTTTTTCCCCCCACTCTTAGACACTGTCATGGCCTCGTCTTCCTCTCCCGGAACCTCAGGTCTTTGTAATGGAGGATTAACAGCGGTTGAACTTCCAATGAAGGTAGGAGGATTCTCCCCTCCCCAGATGTGCCAGTCTCCCAATAAAAGAATAGCACAATTGGAAGGGATCTGGGAGATCTTCTAGTCCATCTCCTTGTTTCAAACATGAGACCCTATACCAGTGATGGCTAACGTTTATGGCACCGTGCCAATGTGTGTGCATGTCTGCTGTGTATGCGCCCCACCCCCTCATATGTGCACACATCCCCTGTGCATGTGCCCTGCCCCCCTGCATGCACCAGACTCCCACATGCGCATATGTCCCCCACATGCATTGTGCTTCCCACACATGCACGGCAGAGACCCAAAGACAAGCTGACTGGTGGGAGGTGTGCGCATGCGCAGTGGAGCTGGGCTGGAGTGACGGCTGGGGTGCCCGCAGAGTTGTTCTCCACCATTTCAGACAAGTGGGTGTCCAGTCTTTTCTTAAAACCTCCTGCCCACAACTTCTGAAGGCAAACTGTTCCTTTAGTTTATTGTCCTCACTTTCAAGAAGCTTCTCCTTAATTCCAGGTTGCTTTTCTCCATAATTAGTTTCCATCCATTGTTTCTTGTCCTGCCTTATGAAGCTTTGGAAAATAAGTTGAGCCCCTCTTGTTTGTGGCAGCCCCAGAAACACTGGATCATGGCTATCATGTCTCCCCTCGTCCTTCTTTTCTCTGGACTAGCCATATCCAGTTCCTGCAACCATTTTACCTAAGATTTAGTCTCAAAAGCCTTTAATCCTTAGTTGCTCTTTGTACTTTTTCCAAAGTCTCCACATCTTGTTTTGTAATGTGGCGACCATATTCCAGGTTTGGTCTTTGCTCAGGTATTTTTTTTAAAGTGGTGCAGATTGAAAGCCCAGAGTAAAAAGTAAAGTCCAAGCTTGGCTTTTGTAGAGAGCACAGCAGCTGTCCAGATAAAGTGGAGACACTGACATGGACTTGTAAACGTTTATACAAGTATAAATGTATTTAACCCACCAATTTAGAGCAGTCTTTGTCATCGTCCAGAGAAGGAAGAACAGAAGATAGTCAGGAACATCATGAGGTAAATCTAACACATCCTACAAAACACACAGAAGGAGAAAAGGAGGGAACAAGGGAAACACCCCCTTTATACTTACAGCAACCAATCATAGCTTACATTGCATCATGCATGAGTCAAAACTCTCTAAGTAATCACAATTACGTTGCGGCCTATTGTAGATTTTACTGTTCCAGCTACTAAATTCAATATCCTAATAGGCTCCTTTGCCCAACTTGGAAACTCTGCAGTTTGTTTATTAAAAAGAGGATTCCCATGTAATCCTTGGTAGTGTTCATAGTTAGGGATGTTCATGGGATACGTTGTGTTTTTTCACTCTCCCTGTGTCAGGATTTGGTATCATATGAGGATGTGGCTGTGTTTTTCTCCGTGGAGGAGTGGGCCCTGCTGGATTCTAAGCAAAAAGCCTTATACCAAGAGGTCATGCTGGAAAACAAGAGGAACATGGCCTCCTTAGGTAAGGGATTCTCTTAAGATATCTACATTTAGTAGCCAAAGGTCAAATTTTATATAAATTTAATAACAAGCATTGCACAATGTTTTGGACAAACAGGAGTTTAACTATTCAAAAATAGCAATGGTGCTTGATCACTTTTGCATTTAAGTTTGTGTTAACTTTTTTTTTTCTGTTGCAAGCAGGTGACGGATGGGAGATGGAGGATTCTGGTCAAGAGGCAGCAGCACCTTTGCCAAAAGACAAAAAGGATGTTGCAGAAAAGATGTATGGAAAGCAAAGTTCTGAGGAAAATCTGTTAACAGTTGAGCTGGAGAATTGGTCTCGTTTCCCATGTGCAGATACCAATGTCTTATTGGATGCAGATGATTGCCAAGAAAAAGAAGTGTGTCTGTGGTGTGGGAAAATATTCAGAGTTGAATCTGGATTGTGTGACTGTTGCCAAAGCCCTGCTGGAGAGAAACAGGATGAAAGCAGGGAAACCTCCAGAAGGACCCTTCTGCCTCCTTTGCATGAAAGAATACAAGAAGGAGGGGAAATGTACAAATGTACGGAGTGTTCAGAGAGCTTCAGTACAAGCCTTTCTCTTGCATTGCATAAAAAGATTCACAAAGCCAAGGATCCATACAAATGTCTGGATTGTGGAAGGACCTTCAGGCAGAAAAGTCATCTCAATTCACATAAGAGGGTCCATGAAGAGAGGAAGCAGCATCAATGCATCACCTGCGGAAAGACCTTTGGAAACAGAACCTCCCTTACTTCCCACCAAAGCATCCACAGAGAGTGTAAAACAAGGTTTACTCGGAGCAATGAAACAAATTCCTGCAAAAAAAGTCCCAATGGGAATAAATCATATAAATGCCTGCAATGTGGGAAGAACTTCCACTATGCAAGTGACCTCACTTACCACAACAGGATCCATACAGGGAGAAAGCCGTATCATTGCATTGTGTGCGGAAAGAGCTTTGCACAAAAAGGCAATTTAAATTTACATAAGAGGATCCACACTGGAGAGAAGCTGCATAAATGCGCAGAGTGTGGAAAATGCTTCAAGACCTCCAAAGCCCTTATTTCCCATAGGAAGATTCACACAGTGGAGAAACCATATGAATGCTTGGAGTGTGGAAAGAGCTTCAGTCAAAAAGGTCATCTTAAGTTACATGAGAGGATTCACACGGGAGAAAAACCATTTCACTGCCTGCAGTGTGGAAAGTGTTTTGCCCGTTCTGATGGCTTTCATGCCCATGAACGGACCCATACAGGGGAGAAACCGTACAAATGCCTGGAGTGTGGAAAATGCTTCAGTGCCCGTGGTACCCTTACTTCCCATAAGAGGATTCACACAGGGGAGAAACCCTATAAATGCTTGGAGTGTGGAAAAAGCTTCAATAGACTTGATACGCTAAGTAAACATAATAGGATGCATGAAGGGGAGAAACCTTATAAATGCCTGCACTGTGAAAATAGTTTCAGGCGAAAAGGTCCTCTTAAGGCACATGAGAGGATCCATATGGGGAGGAAACCATTTCAATGCCTGCAGTGTGGAAAGTGTTTTGCCCGTTCTTATAGCTTGCATGTCCACGAACGGACCCACACAGGGGAGAAACCATACAAATGCCTGGAGTGTGGAACGAGCTTCCGTGATTCCAGCCACTTAGCTTCCCATAGAAGAATCCACAGTGGAGAGAAACCATATCAGTGTGCTGACTGTGGGAAGCACTTCAGTCAAACAAGTCACCTTAATAACCATAAAAGGATCCACACAGGTGAAAAGCCTTGTAAGTGCAACGAATGTGCCAAATGCTTCACTCGACTGGAGAATCTCTCTCGTCACAAAAGGCTTCACACCGGGGAGAAACCATATGAATGCCGCACATGTGGGAAGTGCTTCATTACAAAAAATGAGTATATCCTACATAGCAGGACCCACACTGGGGAAAAAAGATATCAGTGTCAAGAGTGTGGAAAATGCTTCAGTCTTTCTAAAGAACTGATAATTCATAAAAGGATTCACACTGGGGAGAAACCCTATAAGTGCTCGGAGTGTGGCATGAGTTTCAGAAGAAGTAGCTGCCTTGGTATCCACAAGAGGATCCACACGGGGGAGAAACCATATATATGTCATGAGTGTGGAAAAAGCTTTAGACACAATAATTCACTCAAGAGCCATAGAAGGCTTCACTCAGGGAAGAAACCCTATAAATGCCTGGAGTGTGGAAAATGTTACAGAGACAGTGGCAAGCTTACCTCCCACATGAGGATCCACACAGGAGAGAAGCCATTTAAATGCACTGACTGTGGAAAGAGTTTCAGAGTCGGCAGGAATCTTAAGCTCCACAAAAGAGTCCACACAAAGGGAAAAGCCGTATGAGTGTATAGAGTGTGGAAAGAAATTCAGAACCTGGAGTGACTTTAGTCGCCATAAGAAGAAACAGTAGGAAAAGACGAAGCTAATTGGTTCATGCTGATTCTCAAAATTTGTTTCATGGCCACAGAACTGTCCTAGGAGAATCTATAGAAATGCATGGAGCTTGGGAAGGGTTTCCAAAGCAGCAGAACCTTCTTCATCCATTAAAAAGAAGAGTTGCCTTGTATAAGTAGCAATTAATTATTGGATATTAGATCTTTGTGCTAGAGTAGAATAAAATTGGAAATAATAAGAATAAAAATAAGAATAGACTAGAAACAGCATAGCATGACACAGCATATAATTCTGTATTGGCCAAGTGTGATTGGGCATACAAGGCATGTGTCTCTGGTGGAAACGCTGTCAATGTACATAACATACATAACATTGTTGGTCGGTAAATTGCACAATTTAGACAACCAGCTTTAGAAAATACAGACCTTGACTTATGATCACAATTAAAGTCCAAGTTTCCATGGCAAAGCAAGACAGTTGTTAAGTGAGTTTTGTGCCATTTTACAACTTTTGCCAGTTGTTCAGTTAGTAACATAGTTGTTAGGTGAATCTGGTTACCCCATTGACTTTGCTTGTTGGAAGGTTTCAAACAGTGATCATATGACCCTGGGATACTCCAGCCATCAAAAATATAGACCAGTTGCCAAGTGTCTAAATTTTGATCACATGAACAGGGGTGTTGCAACATTTGTGTGAAAAAACTCATAAATCATTTTTTTTACTTGTGAACTTCAACTCCCAGAATTCCTCTGGCACAGATGTTACCATACTGACTGGGGAATTCTGGGAGTTGAAGTCCATAAGTTAAAATCTCAAAAGGGGAAAGATGGCGAAGAGGCCATAGATTCCTTAAAGAAGGTTCAGGTTTCCCAGAGAACAAGGCCAGATGCACAGTTTGCCCTCCGACAATTTGGAAGCCCAGAGTGTCATCTGGGATGAGGAACCTTGGTCCTTTTTTGACTTCAACTCCCAAAATTCCGGTACAAAGGCTTTGGGAGAGATTTTCTTGTGTTACGTTTTCTACACAATAAACTTTTTGCTTACAATCTCCACCTCAATGTGTTCAATTGGGGGCAAGGGCACATCTGGTAAGGCAGCTGGAGCAGGAAAAGTAAGAAAAAACCGAAAGTCCCTTGGAGTCCAGAAGGATTTCCTTCTTTCAACCAGATAGCAAGAGCAATTCTTGAGGAGGAAATGGGGAATACGCCAGGAACCTTCACTCTGCAGACTTAAAGCATGCTCTGTTAGGCTTAGAGCTATATAACTAGGAGGCAAATATCTTCTCCAGGTAGTCCTCCACTTACGACTGCAAGTGAGCCCCAAACTTTTGTTGTTAAGTGAGATGTTTGATAAAGTGCATTTTGTTCCATTTTGTGACCTTTCTTGCCTCAGTTTTTAAGCAAATCCATGCAGTTGTTGAATTAGTAACATGGTTGTTGAGTGAATCTGGTTTTTCCCATTGATTTCGCTGGGTCGCAAGAGGTAATCACGTGACCCCTGAACCCTACAACGGTCATACATGTGATTCAGTTCCCAAGTCCCTGAATTTTGATCATGTGACCATGGGGATGCTGTAACGGTCATTAAGTGTGAAAAAGGGTCGTGAATTAACTTTTTTTCAGTGCTGCTGAAATGTCAAACGGTCACTATATGAACCGTTGTAAGGCGAGGACTACCTGTTCTGTGTACCAGCATTTTTTCTTGTGAACTTCATAGACTTTTAAATGGAGGGATTACATCTTTCTAGCTCAGGCCTTTTTAGTTAGATATTAAATATTTCCTTCCTTAGAGGGTTTCTTCCACTTCAGAATGGAATGGTTGATGGGATTTTCTTATGGAGCATTAAGGGGTCTTTTGACTCTGCATTTAGTGGGGATAATATCAAAAGAAAGCAGTTTTTGATGTCCCCCCCCCCACTCTTCTATCTTTATTCTCTTTTTGGGGAAGATATTTTGAACTGAACAATGGTTGTCTAATACATCTCAAGGTCGTATTGTTCTCAGACATGCCCTATCAACACTTCAAACACAGGTTGTCCTCTACTTTCAACCATCGTTCAGCCCCAAATTTCTGTAGCTAGGAGAAATTTGAGAAGTCAATTTTGCCCCATTTTACAAATTTTCTTGCCGTAGTTGTTACGTGTGTCGAACGTTAGCACCCACCTCTCCTCGAAGAGTGAAATATTTTAGGAAACATTAAAAAGGCAGAATATTATATTTCCCTGGATGAGAAAAGGAGAAACATGTTTTAAAGACAAAGCAGCTCCCGGCCTCCCCAGGGCGATGGGATTAAGACAGGGCCCTGGGAACATGATAGAATTATGTTCTACCCATCTCACCACATGGCACCTGGGAAGATTACATCACCCAGCAAGGCTCAACCAAGCCTGGGACTCAGGACAGCCTACAGGAGTTGCCCCTATATGAGCCCATGGGAGTCTGACAACTAATCAGAATACAAGCTCAAATTCAAAAGCCCAGAGAGGGCATAAAACCTGGGTACTCAGCATCTCTGCCCTTTTTTCTTCGAGATCCCCAAGGCCTGTCATCCTGTCGACCATGAAACCACCTTTCCAAGCAACTTCCATGAATCCAGAGTCTTTTCCCCCATTTGGAAATGAACCTAGACATATATTTCTTCCAACATCTGAATCACTGCAGTTCTTAACAGTAACATGGTTGTTAAAGAAATCTGGTGTAGTAAGATACCAGAAAGACATAACCAAAAAGCATATCCTAGAAGTTAATAAACATACGGACAAGAGCCATAGTCAGGAGAAAACCATACATGTACGAAAACCACTAGGAATAACAAAGACATAGAATCTAATCGAAGGCAAGACAAACATCATAACCATTTACATAAAGTTGACATCTACTCTCAAGCACCCACACAGGAAACAACCTTCCTCCCCTTTGTGGCAGGATGAACCCCAAGGACAAGACACCTAGGAAACAGAATCAGAAGACAAGAATCAGAGACAATCAGAATCAGAAACAGAATCAGAGCAATCATCCAGAATAAATAAATCTTTGTAAATCAGAAACTTACACAAAAGCCTCAAAAGGAAAAAAAAAACTGTACAAAAGGGAAAACCAATGCATGTACTGTGTGCTGCAGACTCGGGAACGTCTGAGCTGCCTCTCGTCCTTCCCATTTTTCTTTCCTCAATAAAACTCATAACTTCGAGGCAGCTGTCTTCACAAAACTTTCTTTTAGCGTTGGTGATGACTCCCAGGTGGAATGGACCGGGACATTTCTTCCAACACTGGCTTCCCCATTGACTCTGCTTGTCCAAAGCTTCACCTGACCCTGAGACACGGCAACTGTCGTAAATATGAGTCAGTGGCCAAGCAGCTGAATTTGGATCACATGACCATGGGGATTCTGTAATGGTCTTTATTTATTTATTTACATTGCCATTGTACGTATATACACAGTAACCCATACAACGAAATTCACATAACACCCGGAAACCAGGCCCAATAGACATGACAATCCCCAAACACCCCCACCCACCAAAAATTCCCCACCCCTTTAGTGTGAGCAATGGACGTAAGTCACATTTTCCAGGGCCGTTGCAGCTTTGAAGGGCCATTAAAGGAATGGTCGTTAAGTGGAGGACTACTTGTAAGGCAGCCATTGACAATTTGTTATTATGGCACAATCATGAATGTTGGTCATTGTAGGAGATACGTTGTCAGTTGAGGACTGCCCTGTTAGGATCAGTGAATAAGGCAGCCGCCTTTATCTGGCTACTCCAGTTTTCCCCCAAAAGGATGATTTCCAGCTAACTTAGCTGCTCTGCATCCCCTTCCCTTCCCTCATCCTGTCCCTGGGCTTCGTCCCCTCCCTCTCTCCCGTTTCTCTAATTGCCTGGGGCAAGAAGCAATGGACTCGCTGCCCAGCTAACCATCCCACCCAGGACCAGGGTAAATGGGTGGGCGGCAGCAATGGGAACCCCCGAGTGAATGGCAATCCCGACCTTTAGAGAATGGGAGGAGCTCGACGGAGAGGGGAGGAGCTATAAGCGCTTCCACGAGCGTGGCCGGGAAGGAAGGGGGCTTAGCCGGCGGGGCTGCGAGGAAAACGGATCTTTTCCTGCGTGCATCTCTTGGAACGAGGAACAGAGCCGCCCTTCCGTGAGGGCGCCAGGTAAGAAAGTTCCCTCCTTCCTTGCTCCCTCCCTTCTCTTTTCGCACGTGGTAATCGTGGAGGAAAACACTTGGCTGGGGTCGCTCTGGAGAGGGGGATCCACGTGCGTGGCCGGCGGCGATCGCGGATCTTTTACTGCGAGCATCTCTTGGGGGCGGCGAGGAGGAGAGCCGCATTTTTGCTATCAAGTGCCAGGTAAGAAGCTCGCTTTCCCCTTCTTTCCTTCTTCCCTCCTGGGGAACTGCTTGGACAGGTGACCCTTAAATGAAGCATCTGCGGCGCTGCTGAGATCCCACTTCATCCTTGGGGAAATTATTATTATTATTTTCCTGGCCCTTCCTGATCGTTTCACTTCCTTTCTCTGCTCTGTTTCATATCCGGGAGGCTTGGAGTTCAATGGCTGCGAAGCCGGCGGGGAGAAAAGGGGGCGATCCCTTCCAGGAAGTGTTGTTTCAGGGAGTTTTTCTGGACGAGCCTCCTCCGGAGAGAGCATCGGGTAAAGGCTCCTTCTGATGCCTTTTAATTTCTTTGCCCTCGTTTCTTTCATCCCTGAATTCCAGTTCATTGTTCAGTTTAGCTGCGTTCTTAGTCTTATATGTATTTTAAAAAGTATCGCCTTTCCTTCGGGCAACTTTATGTGTGGACTTCAACTCCCAGAATTCCTGAGTCATCTCTGTCATGTATTCTGGGAGTTGAAGTCCCAATAGCCATTAAAGGTCTATACTCTTTCATTTTTACATTTTTACTCTTTCATATTTCAAAAGGCATGTCCCAGCTGTGAAAAAGTGTTTCTGTCCTCTTCCCTGATTACTTATAAGGGAAGGTGGACATTATAGAAACATAGAATAACAGAGTTGGAAGGGACTTTGGAGGTCTTCTAGTCCAACCCCCTGTTTGAGGAGGAGTATTTTATACCATTTGAGACAATTGGCTATCCAGTCTTTTCTTAATAGCCTCCAGTGAAGGAGCATCTTAGTCAGGATTCTGGTGATCAGGATTCTTACATTGAAATGGCTGAAATATATCCCATATCTGTGAAAGGTGATAGAGAATTTGAAAGTGAATAGGACTGAGTCTCTTTGTTGGTGCCTGGGGAGGCCTTTTATTCCTGATTAACAACTCAGCACAACTCCCTGAATATGGGAGGAGATCTGCTTTAGGCATCCAGAGTCCACCTCTGTGGTTCTTTAATGCATACATTCATGGCCGAGAGAGCTGCCTCTGAATCCAATCCTTGGTTCTTCCTCATCTTTCTGTTTTCTCCTCACCCAGGCTGAGCTTGTATGTATTGTTGCTGTGGCTGCAAGAGACTCACATAAAGGGGATCCCTCGTTAGCCTAGAAATAGGCTAAAATCAGTCTGCACTGTATGCTCAAGACGATCCTCAGGATGTTTGCTAACAAATTAATCCTTTGCTGTTTTTTTTCACTCTTAGATACACTCATGGCCTCGTCTTCATCTCCTGGATCCTCAGTTCTTTATAATGGAGGATTAACAGCGGTTGAATTTCCAATGCAGGTAGGAGAAGTCTTCCCTCCCTCCCCAGATGTGCCAGTCTTCCAATAACGGAATTGCACAATTGGAAGGGATGTTGGAGATCTTCTAGTCATGTGACGGCAAAGCTATGGCACACATGCCACAGGTGGCACAAGGAGCCAGATTTGTTGGCATGCCAACCATAAGCTCCGGTATGCCAGCTGATTTTTGCCCTTCCAGAGTGATGGGGGAGGCCGTTTTCCTCCTCCTCAGGCTTCAGGAAAGCCTCTGGAGCCTGGGGAGGGCGAAAAATTGCCACAACGGGCAAACTGGAAGTTTGTTCCTGAACTTCCAGTTGGGCGTTTGGCAGTTTTTCTCTGGAAAAGTCTCTGGAGCTTGGGGAGGGTTCATGCGTGGATGTAGTGTGCTCATGGGCAGATGAGCAGAGATAATTGAATTGATATGCACGCACGATAGCACATGCAATTTTGGCACGCCATAAGAGAGAGGTTCACAATCACTATTCTAGTCCATCCCCTTGTTTCAAGCAGGAGACCCTATACCATTTCAGACATGCAGGGGTCCAGTCTCTCCTTAAAAACCTTCTGCCCACAACTTCTGAAGGCAAACTATTCCATTTGTTTATTGTTCTCATTTTCAGGAAGTTTCTCCTTACTTCCAGGTTGCCTTTCTCCACAATTAGTTTCCATCTATTCTTTCTTGTCCTACCTTCAGGTGCTTTGTGGCAGCCCCTCAAATATTGAAATACAGCTGTCATGTAGTCCTTATTTTCTCTAGACCGGCCATATCCAGTTCCTGCAATTGTTTTTCATATGTTGTAGTCCTTAGGACTTGAATTATCTCATCTGGGAAAAGTTATCTGGAGACTTTTATATAAATATATTTAACCGACTAATTTACAGCAATCTTTGTAATCAACTAGAGAAGGGAGAACATAAGATAGTCAAGAACATCATGAGGTAAATCTAACACATTCTACAGAACACACAGAAAGAAAAAAAGGAGGGAAAAAGGGGAACACCCCATATATTCTTAAAGCAACCAATCATAGCTTAGATTCCATCATGCAAGAGTCAGCACTCTCTTAATCAGAATTGTGTTGGGGCTATTGTAGAGTTTACTGCTCCAGCTACTAAATTCAATATCCTAACAGGCTCCTTTGCCCAACTTGGAAACTGCAGTTTGTTCATTAGGAAGACTCACATATAATTAATTCATTGAAGTGTTCATTGTTGGAAATGTTCATGGAATACATTGTGTTTTTTCCCTCTCCCTGTGTCAGAATTTGGTATCATTTGAGGATGTAGCTGTGTTTTTCTCCATGGAGGAGTGGGCCCTGCTGGATTCTGAGCAGAAAGCCTTATACCAAGAGGTCATGCTGGAAATCAAGAGGAACATGGCCTCCTTAGGTAAGGGATTCTCTTAAGATATCTACATTTAGTACCAAATGTCAGATCTTACATCAACTTAATGTGGGATTCGTTGTCTCATTGGGAAATAAGCAATGAGCAGCCGAAACCTCCAAGAGAAAACAATGGTAATTTTCTTCCTATCTTTGTTCAATGGGCATACCGTATTTTTCAGAGTACAAGATGCACCGAAGTATAAGACGCATCAAAGTATAAGACGCACCCAGGTTTTGAAGAGGCAAGTTTTTAAAAAAAGTAGGTAGGTAGATAGAGAGGGAGAGAAAGAGAGAGAAATACAGTAGGTAGGTAGGGAGAGAGAGAGAGTAGGTAGTTAGGTAGATGTTTCCAGGTTTACTTAGCCATGTGCTGGAGAAGGAAATCGCTGACAACCTGTAGCACCTAAAACTCATCAACCACTCTAACTAAAGAGCTTTCCGAAAGGGGGAAAAAAAGGTTTTGCACTCTGCAAACCTCCCCGAAACAGCCTGTTTTTCGCGAAAATGGACCCATTTTTTAATAAAAACCATGAATAGCCTTGGGGGGGGGGCGCTTGCAGAGTGCTTCAGGGGTGTTGGGGGGGGCAAAAACAGCCCATTTTTTTGGTCAAAAAAATGCATGCATAACCTTATGGAGGCTTATAGAGTGCTGCTGGGGGCTCGATGGTGAGGGTAACGGCCCATTTTTTGCTGATTTCTGTCCTCCCCAGCCCCCAGGAGATCTCTGAAAGCCTCCATAAGGCTACGCAATGCCATTTTGGTGAAGGGGAGGGGTTTCGGGAGGAAAAAATGCATTCAGTGTATAAGACGCACCCAGATTTTCAGCCTCTTTTTAGAGGAAAAAAGGTGCATCTTATTCTCCAAAAAAATCACTCTAAATCACCAATTCTTTTGCCTTATATTCTCTAGTACTATTACAAATTTACCTTGCACCTCTTCTTCACTGCCTTTGAAATAATGATGTCACAACCTATCCAAAATGTCCAAAGTGAATACATTATCTCTATCCCTGATTACATCTCCCACTACTCTAATTTTCCCCCTCCCCATATTTACAAATTTCCTTTTGTGATCCTAGTTCCTATCATATCTGTAAATTCTGGTTATGGCTGGTTTCTAGCATAGCAAAGGCCTCTGATCCTAGCTCCTACATACAATTCTCAAGCTTCAGCCTAGCTCATGAGATTAGAAACATATGCAACGTATTTCGTTGACAGGCAAACATGATTTTTTCAATTCTGTAAAAATAATACAATTCTGTTTCCCACATTAATAACAAGCAAAGCATCTTGTTTTGAACAAATGGGAGTTTGGAGCAAGTTTGATATACAGCAATGGTGTTGATCCCTTTTGCACCTAACTTTGTATTAATATTTATTTTTCTATTGCAAGCATGTGACGGATGGGAGATGGAGGATTGTGGCCAAGAGGCAGCAGCACCATTGCCAAAACACAAAGAGGAAGTTGCAGAAAACATGTACGGAAGGCAAAGTTCTGAAGAAAACCTGTTAATGGTTGAACTGGAGAATTGCTCTGGTTTCCCTTGGGCAGATACCAATGTCTTATTGGACACAGATGATTGCCAAGAAAAAGAAGTGTGTTCAAGGTGTAGGAAAACACTTCGAGATGGATTGGGATTTTGTGACTGTTGTGAAAGCCCTGCTGGAGAGAAACAAGATGAAAGCAGGCAACATTCTGGAAGGACCCTTCTGCCTCCTTTACATGAAAGAATACAAGAAGGAAGGGAAATGGACAAATATATGGAATGTGGAGAAAGATTCAGTACAAACCTTTCTCTTGCATTGCATAAAAAGATTCACAAAGCAGACGATCTACACAAATGTCTCGATTGTGGAAGGATCTTCAGGCAGAAAAATAATCTCAATTCACATAAGAGGGTCCACAAAGAGAGGAAGCAGCAACAATGCATTACTGGGGGAAAGACCTTCGGAAACAGCACCTCCCTTACTTCCCACCAAAGTGTCTACAGAGGGGAGACGTTACATCAACTCAGAGAGGGCAAAACAAAGTTTACTCAGAGCAAGGAACCAAATTCCCAGAAAAAAACCCCCACTGGGAATAATTCATGTAAGTGCCTGGAATGTGGGAAGAGCTTCCGCTGTGCAAGTAACCTCACTTACCATAATAGGATCCATACAGGGGAAAAGCCATATCATTGCGCTGTGTGCGGAAAGAGCTTCACCCAAAAAGGAAACTTCAATTTACATAAGAGGATCCACACTGGAGAGAAGCCGTATAAATGCACAGAGTGTAGAAAATGCTTCAGGACCTCCAGTGACCTTACTTCCCATAAGAGGATTCACACAGGGGAGAAACCTTATGAATGCTTGAAGTGTGGAAAAAGCTTCAACAGACATGCTACTCTAACCTTACATAATAGGGTGCATAAAGGGGACAAACCTTATAAATGCCTGCACTGTGGAAAGAGCTTCAGTCAAAAAGGTCATCTTAAGTCACACGAGAGGATTCACACAGGGGAAAAACCATTTCAATGCACGGAATGTGGAAAGAGCTTCCATTGTTCTGGGAACCTTAATGCTCATCAGAGAATCCACACAGGGGAGAAGCCATTTCAATGCCTGCAGTGTGGAAAGCGCTTTGCCCGTTCTGACGTCTTTCATGCCCACGAACGGACCCACACAGGAGAGAAACCATACAAATGCCTGGAGTGTGGAAAGAGCTTCCGTAAATCCAACCACTTAAGTTCCCATAGAAAAATCCACAGTGGAGAGAAACCCTATCAATGCACCGAGTGTGGGAAGTGCTTCAATAATCCACGTACTCTTTCTGTCCATAAAAGGACCCACACAGGTGAAAAGCCTTACAAGTGTACCGAATGTGGCAAATGTTTCACTGTTTTGTGTTCTCTCTCTCGCCACAAAAGGCTCCATACTGGGGAAAAATCATATGAATGCCATACATGTGGAAAAAGCTTCAATGAAAAAAAAGATATATCCTACATAGCAGAACCCATACTGGGGAGAAACTATATCAGTGCCAAGAGCGTGGAAAACTCTTCATTGATTCTAGAGAACTGACGATCCATAAAATGGTTCACACTGGGGAGAAACCCTATATATGCATGGAATGTGGCATGAGTTTCAGAAGAAGTGGTTGCCTTGGTATCCACAAGAGAATCCACACGGGAGAAATCATATACATATTATGAGTGCGGAAAAAGCTTTAATCAAAGTCATTCACTTCAGAGCCATAGAAGGCTTCAATCAGGGTAGAAACCCTATAAATGCCTGTAGTGTGAAAAATGTTATAATGAGATTGGCAGTCTTACCTCCCACATGAGGATCCACACAGGAGAGAAGCCTTTTAAATGCATCAGCTGTGGAAAGAGTTTCAGAGACGGTAGGAATCTTAAGTGCCATAAAAGAATCCACACAGGGGAGAAGCCGTATCAGTGTCTGGAGTGTAGAAAGAAATTCAGAAGCGGGAGTGACTTTAGTCACCATAAGAAGTCACACAGCAGGAAAAGACAACACTAATTGGTTTGTGTTGGTTCTTAAAATGTGTTTCATTGAAAGCGGCGGTGGTGAGACCCCTCCTGAAGAAACCATCCTTGGATCCAGCTGTCCTTAATAGTTATCGCCCTGTCTCCAACCTTCCCTTCTTGGGGAAGGTTGTTGAGAAGGTGGTGGCCTTCCAGCTCCAACGGTCCTTGGAGGAAGCAAACTACCTAGACCCCTTCCAGTCAGGCTTCAGACCCGGTTACAGCACAGAAACCGCTTTGGTCGCATTGATTGATGATCTCTGGAGAGCCAGAGATGAAGGATATCCCTCCATCCTGGTCCTCCTTGACCTCTCAGCGGCTTTCGATACCATCGACCATGGTATCCTTCTGCGACGACTGCGGGAGGTGGGAGTGGGAGGCACCGTGCTACGGTGGTTCTCCTCCTACCTCTCGGACAGGTCGCAGTCGGTGTTAGTGGGGGGGCAGAGATCGTCCCCTAGGCCCCTAAATTATGGGGTGCCTCAGGGTTCGGTCTTATCCCCCCTACTATTCAACATCTACATGAAACCGCTGGGAGAGATCATCCGCAGGCACGGGATTAGATACCATCAATATGCGGACGATACTCAATTGTATCTGTCCGCCCCGTGCCAACTCAATGAAGCGGTAGATGTGATGGGCCGGGGTCTTGAGGCCGTTATGGACTGGATGAGGGTTAACAAGCTTGTGCTCAACCCAGAAAAGACCGAGTGGCTGTTGTGGTTTCCTCCCAAAGATCTGACTAATATTCCATCACTCAGGCTGGGGGGTCAAATTTTATACCCCTCAGAGAGGGTTCGCAACTTGGGAGTCCTCCTGGATCCGCAGCTGTCATTTGACCACCACCTAACGGCTGTGACCAGGGGGGCATTCGCCCAGGTTCGCCTGGTGCGCCAGTTGCGCCCGTACCTGAATCGGGAGGCTCTCACAACAGTCACTCGGGCCCTTGTGATCTCTAGGCTGGAATACTGCAATGTGCTCTACATGGGGCTGCCGTTGAGGAGCATCCGGCGACTTCAGCTAGTGCAGAGCGCAGCCGCGCGAGTGATCGCGGGTGCACCTCGATTCACCCGCATAACACCTATCCTCCGCGAGCTGCGCTGGCTGCCTGTCGATCTCCGGATGCGCTTCAAGGTGCTATTAATCACCCATAAAGCCCTGCATGGCAGTGGATCTGGATACTTGAGAGACTGCCTTCTGCCAATTACATCCCTGCGACCGATAAGATCCCATAGATTAGGCCTCCTCCGTATCCCATCGGCTGGCAACCACAAGGAGGAGGGCCTTCTCAGCAGTAGCCCCGGCCCTTTGGAACGAGCTCCCTGTAGAGATTCGTACCCTCTCCACCGTCCAAGCCTTCCGCATAGCCTTGAAGAACTGGCTCGCCCGTCAGGCCTGGGGATAAGGATAGTTACCCCTCCCGAATGATGAATGTATGTTGCTTACCATTTTATTATATGTCTCTATCTTGTTGTTTGTATTCCCCCCTTTCCCAGTTTTATGTGAGCCGCCCTGAGTCCCCTCAGGGAAAAGGGCGGCCTACAAATTCTAATAAAACTACAAACTACAAACTCATGCCCACAGAGGTTTTCCAGTAGAATCTGTAGACATGCATGGGTATAGGAAGGGCTTCCGAAGTACCATAACCTTCTTCATCCATTATAAAGAAGAGTTGCCTTGTATAACTTGGAATTAACTTTTGGATATTAGATCTTTGTGCTAGACTAGAGTAAATAAGATTAGAAAGAATAAGATTTGAATTGAATAGAAATGGAATAGAATAGAATAAAAAATGGGAATGGGATAGGAGGGGAAGGGAATGCAAAGGGAAGGGAATGGGAATGGAATTTTCTCATTGGCCAAGTGTGATTGCACATACCAGGAATTTGTCTCTGTTATGTATGTACATAACATGCAACAACTGATCAACTTTTGTGACTGCAAATAGCAAAGGTAAGTAGGGTAAAACACATCCAGATATCTATGGAGATTCTCAGTCATCCAGGTTGCAGTTGTCCAAAAGGTGCTTTTATCAAAAGGCGGCTGGACTTTTTTTTTCCTTGAAGAGATTTCCCTGCTCATCCAATAAATTTCCTCAGTTGTTTCTTCTTGAATGAAAAATGAAACGTTTTTCAAGGAAAAACAAAGCCCAGTTGACTTTTTAATAAACCACCTTTGCGAGAACATCTTCAGACATCATTAGGGTTCAGAATTGTCGCTTAGATATTGTATAGGGAAGGTGGTGAAATATTTTAAGAGCAAACATTGTAATCTAAGTGATGAGCTCCAGACCTGGTGGTGTTGAGCACCTAATTTCCCTCATTGGAAGGTATCAAGCAGTGGATCTACTACACCCCTGTGGAGAAAATCACGCCAGATCAAAGAGAAATAGGATTTTCAGTGAGCACTTCGCTGGGAGAAAGTGACGGAGGAGAATAAAATATTGAACCAATATGAGACCGAAATGTTTTGTCAAAAGTAATAACTGGAGGGATGTTGCTATGTCTGTACCATCTAACATTCTTTGTGTTTAACTGATTTCTGAGATATGATATTAATTGTAGTTGATTTCTATTAATGCCCTAACTTATACAGTAGTTAAAGGCTTAGTTTATACATCTCAGATATATTCTTTTTGGGGTCGGTATATTGGTCAAATTAGGGAACTAGCTTTAGAAAATACAGGCAATCCTTGACTTATGACCACAATTAAGCCCAAAATTTCCATGGCTAAACAAGACAGTTGTTAAGTGAGTTTTGTGCCATTTTACAACTTGCCACAGTTATTCAGTTAGTAACATGGTTATTTATTATTAAGGCAGAATCATAAATGTTAAGAATGTGTTGTTTCCATCTAATTGACAATTGCCAATTCATTGAAACCCACCTTGGAAAACCCAAGGAAGGAATTTCTTAACAGCAAACTCGGTCAGGACCTACACTAGGGATCTCCAAAGCTGGCAATTTCAAGATTTGTGGAGTTCAACTCCCAGAATTCCTCTGACATACGTGTTACCATGTCTGCTGGGGAATTCTGGGAGTTAATATCTAAAAGTAGTTGCCAGGTTTGGAGACCCTTGGACTAATGATGGAATTATGGTCTGTGCTTGTTTCTATTGCCTTCCTACTGTAAAGTATTTCGAGGTCCAGCACACTGGAAATGGAGAATAACTATGGTCCATATTTCCTTGCTCTTCAAAAAAAAGGATTACAAGCATTTTGAGACTCAAATCATAAACGGGCCAAGGTTCTCCATCCCTGGCCTAAATAGAAGGATCCATGGAGATTTAATTAAGAGGTTCAACTTAGAATAAAAACATAAATGCCTCAACTTGCTAATCCAGAGGCCCAAATGTACTATGGGACAAGGCAAAAGGCACAAATAGGAGAGATTTGAAGAGCTCAAGAAAGAAGTGTGCTGGAAATAGGAAGTATCATGGAAACCTATGCTATATCACTGCCGAAGCGACATTTACAAAAGTGTTGACGTTTCTCTCTGCATACATTAGGTTAGATTTAAATAGCTTGGCTGAGCATTGTATTACATAGATGCAGGCAGGTTAAGATTTTAGTGTAAAACAGGCAGGAAGGACAGTAAAGGCAGATGAGAAAATTCCTCCTGATTCTGACTTGTAAACTGTGGCAAATGCTGTGTAAAAACCCTCCAGTGGACGTTGGTGGGGTACAAAGGCTTTGAAAGAGATTTCCTTGTGTTACTTTTTCTGCACAATACAAACTCCCAACTCATTGTGTTCAATTGGAGGAATGGGCACATCTGGTAAGGCAGCTGGAGCAGGAAAGGTAAAGAAAAACCAAAAGTCCATTTGAGTCCAGAAGGATCTCTTTCCTTCTTTCAAGCAGATGGCAAGAGCAATTCTTGAGGAGGAAATGGGGAATACGCCAGGAACCTTCTCTCTGCAGACTTCAAGCATGCTCTGTTAGGCTTGGAGCTGTATAAATAGGAGGCAAATATCTTCTCCAGGTAGTCCTTCACTTATGATCGCAAGTGAGCCCCCAACTTTCGTTGTTAAGTGAAATGTTTGAAAAAGTGAATTTTGCTCCATTTTGTGACCTTTCTTGCCCCTGTTGTTAACCGAATCCCTGCCGTTGTTGAATTAGTAACAGGGTTGTTGAGTGAATCTGGTTTTTCCCATTGATTTTGCTTGGTCGCAAGAGCTGATCACGTGACCCCTGGACCCTACAACGGTCATAAATGCGATTCAGTTCCCAAGTCCCTCAATTTTGATCACGTGACCATGGGGATGCTGCAACAGTCGTTAAGTGTGAAAAAGTGTCATAACTTACTTTTTTTTCAGTGCTGTTGAAACTTCAAACGGTCACTATATGAATTGTGGTAAGGCGAGGACTACCTGTACTGTACTAGCATTTTGTAGCTTTGAAGGGCCACTATATGAATGGTCGTTAAGTCGAGGACTACTTGCAAGGCAGCCATTGATGATTTGTTATTATGGCACAATCATGAATGTTGGTCATTGTAGGAGATGTGTTGTCAGTTGAGGACTGCCCTGTTAAGATCAGTGAATAACACAGCCGCCTTTTCCTGCCTACTCCCTGCCCATTCCCCCTAAGTTTGCGGCTCCCCCTTCCCTTCTCCCATCTCTGGGCGTCGTTCCCTCCGTCCCTCCTCTGTTTCTCTGATTGCCTGGGGCAAAGAAACAATGGACTCGCTGCCCAGTTGACCATCCCATCCCGGGAGTGGGGAGGAAGCGGCAACCATGGGGACCCCCGAGTGGGCGGTGCTCCCCGCCCTTTAGAGAATGGGAGGAGCTGGACGGAGAGGGGAGGAGCTATACGCGTTTCCAGCTTAGGCTCTGGAAAGTTTTGGCTGGGTTGGTTCAGGGAACTGGATCCACGAGCGTGTCCGGGAAGGAAGGGGGCTTAGCCGGCGGGGCTACGAGGAAAGTGGATCGTTTCCTGCGCGCATCTCTTGGAAGGAGGATCAGAGCCGCCTTTCCGCGAGGGCGCCAGGTAAGAAGCTCCCTCCTTCCCTTTTCGCACGTGGTAATCGTGGAGGAAAACACTTGGCTGGGGTCGCTCCGGGGAGGGGGATCCACGTGCGTGGCCGGCGGCGATCGCGGATCTTTTACTGCGAGCATCTCTTGGGGGCGGGCGAGGAAGGGAGCCACCTTTTTCCTATCGAGTTCCAGATAAGACGCTCCTTCCTTCCTTCCATCTCACTTGGGGAACTGCTTGGACAAGTGACCCTTAATAGAAGTTTCTGAGGCGCTATTAAGATCCCACTTTTTCCTTGGGGAGATTATTATTTTCCTGGCCCTTCCTGATCGTTTCCCGTCACTTGCTTTTCTATGCTTTGTTTTAGATCCTGTAGGCCTGGAATTCAATGGTTGGGAAACAGGCGGGCAGAAAAGGGGGTGGTCCCTCCCAGGAGCTGTTGTTTCGGGGAGTTGCTCTGGACGAGCCGCCTCCGGAGAGAGCATCGGGTAAAGGCTCCTTGT
This sequence comes from Thamnophis sirtalis, assembly GCF_051295495.1. Lineage (NCBI taxonomy): Eukaryota > Metazoa > Chordata > Lepidosauria > Squamata > Natricidae > Thamnophis > Thamnophis sirtalis. Next base: position 10,366,159 of record NW_028261383.1, read on the forward strand.
GATGCCCTTTAATCTCTTTGCCCTCGTTTCTTTCATCCCTGAGTTCGTGTTCATTGTTCAATTTAACTGCGTTTTTAGTCTTGTGTGCTTTTAAAAAGGTATCGCCTTTCCTTCGGGCCACATTATGAGGTGTGGTCTCCCAGAATTTCCCATGTGTGTTGAAGTCCACATATCTTACAGCGCCCAAAACTGAGCAACCTTGCTGTAGGCTAGCTGTGGGGAACTGGGGCCTTTTAGGACTGGTGGACTTCAACTCCCAGAATTCCTGAGCCAGGTGTGTCAGGTGTTCTGGGAGTTGAAGTCCAAGAGCCATAAAAGGACTATATTCTTTCATTTTTACAGTAGGCTATTCCAAACGGCATATCCCAGCTGTGAAAAAGTGTTTCTGTCCTCTTCCCTGATTATCTTATAAGGGAAGGTGGACATTATAGAAACAGAATAACAGAGTTGGAAGGGACTTTGGAGGTCTTCTAGTCCAACCCCCTGTTTGAGGAGGAGTATTTTATACCATTTGAGACAATTGGCTATCCAGTCTTTTCTTAATAGCCTCCAGTGAAGGAGCATCTTAGTCAGGATTCTGGTGATCAGGATTCTTACATTGAAATGGCTGAAATAAAGACCTATATCCCATATCTGGGAAAGGTGATAGAGAATTTGAAAGTGAATAGGACTGAGTCTCTTTGTTGGTGCCTGGGGAGGCCTTTTATTCCTGATTAACAACTCAGCACAACTCCCTGTATATGGGAGGAGATCTGCTTGAGGCATCCAGAGTCCACCTCTGTGGTTCTTTAATGCATACATTCATGGTCGAGAGAGCTGCCTCTGAATCCAATCCTTGGTTCTTCCTCACCTTTCCGTTTTCCCCTCACCCAGGGTGAGCTTCTATGTATTGCTGTGGCTGCAAGGGACTCACATAAAGGGGTTCCCTAGTTAGCCTAGAAATGGACTAAAATCAGCCTCTGCACTGTATGCTCAAGAAAATCCTTAGGATGCTTGTTAGCAAATTATTCCTTTGCTGTTTTTTCCCCACTTTTAGACACTCTCATGGCCTCATCTTCATCTCCAGGAACCTCAGTTCTTTATAATGCAGGATTAACAGCGGTTGAACTTCCAATGCAGGTAGGAGGAGCCTCCCCTCCCCAGATGTGCCAATCTCCCAATAACAGAATAACAAAATTGGAAGGGATCTTAGAGATCCTCTAGTCCATCCCCTTGTTTCAAGCAGGCGATCCTACAACATTTCAGACATGTCCAGTCTCCCCTTAAAAACCTCCTGTCCACAACTTCTGAAGGCAAACTGTTCCATTAGTTAATTGTTCTCACTGTCAGGAAGTTTCTCCTTAATTCCAGGTTGCTTTTCTCCATGATTAGTTTCCATCCACTGTTTTTTCTCCTGCCTTCTTGTGCTTTGTGGCAGCACCTTAAATATTGAAACACAGCTGTCATGACTCCACTAATCCTTATTTTCTCTAGACTAGCCATATCCAGTTCCTGCAATCGTTTTATATGTTGTAGTCCTCAGGACTTGAATTATTAGTTGTTCTTCTCTGCACTTTTTCTAAAATCTTAATATCTTTTTTGTAATGCCACCAAAACCCAATGAGTATCCCAGGTGTGGCCTTACTGAGATTTTATGAAATGATACTAATACTAAGCCCAAGGTGAAAAGTAAAGTCCAAGATTTACTTTTGCACAGAAATTAAACGCTGAACCCCATTTTCCTTGATTTGGCATGATTCATCCTCTCACCACAGTGGGTAAAATCAACAGAGTATTGGATTTAGCCAACATATCCAAGGTCAAGCCCATCAATGGACAAAAAAAGGAATATGGGGTTGCTGCTCCTGTGGAATCAGCTAAACCAATAAAACATTAACTAGATGAATCTCTAGCCAGAGACACTTTATTTTGAGAAAAGTTCTCCAGAGGCGATGTTCTCTCAAGAAACTGCACAGTAGCTGTCCAGATGAAGTTGAAGATACTGACACAGATTTGTAGACTTTTATATAAATATAAATATATTTAACCTACCAATTTACAGCAATTTTTGTAATCATCCAGAGAAGGAAGAACAGAAGATAGTCAGGAACATCATGAGATAAATCTAGAACATTATGAAGAAGACACAGAAGGGAAAAAGGAAGGGAAAAAGGGAAACGCCCCCTTTATACTTACAGCAACCAATCATAGGTTAGATAGATTGCATCATGCATGAGTCAGCACTCTCTAACTAATCAATCGCAATTGTGTTGGGGCCTATTGTAGAGTTTACTGTTCCAGCTACTAAATTCAATATCCTAACAGGCTCCTTTGCCCAACTTGGAAACTCTGCAGTTTGCTCATTAAGATGAAGATTCGCATGTAATTAATTCATTGATGTGTTCATTGTTAGGAATGTTCATGGAATATGTTGTATTTTTTCCCTCGCCCTGTGTCAGGATTTGGTATCATATGAGGATGTCGCTGTGTTTTTCTCCATGGAGGAGTGGGCCCTGCTGGATTCTAAGCAAAAAGCCTTATACCAAGAGGTCATGCTGGAAATCAAGAGGAACATGGCCTCCTTAGGTAAGGGATTCTCTTAAGATATTTACATTTAGTACCAAAGATCAAATCTTATATCAACTTAATGTGGGATTCGTTGTCTCATTTGGAAATAAGCAATCAGCAGCCAAAACCTCCAAGAGAAAACACTGGTAATTTTCTTCCTTACTTTGCAAAGACCCCACACACTCAGGTACCGTTGACACACCCTAAATCATCAATACTTTTGCCTTATATTTTCTAGTACTATTGCAAATTTATCTTACACCTCTTCTTCACTTGCTTTGTAATAATGGTGTCACAACCTGATTACATCTCCCACGACTCTAATTCTATCTCCCCCTGCCCTTATTTACACATTTCCTTTTGTGGTCCTAGTTCCTATAAGTTGTCTCTAGAGTATCTATCATATCAGTAAATTCTGGTTATGGCTGATTTCTAGCATAGAAGTTTCTACATACAATTCTCAAGCTTCAGCCTAGCTCATTAGATTAAAAACATATTCAATGTAGCTTCATCACAGGCCAAAATGTGTCCTAACAATTCTGTAAAAATAATACAACTCTTGTTTCCAACATTAATAGCAAGCATAGCATCCTGTTTTGAACAAATGGGAGTTTGGAAGAATACTGATAATGTTCAAATACAGCAGTGGTGCTTTATCTCTTTTGCACCTAAGTTTCTATTAACTTGTCCTTTTCTGTTGCAAGCAGGTGACGGATGGGAGATGGAGGATTCTGGTCAAGAGGCAGCAGCACCTTTGCCAAAAGACAAAAAGGATGTTACAGAAAAGATGTATGGAAAGCAAAGTTGTGAGGAAAACCTGTTAACGGTTAAGCTGGAGAATTGCTCTAGTTTATCTTGTCCAGATACCAATGTCTTATTGGACACAGATAATTGCCATGAAAAAGAAATGTGTCCAAGGTGTGGGAAACTACTTCAAGATAGATCGGAATTATGTGACTGTTGTGAAAGCTCTGCTGGAGAGAAACAAGATGAAAGCAGGCAACACTCTGGAAGGACCCTTCCGCCTCCTTTACATGAAAGAACACAAGGAGGAGGGGAAATGTACAAATGTACGGAGTGTGCAGAAAGCTTCAGTACAAGCCGCTCTCTTGCACTGCATAAAAAGATTCACAAAGCAGAGGAGCCACACAAATGTCTGGATTGTGGAAGGACCTTCAGGCAGAAACATCATCTCAATTCGCATAAGAGGGTCCACGAAGAGAGGAAGCAGCATCAATGCATTACCGGGGGAAAGACCTTCGGAAACAGCACCTCCTTTACTTCCCACCAAAACGTCCACAGAGGAGAGAAATTACATCAACTCAGGGAGGGTAGAATAAGGTTTACTCAGAGCAATGAACTGAATTGCCGGGGAAAAAATCCCACTGAGAAGAAATCATGTAAATGCCTGGAATGTGGGAAGAGCTTCCGCTCTGCAAGTAACCTCACTTACCACAATAGGATCCATGCACGGGAAAAGCCGTATCATTGCACTGTGTGCGGAAAGAGCTTTGCACAAAAAGGCAACCTCAATTTGCATAAGAGGATCCACATCGGAGAGAAGCCGTATAAATGCACAGAATGTGGGAAAGGCTTCAAAGCCCCCGGTGCTCTTACTTGTCATAATAGGATTCACACAGGAAAGAAGCCCTTTCAATGCCTGCAGTGTGGAATGTGTTTTGTCCGTTCTGATAGCTTGCATGTCCACGAACAGACCCACACGGGGGAGAAAACATACAAATGCCTGGAATGTGGAAAAAGCTTTGATTATTCCAGCCACTTAACTTCTCATAGAAGAATCCACAGTGGAGAGAAACCGTATCAATGCACTGAGTGTGGGAAACGCTTCAATAATCAAAAGATTCTTACTGTCCATAAAAGAATCCACACAGGTGAAAAGCCTTACAAGTGCGCCGAGTGCAACAAATGCTTCACTGGTTTGGGGGCTCTCTCTTATCACAAAAGGCTCCACACTGGGGAGAAACCATATGAATGCCACACTTGTGGAAAGAACTTTAGTAGAAAATATAGCTATATCATACATACCAGGACCCACACTGGAGAGAAACCATACAAATGCATGGAGTGTGGAAAGTGTTTTGCACGGTCTGATAGCTTGCTTGCCCATGAATGGACCCACATAGGGGAGAAACCATACAAATGCATGGAGTGTGGAAAGAGCTTCAGTGATTCCAGCAACTTAATTTCCCATAGGAGAATCCATAGTGGAGAGAAACCATATCAATGCGCTGAGTGTGGGAAGCGCTTCAAAAATCAACAGAATCTTACTGTCCATAAAAGGATCCACACAGGTGAAAAGACTTATAAGTGCATCGAATGTGGCAAATGCTTCACTGATTTGGGGACTCTCTTTCGCCACAAACGGCTCCACACTGGGGAGAAACCATATGAATGCCATACGTGTGGAAAGAGCTTCAATACAAAAAATACCTATATTGTACATAGCAAGACCCACACAGGGGAGAAACCATACAAATGCATGGAGTGTGGAAAAAGCTTCTGTAATTCCAGCCACTTAACTTCCCATAGAAGAATCCACACTGGAGAGAAACCATATCAATGCACTGAGTGTGGGAAGCGCTTCAGTCAAACAGGTTCCCTTATTCTCCATAAAATGACCCACACAGGTGAAAAGCCTTATAAGTGTACCGAATGTGGCAAATGCTTTAGTCGACAGTGGAATCTCTCTGTTCACAAAAGACTCCACACTGGGGAGAAACCATATGAATGTCACACATGTGCAAAGAGTTTCAATACAAAAAATGGCTATATCCTACATAGCAGGACCCACACTGGGGAGAAACCATATCAGTGCCAAGAGTGTGGAAAACTCTTCAGTGATTCTGGACAACTGACGATTCATAAAAGGATTCACACAGGGGAGAAACCCTATAAGTGCATGGAGTGTGGCATGAGTTTCAGAAGAATTGGTTACCTTTGTAGCCACAAGAGAATCCACACGGGGGAGAAACCATATACATGTCATGAGTGCGGAAAGTGTTATAGAGAGAGTGGCAAGCTTACCTCCCACATGAGGATCCACACAGGGGAGAAACCCTATAAATGCCTGGAGTGTGGAAAGTGTTATAGAGAGAGTGGCAACCTTACCTCCCACATGAGGATTCACTCAGGGGAGAAACCCTATAAATGCCTGGAGTGTGGAAAATGTTATAGACAGAGTGGTCACCTTACCTCCCACATGAGGATCCACACAGGAGAGAAGCCGTTTAAATGTATCGACTGTGGAAAGAGTTTCAGAAATTGCTGGAATCTTAAGCTCCATAAAAGAATCCACACGGGAGAAGCCGTATGAGTGTTTGGAGTGTGGTAAGAAATCCAGAACCTGGAATGACTTTAGTCACCATAAGAAAACACACAGTATGAAAAGACAACGCTAATTGGTTAGTATTGATTCTCAAAATTTCCTTCATGTCCATAGAAGTGTCCCAGGAGAATCTGTAGAGATGCATGGAGAAAGTGATGGAGGAGAATGAACTAAAGAACCAACATGAGACTCCAGAGTTTTGTCAAAAGTAATAATCTGAGGGATTGCGCTGTGTTTGCACCACCTAACATTGAGTGTGTTTAACTGATTTCTAGTCTGAGATACGATATTGATTGTGCTTGATTTTTATTAATGGTGTAGTTTATACAGTAGTTAAAGGCTTAGCATGCCCATCTCAGATATAGACTCTTTGGTCGGTAAATTGGACAATTTAGGGAATTGGACAATTTAGGGAAGCTTTAGAAAAAACAGATGGCATTTGAGTTGCAACCACAATTAAGCCCAGGTTTTCCATGGCTAAGCAAGACAGTTGTTAAGTGAGTTTTGTGCCAATTTACAACTTGTCTTGCCACAGTAGTTAAATAAGTAACATGTTTGCTAAGTAGATGTAGTTTCCCCATTGACTTTGCTTAAGGAAAAGTTTCAAACGGTGATTACATGACTTCACCTATCAAAATTACAGGCCAGTTCCAAAGTGCCTAACTTTTGATCACATGACACAGGGATGCTGCAATGGTTGTTTGAAAAAATTTATAAATCTTTTTTTTCAGTGCTGTGGTAAGTTCGAACGCTCACTGAACAAATGATTGTAAGTTGACGACTAATTGTAAAGCAGCAATTGATTATTTTGTAAGGTCCCAAAATGTACTTGAGTCACCTGAATGCCAAAGAGTGAGACCCAAAAAGAGCTTGGAAAAAGTAACAGCTTTTATTTGTATAAAGAAGAGCTGGGTAGACCATTCCGTTGCATACAGACAAAGAGCATGCAGTGAAAGGCCACACTTTGGGAAAAGTATGGTGTCCTTTTATACCTTCATAGATAGCAATAGCAATAGCAGTTAGACTTATATACCGCTTCATAGGGCTTTCAGCCCTCTCTAAGCGGTTTACAGAGTCAGCATATCGCCCCCTACAATCTGGGTCCTCATTTTACCCACCTCGGAAGGATGGAAGGCTGAGTCAACCCTGAGCCAGTGAGATTTGAACTGCTGAACTGCTGAACTAGCAGTCAGCTGAAGTGGCCTGCAGTACTGCACTCTACCCACTGCGCCACCTCGGCTCTTCAGATATCAGCTTAGTTAGTACCCAATTCTGGCCTCCTAGCCCATCCCTTCCTTGGAGCCCTGCATTGTCCATGGAGCAAGGAAGAGAGGGCCTTGGTGCTTAGCAACACAGGTATTATTCCAACGTAACCTTGCAAAGCCATGACATATCCCACTTCTTGAGATATGCACCAGGCATCGAGTTGTACAAAAAAACAAGATAACAGAAGTTGGATCACTGGTAAAAAGCAAATAGCAAAGGCAATTCCAGTCCTTAGCAAAGAATTCTTAGAAAAGCAAAACTGATTCTACTATTATGTTCCACTAATTTTACCTTTTGTTGTTGTTGCTGCTGCTGTTGTCGTTATTATTATTCCCTTCAATTTATTATTAAGGCAGAATCATGCATGTTAAGAATGTGTTGATTAACTGGCAGTTTTGGGGAGAACAGCATAAATGCTTCAGCTTGCTAAACCAGAACCCCAAATGTACAATGGGAGAAGGCAAAAGGGCTAAAGAGGAGAGGCTCGGAGAAGAAGTATGCTGCAAATAGGAAAGATATCACGGAAAGATGAAGCTACATTTACAAAAGTGTTGAGGTTTCTCTGTGCACACATTAGAATAGATTAATAAATAAATAGCTTGGCTGAGTCTGTTACATATTCCAGTATGTAGGCAGGTTAAGATGTTAGTTAAAAGAGGCAGGAATTACTGTAAAGGGAGATGGAAAAATTCCTCCTGATTCTGACTTGTAAACTGTGACAAATGTGTAAAACCCTCCAGTGGACGTTGGTGGGGTACAAAGGCTTTGAGGGAGATTTCCTTGTGTTACTTTTTCTGCACAATAAACTTTTTGTTTACAATCTCCCAACTCAATGTGTTCAATTAGAGGCATGGGCACATCTGGTAAGGCAGCTGGAGCAGGAAAGATAAGAAAAACCAAAAGTGCCTTTTGAGTCCATAAGGATCTCCTTACTTCTTTCAAGCAGATGGCAAGAGCAATTCTTGAGGAGGAAATGGGGAATACGCCAGGAACCTTCTCTCTGCAAACTTCAAGCATGCTCTGTTAGGCTTGGAGCTGTACAAGTAGGACGCAAATATCTTCTCTAGGTATTCCTCCACTTACGACCGCAAATGAGCCCCCAACTTTCATTGTTAAGTGAGATGTTTGAAAAAGTGAATTTTGTGACTTTTCTTGCCTTCATTGTTAAGCGAATCCCTGCAGTTGTTGAATTAGTAATACGGTTGTTGAGTGAATCTGGTTTTTCCCATTGATTTTGCTGGGTCGCAAGAGCTGATCAGTTGACCCTGGACCTTACAACGGTCATACATGCGATTCAGTTCCCAAGTCCCTGAATTTTGATCACGTGACCATGAGGATGCTGCAACGGTCGTTAAGTGTGAAAAAGGGTCATAAGTTAATTTTTTTCAGTGCTGTTGAAACTTCAAACGGTCACTATATGAACCGCTGTAAGGCGAGGACTATCTGAACTGTGTAATAGCACTTTTTCTTACGTAGTTCATAGATGTTTAAATGGAGGGATTACATCTTTCTAGCTCAGGCCTTTTTAGTTAGATATTAAATATTTCCTAGCTGAGAGATTTTCTTCTCAGAGTGGAATGGTTGATGGGATTCTCTTATGGAGCATTAAGGGGTCTTTTGACTGCATTTAGTGGGGATAATATCAAAAGAAAGCAGTTTTTGTTGTCCCCCCCCCCTTGTATCTTTATTCTCTTTTGGGGAAAGACATTGTGGATTGAACAATGATTGTCTATTGCGTCTCAAAGTTGTATTGCTCTCAGACACATCCCTTCAACACTTCCAACACAGGTTGTATAAAATTAGAACCTACCCCTCTCCTAGAAGAGTGAAATATTTTAGAAACATTAAAAAGGCAGAATATTATATTTTCCTGGATGAGAAAAGGAGAAACATGTTTTAAAGACAAAGTAGCTCCCTGCCTCCCCTTCAGTTCCAGGGCGATGGGATTAAGACAGGGCCCTGGGAACATGATGGGATTATGTTCTACTCATCTCACCACATGGCACCTGGGAAGATTACATCATCCAGCAAGTCTCAAACAAGCTTAGGACTAAGGCAATCTACAGGAGTTGCCCCTGCATGGCCCCATGGGAGTCTAACAACCAATCAGAATACAAGCTCAAATTCAAGGGCCCAGAAAGGGCATAAAAGTTGGGCACTCTCAGCATCTCTACCCATTTTTCATCAAGATCTCCAGGGCCTGTGATCCTGTCCACCATGAAACCACCTTTCCAAGCAACTTCCTTGAATCCAATGTCTTTTCCCCCACTTGGAACTGAACCCAGATGGACATTTCTTCCAACACATGAATCACTGCAGTTGTTAACAGTAACCCGGTTCTTAAACAAATCTGGCTACCCGTTGTCAGAAGCTCCATATGACCCTGAGACATGGCAACCGTCATAAATATGAGTCAGTGGTCAAGCAGCTGAATTTGTCTCACATGACCATGGGGATTCTGCACCAGTCTTTCACGAGAGTGACAGACATAAGTCACCTTTTCCAGGGCTGTTGCAGCTTGGAAGGGCCAGTAAACAAACGGTCGTTAAGTCGAGGACTACTTGTCATGCAGTCATTATTTGTCATGGCATAATCATGAATGTTGGTCATTGTAGGAGATGTGTTTTCAGTTGAGGACTGCCCTGTTAGGATCAGTGAATAAGGCAGCCTCCTTTTCCTGCCTACTCCAGTTTTCTTCCAAAAGGGCGATTCCCTTCTATCTTAGCTGCTCCCTTCCCTTTCCTTCTCCCATCCCTGGGGGTGGTTCCTTCCCTCTCTCCTCTGTTTCTTCTATTGTCTGGGGCAAAGAAGCAATGGACTCGCTGCCCATCCCATCCCGGGGGGGGGGGAGTGGCAATAATAATTCCCCGCCCTTTAGAGAATGGGAGGAGCTGGACGGAGAGGGGAGGAGCTATAAGCGCTTCCACGAGCGTGGCCGGGAAGGAAGGGGGCTTAGCCGGCGGGGCTGCGAGGAAAGCGGATCTTTTCCTGCGTGCATCTCTTGGAACGAGGAACAGAGCCGCCTTTCCGTGAGGGCGCTAGGTAAAAAGCTCCCTCCCTCCTTGCTCCCTCCCTTCCCTTTTCGCACGTGGCAATCGTGGAGGAAAACACTTGGCTGGGGTCGCTCCGGGGAGGGGGATCCACGTGCGTGGCCGACGGCGATCGCGGATCTTTTACTGCGAGCATCTCTTGGGGGCGGGCGAGGAAGAGAGCCGCCTTTTTCCTATCAAGCGCCAGGTAAGAAGCTCGCTTTCCCCTTCCTTCCTTTTCCCTCCTGGGGAATTGCTTGGACAGGTGACCCTTAAATGAAGCATCTGGGGCGCTGCTGAGATCCCACTTCATCCTTGGGGAGATTATTATTATTATTTTCCTGGCCCTTCCTGATCGTTTCACTTCCTTTCTCTGCTCTGTTTCATATCCGGGAGGCTTGGAGTTCAATGGCTGCGAAGCCGGCGGGGAGAAAAGCGGGTGGTCCCTCCCAGGAGCTGTTGTTTCGGGGAGTTGCTCTGGACGAGCCTCCTCCGGAGAGAGCATCGGGTAAAGGCTCCTTGTGATGCCCTTTAATTTCTTTGCCCTCGTTTCTTTCATCCCTGAATTCGTTGTCATTGTTCAATTTAAGTGCGTTCTTAGTCTTGTGTGTATTTAAAAAAGGTATCGTCTTTACTTCGGGCAACTTTATGATGTGTGGACTTCAACTCCCAGAATCCCTGAGCCAGCTGTGTCAGGTACTCTGGGAGTTGAAGTCCAACAGCCATTAAAGGTCTATACTCTTTCATTTTTACAGTAGGCTATTCCAAACGGCATGTCCCAGCTGTGAAAAAGTGTTTCTGTCCTCTTCCCTGATTACTTATAAGGGAAGGTGGACATTATAGAAACATAGAATAACAGAGTTGGAAGGGACTTTGAAGGTCTTCTAGTCCAACCTCCAGCTTGAGGAGATTTATACCATTTGAGACAATTGGCTATCCAGTCTTTTCTTAACAGCCTCCAGTGAGGGAGCATCTTAGTCAGGATTCTGATGATCAAGATTCTTACCTTGAAATGGCTGAAATAAAGTCCTATATCCTGTATCTCGGAAAGGTGATAGAGAATTTGAAAATGAATAGGACTGAGTCTTTGTTGGTGCCAGGCCAGGCCTTTTATTCTTGATTAACAACTCAGCACAACTCCCTGGATATGGGAGGGGATCTGCTTGAGGCATCCAGAGTCCACCTCTGTGGTTCTTTAATACATATATTCATGGCCAAATGAGCTGCCTCTGAATCCAATCCTTGGTTCTTCCTCACCTTTCCGTTTTCCCCTCACCCAGGGTGAGCTTCTGTGTATTGTTGCAGTGGCTGCAAGGGACTCACATAAAGGGGTTCCCTAGTTAGCCTAGAAATGGGCTAAAATCAGCCTTCTGCACAGTAAGCTCAAGAAGATCCTTAGGATGTTTGCTAACAAATTATTCCTTTACCGTTTTTTTTTCACTTTTAGACACTCTCATGGCCTCGTCTTCATCTCCAGGAACCTCAGTTCTTTGTAATGGAGGATTAACAGCGGTTGAGCTTCCAATGCAGGTAGGAGGATTGTCTCCTGCCTCCCCAGATGTGCCACTCTCCCAATAACAGAATAACACAATTGGATGGGATCTTGCAGGTCTTCTAGTCCATCCCCTTGTTTCCAGCAGGAGACCAGTGATGGCTAACCTTTTCCCCATCATGTGCCAAAAGTTGCGGGAGCACAGGGGGGTTGTGCGTGGGTATGCCCACATCCATAATTCTATGTCTGTCCTCCCCCCCACTTTTGGCACATGATGGACCCATTTATCGCCTTCCTAGGGTCCAGTGCTCCCCCCTGGAGGCCCTCCTGTCGCTTTCCTGAAGCTTCCGGAGGGCTGAAAACGGCCTAAAATGAAGGCCGAAGTGAGCACACGCTTGAGCTGATAGGGCAACGCCTCGCATACCCTAACAAATGGCTCTGCATGCCACCTGTGGCATGCGTCCCATAGGTTCGCCATCACAGCCGATACCATTTCAGACGTGTGAGTGTCCAGTCTCTCCTTAAAAAACCTCCTGCCCACAACCTCTGAAGGGAAACCGTTCCATTAGTTACTTGTTCTCACTGTCAGGAAGTTTCTCCTTAATTCCGGGTTGCTTTTCTCCATGATTAGTTTCCATTCATCGTTTCGTGTCCTGCCTTCTGGTGCTTTAGCAATAGCAATAGCAGTAGACTTATATACCGCTTCATAGGCCTTCCAGGCCTCTCTAAGCGGTTTACAGAGAGTCAGCATATTGCCCCCAACAATCTGGGTCCTCATGTTTGAAAAATAAGTTGAGCCTCTCTTCCTTGTGGCAGCCTCTGAAATATCGAAACATTGACAATTATCTTAGTTACTCTTCTCTGCATTTTTCCCCAAAACCTGAACATAGGTTTGTAACGTGGTGACCAAAACTGAATGCAGTATTCCTGATGTGGCCTTACTAAGGTTTTATGAAATGATACTAATACTAAGCCCAAGGTGAAAAGTAAAGTCCAAGATTTACTTTTCCATAGAAATTAAATGTTGAACCCCACTTTCCTTCATTCGGCATGATTCATCCTCTCACTGCAGAGGGTAAATTAACCCAGTATTGGATTTGGCCAACATATCCAAGGTCAAGCCCTCTCTCTCTCTCTCTCTCTCTCTCTCTCTCTCTCTCTCTCTCTCTCTCTCTCTCTCTCTCTCTCTCTCTCTCTCTCTCTCTCTCTCTCTCTCTCTCTCTCTCTCTCTCTCTCTCTCTCTCTCTCTCTCTCTCTCTCTCTCTCTCTCTCTCTCTCTCTCTCTCTCTCTCTCTCTCTCTCTCTCTCTCTCTCTCTCTCTCTCTCTCTCTCTCTCTCTCTCTCTATACCTACCTACCTACTCTATTTCTCTATATATTTCTCTCCCTATCCCTTTACCTATCTGCCTACCCTCTCTACCTACCACCTAGTGTATTTCTCTTTCTTTCTCTCCCTCTCTATCCCTCTATCTATCTACCTACTTTTTAAAAAATTTGCCTCTTATAGTCCGAAAAATATGGTACATGTAACCCATGGTAGTGTTCACAGTTAGGAATGTTCATGGAATACGTTGTATTTTTGTCCTCTCCCTGTGTCAGGATTTGGTATCATTTGAGGATGTAGCTGTGGTTTTCTCCGTGGAAGAGTGGGCCCTGCTGAATTCTAAGCAAAAAGCTTTATACCAAGAGGTCATGCTGGAAAACAAGAGGAACATGGACTCCGTAGGTAAGGGATTCTCCTAAGATATTTACATTTAGTACCAAAGATCAAATCTTATATCAACTTAATAACAAGCATACCACAATGTTTTGGACAAATGGGTGTTTGGAAGAATATTGATAACTATTCAAATACAGCAATGGTGCTTGATCCCATTTACACCTAAGTTTGTTTTAACTTTTCTTTTTTCTGTTGCAAGCAGGTGACGGATGGGAGATGGAGGATTCTGGCCAAGAGGCAGCAGCACCTTTGCCAAAAGACAAAAAGAATGTTGCAGAAAAGATGTATGGAAAGCAAAGTTTTGAGGAAAATCTGTTAATGGTTGAGCAGGAGAATTTGTCTAGTTTCCCATGTGCAGATACCAATGTCTTATTGGACGCAGATGATTGGCAAGAAAAAGAAGTGTGTCCAAGGTGTGGGAAAATATTCAGAGATGAATTGGGATTATATGACTGTTGTAAAAGCCCTGCTGGAGAGAAACAAGACAAAGGCAGGCAACACTCCAAAAGGACTCTTCCTCCTCCTTTACACGTAGGAATACAAGGAGGAGGGGAAATGTACAAATGTACTGAATGTGCAGAAAGCTTCAGTACAAGCCATTCTCTTACATTGCATAAAAAGATTCACAAAACAGAGGATCCACACAAATGTCTGAATTGTGGAAGGACCTTCAGGCAGAAAAATCATCTTAGTTTACATAAGAGGGTCCACGAAGAGAGGAAGCAGCATCAATGCATCACCTGTGGAAAGACCTTCAGAAACAGCAACTCCCTTACATCCCACCAAAGTGTCCACAAAGAGGAGAAGTTGCATCAACTCAGGGAGAATAGGACACGGTTTACTCGGAGCAATGAAGCAAATTCCCGAAAAAAAAGTCCCACTGGGACTAATTCATGTAAATGCCTGGAATGTGGGAAGAACTTCCGCTCTGCAAGTGACCTCACTTACCATAGAAGGATCCACACAGCGGGAAAGCCGTATCATTGCACTCTGTGTGGAAAGAGCTTTGCACAAGAAGGCAATTTCAGTTTACATAAGAGGGTCCACACCGGAGAGAAGCCGTATAAATGCACAGTGTGTGGAAAATGCTTCAAAGCCCCCGGTGCCCTTACTTCTCATAAGAGGATTCACACAGGGGAGAAACCCTATGAATGCTTGGAGTGTGGAAAAAGCTTCAACAGACGTGATACGTTAACTAAACATAATAGGATGCATAAAGGGGAGAAACCTTATAAATGCCTGCACTCTGGAAAGAGCTTCAATCAAAAAGGTCATCTTAAGTCACATGAGAGGATTCACTTGGAAGAAAAACCATTTCAATGCACGGAGTGTGGAAAGAGCTTCAATCGCTCTTCACACCTTACTGCCCATAACAGAATCCACACGGGGGAGAAACCATACAAATGCCTGGAATGTGGAAAGAGCTTCAGTTATTCCAACCACTTAACTTCTCATAGAAGAATCCACAGTGGAAAAAAACCGTATCAATGCACGGAGTGTGGGAAGCGCTTCACTCATCAACAGAGTTTTACTGTCCATAAAAGGATCCACACAGGTGAAAAGCCTTGTAAGTGTACCGAATGTGGCAAATGCTTCACTGATTTTGGGGCGCTCTCTCGTCATAAAAACGTCCACACTGGGGAGAAACCCTATGAATGCCACACTTGTGGAAAGAGCTTCAATAGAAAAGATGGCTATATCAAACATAGCAGGACCCACACTGGGGAGAAGCCCTTTCAATGCCTGCAGTGTGGAAAGTGTTTTGCCCGTTCTGATATGTTGCATGCCCACAAAAAGACCCACACCGGGGTGAAACCATATAAATGCCTGGAATGTGGAAAGAGCTTCAGCCATTCCAGCTACTTAATGATACATAGAAGAATCCACAGTGGAGATAAACCATATCAATGCACTGAGTGTGGAAAGCACTTCAATAATCCACGTAGTCTTACTGTCCATAAAATGCTCCACACAGGTGAAAAGCCTTATAAGTGCACCGAATGTGACAAATGCTTCTCTAATTTGGGTTCTCTCTCTCACCACAAAAGGATCCACACTGGGGAAAAACCATATGAATGCCACACGTGTGGAAAGAGTTTCAATACAAAAAATGGCTATATCCTACATAGCAGGACCCACACTGGGGAGAAACCATATCAGTGCCAAGAGTGTGGAAAACACTTCATTGACTCTAGAGAACTGACGAACCATAAAAGGATTCACACAGGGGAGAAACCCTATAAGTGCATGGAATGTGGCATGAGTTTCAGACGACGTGATTGTCTTTATATCCACAAGAGGATCCACACTGGAGAGAAACCATATACATGTTATGAGTGCGGAAAAAGCTTTAATCAAAATTATTCACTCAGGATCCATAGAAGGCTTCACTCTGGAGAGAAACCCTATAAATGCCTGGAATGTGGAAAATGTTATAATCAGAATGGCAGTTTTACCTCCCACATGAGGATCCACAGGAGAGAAGCCATTTAAATGCAACGACGGTGGAAAGAGTTTCAGAGAAGGAAGGAATCTTAAGCGCCATAAAAGAATCCACACGGGAGAAATCGTATCAGTGTCTGGAGTGTGGAAAGAAATTCAGAAGCGGGAATGACTTTAGTCGCCATAAGAAGACCCACAGCAGGAAAAGCCGATACTAATTGGTTCATATTGATTCTCAAAATGTGCTTCATGTCCACAGCAGTGTCCCAGGAGAATCTGTAGAAATGCATGGAATATGGGAAGAGCTTCCAAAGCAGCAGAAAAGTCTTGTTCCATTAAAAAGAAGAGTTGCCTTTTATAACTAGGAATTAACTTTTGGATATTAGATCTTTGTGTTAGAGTAAATAAGATAACAAAGAATAAGAATAGAATAGAAATAGCATAGAATATAGAAATAGGAAGGGAAGGGAACGGAAGGGAATAAGATTAGAAACAATAAGAATAAAAATAAGAATAGAATTGAATAAAAATGGAATAGAATAGAATAAAAAATGGGAATGGGATAGGAAGGGAATGCAAAGGGAAGGGAAGGGAAGGGAAATGGGAAGGGAATGGAATTCTCTCATTGGCCAAGTGTGATTGCATATACCAGGAATTTGTCTCTGGTGAATAAGCTCTCAGTGTATATAACATACAACTGATCAACTTTTGTCCATGCAAACATCAAAGGTAGCTAGGGATTTGGAAACTAACACATCCTATGGAGATTCTCAGTCATCCAGGTTGCGGTTGTCCTAAAGGTGCTTTTATCAAAAGGCAACTGGACTTTTTTTCCTTGAAGAAATTTCCCTTCTCATCCAAGAAGTTTCTTCAGTTCTGTTTCTCCTTGAATGAGAAGTGAAATGTTTTCAAGGAAAAACAAAGTCCAGTTGACTTTTGAAAAAAAAAACTACCTTTTGGGAGAACACCTTCAGATATCATTAGGGTGCAGAATACTTGTTTAGATATCATATAGGGAAGGTTGTGAAATATTTTAAGAGCAAACATTGCAATCTTAAGTGGTGAGCTCCAGACCTGGTGGTGTTGACCACCCATATTTTTTTTGTGTCGGAAGGAATCAAGCAATGGATCTACTACACCCATGTGGAGAAAGTCACACCAGATCAAATAGAAATAGGATCTTCAGTGAGCACTTCACTGGGAGAAAGTGACGGAAGAGAATGAAATATTGAACGAATACGAGACTCCAGAGTTTTGTCAAAAGTAATAACTGGAGGGATGGCTCTGTGTTTGCACCACCTAACATTGGTTGTGTGATTTCTGAGATAAGATATTGATTGTAGTTGATTTCTATTAATGTCATAACTTATACAGTAGTTAAAGGCTTATCATATACATCTCAGATATACTTTTTTTTTGAGTCTGTAAATTGGAGAAATTAGGGAACTAGCTTTAGAAAATACATGGTCCTTGACATATGGTCACAATTAAGCCCAACATTTCCATGGCTAAGCAAGACAGTGATTAAATGAGTTTTGTTCTAGTTTCTACTTATTTTGCCACAGTGGTTCAGTTAGTAACATGGTTGTTAAGTGAATCTGATTTCCCCATTGACTTTGATTATTGGAATGTTTCAAATGGTGATCACATTACCCTGGGACACTCCAAATATCAAAAACACAGGCCAGTTGCCAAGTGTCCAAATTTTGCTCACATGACACGGAGATGCTTCAAAGGTCGGGTGAAGAAATCCATAAATCATTTTTTTTCCAGAGCCATTGTAACTTCAAACGGTCATTGAAGAAATGATTGTAAGTTGAGGACTAATTGTAAAGCAGCAGTTGATTATTTGTTATTAAGGCAGAATCATAAATGTTAAGAATGTATTTCCGTCTAACTGACAATTGCCAATTCATTGAAACCCACCTTGGAAAACATAGGAAAAGAATTTCTTAACCTCAAAATCGGTCAGGACCTACTCTAGGGGTCTCCAAAGCTGGCAATTTGAAGACTTGTGGACTTCAACTCCCAGAATTCCTCTGGCATACGTGTTACCATGCCTGCTGGGGAATTCTGGGAGTTGAAATCCAAAGGTTTTAAAGTTGCCAGATTTGGAGACCCTTGGCCTAGAGATGGAATTATGGTCTGTGGTTGTTTCTATTGCCTTCCTACTGTAAAGTCTTTCGACATCCAGCACACTGGAAATGGAGATAAATTATGGTCCATATTTCCTTGCTCTTACAAGCATTTTGAGACTCAAATCGTAAAAGGTGCAAGGTTCCCCATGCCTGTCTAAATAGAAGGATCCATGGAGATTCAATTAAGAGGTAAATTTAGAATAAATGTATGAATGCCTCAGTTTGCTAATAGTCCCAAATGTACTATGGGACAAGGGCAAAAGGCACAAATAGGAGAGATTTGAAGACCTCAAGAAAGAAGTGTGCTGGAAATAGGAAGTATCATGGAAACCTATGCTATATCATTGCCGAAGCGACATTTACAAAAGTGTTGATGTTTCTCTCTGCATACATTAGGCTAGATTTAAATAGCTTGGCTGAGCATTATATTACATAGATGCAGGCAGGCTAAGATGTTAGTGTAAAAGAGGCAGGAAGTGCTCTAAAGGCAGATGAGAAAATTCCTTCTGACTCTGACTTGTTAACTGTATGGCAAATTCTATGTAAAACCCTCCAGTGGACGTTGGGGTACCAAGGCTGTGAGAGAGATTTCCTTGTGTTACTTTTTCTATACAATAAAGTTGTTGCTTACAATCTCCACCTCAATGTGTTCAATTGGAGGCATGGGCACATCGCATAAGGCAGCTGGAGCAGGAAAGGTAAGGAAAAACCAAAAGTGCCTTTTGAGTCCAGAAGGATCTCCTTCCTTCTTTCAACCAGATGGCAAGAGAAATTCTTGAGGAGGAAATGGGGAATAAGCCAGGAACTTTCTCTCTGCAGACTTCAAACATACTCTGATAGGCTTGGAGCTGTTTAACTAAGATATCTTCGGCAGGTAATCCTCCACATATGACCACAAGTGAGCCCGAAACTCTTGTTGTTAAGAGAGATGTTTGAAAAAGTGGATTTTGCTCCATTTTGTGACTTTTCTTGCCTCTGTTGTTAAGCGAATCCCTGCAGTTGTTGAATTAGTAACGGTTGTTGAGTGAATCTGGTTTTTCCCATTGATTTTGCTGGGTCGCAAGAGCTGATCACGTGACCCCTGGACCCTACAATGGTCATACATGCGATTCAGTTCCCAAGTCTCTGAATTTTGATCACGTGACCATGGGATGCTGCAATGTTCGTTAAGTGTGAAAAAGGGTCGTAAATTACTTTTTTTCAGTGCTGTTGAAACTTCAAACGGTCGCTATATGAACCGTTGTAAGGCGAGGACTATCTGAACTGTGTAATAGCACTTTCTCTTATGTAGTTCATAGACGTTTAAATGGAGGGATTACATCTTTGTAGCTCAGGACTTTTTAGTTAGATATGAAAATTTTCCTTGCTTAGAGGGTTTCTTCCTATTCAGAACGGAATGATTGATGGGATTCTCTTATGAAGCATTAAGGGGTCTTTTGACTCTGCATTTAGTGGGGATAATATCAAAAGAAAGCAGTTTTTGTTGTTTCCAAGCAACTTCCTTGAATCCAGTGTCTTTTTCCCCAGTTGGAACAGAACCCAAATGGACATTTCTTCCAACACATGAATCACTGCAGTTGTTAACAAGTAACACGGTTCTTAAACAAATCTGGCTTCCCCATTGTCAGAAGCTCCATATGACCCTGAGACATGGCAACCATCATAAATATGAGTCAGTGGTCAAGCAGCTGAATTCATCTCACATGACCATGGGGATTCTGCAACAGTCTTTAGTGCGAGTGATAGACATAAGCCATGTTTTCCAGGGCCGTTGCAGCTTTGAAAGGCCACTAAACGAATGGTCATTAAGTCAAGGACTACTTCTAAGGCAGCCATTATTTGTTATGGCACAATCATGAATGTTGGTCATTGTAGGAGATATGATGTCAGTTGAGGACTGCCTTGTTAGGATCAGTGAATAAGGCAGCCTCCTTTTCCTGCCTACTCCAGTTTTCTTCCAAAAGGGCGATTCCCTTCTATCTTAGCTGTTCCCTACCCTTTCCTTCTCCCATCCCTGGGCGTCGTTCCCTCCCTCTCTCCCCTGTTTCTTCTATTGTCTGGGGAAAAGAAGCAATGGACTCGCTGCCCAGCTGCCCATCCCATCCCGGGGGCGGGGGAGCGGCAGCAATGGGAACCCCCAGTCAGCGGCGTTCCCCGCCCTTTAGAGAATGGGAGGAGCTGGACGGAGAGGGGAGGAGCTATAAGCGTTTACACGTGCGTGGCCGGGAACGAAGGGAGCTTAGCCCGCGGGGCTGTGAAGAAAGCAGGTGTTTTCTTGCGCGCATCTCTTGGAACGAGGAACAGAGACGCCTTTCCGTGAGGGCGCCAGGTAAGAAGCTCCCACCCTCCGTCCCTCCCTTCCCTTTTCGCAGGTGGCAATCAGAACATCAGGTCCATCTCCTTTTGATGCCTTTTAATCTCTGTTCCCTCTTTTAATCCCTGAATTTGTTTTCATTGTTCAATTTAATTGCGTTTTTAAAGTCTTGTGTGCATTTAAAAAAGTATCGCCTTTGCTTCGGGCCATGTTATGATGTGTGGATTTCAGCTCCCAGAATTTCCCAGGTGTGTTGAAGTCCACATATCTTACAACTCCTAAAATGGAGAACAGTTGTAGGCCAGGCCTGTGGAACTGCGGCCCTTTTAGGACTGGTGGACTTCAACTCCCAGAATTCCTGAGCCAGCTATGCCAGGTATTCTGGGAGTTGAACTCCAACAGCCATTAAAGGGCTATACTTTTTCACTTTTACAGTAGGCTATTCCAAAAGGCATGCCCCAGCTGTAAAAAAGTGTTTCTTTCATCTTCCCTGATTATCTGATGAGGGAAGATGAACATTATAGAAAGGAGGAGTATTTTATACTATTTGAGGCAATTGGCTATCCAGTCCCTTCTTTTAAAAAAAAAAATTATTTGGTTTTAAACAAGGACAAACAAACATCAAAGTAAAAAAAAACCATCTTCCATTACAAATTGTAGAAAGTGTGTCAGTTGGTTACAGTATTTCCATGCATCTCTTCCATAGTCACCACCTGCTTTTCATATCAAATCACATATTTTAAATTCACCTATATTCATGTATATTGCAATTATTATATCTCAACCTTAATTTGACTATAATTGTTTTTACATCCTTTTATATATAATATTCAAAATCTACAATAGGGTTATATGATAACATTCCATTAAATCATCCTAAATCATCCAATCACAATACATCTTTATAACATATCCTATATAAAACTTTTAAACCTCCTCTCATAATCTCCATGTGTTGTTTATATAAAATTTCATATTATCAAGCTAATATATCTATATGTATTGTTATCATTATTAATCATTATTTAACTAGCTACTGTCGCTTCATTTTATACATACTACTAGTAAACTAAATTTAGTTTAATTTTTTATTATACATTTTCATTGCATCAACCTGTATCTTTTCAGTAATAGTACGGTCTTATATCTCTTGCCATTTGTAGCATTAATGTTCTAGTTACTTTCTTAATAAATCTTATATAAACTTCTCTTGGCAACATGTTATTCCTTTCGTATCTCATAAAAGCTTGAAACCCAACATCTGTTCTTTCCATCAGCTTATCTTTGGTTATCCCTAGTGCTTCTGTCAAGATTTCTATCTTTATCTCCGTCAATTTTTCTCTCTTTTCTTTTGTGCTTTGAAGTCTGGGGTAGAGTTCCAATCCATCTATCTCCCCTTTCCATATTCTGCTCTTGCCATTACCAACCACACTCACTTTGTTGTCAGTATCCACAGTTTTCTTATCTCTGCTCATTTTTTTCTTCCATCTTTGGAACTCTGTCCTCCACTTTCTTCATTTGGTAAACATCTTCAGTTTCTCCATCAGATTTTTCTGTTTTGTATTCCATATTCTCCAATCTCTTTTCAATTCTCTCTGTCACAACTAATAGATTTTGAATTTCAAACACAATCATTTGCAATGTTACAGTTTCCTTTTTTCTGCTGAGCCATTCTTTTAAGTTTGCAGACACTGCCAATATAGGGTTCAAGGCTATTTTAATAAACTTCAAACAGGTTCATTTATTATCTTTCAAGTCAAAATGTTGTCTTCCCTCCAATAGCTAGTGATAGAACTTCCAAAAGACACCTGTATAAACAACTTGTGCTCTTCCTACTATCACTGTCAGTAAACAAACTGAAAGAACCTTGAATCTCAAGTGATCAAAGAGAAAGAAGAAAAAATAATGTATCCAGCTTCCAGCCTCTAAATGGCAGTGTAACTGCTTTTCCTCCTGTTGTTACAACCCTCTTTATAATCATTCTTATTATCTTTATATTCCAAGCTTAAGAAAAAAACCTTAAACAGAGACAAAAAACAATCCAATCAATCAAATCAAGCATTATAAAAAAGGAGAATTTTAATCCATAGGTATAAGCAAAAGTGCAAAAAGAAGAAGAAAGAATTAATCCATTCAGTTTAAAAATAGGGAGCCCCTCCAAAAGTTCCATCCGTGAAAAAAAAAGAAAAGTTCAACTAAAGTTGTCACGTAACCACGTAGTCATAATGAAACTAGAGCTCCTTGCATGAAGCCTGTCGCTCAGAGAAGGGAAGCAAGAGAGTTATTTGCTTCTATGCAAAGTCATAAGGTGTTTTCATTAAGGTAATAATTGTATAACCAATCAGAAATAGATATTTCTGCTTTCTACAAGGTATAAAGATATGTGTTTTCCTTCAGAACACTGTTCAGATATTCATATGGCTACCTTTGCTAACCTATTTCTGAACCTTTCTTTGGCTGCCAAATAAAAACTATTTCTCCCAGATCCTGGAAAGTCCAAGTCCTGTTATTTTCTGCAACAGTTTTGCTAAATATACTGAGCGCTAGGGCTAGAGAATCTGAAAGAGAATTGGACTGAGTCTGTTTGTTGGTGCCAGGCCAGGCTTTTTATTCCTGATTAACAACTCAGCACAACTCCCTGGATATGGGAGGGGATCTGCTTGAGGCATTCAGAGTTTACCTCAGTGGTTCTTTAATGCATAAAGTCATGGCCCAGAGTGCTGCCTCTGAATCCAATCCTTGGTCCTTCCACACCTTTCCGTTTTCCCCTCACCCAGGGTGAGCTTCTATGTATTGTTGTTGTGGTTGTAACAGACTCACATAAAGGGGTTCCCTAGTTAGCCTAGAAATAGGCTAAAATCAGCCTTCTGCACTGTATGCTCAAGAAGATATTTAGGATGTTTGCTAACAAATAATTCCTTTGCTGTTTTTTTTTTCATTTCTAGACACTCTCATGGCCTCGTCTTCATCTCCCGGAACCTCAGGTCTTTGTAATGGAGGATTAACAGCAGTTGAACTTCCAATGAAGGTAGGAGGATTCTCTCCTCCCCTCCCCAGATGTTCCAATCTTCCAATAACAGAATAACACAATTGGAAGGGGTCTTGGAGATCTTCTAGTCCAACCCTGTGTTTCAAGCAGGAGACCCTATACCATTTCAGACAAGTGGGTGTCCAGTCTCTCCTTGAAAACCTCCTGCCCACAATTTTTGAAAGCAATCTGTTTCATTAGTTAATGGATCTTACTGTCAGGAAGTTTCTCCTTACTTACAGGTTGCCTTTCTCCATGATTACCGTATTTTTCAGAGTATAAGATGCACTAAAATTTTTAGAGGCAAATAAAAAAAAGGTTTTTGCACTTTGTTTTTTGTCAAAAAAAGGTCATGCATAGCTTTTAGGAGGCTCCTGGAGTCTGCCCCCCCTCAAAACGGCCTGGTTTTTGCTCATTTTTGCCCTCCCTATCTCCCAGGAGCACTCTGGAAGCCTCCTAAAGGCTATACACAGCCATTTTTGCAAAGGGGGTTGGGTTTCAGGAGGCCAAAAATGCTGTATTTGGTGTATAAGACGCACCCAGATTTTCAGCCTCTTTTTTGAGGGAAAAAGGTGCGTCCTTTACTCTAAAACATACGGTAGTTTCCATCCATTCTGCCTTCTGGTGGTTTGTGGCAGCCCCTCAAATATTGAAATACAGCTGTCATGTCTCCCCTAGTCCTTATTTTCTCTAGATTAGCCATATCCAGTTCCTGCAATCATTTTTCATGTTATAGTCCTCAAGGACTTCAATTATCTTAGTTGTTTTTCTCTTCACTTTTTCCAAAATTTTAACACCTTTTTTTTGGTAATGTGATCAAAACTGAATGCAGTATTCCAGGTGTGGCCTTACTAAGGTTTTACATTACTAATACTAAGCCCAAGTTGAAAGTCCAAGATTTACTTTTGCACAGAAATTAAATGCTGAACCCCACTTTCCTTCATTCGGCATGATTCATCTTCTCACCACAGTGGGTAAAATTAACCCAGTGTTGGATTTGGCCAACATATCCAAGGTCAAGCCCAACTAGATGAATCTCTAGCCAGAGGCATTTTATTTTGGGAAAAGTTATCCGGAGAAGATGTTCTGTCAAGAAATTGCACAGCAGCTGCAGATGAAGTTGGAAGATATTGACATAGATTTGTAGACTTTTATATAAATATAAATATATTTAACCTACAGGTTTAATACAATACAATTCAATAGCAGAGCTGGAAGGGACCTTGGAAGTCTTTTAGTCCAAGTCCCTGCCTAGGCAGGAAACCCTATACCATTTCAGACAGATGGCTATTTAACATCTTCTTAAAGACTTCCAGTGTTGGGGCTTTCACAACTTCTGGAGGCAAGTTGTTCCACTGATTAATTGTTCTAACTGTCAGGAAATTTCTCCTCAGTTCTAAGTTGCTTCTCTCCTTGATTAGTTTCCACCCATTGCTTCTTGTTCTACCCTCAGGTGCTTTGGAGACTAGTTTGACTCCCTCTTCTTTGTGCAACCCCTGAGATATTGGAACACTGCTATCATCTCTCCTCTAGTCCTTCTTTTCATGAAACTAGATATACCCAGTTCCTGCAACCGTTCTTCATACTGTGTTTTAGTCTTCAGTCCCCTAATCATCTTTGTTGTTCTTCTCCGCACATTTTCTAGAATCTCCCCATATTTTTTACATCGTGGTGACCAAAACTGAATGCAGTATTCCAAGTGTGGCCTTACCAAGGCATTATAAAGTGGTATTAACACTTCACGTGATCTTGATTCTATCCCTCTGTTTGTGCAGCCTAGAACTGTGTTGGCTTTTTTGGCAGCTGCTGCATATGCTGGCTCATATTTAAATGGTTGTCCACTAGGATTCCAAGATCCCTCTCACAGTTACTACTATTGAGCGAGGTACCACCTATACTGTACCTGTGCATTTTGTTTTTCTTGCCTAAATGTAGAACCTTACTTTTTTCACCATTGAATTTCATTTTGTTAGATAGTGCCCAATGTTTAAGTTTGTCAAGATCCATCTGTATCTTAAGCCTATCTTCTGGAGTGTTTGCTATTCCTGCCAGCTTGGTGTCATCTGCAAATTTGATGAGTTCCCCATTTATCCCCTCATCCAAATCATTGATGAAGATGTTAAAGAGTACTGGGCCTAAAACAGAGCCTTGAGGTACTCCACTGCATACTTCGCTCCATGAAGATGCAGTTCCATTGAGGACTACATGTTGAGTGCGGTTGGTCAGCCAGTTACGAATCCATCTGATGGTGATGCTGTCTAACCCACATTTTTCTACTTTATTTAGTAGTAGGTTATGGTCTACTTTACTAAATGCTTTACTGAAGTCCAAGTAAATTATATCAACAGCTGTCAGCCTCTGTTTCGCTACTTGCTTTCGACTGCCATTGAAACAGGAAGGGGGAGGCATGGTATTTGGGAAGGGAAGTTTTAAGCACAGGAGTGTGAAAAGGGAGTTTTGTTCTCACCATCTACTGCGCATGCTGGAGATAGTGGATGGGCCCACCAAGGCCAACGGTCCTGCATACCAACCTGATGATATTTTTTGAAGATGGAATTCACATGACACCTGAGGGGATCTGTAGATTGGACTAGGGATGGGGCTACCAGGGGGAGGGGGTTAGGTCACATATTGATATCTATGATTACACACGCTTTTGCCTCATATCTTGCTTTGCTTAGCTGCTATCTTTTCATAACCAGTAAAAGTACTCTTAATTCTGTGAAATGGAGGTAAATGGTTTCTTTCTTGGTTGCTGAAGGAGGCTGGCTTGAAAACAGCATTTATCTGGTCCACTAATTTTGTCACTTTGTTGAAGAATGCAATAAGATTAGTCTGGCATGGTCTGTTTTTGACAAACCCATGTTGGCTTTTGGCTATTATTTTGTTTACTTCTAGGTGTTTGCTAATTCGTTGCTTGATTATCTTTTCCAGAATCTTTCCTGGTATTGAGGTCAGGCTGATAGGTCAGTGGTTTCCTGGATCTGTTTTTTCCCCCTTTTTTGAAGATGGGAACCACATCAGCTCTTTTCCAGTCCTCTGGTAGTTCCCCAGTGCTCCAGGATCTCGGAAAGATATAATTCAGTGGTTCTGCGATCTCGTCTGCCAGTTCCTTCAGAACCCTGGGGTGTAATCCATCCAGTGCTGGTGATTTGAACTCATCTAGGGTAGACAGGTGCTCACTTACTATTTTCTTCCCTATTTCAACTTGTGTTCCTAAGCTGATTTTTGTGGTGCTGTTTTTGATAAGTTGGACTGTTTTTTTCCCTTTGTGTAAAGACAGATGCAAAAAATGAGTTAAATAGTTCTGCTTTCTCCCTGTTGCTGGTCATCTTATTGCCATCTTCTCCCAGCAATGGACCAATTGTTTCCTTAACTTTTTTTCTTGTTTTTAACATGTTGGAAGAAGCTTTTTTTGTTATTTTTTACTCTTATCGGAAGCCTTTCTTCATTGTGAGACTTAGCTTTTCTCACTTCATCTTTACAGGCTCGGGCTATTTGCTGATATTCCGCCTTAGTTATGTCCCCCCTTTCCACTTTTTATACATCTCTTTTTTGTCTTTCAATTTGTCAGAGCATTCTTTATGCAGCCATACTGGCTTCTTTTGGGAGCTGTTATTTTTCTTCTTCATTGGTATTGTGCTAGACTGGGCTTTTGTAATATTATTTTTCAAAATTTCTCAAGCTTCTTGAGTTGTTTTCCCCTTGAGGATTCTCATCCATGGAATCCTTCCCAAGTTCTCTCTAAGTTTATTGAAATTAGCTCTCTTAAAGTCCAAGATTCTAGTTTGACTTTGTCTTACTATTTGTGTTTGTATAATGTTGAATTCCAATATTGCATGATCACTTGCCCCCAAGGTTCCTGTAGCTTCAACACCTTCTATCATTTCCTCTCAGTTAGTGAGAATTAAGTCCAATATGGCTTATCCCCTTGTTCCCGTCTCTACTTTTTGGAAACAAAGTTGTCTGGTGGTTTGTTAGGAACTGTTTGATTTTCCGCTTGGTACAGAGTTTATTTCCCAGTTGATGTCGGGGTAGTTAAAATCCCCTATTACTATTGTGGTGTGCTTCCTACATACCTTAGTTAGCTGACTAGCAAAAAGTTCATCTACTTCCTCTGCTTGGTTGGGTGGCCTGTAGTATAGACCTATGGCAATATCATTACCCACCCCAACCATTAATATTGACCCAAATGCATTCAAGATAGTTCTCATCAAGTTTACAGCAGTCTTTGTCATCATCCAGAGAAGGAAGAAAATAAGATAGGAACACCATGAAGTAAATCTAAAACATCATGCAGAACACACAGAAAGAAAAAAAGGAGGGAAAAAAGAGAGACACCCCTTTATACTTACAGCAACCAATCATAGCTTAGATTGTATCATGCATGAGTCAGCACTCTCTTACTAAGTGATCACAGTTGTGTTGGGGTCTATTGTAGAGTTTACTGTTCCACCTACTAAATTCAATATCCTAACAGGCTCCTTTGCCCAACTTGGAAACTCTGCAGTTTGTTCATTAAGATGAAGATTTGCATGTAATTAATTCATTGAAGTGCTCATTGTTAGGAATGTTCATGGAATATGTTGCATTTTTGTCCTCTCCCTGTGTCAGAATTTGGTATCATTTGAGGATGTAGCTGTGTTTTTCTCCGTGGAGGAGTGGGCCCTGCTGGATTCTAAACAAAAAGCCTTATACCAAGAGGTCATGCTGGAAATCAAGAGGAACATGGCCTCCTTAGGTAAGGGATTCCCTTAAGATGTCTGTATTTAGTACCAAAGGTCAAATCTTATATCAACTTAATGTGGGATTCGTTGTCTCATTTGGAAATAAGCAATGAGCAGCCAAAACCT
Organism: Thamnophis sirtalis; assembly: GCF_051295495.1. NCBI lineage: Eukaryota > Metazoa > Chordata > Lepidosauria > Squamata > Natricidae > Thamnophis > Thamnophis sirtalis. Next base: position 10,394,333 of record NW_028261383.1, read on the forward strand.
CCAAAAGAAAACACTGGTAATTGTATTCTTCACTTTGCAAAGAGGGTAGACCACACACAGATACACACACACACACAGGTACAGTGGACACACCCTAAATCATCAATACTTTTGTGTTATATTCTCTAGTACTGTTACAAATTTACCTCTCACCTCTTCTTCATTGGCTTTGTAATAATAAAGTGAACACATTATCTCTACCCCTGATTACATCTCCCATGACTCTAATTCTACCTCCCCCTGCCGTTATTTACACTTTCCTTTTGTGGTCCTAGTTCCTATGGGTTGACTCTAGAGTAACTATCATATCGGTAAACTCTGGTTAAGGCTGGTTTCTAGCATAACAGAGGCCTCTGATCCTAGCTCCTACATACAATTCTCAAGCTTCAGCGTAGCTCATGAGATTAGAAACATATGCAATGTATTTTGTTCACAGGCCATTCTTACAGTTCTGTAAAAACAATACAACTTTGTTTCCCGCATTAATAACAAGCATAGCATCCTGTTTTGAACAAATGGGAGTTTGGAAAAATATTGATACTGTTCAAATACAGCAGTGGTGCTTGATCCCTTTGGCACCTCTTTGTATTAATTTTTCTTTTTCTGTTGCAAGCAGGTGACGGATGGGAGATGGAGGATTCTGGTCAAGAGGCAGCAGCACCTTTGCCAAAAGACAAAAAGGATGTTACAGAAAAGATGGATGGAAAGCAAAGTTCTGAGGAAAACCTGTTAACGGTTGAGCTGGATAATTGCTCTGGTTTACCTTGTGCAGATACCAATGTCTTATTGGACACAGATAATTGCCAAGAAAAAGAAGTGTGTCCAAGGTGTGGGAAAACACTTCGAGATGGATCGGGATTTTGTGACTGTTGCCAAAGCCCTGCTGGAGAGAAACAGGATGAAAGCAGGCAACCCTCCAGGAGGACTCTTCCTTCTCCTTTACATGAAAGAATACAAGAAGGAGGGGAAATGTACAAATGTATGGAGTGTGCAGAAAGCTTCAGTACAAGCCGCTCTCTTGCACTGCATAAAAAGATTCACAAAGCAGAGGAGCCACACAAATGTCTGGATTGTGGAAGGACCTTCAGGCAGAAAAATCATCTCAGTTCACATAAGAGAGTCCATAAGGGGAAGAAACCTTATACATTCCTGAACTGTGGAAAGAGCTTCAGTCAAAAAGGTCATCTTAAGTCACACAAGAGGATCCACACAGGAAAAAAACCATTTCAATGCCTGCAGTGTGGAAAGAGCTTCAATTACTCTTCACACCTTACTGCCCATAACAGAATCCACACGGGGGAGAAGCCCTTTCAATGCCCGCAGTGTGGAAAGTGTTTTGCCCGTTTTGATAGCTTGCAGGTCCACGAACGGACCCACACAGGGGAGAAACCATACAAATGTCTGGAGTGTGGAAAGAGTTTCGGTGATTCCAGCCGCTTAACTTCCCATAGAAGAATCCACACTGGGGAGAAACCATATGAATGTCGCACTTGTGGGAAGAACTTCAGTAGAAAATATAACTATATCGTACATAGCAGGACCCACACTGGGGAGAAACCCTTTCAATGCTTGCAGTGTGGAAAGTGTTTTGCCCGTTCTCATAGCTTGCATGCCCACGAACGGACCCACACAGGGGTGAAACCATACAAATGTCTGGAGTGTGGAAAGAGCTTCGGTGATTCCAGCCGCTTAACTTCCCATAGAAGAATCCACACTGGAGAGAAACCATATCAATGCGCTGAGTGTGGGAAGCGCTTCAGTCAAACACGTCTCCTTATTCTCCATAAAAGGAGAATCCACAGTGGAGAGAAACCATATCAATGCACCGAGTGTGGGAAGTGCTTCAGTACTCAACCGGATCTTACTGTCCATAAAAGGATCCACACAGGTGAAAAGCCTTATAAGTGCACCGAATGCAGCAAATGCTTCACTGATTTGAGTTCTCTCTCTCGCCACAGAAGCGTCCACACTGGGGAGAAACCACATGAATGCCACAGGTGTGGAAAGAGCTTCAATAGAAGATATTGCTATATTGTACATAGCAGGACCCACACTGGGGAGAAACCATATCAGTGCCAGGAATGTGAAAAACGCTTCCATGATTCTCAAGCACTGACAATCCATAAAAGGATTCATACAGGGGAGAAACCCTATAAATGCACGGAATGTGGCATGAGTTTCAGAAAAAGTAGTTTTCTTGGTATCCACAAGAGGATCCACACTGGAGAGAAACCATATACATGTTACGAATGCGGAAAAAGCTTTAATGAAAGTAATTCACTCAGGATCCATAGAAGACTTCACTCAGGGGAGAAACCCTATAAATGCCTGGAGTGTGGAAAATGTTATAGAGACAGGGGTAGTCTTACCTCGCACATGAGAATCCACACAGGAGAGAAGCCATTTAAATGCATCGACTGTGGAAAGAGTTTCGGAGATGGCAGGAATCTCAGGGTCCATAAAAGAATCCACACGGGAGAAGCCGTATGAGTGTGTGGAGTGTGGAAAGAAATTCAGAACCTGGAGTGACCTTAGTCGCCATAAGAAGATGCACAGCAGGAAAAGACAACGCTAATTGGTTTGTGTTGATTCTCAAAATGTGCTCCGTGCCCACAGAGGTTTCCCAGGAGAATCTGTAGAAATGCATGGACTATGGGAAGGGCTTCCAAAGCAGCAGAAAAGTCTTGATCCATTAAAAAGAAGAGTTACTTTGTATAACTAGGAATTAACTTTTCGATATTAGATCTTTGTGCTAGTCTAGAGTAAATATGACTAGAAAGAATAAGAATAGAATAGAAATAGCATAGAATATAGAAATAGGAATGGAAGGAATTCTCTCATTGGCCAAGTGTGACTCGGCATACAAGGCATGTGTCTGGTGTGTACACTCTCAGCATACATAACATATAACATTGATCAACTGTTGTCAATACGAACAGCAAAGGTAGGTAGGGATTTGGAAACTAACACATCCAGATATCTATGGAGATTCTCAGTCATCCAGGATATGGTTGTCCCAACGGCGTTTTTATCAAAAGGAAACTGGTCTTTTTTGTTTCCTTGAAGAGATTTCCCTTCTCATCCAAGAATTTTCTTCCATTCTGAACTGAAGAAGTTTCTTGAATGAGAAGCGAAATGTCTTCAAGGAAAAACAAAATCTAGTTGACTCTTGAAAAAAAGCATCTTTTGCATTAGACATTCAGACAACATTAGGGTGCAGAAAGGTGGCTTAGATATCATATAGGGAAGATGATGAAATATTTCAAGGGGAAACATTGCAAGTTGTGAGTGCAGAACTGGTGTTGACAGCCACCCATATTTCCCTAATGTTGGAAGGAATCAACCAGTGGATTTACTACACCCATGTGAAGAAAATCACTCCAGAACAAATAGAAACATAATCTTCAGGAAGCACTTCGCTGGGAGAAAGTGACGGAAGAGAATGAACTAAAGAACCAACACGAGACTCAAGAGTTTTGTCAAAAGTAATAACTGGAGGGATTGTGCTGTGTTTGCACCACTTAACATTGGTTGTGTTTAACTGATTGAGGTACGATATTGATTGTGTTTGATTTATATTAATGGCATAGCTTATACAGTAGATAAAGGCTTAGCATACCCATCTCAGATATAGACTCTTTTTGGTTGGGAAATTGAACAATTTAGGGAACCAGCTTTTTAAAAAAAAGATGGCATTTGAGTTATGACCACAATGAAGCCCAAAATTTCCATGGCTAAGCAAGACAGTTGTTAAGTGAGGTTTTTTTTTCCATTTTACAAATTGTCTTGCTACATTAATACAGTGAGTAACATGGTTGCTAAGTAAATGTGGTTTCCCCATTGACTTTGCCTAAGGAAAGGTTTAAAACTGATCTCATGACTCAGGGACACTCCAACTATCAAAAATACAGGCCAGTTGCTAAGTGTCTGAATTTGGATCACATGACACAGGGATGCTGCAACAGTTGTTTGAAAAAAATTCATAATTCATCTTTTTCAGTGCTGTTGTACGTTCGAATGCTCACTGAACAAATGATTGTAAATTGACAACTTATTGTAAAGCAGCAATTGATTATTTTATAAGGTCCCAAAATGTACTTGAGTCACTAGAATGCCAGAGTGAGACCCAAGAAGAGTCTTTTATTTGTATAAAGAAGAGCTGGGTAGACCATTCCGTTGCATACAGACAAAGAGCATGCGGTGAAAGGCCACACTTTGGGAAAAGTATGGTGTCCTTTTATACCTTCAGAGACATCAGCTTAGTACCCAATTCTCCTAGCCCATGCCTTCCTTGGAGCCCTGCATTGGCAGTGCAGCAAGGAAAAAAGGGGCTTGGTGCTTAGCAACACAGGTATTTATCCCAACGTAACCTTGCAAAGCCTTGACATATCCCGCTTCTTGAAATACACCAGGCACTGAGTTGTACAATAAAATAAGATAACAGAAGTTGGATCACTGGTAGAAGCAAATGGCAAAGGCAATTCCAATCCTTAGGAAAGCAATTCCTACAGAAGCAAAATAGCAAGTTAAACTAATTCTACTGATTCTACTATTTTTACCGTGTTTCCCCGAAAATACGACAGGGTCTTATTTTCTTTTGCCCCACGAAATATGGCCTTGGGCTTATTATCAGGGAGGGCTTATTGTTTTGGGATTGGTGGGCGGCTGTTCCCTTGTGAGCAGACTCCCGAAGAGCCGGGCACAGCCATAGGGGCGAAGCAGCCATGAGGTAACCATGCTCATGAGTAGCCGCCTGGCAAATCCCCTCTCCAGCCGGGCAGAGCACCATTTACTGACCTAGGGGGTATCACTAAGGTGCCAAGCCCACGTGGCGCTCTGCCCACCCACCCCCCAGCCCCCACAGCTTGGCACATTCGGGATACCTCCTAGGTCAGTGTATGGAGCTCTGCCCGGCTGGAGAGGGGGGTTGCGCAAGTGTCTGTTCCGCCTCCAACAAGCATGCCTCCCAGTCTCACCAAGCCCTTGTGCAGCTCTCCCAGGGCACCATGGCCGCCACGCTCCGAGCATGACTTCCAAACTCCAAAACTCGGCTGCTGAGTCTTCCAGCATCAGCCGCTGTAGGAGTGCTCTCTATGGTGGGTGGGCTGCTGGACAGAGAGTCTTCCAGCAGCCGGCCCACCATAGAGAGCACTCCTACAGCGGCCAATGCTGGAAGACTCGGCAGCTGAGTTTTGGAGTTTGGAAGTTATACTCGGAGCGTGGCGGCAGTGCCATGGAAGAGACATCACCTTGCCAACAAAAGTGTGCATAGTCAAGGCTATGGTTTTTCCAGTTGCAAAGTATGGCTGTGAAAGTTGGACCATAGGAAAGGTTGAGCGCCAAAGAATGGAGGCCTTTGAACTATGGTGCTGGAGAAGACTCCTGCGAGTCCCTTGGACTGCAAGGCGATCAAACCAGTCAGTCCTAGAGGGGATCAATCCTGACTGCTCTTTAGAAGGCCAGATCCTGAAGATGAGACTCAAATACTTGGCCACCTGATGAGAAGGAAAGACTCACTGGAGAAGAGCCTCATGCTGGGAAAAGACTGAGGGCAAAAGAAGAAGGGGATGACAGAGGAGGTGGTTGGATGGAGTCACCGAAGCAGTAGGCGTGATCTTAAATGGACTCCAGTGGATGGTAGAGGACAGGAAGGCCTGGAGGAACGTTGTCCATGGGGTTGCGATGGGTCAGACACAACTTGGCAACTAATTGGGGATAATATCAAAAGAAAGCTGTTTTTGTTATCTCCCCCCCCCCCCCCCGGTATCTTTATTCTCCTCTTGGGGAAGACATTTTGGACTGAATGATGTCTGTCTGCATCTCAAAGTCCTATTGCTCTCAGACACAATCCATCAACACTTCAAACACAGGTTGTCCTCGACTTACAACCCATGTTCAGCTCAAAATTTCCGTGGTTAAATGAGAAACATAAGTCAATGTTGTCCCATTTTACAATATTTCTTGCCGTAGTTGTTACATGAATCACCCCAGTTGTTAACATTAGCAACATGGTTGTTAAAAATGGTTCCACCACAAAAGCGCGTAGGACAAAATCGCGCTCGACAAAAGCGCGCTGTGACGTCATCACAGCGCGACGAAAAAGTTCGAAAAAATGTAAAAATAAAGCTAAAACCTTCCCCTAACCCCCCCAAACCTAACCCTAAACCTAACTCTTAACCTAACCCTAAACCTAACCCTAAACCTAACCGCTAAAGTAACGAAAAACCTAACGCTAACCCTTAACCTAACGCTAACGCTAACGCTCTAAAGCTAACCCTAACCCTTAACCTAACCCTAACCCTAAACCTAACCCTAAACCTAACCCTTACCTTTATGTGAATCGGCTTGCTTTAATTTAATTTTTATTAATTTTTATTTGAATTTTTCGATGTTTTTCGTCGCGCTGTGATGACGTCAAAGGCGCGATTTTGTCGATCGCGCTTTTGTCGTCCACGCTTTTGACGGGTCACGGTTAAAAATATCTGCCTTCCCCATTGACTTTGCTTGTCCAAAGCCTCATCTGACCCTGAGACACGGCAACTGTCGTAAATATGAATCCGTGGTCAAGCGGCTGAATTTGGATCGCATGACCATGGGGATTCTACGTCGTTATTTATTTATTTATTTATTTACATTGTCATTGTACCTATATACACAATATACCCAGACAACAAAATTCACATTAACACCCAGAAACCACATGACAACCCCCAAATAACAACCCCACCCACCAAAAATTACCCACCCCTTTAGTGTGAGCAATGGATGTAAGTCACTTTTTCCAGGGCCACTGCAGCTTTGAAGAGCCACTAAATGAATGGTCGTTAAGTCGAGGACTACTTATAAAGCAGCCATTATTTGTTGTGAATGAATGTTGGTTATTGTAGGAGATGTGTTGTCAGTTGAGGACTGCCTTGTTAGGATCAGTGAATAAGGCAGCCTCCTTTTCCTGCCTACTCCAGTTTTCTTCCAAAAGGGCGATTCCCCCTAACTTTGCTGCTCCCCGTCCCCTTACCTCCTCCATCCCTGGTCTTCGTCCCCTCCCTCTCTCCCTTGCTTCTCGCACTGCCTAGAGCGAAGCAGCCCGAAACTCGTTGCCCAGCCCCACCGTGGACCGATTCCCCCCGTGGCAGAAGGAAGGGGGCAGGCAGGGGTCTCCCGAGTGGGAGGCGTTCTCCGCCCTTTAGAGAATTGGAGGAGCTGGATGGGAAAGGGGAGGAGGAGCTATGAGCGTTTCCAGTTTGGGCTCTGCAAACATTCCTGGGGTCGTTCCGGGCGTGTCCGTTGGCGATCGCGGATCTTTTCCTGCGAGCAAATTTGGGGGACGGGCGAGGAAGAGAAGCGCCTTTTTCCTATCAAGCTCCAGGTAAAAAGCTCCTTCCTTCCTTCCTTCCTTCCTTCCATTCCTTCCTTCCTTACTGGGAAATGCTCGGATAGGAGACTCTCAATGCAGCTTCTTGGGGGCGCTCCTAAAATCGCTCCAGCACACACCAACATTCTCCTTGCGGAGATTATTATCATTTCTTTTTTGCTGGCCCTTCCTGATCGTTTCCCGTCACTTCCTTTTCTCTACTCCGTTTCAGATCCGGGAGGCTTGGAGTTCAATGGCTGGGAAACCGGAGGGCAGAAAAGGGGGCGATCCCTCCCAGGTGCTGTTGTTTCGGGGAGTTACTCTGGACGAGCCTCCTCCGGAGAGAGCATCCGGTAAAGGCTCCTTCTGATACCTTTTAATCTCTTTGTCCTCGTTTCTTTCATCCCTGAATTCGTTTTCATTGTTCAATTTAGTTGCCTCCTTAGTCTTGTGTGTATTTAAAAAAAGGTATCGCCTTTCCTTCGGGCAACTTTATGTGTGGACTTCAGTTCCCAGTATTTCCCATGTGTGTTAAAGTTCACATATCTTACAGCTCCCAAGATTGAGAAACCTCGTTCTAGGCCACGGGTGGGGAAGTGGAGCACTTTTACGACTGGTGGACTTCAACTCCCAGAATCCCTGAGCCAGCTGTGTCAGATATTCTGGGAGTTGAAGTCCAACAGCCATTAAAGGTCTATACTCTTTCATTTTTACAGTAGGCTATTCCAAACGGCATGTCCCAGCTGTGAAAAAGTGTTTCTGTCCTCTTCCCTGATAATCTGATAAGGGAAGGTGAACATTATAGAAACATAGAAGAGAAGTCCAAAAGCCATAAAAGGGCTTTTCTTTTTCACTTTTACAGTAGGCTATTCCAAGAAGCAAGTCCCAACTTTGAAAAGTGTTTATCATCTTCTCTGATTATCTGATAAGGGAAGGTGAATAACAGAGTTGGAAGGGACCTTGGAGGTCTTCTACTCCAACCCCCTGCTTGAGGAGGGGTTGTTTATACCATTTCAGACAGTTAGCTCTCCAGTCTCTCTTTAAAAGCCTCCAGTGAGGGAGCACATGACCCCAGGATGATGTGACCATCATTAATAGGAACTAGTTGCCAAGTGTTTGATCAGGTGACCAAGGGGATGCTACAATGGCGGTGTGAAAAGTTGTCAGGAGTTACGTTTTCCAGTGCTGTTGTAACTTTGAATGGTCACTAAATGAATGACTTTAATTTGAGGACTATTTGTATATGTGAGAGAGAATTGGTCTCTGTCTCTTTGTTGGTGCCGGGCCAGACTTAGTATTCCTGATTAATAACTCAGCACAACTCCCTGGATATGGGAGGGAATATGTTTGAGGCATCCAGAGTCCCCCTCTGTGGTTCTTTAATACATAAATTCATGGCAGAAAAAGCTGCCTCTGAATCCAATCCCTGATCCTTCCTTATCTTTCCCTTTTCCCCTCACTCAGGGTGGACTTCTATGTATTTGTTGCTGTGGCTGCAAAGGACTCACATAAAGGGGTTCCCTAGTTAGCCTAGAAATAGGCTAAAATCAGCGTTCTGCACTTTATGCTCAAGAATATCCTTAGGATGTTTGCTATCAAATTATTCCCTTGTTGTTTCTTTTCACTCCTAGACATTCCCATGGCCTTGTCTTCATCTCCAGGAACCTCTGTCCTTTGTAGTGGAGGATTAACAATGGTTGAACATCCAATGCAGGTAGGAGGATTCTCCCCTCCCCTCCCCAGATGTGCTAGTCTCCCAATAACACAATTGGAAGAGATCTTGGAGATCTTCTAGTCCATTCCCCTGTTTCAAGCAGGAGACCCTGTACCACTGATGGCTAACCTTTTCCCCACCATGTGCTAAAAGTGGTAGGAGCGCAGGGGGGTTGTGCGTGGGCATGCCCACACCCATAATTCTATGTGTGCCCTCCCCTCTGCTTTTGGTGCATGATGGACCCATTTTTCGCCCTTCCTAGGCTCCAGAGGCTCTTTCCCCCCTCCCCAAGGCCACCTGGTGACAAAGGGCGTTGGGGGCTTTCCTGAAGCCTCCGGAGGGTGAAAAACAGCCTAAAATGAAGGCTGAAGTGAGCTGCACACGCTGGAGCTGACAGGGCAATGCCTCGCGTACCTAACAAATGGCTCCGCATGCCACTTGTGGCATGCGTGCCATAGGTTTGCCATCAAGGCCTATACCATTTCAGACATGTGACTGTCCGGTCTCTCCTTAAAAACCTCCTGCCCACAACTTCTGAAGGGAAACTGTTCCATTAGTTAATTGTTCTCACTGTCAGGAAGTTTCTCCTTAATTCCAGTTTGCTTTTCTCCATGATTAGTTTCCATCCCTCGTTTCTTGTCCTGCCTTCTGATGCTTTGGAAAATAAGTTGAGCCTCTCTTTCTTGTGGCAGCCTCTGAAATATCGAAACACTGACAATTATCTTAGTTGCTCTTCCTCACTTTTTCCAAAACCTTAACATATTTGTGTAATGTGGTGACAAAACTGAATGCAGTATTCCTGGTGTGGCCTTACTAAGGTTTTATAAAATGATACTAATACTAAGCCCAAGGTGAAAAGTAAAGTCCAAGATTTGCTTTTGCATAGAAATGAAAAGTTGAACCCCACTTTCCTTCATTCGGCATGATTCATCCTCTCACTGCAGAGGGTAAAATCAACCCAATATTGGATTTAGCCAACACATCCAAGGTCAAGCCCGTCAATGGACAACAAAGGAATATGGGGTTGCTGCTCCTGCGGAATCAGCCAAACCGATAAAACATTAACTAGATGTATCTCTAGCCAGAGACACTTTATTTTGGGAAACGTTCTCCAGAGAAGATGTTCTGTCAAGAAACTGCACAGCAGCTGTCCAGATGAAGTTGAAGATACTGACACAGTTTTGTAGTCTTTCATAAAAATATAAATATAATGGATCTTCAAATTTACAGCAGTCTTTTTCATCATCCAGAGAAGGAAGAACATAAGATAGTCAGGAACATCATGAGGTAAATCTAACACATCCTACAGAACACACAGAAGGGAAAAAGAAGGGAAAAAAGGGAAATGCCCCCTTTATACTTAACAGCAACCAATCATAGGTTAGATTACATCATGCATGAGTCAGCACTCTCTAACTAATCAATTGCAATTGTGTTGGGGTCTATTGTACACTTTACTGTTCCAGCTACTAAATGCAATATTCTAACAGGCTCCTTTGCCCAACTTGGAAACTGCAGTTTGTTCATTAAAAAGACTCACATATAATTAATTCATTGAAGTGTTCATTGTTAGGAATGTTCATGGAATACATTGTATTTTTGTCCTCTCCCTGTGTCAGAATTTGGTATCATTTGAGGATGTAGCTGTGTTTTTCTCCGTGGAAGAGTGGGCCCTGCTGGATTCTAAACAAAAAGCCTTATACCAAGAGGTCATGCTGGAAATCAAGAGGAACATGGCCTCCTTAGGTAAGGGATTCTGATATTTACATTTAGTAGCCAAAGGTCAAATCTTATATCAACTTAATAACAAACATAGCGCAATGTTTTGGACAAATGGTAGTTTGGAAGAATATTGATAACTATTCAAATACAACAATGGTGCTTGATCCCTTTTTCACCTATGTTTGTCTTAACTTTTCTTTTTTCTGTTGCAAGCAGGTGACGGATGGGAGATGGCGGCTTCTGGCCAAGAGGCAGCAGCACCTTTGCCAAAAGACAAAAAGAATGTTGCAGAAAAGATGTATGGAAAGCAAAGTTTTGAGGAAAACCTGTTAATGGTTGAGCTGGAGAATCGGTCTAGTTTCCCATGTGCAGATACCAATGTCTTATTGGACGCAGATGATTGCCAAGAAAAAGAAGTGTGTCCGTGGTGTGGGAAAATATTCAGAGTTGAATCTGGATTGTGTGACTGTTGCCAAAGCCCTGCTGGAGAGAAACAGGATAAAAGTAGGCAACCCTCCAGAAGGAGCCTTCCTCCTCCTTTACATGAAAGAATACAAGAAGGAGGGGAAATGTACAAATGTACAGAGTGTGCAGAAAGCTTCAGTACAAACCGCTCTCTTGTATTGCATAAGAAGATTCACAAAGCAGAGGATCCACACAAATGTCTGGATTGTGGAAGGAAATTCAGGCAGAAAAATCATCTCACTTCACATAAGAGGGTCCATGAAGAGAGGAAGCAGCATCATTGCATCATCTGCGGAAAGACCTTTGGAAACAGCACCACCCTTACTTCCCATCAAAGCATCCATAGAGATGAGAAGTTGTATCAATGTAGGGAGGGTAGAATGAGGTTTACTCGGAGCAATGAACCAAATTCTCGGAAAAAAAGCCCCATTGGGAATAAATCATGTAAATGCATGGAATGTGGGAAGAGGTTCCTCTCTGCAAATGACCCCACTTACCACAATAGGATCCATACAGGGGAAAAGCCATATCACTGCACTATGTGCAGAAATAGCTTTGCACAAAAAGGCAATTTTAATTTACATAACAGTATGAACAACAGAGAGACGCTGTATAAATGTACAGAGTGTGGAAAATGCTTCAAAACCCCCAGTGTCCTTACATACCATAAGAGGATTCACACAGGGGAGAAACCCTATGAATGCTTGGAGTGTGGAAAAAGCTTCAATAGACTTGATACGCTAACTAAACATAATAGGATGCATAAAGGGGAGAAACCTTATAAATGCCTGCACTGTGGAAATAGTTTCAGGCAAAAAGTTCATCTTAAGTCACACGAGATGATTCACACGGGAGAAAAACCATTTCAATGCATTGAATGTGGAAAGAGCTTCCATTGCTCTACAAACCTTACTGTTCATCACAGAATCCACACGGGGGAGAAGCCCTTTCAATGCCTGCAGTGTGGAAAGTGCTTTGCCAATTCTAGGAACTTTTATGCCCACCAACGGACCCACACAGGAGAGAAACCATACAAATGCCTGGAGTGTGGAAAGAGTTTTGGTGATTCCAGTCAGTTAACGTCCCATAGGAGAATCCACAGTGGAGAGAAACCATATCAATGCACCGAGTGTGGGAATTGCTTCAGTTATAAAAGTCACCTTAATAACCATAAAAGGATCCACACAGGTGAAAAGCCTTATAAGTGCACTGAATGTGGCAAATGCTTCACTCGGCTGGGGACTCTCTCTGTTCACAAAAGGCTCCACACTGGGGAGAAACCATATGAATGCCGCACATGTGGAAAGTGCTTCATTACAAAAAATGAGCATATCCTACATAGCAGGATCCACACTGGGGAGAAACCATATCAGTGCCAAGAGTGTGGAAAATGCTTCCGTGATTCTGGAGAACTGACGAGCCATAAAAGGATTCACACAGGGGAGAAACCCTATAAGTGCACGGAGTGTGGGATGAGTTTTAGAAAAAGTGGTTACCTTTGTATCCATAAGAGGATCCACACTGGAGAGAAACCATATACATGTCATGAGTGCGGAAAAAGCTTTATTCGAAATCATTCACTCACGATCCATAGAAGACTTCACTCAGGGGAGAAACCCTATAAATGCCTGGAGTGTGGAAAATGTTACAGTGACAGTGGCAAACTTACCTCCCACATGAGGATCCACAAAGGAGAGAAGCCATTTAAATGCATCGACTGTGGAAAGAGTTTCAGAGATTGCTGGAATCTTACGGTCCATAGAAGAATTCATACAGGGGAGAAGCCGTATGAGTGTGTGGAGTGTGGAAAGAAATCCAGAACCTGGAATGACTTTAGTCACCATAAGAAAACGCACAACATGAAAAGTCAACACTAATTGGTTCGTATTGATTCTCAAAGTTTGTTTCATGTCCACAGAATTATGCCAGTAGAATCTGTAGAAATGAATGGAGAAAGTGATGGAAGAGAATGAACTAAAGAACCAACACGAGACTCCAGAGCTTTGTCAAAAGTAATAACTGGAGGGATGATGTTGTGTTTGCACCACCTAACATTGTTTGTGTTTAACTGATTTGTAGTCTGAGATATGATATTGATTGTGCTTGATTTTTATTAATGCCCTAGCTTACAAAGTAGTTAAAGGCTTAGCATACCCAGCTCAGAAATAGATACTTTTTGGTCAGTAAATTGAACAATTTAGGGAACCAGCTTTAGAAAAAACATGGCATTTGAGTTATGACCACAATTAAGCCCAAAATTTCCATGGCTAAGCAAGACAGTTGTTAAGTGAGTTTTGTTCCATTTTACAACTTATCTTGCTACATTAATACAATGAGTAACATGGTTGCTAAATAAATGTGGTTTCCCCATTGACTTTGCCTAAGGAAAGGTTTCAAACGGTGATCTCATGCCTTGGGGACACTCCAGCTATCAAAAATACAGGCCACTTGGAAAGTGCCTGAATTTTGATCACATGACACAGGGATGCTGCAAGGGTTGTTTGAAAAAAATCATAAATCTTTTTTTTCCAGTGCTGTTGTACATTCAAACACTCACTGAACAAATTATTGTGAGTTGACGACTAATTGTAAAGCAGCAATTGATTATTTTGTAAGGTCCCCAAATATACTTGAGTCACCTGAATGCCAAAGAGTGAGACCCAAGAAGACGCTTGGAAAAAGTAACAGCTTTTATTTGTACAAAGGAGAGCTGGGTAGACCATTCCATTACATACAGACAAAGAGCATGCGGTGAAAGGCCACACTTTGGGAAAAGTATGGTGTCCTTTTATACTTTCAGAGAGATCAGCTTATTACCCAATTCTCCTAGCCCATGCCTGCCTTGTAGCCCTGCATTGGCTGTGCAGCAAGGAACAGAGAGTCTTGGTGCTTAGCAACACAGGTATTATCCCAATGTAACCTTGCAAAGCCTTGATATATCCCACTTCTTGAGATATGCACCAGGCACCGAGTTGTACAAAAAAATAAGATAACAGAAGTTAGATCACTGATGAAGCAAATGGCAAAGGCAATTCCAATCCTTAGCAAAGTAATTCCTACGAAGCAAAACACAAGTTAAACTAATTCTACTGATTCTACTATTATTATGTTCCACTAATTTTACCTATTCTATTATTCTTATTCTTATGTCCCTTCAATTTATTTTTAAGGCAAAACCATGAATGTTGAGAACATGTTGATTAATTGGCAGTTTTGGGGAGAACAGCATAAATGCTTCAGCTTGCTAAACCAGAACCCCAAATGTAGAATGGGAGAAGGCAAAAGGGCCAAAGAGGAGAGACTCGGAGAAGAAGTATGCTGCAAATAGGAAGTATCACGGAAAGCTAAAGCTACATTTACAAAAGTGTTGAGGTTTCTCTGTGCACACATTAGAATAGATTAATAAATAAACAGCTTGGCTGAGCTCTGTTACATATATGTTACTTGTACCAGTATACAGAAAGGCTAACAAATGTTAGTGTAAAACCAGGATTTCTGTAAAGGGAAATGGGACAAGTCCTTCTGACTGACTTATAAACTGTGTGGCAAATGCTGTGTAAAGCCCTCCAGTGACGATTGGTGGGGTACAAAGGCTTTGAGGGAGATTTCCTTGTGTTACTTTTTCTACATAATAAAGTTTTTCCTTACAATCTCCACCTCATTGTGTTCAATTGGAGGTGTGGACACATCTGGTAAGGTGGCTGGAGCAGGAAAGGTAAGGAAAAACCAAAAGTGCCTTTGAGTCCAGAAGGATCTCTTTCCTTCTTTCAACCAGATGGCAAGAGAAATTCTTGAGGAAGAAATGGGGAATACGCCAGGAACCTTCTCTCTGCAGACTTCAAGCATGCTCTGATAGGCTTGGAGCTGTATAACTAGGAGGCAAATATCTTGTACAGGTAGTCCTCAACTTACGACCACAAGCCCCAACTTTCGTTGTTAAGTGAGATGTTTGATTAAATGAATTTTGCTTCATTTTTTGCCCTTTCTTACTAAGTTGTTAAGTGAATCACCACTGTTGTTAAATTAGCAACACAGTTGTTAAATGAATCTGGTTTTCCCATGAACATTGCTCCTCAGAAGGTCACAAGAGGTGATCTCGTGACTTCTCGGGACTACAACGGTCATAAATGGAATTGTTACCAAGTGTCTGAATTTTGATCACGTGCTCAAGGGTTGTAGCTGTGAAAAAGGGTCGTTACTTTTTTTCAGTGCCGTTGAAACTTCAAACAGTCACTACATGAACTGTTGTAAGACGAGGACTACCTATAATGTGTACTAGCAGTTTTTCTTGTGAACCTCATAAGTTTTAAATGGAGGGATTACATCTTTCTGAGGAGACCTTTTTCACAGTTAAATATTTCCTAGGTTGAGTTATTCTGCTTCAAAATAGAATAGTTAATGAGACTCATATAGCATCAAGGGAGTCTTTTCACTGTTTATTGATTCTATTCAAGAAGCAGCAGTGAGAAATGGACATGGAAACATTGATTGGTTCAAAATTGGGAAAGGATTCCAGCAAGGCTGTATACTGTCATCCTGCCTATTTAACTTCTATGTAGAGCACATCATGAGAAAGGTGGGGCTAGATGAATCACAAATTGGAATTAAGATTGTCGAGAGAAATACCAACAACCTTAGATATGCAGATGATACCACTCCAATGGCAGAATGTGAAGAGGAACGAAAGAGCCTCTTGACGCAGGTGAAGAAGGAGAGTGCAAAAGTTGGCTTTAAACTCAACATTAAGAGAACTAAGTTGATGGCATCCGGTCCTCTCAATCCCTGGCAAATAGATGGGGAAGAAATGGAGGTAGTGACAGATTTTATTTTCTTGGGCTCCAAGATCACCGCAGATGGGGACTGCAGCCAAGAAATGAAAAGACACTTGCTTCTGGGGAGGAAAGTTATGGCAAATCTAGACAGCATACTAAAAAGCAGAGCCAACAAAAGTGCCTATAGTGACGGCTATGGTTTTCGAGGTTGCTATGTATGGCTGTGAAAGTTGGACCGTAAGAAAGGTTGAGCGCCAAAGAATGGAGGCCTTTGAACTATGGTGCTGGAGAAGACTCCTGTGAGTCCCTTGGACTGCAAGACGATCAAACCGGTCAGTCCTAGAGGAGATCAACTCTGACTGCTCTTTAGAAGGCCAGATCCTGAAGATGAAGCACAAATACCACTAATGAGAAGGAAGGACTCGCTGGAGAAGAGCCTAATGCTAGGAAAGATGGAGGGCAAAATAAAGAGATGACAGAGAATAAGGTGGCTGGATGGTCACTGAAATAGTAGGCATTAAATGGGCTCCAGAGGATGGTAGAGGGCACGAAGGCCTGGAGGAACGTCCATTGAGTTGCGATGTGTCAGACACAACTTCGCAACTAACAGCAATTGGGGATAATATCAAAAGAAAGCTGTTTTTGTTGTTTCCCCCCCCTCTTGTATCTTTATTCTCTTTTGGGGGAACGATGGCTGTCTACATCTCAAAGTCATATTGCTCTCAGACACGTCCCACCAACACTTCAAATACAGGTTGTCAACTTACAACCACCACTCAGCCCAAAATTTCTGTGGCGGTGAGAAATTTGATGTCAATTTCATCTTTTTTTCCCAATATTTCTTCCCATAGTTGTTATGTGAATCACCACAGTATTTAACATTAGCAACATGGTTGTTAAAAATATCTGCCCTCCCCATTGATTTTGCTTGTCCAAAGCTTCACATGACCCTGAGACACGGCAACCGTCATAAATATGAGTCAGTTGTCAAGCGGCTGAATTCGGATTGCACGACCATGGGGATTCTGCAATGGTGTTTATTTATTTATTTACATTGTCATTGTACGTATATACACAGTATACCCATACAACGAAATTCACATTAACACCCAGAAACCACACGACAATCCCCAAATAACACCCCCACCCACCAAAAATTCCCCACCCCTTTAGTGTGAGCAATGGACATAAGTCACTTTTTCCAGGGCCACTGCAGCTTTGAAGGGTCATTAATTGAATGGTCGTTAAGTCGAGGACTACTTGTAAGGCAGCCATTGATGATTTGTTATGGCACAATCATGAATGTTGGTCATTGTAGGAGATACGTTGTCAGTTGAGGACTGCCCTGTTAGGATCAGTGAATAAGGCAGCCTCCTTTATCTGGCTACTCCAGTTTCCCCCCCCCCAAAAGGGTGATTTCCACCTAACTTAGCTGCTCCGCATCCCTTTCCCTTCTCCCATCCCTGGGCGTCGTTCCCTCCCTCTCTCCCTTGCTTCTCTGACTGCCTGGGGCGAAGCAACCCTGGACTTGCTGCCTACCCCACGCGGGAACGATTCCCCCGTGGCAGAAGGAAGGGGGCAAGCAGAGGACTCCCGAGTGGGAGGCGTTCTCTGCGCTTTAGCGAGTGGGAGGAGCTGGGCGGGACAGGGGAAGAGCTACGAGCGTTTCCAGCTTGGGCTGTGCAAACTCCTTCCCGGGGTCGTTCCGGGGAGGGGATTCCCCGTGCGTGGCCGGCGGCGATCGCGTATCTTTTCCTGCGCGCAACTCTTGGGGGCGGGCGAGGAAGAGAGGCGCCTTTTTCCTACCGAGCTTCAGGTAAAAAGCTCCTTCCATTCTTCCTGGGAAAAGCTCAATGCAGCTTCTTGGGGGCGCTGCTAAACTCGCTCCCGCAAACACTGACATTCTCCTTGGGGAGATTATTATAAAAATTTTCCTGGCCCTTCCTGATCGTTTCCCGTCACTTCCTTTCTCTGCTCTGTTTCAGATCCGGGAGGCTTGGAGTTCAATGGCTGGGAAACCGGCGGGCAGAAAAGGGGGCGATCCCTCCCAGGTGCTGTTGTTTCGGGGAGTTGCTCTGGACGAGCCTCCTCCGGAGAGAGCATCGGGTAAAGGCTCCTTCTGATGCCCTTTAATCTCTTTGCCCTCGTTTCTTTCATCCCTGAATTCGCTTTCATTGTTCAATTTAAGTGCGTTTTTAAAGTATTGTCTGCATTTAAAAAAGGTATCGCACTTTTCCTGTGGGATATGTGGATTTCAACTCCCATAATTTTCCATGTGTGTTGAAGTCCACATATTTTACAGCTCCCAAGATTGAGAAACCTCGTTCTAGGCCAGGGGTGGGGAAGTGGAGCACTTTTACGACTGGTGGACTTCAACTCCCAGAATCCATCAGCCAGGTGTATGAAGTGTTCTGGGAGTTGAAACCCAACTGCCATTAAAGGGCTATAGTCTTTCATTTTTACAGTAGGCTGTGAAAAAGTGTTTCTGTCCTCTTCCCTGATTATCTTATAAAGGAAGGTGAACATTATAGAAACGTAGAATAAAAGAGTTGGAAGGGAGCTTGGAGGTCTTCTAGTCCAACCCCCTGCTTGAGGAGGAGTATTTTATACCCTTTGAGACAATTGGCTATCCAGTCTCTTCTTAACAGCCTCCAGTGAAGGAGCATCTTAGTCAGGATTCTGGTGATCAGGATTCTTACCTTGAAATGGCTGAAATAAAGACCTATATCCCATATCTGGGAAAGGTGATAGAGAATTTGAAAGTGAATAGGACTGAGTCTCTTTGTTGGTGCCAGGCCAGGCCTTTTATTCCTGATTAACAACTCAGCATAACTCCCTGTATATGGGAGGGGGTCTGCTTGAGGCATCCAGAGTCCACCTCTGTGGTTCTTTATTGCGGTTCCACCACAAAAGCGCGTAGGACAAAATCGCGCTCGACAAAAGCGCGCTGTGACATCATCACAGCGCGACGAAAAAGTTTGAAAAATGTAAAAATAAAGCGAAAACCTTGCCCTAAGCCCCCCAAACCTAACCCTAACCCTAACCCTAAACCTAACTCTTAACCTAACCCTAAACCTAACCCTAAACCTAACCGTTAAAGTAACGAAAAACCTAACGCTAACCCTTAACCTAACCCTAATCCTAACCCTAATCCTAACCCTTACCTTTATGTGAATCGGCTTGCTTTAATTTAATTTTTATTAATTTTTATTTGAATTTTTCGATCTTTTTCGTCGCGCTGTGATGACGTCAAAGGCGCGATTTTGTCGATCGCGCTTTTGCCGTCCGCGCTTTTGATGGGTCACGCTTTATTGCATACATTCATGGCTGAGAGAGCTGCCTCTGAATCCAATTCTTGGTTCTTCCTCACCTTTCCGTTTTCCCCTCACCCAGGGTGAGCTTCTATGTATTTGTTGCTGTGGCTGCAAGGGACTCACATAAAGGGGTTCCCTAGTTAGCCTAGAAATGGGCTAAAATTAGCCTTCTGCACTGTATGTTCAAGAAGATATTTAGGATGTTTGCTAACAAATTATTCTTTTGCTGGGTTTTTTTCCACTCCTAGACATTCCCATGGCCTTGTCTTCATCTCCAGGAACCTCAGGTCTTTGTAATGGAGGATTAACAGTGGTTGAACATCCAATGCAGGTACTAAGATTCTCCCATCCCCAGATGTGCCAATCTCCCAATAACAGAATAACAAAACTGGAGGGGATCTTGGAGATCATCTAATCCATCCCGCTGTTTCCAGCAGGAGACCCTACAACATTTCAGACATGTGGGGGTCCGTCTCTCCTTAAAAACCTCCTGCCAACAACTTCTGAAGGCAAACTGTTCCATTAGTTAATTGATCTCACTTTCAGGAAATTTCTCCTTCATTCCAGGATGCTTTTCTCCATGATTAGTTTCCATCGATTGTTTCCTGTCCTGCCTTTTGGTGCTTTGTGGCTGCCCCTAAAATATTGAAACACAGCTGTCATGTCTTCCTCAGGACTTGAATTATCTTAGTTGTTCTTCTCTGCACTTTTTCTAAAATCTTAATATTTTTTTTGTATTGGTGACCAAAACTGAATGCAGTATTCCTGGTGTGGCCTTACTAAGGTTTTATAAAATGATACTAATACTAAGCCCAAGATGAAAAGTAAAGTCCAAGAATACTTTTGCACAGAAATTAAATATTGAACCCCACTTTCCTTCATTCGGCATGATTCATCCTCTCACTGCAGTGGGTAAAATTAACCCAGTGTTGGATTTGGCCAACATATCCAAGGTCAAGCCCATCAATGGACAACAAAGGAATATGGGATTGCTGATCCTGTGGAATTAGCCAAACCAATAAAACATTAACTAGATGAATCTCTAGCCAGAGGCATTTTATTTTAGGAAAAGTTCTCCAGAGAAGGTGTTCTGTTAAGAAATTGCCAGTAGCTGTCTAGATGAAGTTGACGATACTGACAGATTTGTAGACTTTTATATAAATATAAATATATTTAACCAACAAATTTACAGCAGCCTTTGTCATCATCCAGAGAAATAAGAACATAAGATAGTCAGGAACATCATGAGATTAACACATCCTACAGAACACACTGAAGGAAAAAAGAAAAACGCCCCCTTTATACTTAACAGCAACCAATCGTAGGTTAGATTACATCATGCATGAGTCAGCACTCTCTAACTAATCAATTGCAATTGTGTTGGGGCCTATTGTAGACTTTACTGTTCCAGCTAATAAATTCAATATCCTAACAGGCTCCTTTGCCCAACTTGGAAACTCTGCAGTTTGCTCATTAAAAAGACTCACATGTAATTAATTCATTGATGTGTTCATTGTTAGGAATGATCATGGAATATGTTGTATTTTTGTCCTCTCCCTGTGTCAGAATTTGGTATCATTTGAGGATGTAGCTGTGTTTTTCTCCGTGGAGGAGTGGGCCCTGCTGGATTCTAAGCAAAAAGCCTTATACCAAGAGGTCATGCTGGAAATCAAGAGGAACATGGCCTCCTTAGGTAAGGGATTCTCTTAAGGTATTTACATTTAATACCAAAGGTCAAATCTTAGATCAACTTAATGTGGGATTCGTTGTCTCATTTGGAAATAAGCAATGAGCAGCCAAAACCTCCAAGAGAAAACACTGGTAATTGTATTCTTCACTTTGCAAAGAGGGTAGACCACACAGACACTCAGGTACAATGGACATACCCTAAATCATCAATACTTTTGCCTTATATTCTCTAGTACTATTACAAATTTACCTCCCACCTCTTCTTCATTGGCTTTGTAATAATGATGTCACAACCTATCCAAAGTGTTTAAAGTGAATACATTATCTCTATCCCTGATTACATCCCCCACTACTCTAATTCTATCTCCCCCTGCCCTTATTTACAAATTTCCTTTTGTGGTTCTAGTTCCTATGGATTGTCTCTAGAGTAACTATCATATCGGTAAGTTCTGGTTAAGGCTGGTTTCTAGCATAGCAGAGGCCTCTGATCCTAGCTCCTACATACAATTCTCAAGCTTCAGCCTAGCTCATGAGATTAGAAACATGCAATGTATTTTGTTCACAGGCAAACATGTCTTCTTTCAATTCTGTAAAAACAATACAACTTTGTTTCCCACATTAATAACAAGAATAGCATCCTTCTTTGAACAAATGGGAGTTTGGAAAAATATTGATAATGTTCAAATACAGCAGTGATGCTTGATCCCTTTTGCACCTAAGTTTGTATTAACTTTTCTTTTTCTGTTGCAAGCAGGCGACGCATGGGAGATGGAGGATTCTGGTCAAGAGGCAGCAGCACCTTTGCCAAAAGAGAAAAGGGAATTTGTAGAAAAGTTTTATGGAAAGCAAAGTTCTGAGAAAAAACAGTTAACGGTTGAGCTGGAGAATTGCTCTGGTTTTCCATATGCAGATACCAATGTCTTATTGGACGCAGATGATTGCCAAGAAAAAGAAGTTTGTCCAAGGTGTGGGAAAACACTCCAAGATGAATCTGGATTATGTGACTGTTGTGAAAGCCTTTCTGGAGAGAAACAAGATGAAAGCAGGCAAGAGTTCTCCAGAAGGACCCTTCCTCCTCCTTTACATGAAATAATACAAGAAGGAGGGGAAATGTTCAAATGTACAGAGTGTGCAGAAAGTTTCAGTACAAACTGCTCTCTTGTATTACATAAAAAGATTCACAAAGCAGAGGATCCACACAAATGTCTGGATTGTGGAAGGACCTTCAGGCAGAAAAGTCATCTCAATTCACATAAGAGGATGCATAAAGGGGAGAAACCTTATAAATGCCTGCACTGTGGAAAGAGCTTCAGTCAAAAAGGTCATCTTAAGTCACATGAGAGGATCCACACAGGAGAAAAACCATTTCAATGCACCGAGTGTGGAAAGAGCTTCCGTTTCTCAGCAAACCTTAATGCTCATCACAGAATCCACACAGGGGAGAAGCCCTTTCAATGTCTGCAGTGTGGGATGTGTTTTTCCCGTTCTGATAGCTTGCATGCCCACGAACGGACCCACACAGGGGAGAAAGCATACATGGAGTATGGAAAGAGCTCCGGTGATTCCAGCCACTTAAGTTTCCATAGAAGAATCCACAGTGGAGAGAAACTGTATCAATGCACCGAGTGTTGGAAGCGCTTCACTAATGAACAGAATCTTACTGTCCATAAAAGGATCCACACAGGTGAAAAGCCTTATAAGTGCACCGAGTGTGGCAAATCCTTCACTCGACTGGGGAATCTCTCTCGTCACAAAAGACTCCACACTGGGGAGAAATCATATGAATGCCGCACATGTGGAAAGATCTTCAATGGAAAATATTGCTATTTATCACATAGGAGGACGCATACTGGGGAGAAGCCCTTTCAATGCCTGCAATGTGGAAAGTATTTTGCCCGTTCTGATAGCTTGCATGCCCACGAACGGACCCACACAGGGGAGAAACCATACAAATGTCTGGAGTGTGGAAAGAGCTTTGGTGATTCCAGCAACTTAAGTTCCCATAGGAGAATCCACAGTGGAGAGAAACCGTATCAATGCACCGAGTGTGGGAAGTGCTTCAATAATCAACAGAATCTTACTGTCCATAAAAGGATCCACACAGGTGAAAAGCCTTATAAGTGCACTGAGTGTGGCAAATGCTTCACTCGACTGGGGACTCTCTCTCTTCACAAAAGGCTCCACACTGGGGAGAAACCATATGAATGCCACATTTGTGGAAAGAGCTTCAATGGAAAATATAGCTATATATTACATAGCAGAACTCACACTGTGGACAAACCAGTGACAGGAGAGTGGAAAGCTCTTATGTGATTCTGGAGAACTAACGAGCTATAAAAGGATCACACAGGGGAGAAACCCTATAGGTGCACGGAATGTGGGATGAGTTTTAGAAAAAATAGTTACCGTTGTATCCACAAGAGAATCCACACCGGGGGGGGGGGGGGGAGAACCATATATATGTCATGAGTGCGGAAAAAACTTTAGTGGAAATCATTCACTAAGGATCCATAGAAGACTTTGCTCATGGGAGAAGCCCTATAAATGCCTGGAGTGTGGAAAATGTTACAGAGACAGTGGCAAGCTTACCTTCCACATGAGGATCCACACAAGAGAGAAGCCATTTAAATGCATCGAAAGTTGCATTTCAGTTTCAGAGATGGCAGGAATCTTACGGTTCATAAAAGAATTTGCACCAGAGGAGCCATATCAGTGTGTGGAGTGTAGAAAGAAATCCAGAACCTGGAATGACTTTAGTTGCCATAAGATGCCATAAGATGCACAGCAGGAAAAGACAACGCTAATTGGTTTGTGTTGATTCTCAAAATTAGCTTCATGCCCACAGAAGTGTCCTAGAAGAATCTGTGGAAATGCATGGAATATGGGAAGAGATTCCAAAGCAGCAGAAAAGTCTTGATCCATTAAAAAGAAGAGTTGCCTTGTAAAAATAGGAATTAACTTTTGGATATTAGATCTTTGTGCTAGCCTAGAGTAAATATGATTAGAAAGAATAAGAATAGAATAGAAATAGCATAGAATATAGAAATAGGAATGGAAGGGAATTCTCTCATTGGCCAAGTGTGACTGGGCATACAAGGCATGTGTCTCCAGTGGATATTCTCTCAGTGTAATAACATACAAGTGATCAACTTTTATCAATGCAAATAGCAAAGGTAACATACCCAGATGTCTATGGAGATTGTCAGTATCCAGGTTGAGGTTGTCCAAAGGTGTTTATCAAAAGGCAACTGGACTTTTATTTTCCTTGCAGAGATTTCCCTTCTTATCCAAGAAGTTTCTTCTGTACTGAACTGAAGAAGCTTCTTGAATATGAAGCGAAATGTCTTCAAGGAAAAACAAAGTAACAAAAACATATTTCTCTAATGTTGGAAGGAATCAAGCAGTGGATCTACTACACCCATGTGGAGAAAGTCACGCCAGAACAAAGAGAAATAGGATCCTCAGTGAACACTTCACTGGGAGAAAGTGACGGAAGAGAATGAAATATTGAACCAATACGAGACTTGAGGGTGTTGTCAAAAGTAATAACTGGAGGGATGGTGCTGTGTGTGCACCAGTGGTGGGATTCAATTTTTTTTACTACCAGTTCTGTGGGCGTGGCAGGGGAAGGTTACTGCAAAATCCCCATTCCCTCCTCACTCCAGGGGAAGGTTACTACCAAATCCCTATCCCTCCCGATCAGCTGCGTCTCGGGAGGCAGAGAATAGATGGGATGGGGCCAGTCAGCGGTCGCAATTACCTGTTTTCCAAACTACTGAAAATTTCCGCGATTTCATTATCAATATATTTCTCCAGAACTGGTCAGAACCTGCTGAATACCACCTCTGGTCTGCACCATCTAAATTTGGTTGTGTTTAAGTGATTTCTTGTCTGAGATATGATATTGATTGTGGTTTTTTTCTTCCATTAATGCCTTAACCTATACAGTAGTTAAAGGCTTAGCTTATATATTTTGGATGCTTTCGGTCAATACATTGGACATTTCAGGGAATCAAGCTTTAGAAAATACAGGTGGCCCTTGACTTATGACTACAATTTTGATCATATGACATTGCAACAGTCGTGAGAAAAATGTCATAAATCATTTTTTTAAACCGAAGAAACGATTTTAAGTTTAGGACTAATTGTAAAGCAGCAATTGATTCTTTGTTATTAAAGCAGAAACATGAATGTTAAGAATTTAAGGAAATGTGTTGTTTCAGTCTATCTGACAATTGGCAATTTTTTGAAACCCATCTTGGAAAACATAGGGAAGGAATTTCTTAACATCCACATCGGTCAGGGCCTACACTAGGGTCTCCAAATGTAGTTTAAGACTTGTGGACTTCAACTCCCAGAATTCCTCTGGCACAGATGTTACCATACTGACTGGGGAATTTTGGGAGTTGAAGTCCATAAGTTAAAATCTCAAAAGGGGAAAGATGTCAAAGAGGCCTGAGATTCCTTGGAGAAGGCTCAGGTTTCCCAGAGAACAAGGCCAGATGCACAGTTTGGCGTCCAACAATTGGAAGGCCAGAGTCTCTTCAGGGGTGGGGAACCTTGGTCCTTTTTTAACTTGTGGACTTCAACTCCCAAAATTCCGATACAAAGGCTTTGGGAGAGATTTCCTTGTATTACATTTTCTACACAATAAAGTTGTTGCTTACAGTCTCCACCTCATTGTGTTCAATTGGAGGCACAGGCACATCTTGTAAGGAGCAGGAAAGGTAAGGAAAACCAAAAGTCCCTTTGAGTCCAGAAGTATCTCCTTCCTTCTTTCAACCAGATGGCAAGAGAAATTCTTGAGGAGGAAATGGGGAATATGCCAGGAACCTTCTCTCTGCAGACTTCAAGCATGCTCTGTTAGTCTTGGAGCTGTTTTACTATAGGAGAAATAATTTGTACAGGTAGTCCTTGACTTATAACAATAGAGCCGAACATTTTTGTTGTTAGACATGTTAAGTGCAGTTTGCTCCATTTTGGGACCTTACCACAGTTGTTAAGTGAATCTAGTTTTTTTCCATTGATCACTTGTCAGAAGATCGCAATTGACCCCGGGACACTGCAGTGGTCATAAATGCGAGTCAGTTCCCAAGATTTTGATCACATGCCCATGGGGATGCTTGAACAGTCGTAAGTGTGAAAAAGGGCCATAACTCACTTTTAAAAAAATGGCTGTTGTAACTTCAAATGGGCGCTAAATGAAATGTAAGTGAAGTACTATCTGTACAGTATAGAAGTAGTTTTTCTTCTGAATTTCATATAGGTACTTTTAAATGGAGGGATTAAAAATTTCGCCGCTCAGACCTTTTAAATAGTTAAATATTTTTTTAGCTCCGGCCTTTTAAATAGTTAAATAAATATTTCCTAGCTCAGAAGTTTTCTTCTGCTTCAAGATAGAATGATTAATTGGATGCTCTTATGGAGAAATAAATGGTTCTGCATTTATTGGTGATATTAGAATAAGATTGGAAGGGACCTTGGAGGTCCTCTAGTCCAACCCTCTGCTTAGGCAGGAAACGCTGTACCACTTCAGACAAATGGCTATCCAACATCTTAAAGACTTCTAGTCTTGGAGAATTCACAGCTTCTGGAGGCAAAAGTCACTTTTGGTAAGTGACTTTTGTGGATTTTTTTGGATTGAATTGCGGTTGTCTAATACATCTCAAAGTTGTATTGCTCTCAGACATGTCCCTTGACACTTCAAATACAAGTAGTCCTCGACATATGACCATCATTCTGTCCAAAATTTCTGTTGCTAAGTGTGACTTTTGGTAAGTGACTGTTGTGCCATTTTAGCATAGTTCTTGCCGTGGCTGTTGCTTGAATCGCCACAGTTGTTAAGTTGGTAACAATTGCTAAGCAAATCTGTTCGAAGGTCACAAAAGATGATCACATGACCTGGAGACACTGCAACCGTCATAAATATGAGTCAGTTGTCAAGGGGTTGTTAATTTTGATCACGTGACCATGGGGATGCTGCAACTGTCCTTAAGTGTGAACAACAATTCTAAATCATTTTTTTTCACTGCCGTTTGTAACTTCGAACTAAACAAACGGTTGGAAGTCGAGGACTGCTTCTGACGCAGCAATGGATTATTTGTTATTAAGGAACAATCACGATTGTTAATCATTTTATGAAAATACGTTGTAAGTTGACAGACTCCTTTTCCTTATAGAAACATTACAGAGAAATTTCCTGACAGGACAATTAATCAGTGGAAGAATTTACCTCCAAAAGTTGTAAATGCTCCAACACTGGAAGTTTTGAAGAAGAAATTGGACAACCATTTGTCTGAAATGGTACAGGGTTTTCAACCTGGGCAGGGGGTTGGACTAGAAGACCTCCAAGGTCCCTCCCAGCTCTGCTATTCTGTAGTTCCCTTCTAACGGTTGCTCCGCATCCCCTTCCCTTCTCCCGTCCCTGGGCTTCGTCCCCTCCCTCGCTCCCGTTTCACTGACTGCCTCGGGAGAAGCAGCCCTGGCAGGGAGCCCGGCAGACCGTCCCACGCGGGACAGATCTCTCCCCCCCCCCGTGGCAGAAGGCAGGGGGCAGGCAAGGGAAGTCCCGAGTGGGCAGTGCCCTCGGCCTTTTGGAGAATGGGAGGAGCTGCACGCGGAGAAGAGGAACCGTAAGCGTTTCCTGCTTGGGCTCTGCAACGTCCCGACTGGGGTCGAGAAGGGGAATCCACGTGCGTGGCCGGGAAGGAAGGCAGCGTGGCCGGCGGGGCTGCGTGGAAAGCAGATCGCGGATCTTTTCCTGCGCGCATCTCTTGGGAAGCGAAGTCCAAGCGAGGAACAGAGCCGCCTCTTTCCTTTTGAGCGCCAGGTAAGAAGCTCCCTCCCTTCTTTCCTTCTTCCCTTCTTCCCACCTGGGGAAATGCTTGGACAGGTGAGCCTTCAATGCAGCTCCTTGGGGCGTTTCTAAGATCGCTCCTGCAGTCCCCACCTTTTCCTTGGGGAGCTTATTCTGCCGGCCCTTCCCGATCGTTTCCCGTAACTTCCTTTTTTCCCCTCTGGTGCTGTTTCAGACCCAGAAGGCTTGGGGTTTAATGGATGCTAACTCGGCTGGAGGGAAAGGGGGCGATCCCTCCCAGGACCTGTTGTTTCGGGGAGTTGCTCTGGACGAGCCACCTCCGGAGGGAGCATCAGGTAAAGGCTCCTTCTGATGTCCTTTAATCCTCAGGTTTGACTCTGCTGGAGTTAATTTCATTCCTGAATTCCTTTTCATTGTTTAATTTAACTGGTTTTTTTTAAGTCTTGTGTGCATTTCAACAGGTATCACCCTTTTCCTATAGGCCAGCGTGTCTCAACCTTGGCAACTTTTAAGTTATGTGGACTTCAACTCCCAGAATTCCCCAGCCAGCTATCTTAAGCTTAAGATAGCTGGCTGGGGAATTCTGGGAGTTGAAGTCCATGCATTTTAAAGCTGCTTATGGTTGAGAAACATTGCTATTCCAAAGGGCAAATCCCACCTGCGAAACTACTCTTTCTTTCTCTTCTGAGTATCTGATGAGGAGGGTGACCATTATGTGGGTCAGGATTCTGATGATCAAGACTGCAGAGAAGAGCAACAAAAGATGATTAAGGGAATAGAGGCTAAAACATAGAAAGAATGGTTGTTGGAATTGGGTGTGTCTAGTGTCAGAAAACACCTGATAAGGAACATAGCTGCACTAGTAAGAAATTGAACAGACAACATACCATAAGGCATCTCACTTAGGGTCCTGTATTAAGAATAATAATTTATTAAGGATCCTATGTGTTTTATTAAATTTCAAATTATATCAAACAGCAAGTACTTACAGAAAAATCACATTGTAACGAGGAGAGGTCAATCAGTCAAAAGGGACAGTTTGAGGCTGGTTGGCCCCGACTCACTGTCCAACGTGCCACTATATACAACAAAGCACAAGACTCAAAATTCTGCCATGTTTGTCACAGCAACTGTGGCAGTTTTCTCTTCCTTTAACCACAATGTCACAACATTGTTATTTTTACATACATTACAACCGGATAGTTCCTCTTTTCCCTCGATCTCAGCTCGACTCACCCTGCAAACTCACCTACCAACAGCATTGAGACATACTATTTCAACATGCAGGTTACAACTTTTTAATAGACACAATAGTATTGAATACCATGATTTTAAAGAGATCATATAGATTAAAATTGAATATAATAAACCTTGCCAAAGAAATATCAGGTACATAGGCATCTATCAAGAAGCAAAGGCCTACATTATGATTAGTTTCCCCTCACACTAGTTGAATGAAAAGAAGGACTAGGGATGACAGGATAGCAATATTCCATTAGTTGAGGGGTTGCCACAAGGAAGAGAAGGTCAACCTATTCTCCAAAGCCCCTGAAGGCAGGATAAAAAGCAATGGATGGAAACTAATCAAGGAGAAAAGCAACTTAGAACTGAGGAGTAATTTCCTGACAGTGAGAACAATGAAACAGAGGAAGGACTTGCCTCCAGAAGTTGTGTCTGCTCCAACACTGGAGGTTTTTAAGAAGAGATTGGACAAGCATTTTTCTGAAATGGTATAGCAGGTGTGTCAAACTGGCAGCCAATGGGCCAGATGTGTCACACGTAGGCCACGCCCAAAGTAGCTCTATGAAGGGGAAAAATGTGAAAGGTCATGTGACATGGGGAGTTTGACACCTGTGGTATGGAGGTTTGAAGACCTCTGTTATTCTGGATTCTGAAATAACTGAAATAAAGGACACGTGTGGGAAAGGGTGATATGGAAACCACACCAGGCTTGCTAAAAATACATTGCAACATGATGTAGGCATGGCTACCTTGGTATTTTCCTTACTGTGTCATATACTGTCAAACAACCAGCTGTGTTTCCTGCTTGGGTGACTAGGTAAAATATAGAAGCGTGCTGAAAAAAATATACAGGCTCTTTCCCAGGCTTTGTCCAAATCTGAATACAAGTATTCCTTGATTTACAACCACAGTCGAGCCCAACATTTCTGTTGCTTAGTGAGACAGTTGCTGAGTGAATTTTGCCCGCTTTTATGACCTTTCTTGCCCCAGTTGTTAAGACAACCTTGGCAGTTGTTCAGTTAGTAACATGGTGGTTCAGTGTCAGGGGAAAAACCTGATTATGAGCAGAGCTGCACTTAATAACAATTGGATAGACAGCACACCACAAAAAGCCTCACTCTTGGATTCCGAGGTTTATTAGAATTTAGAGCATAATAAACCTAAAGCTCTTACACGAATCATATTGCAATGAGGGTCAATCAGACAAGCAGTCAAGGGGATGCTTGAGACTGAACAACTCCCATTCTTCACTCTTGCCTTATATTCCTTAAGTACTGTATATAAAGTAAGTATATAAAGTAAGGTTCTACATTTAGGCAAGAGAAACAAAATGCACAGGTACAGTATATGTGCCACCTTGCTCAATTATAATAACTGTGAGAGGGATCCTGGAATCCTAGTGGACAATCATTTAAATATGAGCCAGCAGTGTGCAGCAGCTGCCAAAAAAAGCCAACACAGTTCTAGGTTGCATAAGCAGAGGTATGGAATCAAGATCACGTAAAGTGTTAATGCCACTTTACAAGGCCTTGGTAAGGCCACACCTGGAATGCTGCTTTGGTATTTTACATTGTGGCAACCAACAGTTTTGGTTGCCACAATGTAAAAAAGATGTGGCGACTCTAGAAAGAGTACAGAGAAGAGCAACAAAGAGGATTAGGGGAACTGGAGACTAAAACATATGAAGAACGGTTGCAGGAACTGAGTATGTCTAGTTTAATGAAAAGAAGAACTAGGGGAGACATGATAGCAGTGTTCCAATATCTCAGGAATTGCCACAAAGAAGAGGGACTCAAACTATTTTCAAAGCACTTGAAGGTAGAACAAGAAGCAATGCGTAGAAACTAATCAAGGAGAGAAACAACTTAGAACTGAGGAGAAATTTCCTGACAGTTAGAACAATTAATCAGTGGAACAACTTGCCTCCAGAGGTTGTGAGTGCTCCAACACTGGAAGTTTTTAACAAAATGTTGGATAAACATTTGTCTGAAATGGTATAGGGTTTCCTGTCTAGGCAGGGGGTTGGACTAGAAGACCTCCAAGGTCCCTTCCAACTCTGCTATTCTATTCTATTCTATTCTAAGTCACAAAGGTTTTCAGGATTCTGCCATCTTGCCATAAGCAACAGGGCAGTTGCTCATTCCTTCAGCCTAAACGTCACAACATTAACTATTTTTGTATATGTGACCAACTTATGTTTTTCCCAGGATTTTAGCCCACCACCATCTTGCCAGCTAAGCAGCTATCCTGCTTCCAAAGCACATTTCCAACATACACAGTGTAATTTCCACATACTGTGTGTTTGTGTGGGGGGGACACAAGTCCATCACACACAATCCAACCACTGACTTTTCATATGTTAATCAATGCTGATTTTTGTGCTGGGTCTGCAATCCCCAAAACCTTCATAAATACAGCCATTTCTTGATTATGAGCTATGATACAATGTGTTAAAGCAGGTTTTAATATTCCTGAAGTTTGGCAGGTAATTTCATATTAATGCTGGACCTTCTCCAAATTCCCTGAGATAACAGCAACCCAGGGAACTGGATTAGGGACATCATCAGTAGTAAGTAGATTCAGGTCCCCGTTTTGCAAGCTTCTCGCAGAAGGTTACAAAATGTGATCCTATGACTCCAGGGCACTGCAACCGTCATAAATATGAGCCAATTGTTGCCAGATTTTGATCATGTGACCATGGGAATACTGCCAATGGTCGTAAGTGTGAAAAACAATCATGTCATTTTTTCCCAGTGCTTGGTAACTTTGAACAGTCACTAAATGAATGGCTGTAATCTGAAGACTACCTGTATATGTATGACTCAGAGAAAATTGGACTTTGGCTCTTTGTTTGTGCCAGGGCAGACCTGGTACTCCTGACTACTCAGCACAACTTCCTGGGATGTAGGATGGGATTTGCTTGAGGCATCCAGAGTCAAGCTCTGTGGTACTTTAATGTGTAAATTCATGGCTGAGATCATCTGCCTCTGAATCCAATCCCTGGTCCTTCCACACCTTTCAGTTTTCCTCTCACCCAGTGTTAGCAGCTTCTATGTATTGTTGCTGTGGCTGCAAAGTACTGGTACTTAAATAAACTGATTCCCTAGTTAGTTTAAATATATGTAGAATTGCCCTTCTGCACTGTAGCTTCACCAATATATCCTTAGGATGTATGATAGTAAATTATTCCTTTGCTGTTTTTCCCCCCTCACTCCTAGACACTCTGATGGCTTTGTCTTCATCTCCCGGAACCTCAGTTCTTTTTAATGGAGGACTTACAGCGGTTAAACTTCCAACTAAGGTAGGAGGATTCTCCCCTTCTTTAAAGTGTCCCAAAGGTGCTTTTTCAGGAGGCAACTGGACTTTCTTGAAAAAGCACCTTTGGGACAACCATGACCTGGATGACTGAGAATCTCTACAGACTCCCTTAAAGTGCCAGTCTGATCTATTGGAGAAGCCATCAATAACAGAGGGCAAGAGAAAGAAGAATGGATAGAAACTAACCAAGGAGAGAATCTACCTAGAGCTAAGGAAATTTTTTTGTGAATTTGTAAATTGTGAGAACAATTAACCAGTAGAATGGCTTGCCTTCAGATGTTTTAGGTCAGTGATGGCTAACCTTTTTGTCGCTGTGTTCCAAAAGCGTGCACACTCATAATTCAATGGGTGCACAACCCCCTCACGTGCACCTCGCCCCCTGTGCATACATGCACAATCCCTTTCTGCTCCACGTCCCCCTGTGCATGCACACGTGACCCCCTTGCATGCCTGTCCCCCACCCATGTGACCCTCCCGCCCTCCCGTGCATGCGCCACACCCCCTGGACATGCGCAACAGAGACTTGAAAATTAGTTGGCCGGCAGGAAGTCTGCACCCATGCATGGTGGAGCTCAGCTGAGGTGAAGGCTTGCGTGCCTGCAGAGAGGACTCTGTGGGCCATAGGTTCACCATCATGGTTTTAGCTGCTCCATCACTGGAGGCTTTTAAGAAGAGACTGACTGGTCATTTGTCTGGAATGGTATATAAGGTCTCCTGCTTGAGCAGGGGGCTGGGCTAGAAGACCTCCAAGGTCCCTTCCAACTCTGTCATTCTGTTATATTCTGTTATTTTGTTACATTATCGGGTTAAAAAGCACACCCAGAGAGCTCAGCTGATTCAGTGCACAGTTCCCCAGGCTGATTATGGGATGTTAGTTTAAACTGCGCAGACCTTCAATAAAATGGGAAAAAGTAACGAAAGATCAGCCAATTCTGCCATGTACAGTTGTGTGCAAAAGCCTCAGGTCACCATTAGGTGGTTGTTGTGGAAAGAAGGCAATGACCATGTGAGAAGAATATAATGGGGCTCTGCAGTTCCTTGGTGTTGATCCAGGGTGGGTTGCTGCCGGTTTTACTACTAGTTCGCAACCCGTGCACGTGTGCGCTATTCAATGTAAACTGTTCTGCACGCATTCGCAGAACAATTTGCAGTGTACTGCGCATGCGCTCTCACTAAAATCCAACATGGTGGTGACATCAGCGGCTGTGAGGGAACCGGTTCAGGGGCATGTCAGGCATGGGTGTCACTCCCTGTTCGGCCGAACCAGCACAACCCACCTCTGGTGTTGATGTTGTATACCTTTCACACGTCCTTTAAACACAGTAGGATTGGGGAGGGGGCATTTTATGTCCTTTCTTGCCACAGTTGCTAGTGGGTTGGACTAGATGACCTATAAGGTCCCTTCCAACTTTGTTAATCTGTTAAATCATCACAGTCGTTATGGAAAATGACTTTTAGGGATCATAAAAGAGGATTTGGAGGGTCTCAGATCATTGCAACCGTCATAGTCAATTGCCAAGCGTCCAAATTTTAATCTCGTATATGTGGGGATGCTGCAACGGTTGTAAGTATGAACAATAGTCATAAGTCAGGTTTTTTAAGTGCTGTTGTAATTTCAAACGAACTGTTGGAAGTCAAGGACTACCTGTACGCTAAATCCTTAGGAGGACTGGGTGAGACCTAAGACTTTTGCTTTTATGAAGTGTTGTAATGAGACATGGGATATTGTGTCAGCATAAAGGATGTCTACACCCAAAATATGCTGAAGTAGGATATCTATTTTGGCTTATCTAAAGTGCACATATGGTATCCGTCTGCTTATCCGCCAACTTGTTTATTAGACATATATTGTTAGTTCCCCAAAATATGAGACCCTTGAATGTAACCAAATATGGTTAGACGGGATGAGCACGTCATCACCCATATATAAGGAAGTCCCTGAAACCTCCTCGGGGTTCAGGCCGTTTATCCTTTGCTTTGAACCTGCGCAAATAAACCTCTCCTTCTCTGAAGTGCTGGCTTATGTCTCGTCATTTTCCACAACACTCTCCTTGATCAGCTTCTATTCATTGTTTCTTTTTGCTGCCTTCCGGTGCTTTGGAGAAAAGGTTGATTATTCCCCCTATTGTTGCAACCTTCAAATATTGAAACACGGCTATCATGTCACCCCTAGTCCTTCTTTTCTCTAGACTGGCCATACCCAATTCCTGCAACCGTTCTTCATGTTTTACTCTCCAGGCTTTTAATTATCTTAGTTTCTCATCTCTGCCCTTTTTCCAAAATCTCCACATTTTTTTGTAATATGGGGACCAAAACTGCATGTAGTACTCCAGGTGTGGCCTTAATAAGGCTTTATAAAGCACTATTAATACTTCACATGAAACCCCAAAGTCAAAAGTAAAACCCAAGGTTTACTTTTACACAGAAATGAAATGTTGAACCCCACTTTCCTTGACTTGGCACGATTCATTGGCTCGTTGCATTGGGTAAAATTAACTCAAAGTTGGATTGGCCCAACACATTCAAGCTCTAGCTCATCAGCAAAAAGCAAAGGAATATGGGGTTGTGGAATCGGCCAAACCAATAACACATTACCTGGATGAATCTGGATGAATTATCTAGCCAGAGCAGTGGTGGGTTCTGGGTGGTACGGCCCAGTATGACCATACTGGTGGTAGCCAGGAGCAACAGACACTGTACTGGCACTGTGGCTCATTTGTCCTACCTGCCCACCCATGTTCCTTACCTGTTTTTGTAACAATGGACCAATTGCGCACACACAGTGTGCGGCCCCTGCGTAACCTCTGCCAAGCAGCTGGGTGTCACAGGGCGATGGAGTGCATATGCGTGTGCCTGATTAGGACGCCTGGCCCTGTGCACAGCATACTGGTTGTGACGAGAGCCGGAACCCACCACTGAGCCAAAGGCTCTTTGCACTTTATGTTTTTGGAAAGGTTCTCCAGAAACGATTCAAATTTGCCCTGCCTGGAAACTCTGCAGGTGGAATATGGTCATCAAAAAGAGGACTTTCAAGTAGTTCATTGAAGTGTTCATTGTTAGCAATAATAATAATAGCAATAACAGTAGACTTATATACCGCTTCATAGGCCTTTCAGGCCTCTCTAAGCGGTTTACAGAGTCAGCATATTGCCCCCAACAACAATCCGGGTCCTCATTTTACCCACCTTGGAAGGATGGAAGGCTGAGTCAACCCTGAGCCGGTGAGATTTGAACCGCTGAACTGCTGATCTAGCAGTCAGCCTGCAGTGCTGCATTTAACCACTGCGCCACCTTGGCTCAGGAATATTGATGGAATATGTTGTGTTTTTTTTCCTCTCTCTGTGTCAGAATTTAGTTTCATTTGAGGATGTAGCTGTGTTTTTCTCCATGGAGGAGTGGGCCCTGCTGGATTCTGAGCAAAAAGCCTTATACCAAGAGGTCATGCTGGAAATCAAGAGGAACATGGCTTCCTTAGGTAAGGGATTCTGTTAGGCTCTCCTGCTCGGGCACAGGGTTGGACTAGATGACCTACAAGGTCTCCTCCAACTCCATTAATCTGACATAATACAATTAACACACCACTATTGAAAATAGCAAAAGATATTGAAATTTAGTAGCTGGAACAGTGGAGTTGTACTATAGTTGATTGGTTGGAGAGAGCTGTCTGCTACATGAGGCTATCTCTGCTGTGATTGGTTAATGTGAGTGTAAAGTGGGGAGTGTCCCACCTTTATTCCTCTGTGTGTACTAATTTTACCTCATGATGATCCTGTGGTGTTGGTTTACCTCATGATGCTCCTGTTAACCTGACTTTCTTGTTTACAATAAATATTGATGTAAAATATATTAATTTATGTAAAACTAGAAGCTTGTGTCAGCATCTCTGACCTCTTTGGATACCTGCTGCACAATTCCCTGACAGATTCTCCTTTCTCTGGACTGAAATGGTGATGGTTGTGAGCACCTGATCTGTTTCTCAGATAAAATGCTCATATATTCATTATATGCAGTAGAAAAGAGTGTCCTTATCTAAGTTTCTACTCCTACTTAGTCTGCTCCTGGGGGCTGGTGGGGGGGGGGCAAAAAACAAGCAAAAAACGGCCCATCTTTCATGAAAATCGGCTCATTTTGTGTAAAAAAAAGAGGCATCCATAGCCTTTAGGAGGCTTATAGAGTCCTCCTGTGGGCGGGGGAGGCAAAAATGAGCAAAACATGGCCCATTTTCACTCATTTGTTTCCTCCCCAGGCCCCAGGAGCACTCTGGAAGCTTCCTAAAGGCTATGCATGGCCATTTTTGCAAAGGGGGTGGGGTTTCAGGAGGCCAAAAATGCTGTATTCAGTGTATAAGACGCACCCAGATTTTCACCCTCTTTTTTGAGGGAAAAAGGTGTGTCTTATACTCCCAAAAATACGGTAGTTCATCTGGTTGGTTCAAGCTCTGAGAAGCTCTGTTTGACTCTGTGCTACATTTGGCCGTGCAAAACTAATTGGCAATTAGGTCCCTGGCAGTGTTTCAAGGGAGATAAAGGTGAGTGCTTATCAACATTACCCTGAAAGACTATGGCAACTTGAGCAGACATCTGTCAGACTCTTCACAGGCTGTTTGTGAATCATTACGAGCTGTGAATGACCATAATTCACAGCCATATAATAAAAGAGGGTTTTTGGGATAAGATTGTGATTTATGCTTTCTCAGGAAGCCTAGTTCAGAACACAGTGCTAATGGCCAGTTGACTGCAAGGAATATCAATCCTTCCATCCTCCACCATTCAGTCAGAACTGAAGAAGCTTCTTGGATGAGAGTCAAAATGTCTTCAAGGAAAAAAAACACACACACTGTGGGATACACACCAGAGTGACAACCATTTTTTTTCAAGGGAAAACCTCTTTATGGATATGAAGCTGAAGCTCAGTTCCAGGTCCAGGTCCCTCAAAATTTTCACCAGATTAAAATTAAACCACTACGCTTTCCATCATCAAGTCTATTATCTTTTAGTTAGGATTGAGTATTTGTATTTTTATAATATTTTATTTTGTATAGATTTTATGTAGTTTTTATCCCTTTAATATCACAAACCCTCCAGGGTTTCCCTAGGGCAAGATGAGAGACCAATAAATTAACGAAGGTAGGAACAAATGAATGAATATAGGCCACTTTTAAGGGTCCCATCTGCTGTCATGAAACTAAATATGAAGCAATTGAATAGATGGTTCCTCCTCCCAAAAAAGGTTCAATGATCTTATCCAAAATCTTCAGGTTTTTATTCTGTACCATTGAGAACAAGAGAGACCCAAAAGCCAAATCTTTTATCACTTTAATAGCAATAGCAATAGCAATAGCAGTAGACTTATATACCGCTTCATAGGGCTTTCAGCCCTCTCTAAGCGGTTTACAGAGAGTCAGCATATTGCCCCCAACAATCTGGGTCCTCATTTTACCCACCTCGGAAGGATGGAAGGCTGAGTCAACCCTGAGCCGGTGAGATTTGAACCGCTGAATTGCTGATCTAGCAGTAGCCTGCAGTGCTGCATTTAACCACTGCACCACCTTGGCTAATACCCTGTTTGGAACAAATGGGAGTTTGGAAGAATATTAATACTGTTCAAATAAAGCAATGGGGTTTGATCCCTTTCGTGCCTAGGTTTTTCTTAACTTTTTTTTTCTATTACAAGCAGGTGACGGATGGGAGATGGAGGATTGTGGCCAAGAGGCAGCAGCACCTTGGCCAAAAGAGAAAAAGGAAGTTGCAGAAAAGATGGATGGAAAGCAAAGTTGTGAAGAAAAACAGTTAACGGTTGAGCTGGAGAATTGCTCTGGTTTCCCATGTGCAGATACCAATGTCTTATTGGAAACAGATGATTGCCAAGAAAAAGAAGTGTGTTCAAGGTGTGGGAAAACACTCCGAGATGGATGTGAATTATGTGACTGTTGCCAAAGCCCTGCTGGAGAAAAACAAGATGAAAGCAGGCAACACTCCGGAAGTACCCTTCCGCCTCCTTTACATGAAAGAATACAAGAAGGAAGAGAAATGTACAAATGTATGGAGTGTGCAGAAAGCTTCAGTACAAGCCACTCTCTTGCATTGCATAAAAAGATTCACAAAGCAGAGGATCCACACAAATGTCTGGATTGTGGAAGGACCTTCAGGCAGAAACGTCATCTGAGTTCATGTAAGAGAGTCCACAAAGAGAGGAAGCAGCATCATTGCATCACCTGTGGAAAGACCTTCAGAAACAGCAACTCCCTAACATCCCACCAAAGCATCCACAGAGAGGAGAAGTTGCATCAATGCAGGGAGGGGAGAACAAGGTTTATTCAGAGCAAGGAACTGAATTCCCAGAAAAAAAGTCCCACTGGGAATAATTCATGTAAATGCCTGGAATGTGGGAAGAGCTTCCGCTTTGCAAGTGCCCTCACTTACCATAGAAGGATCCATACAGGGGGAAAGCCGTATCATTGCACTGTGTGCGGAAAGAGCTTTGCACAAAAAGGCAATTTTAATTTACATAACAGGATCCACACGGGAGAGAAACCCTATAAATGTTTGGAGTGTGGGAAAAGCTTCAACAGACGTGATACTCTAAACTTACATAATAGGATGCATAAAGGGGAAAAACCTTATAAATGCCTGCACTGTGAAAAGAGCTTCTATCAAAAAGGTCATTTTAAATTACATGAGAGGATGCACACGGGAGAAAAACCATTTCAATGCATGGAGTGTGGAAAGACCTTCTATTGCTCGGCACGTCTTACTGCACATCACAGAATCCACACAGGGGAGAAGCCCTTTCAGTGCTTGCAATGTGGAAAGTGCTTTGCCAGTTCTGGTGGCTTTCATGCCCACGAACAGACCCACACAGGGGAGAAACCTTATAAATGCCTGGAGTGTGGAAAGAGCTTTGGTAATTCCTACCATTTAACGTTACATAGGAGAATCCACAGTGGAGAGAAACCATATCAGTGCTTTGAGTGTGGGAAGCACTTCAGTCAAACAAGTAACCTTAACATGCACAAAAGGATCCACATGGGGGAAAAGCCTTATAAATGCACTGAATGTGACAAATGTTTCACCCGTTCGTGGTCCCTCACTTCCCACAAAAGGCTCCACTCCGGGGAGAAACCATATGAATGCCGCACATGTGGAAAGTGCTACAATACAAAAACTGACTGTATCGTACATAGTAGAACCCACACTGGGGAGAAGCCATATCAGTGCCAAGAGTGTGGAAAATGCTTCAGTGATTCTCGAATACTGACGATCCATAAAAGGATTCATACAGGGGAGAAACCCTTTAAGTGCATGGAGTGTGGCAAGAGTTTTAGAAAAAGTAGTTATCTTCATATCCACAAGAGGA
The DNA here is from genome assembly GCF_051295495.1 of Thamnophis sirtalis. Classification (NCBI taxonomy): domain Eukaryota; kingdom Metazoa; phylum Chordata; class Lepidosauria; order Squamata; family Natricidae; genus Thamnophis; species Thamnophis sirtalis. Next base: position 10,434,093 of record NW_028261383.1, read on the forward strand.
TCCACACTGGGGAGAAACCATACACATGTAATGAGTGCGGAAAAAGCTTTACAAGCGATAATTCACTCAGAAACCATAAAAGGATTCACTCAGGGCAGAAACCCTATAAATGCCTGGAGTGTGGAAAATGTTTTAGTGTGAGTGGCCATCTTACTTACCACAATAGGCTCCACACGGGAGAGAAGCCGTTTAAATGCATTGAGTGTGGAAAGAGTTTCCGAGCTGGCAGCAGTTTTAGACTCCATAATAGAATCCACACAGGGGAGAAGCCATTTGAGTGTGCGGAGTGTGGAAAAAAATTCAGAACTGGGGGTGACTTTAATCGGCATAAGAAAATGCATAGCAGGAAAAGATGACACTAATTGGTTCGTATTGATTTTCAAAATTTGCTTCATCCCCACAGAAGTGTCCACAGGAGAATCTGTAGAAATACTTGGCAAATGGGAAGGGCTTCCAAAGCAACAGAAGCTTTTCGACCCATTAAAAATAAGTGTTGCCTTATATATTTAAGTCACGCCAGAAGAGAGGTTACTGCTGGTTCGGCCCGGTTCAGCCGAACAGGTAGTGGAATTCAGGCCTGGGTCACAGAACCGGCAGCGACCGAGGCCTGCCTGAACCAGTTTCCTCACTGCTGCTTGGCTGCTGCCATTTTGGATTTTAGTGACTGTGTGTGCGTAGTTTACTGTAAACTGTTTGGTGTATGCGCGCAGAACAATTTACATTGAACATGGCACGCAGGTTGCACGCAGGTTGCAAACCAGCAGTAACACCGGCAGCAAGCCACCCCTGCGCCAGAACAAAGAGAAAAAGGATCTTCAGAGCACTTCACTGGGAGAAAAGAATGAACCATTGAACCAATACAAGACTCAAGGTTTTTTTTGTCAAAAATAAACACTGGATGGTTGGTGTTGTGTCTGCACCGTCTAAAATTGGTTGGGTTCAACTGATTTCTAGTCTGAGATACGATATTGATTGTGTTTGTTTTCTGTTAATGCCCTAACTTGTACTGTAGCTAAAGGCTTAGCTTACACATCTCAGATATGCTGGCTCAGGAATTCTGGAAGTTGAAGCCTATAAGTATAAAAGGCCCAAGGTTCACCATTTCTGGTCTAAATAGAAGGATCCTTGGAGATTCAATTAACAGGTTAAACTTAGAATAAAGGTGGAAATGCTTCAGCTTGCTAAACCAGAACCCCAAATATACTAAGGAACAAGACAAAAGATACAAATAGGAAAGATTTTCACCTGTACACCTCTAAAAAGAAGAAGTATGCTATTAGAAAAATAGGAAGTATCACGGAAAAGTACTGCTGAAGCAACATTTATGAAAGTGTTGAGGTTACTCTGTACATGTTAGGATAGCTTTAAATAACTTGGCTGGGCTTTGTATTATGTACGGTAAATATAAATGTAAAGGTTCCCCTCACACAGATGTATTAGTCGTTAACGACTCTAGAGGGCGGTGTTCATCTCCGTTTCAAAGCCGAAGAACCAGCACTGTCCGAAGATGTCTCCGTGGTTATATGGCTAGCATGATTACACAGCGAAGGCACACGGAACATTGTTACCTTCCCACCAAAGGTGGTTCCTATTTTCTACTTGCATTTTTACATGCTTTCGAACTGCTAGGTTGAGACAAGTAACCGGAGCTCACTGCATTACGCTGCGCTAGGGATTTGAACTGCCAACCTTTCTGATTGACAAGCTCAGCGTTTTAGCCACTGAGCCTCCGTGTCATGTTTGTATTATGTATACTATGGCTAAAATGTTAGTGTAAAACAGGCAGGAATTACTGTAAAGGGAGTTGAGGAAATACCTTCTGACTCTGACTTGTAAACTGTGGGAAATGCTCTGTAAAACCCACTGTAGGCGTTGGTGGGATAAACAGGCTTTGAGAGATCTTTGTGCGTCACTTTTTCTGCAGAATAAAGCTTTTGCTTACAAGCTCCACCTCAGTGTGTTAAGTTTGAGGCACGAGTACGTCTGGCAACGCAGCTGGAGCAGGAAAGGTAAGGAAAACTAAAAGTCCCTTTGAGTCCAGAAGGATCTCCTTCCTTCTTTCAACCAGATGGCAAAAGAAATTCTTGAGGAACAAATAGGAAATACGCCAGGAACCTTCTCTCTCTGCAAACTTCGAGCATGTTCCATTAGGCTTGGAGCTGTTTTACTATAGGAGAAATTCTTTTGTACTGTGTAGTGTAGTGTAATGTCAATACACAATACAAAACAATGTATTAAATATTTCTCAACTCAGACCTTTTAAATATTGAAATATTAAATATTTCCTAGCTTCAACTTCAAAATGGAATGGTTAATGGGGTGCTCTTATGGAGTATAAGAGAGTCTTTTGATTCTGCATTTATTAGGGATAATATTAGAAAAAAGCTGTTTCTGTGCCCCCACCTTTTATTTAAAGATTTATTCTCCTCTTTTGGAGCACGGGAGAAATCTCTAAGTTGTATTGCTCTCAGATATGCCCTGCCAACACTTCAAATATTATTTTGCTGCATTTGAAACATAGAATAACAGAGTTGAAAGGGACCTTAGAGGTCTTCTAGTCCAAATCCCTGCTTATACCATTTCAGACAGATGGCTGTCCAGTCCCTTAAATTTTAAAAGCCTCCAGTGATGGAGCACCCACAACTTCTGGAGGCAAGTCGTTCGACTGTCAGGAAATAGTGGAGGAGAATCAGATTTGCAACTCTCTTAATAAAAGTAGTTTTAACTGTCCTACAGAGTTGATTTCCTGGTCTGGTCTACTCATGACAGGCATCTTGGACACTTGAGTTAAAAGTGCTGGCACGCAATTTGGAACTGGTCGGGATTTAGAACTAAGCTAGCAGTCCAGTGTTTCTCAACCTTGTCATCTTGAAGATGGGTGGATTTCAACTCCCAGATTTCCCCTCCAGCAATGCTTCATGTTGCCAAAGTGCGGAAATACTACTTCAGTAAGTTCCTGCACTATCAAACACACATTGAGACAACAGCTGCGCAACAGCTTTCTGATTTTCATACTCTTTTCTTATTTTCTTCCTTCTGAGCCAAAAGTCCCTATTTTTTTTCTTGGTCACTTGTTGCTCACGTTGGAAGAAGAACTTGAGGTTCATCTCCTAACCAAGTCTCCTTTCTTTCAAGATTCTCCTGTGGGTGGACTTTGATTTCCAGGACCCAAAACTGAAGCTGAATGAGATAGGCCAAACTCTGGATGCGGACTCATATTTCCTGCTCCTGGCCTCCTCTCCAGTGGTGCATTCAAAAATTTTAGCAACCGATTCTCTGCCCGGTTGCTGGGTGGGTGTGGCCTACTCAATCTCCTGCACCACAGTGTGTGTGTGTGTGTGTGTGTGTGTTTTCACCTTTCTCAGGCTCCAGAGGCTTTACTTGAGCCTCTGGTAGGGGGAAAATGGCCTCCCCGGGCTCCAGAGGCCCTTTCCAGACTTCTGGAACTTCCAGGAAGCCAGTTTTATGCCCTCCCAGAGCCTCTGCATGGGCCATGCATCCAAAATGAGCACCTGTGGAAACTCCTGGCAGGGGAGGGGTGGGCATGGCCAGCCAGTCCTTGCAACTACCAGTTCGGCAATCCATATGTAAAATTAGCATTCGGTTCACCCAAACCAGTCCAAACCGGCTGAATCTCATCCCTGTCCCTCTCCAAGGGGCCAACCCACCATATTCCCTCTTTGCAACAAGCTCTGGGAAAATTTCAAGAGTCTGAAGCTACCAGGCTGCCAGGACTTCTGAGGTTGGAAGAGGGAGCCCCCTAGTGGCTCTTGCTAACAAATGCCAAAAAATTGTGCTGGAGTATTGCATGTGTGTGTGAAGTGCAATAAGGAGAAACAACCCTTTTATTTCTCGTTTCTCACAATCAAAAAATGGCAACTAAGGAAATGCCAGGTATATCATTATCATAAGGAAAATTGTTAATGCTTGGTAAGATGAATATAGATGAATGATTTTGCAATACCAGCTAATCAGGTTTGTGTGTTTATTCACTTATTTATAGGCCACCTTTGTTATTTTTACAAATAACTCAACGTGGCACACCTATCCAACACACTTTCCTCCTGTTTTCATCACAACAACTATCTAGTGAGGTGAGGTGGGCTGAGAGAGTGTGATTGGCCCAAGGTCATGCAGCTGGCTTTCATGGCTAATGTGGGACTTGAATTCACAAGATTTTTTTTTTTGCTGAAAACGTCTGGAGGCAAGCTGTTCCACTGATTAATTGTTCTCACAATCAGGACATTTCTTCATAGTTCTAAGTTGCTTCTCTCTTTGTTTAGTTTCCATTCATTATTTCTTGTCCTGCCATCAGATGCTTTGGAGAATAGCTTGAGTCCCTCTTCTTTGTGGTAACCCCATAAATATTGGAATGCTGCTATCATGTCATTCCCTAGTTCTTCTTTTCATTTAACTAAACATACCCAATCCTTGAAAAAGTTCTTTGCATGTTTTAGCCTCCAGTCCCCTAATCATATTTGTTGTTCTTCTCTGCATTTCTAGAGTCTTAACATCTTATTTATATCATGGTAACTAAAACTGGATGCATTATTCCAAGTGTGATCTTACTAAGACATTATAAAGTTATACTATAGTAATTGTTCAGCTTTCCGGTAAAGGATTCCTTTATATATATAATCACCTAGAAAAGCAGCCAGAGAGACAGACTGAAAAATAATTAATGAACTAAAACTTTCATGGGAATTATACTGTTAAGAAAATCAGTTTCCCATTTCATTTTTCAATATTAGCTTCTCTTTTGTATTTAGATCTGGTCTTAGTAAAATAATGTAGCACTTGGGGAGGAAGATACATCCCAGCAGTCCAGCACTGGAAGCCAAGATGGAGAAGACCTGCACGGCCACCATATACTTTCCCTTGGTGCTCAAGTAGGTGGGTACAAAGGATATCCAGACGCTGCAGAAGACCAGCATGCTGAAAGTGATCAACTTGGCTTCGTTGAAGGCCCCTGGGAGGTTCCTAGCTAGGAAAGCCACCATGAAACAAATGGTGGCCAGGAAGCCCATGTAGGTGAGAGCAATGTAAAACATAACAGTGGAGCCTTCATTGCACTGCAGAATGATCTCCCCAGACTGTGAATGCATGTCGGAATCAGGGAACGGGGGAAATACTCCTAACCAGATGGAAGAAAGGATGACCTGGATGCTAGAACAGGAAAGGAGGATGGAATTGGCCAAACTTTTCCCTAACCATCTCCTCACTCTGTTCCCTGGCTTTGTGGCTAGGAAGGCCAGCACCACCATGATTGTTTTGGCCAAGACAGAAGAGACAGCAACTGAGAAAATGATGCTGAAGACTGTTTGTCGAAGAAGGCAAGTGGCTCTCCTTGGCCGACCAATGAAAAGGAAGGAAGTGCAGAAAGAAAGCAGTAGGGAGACCAGGAGAACATAGGAGAGATCCTGGTTGTTGGCCTTGATAATGGGAGTTTCTCGGTATTTACTGAAGATTCCCAAAACAAAACTTGAGGTCAAGATTAGGAAGAGGGCAAAGGAGGTAAGGATGACCCCCAAATTCTCCTGATATGACAAGAAGGTGATGATTTTGGGGATACATTGATCTCGGTTCTTGTTCTGATGTTGATCTTCTGGACATTTGCTGCAGTGGTCTGCATCTGCAAAGGACAAATGTAACATCTTCCATACATGAACATAGTGGGAATTATAATTTATAGTACAGGAGTCATATTTTGAACACAGAAAACTCAAACCTAACACTTTGTGTGTCGGTTTGTATGGGAGAGGAGGAGAGGAGGAGTTATGAGTGCATATTGGTGTATGTGCTTGCCTGCACAAGTAAGTCGCCAAAGCTGATAAAGAGAGAAAGGGTAGCTGGGTGAAGAACGGGCAGAGTTTGAAGCAAGACATGCTTTGTTTCCAAGAAATCTTGTTTTCTGGAGGCTTTTCCTGCCTTGTTCCTTCTCTGAAGGAATGTTGAGAACACAAGGTGAGAAGTTAGATGCTATCCACATGGTGTTCAAAAAACAACCTACATTTAAACACTAGCAAGACAAAGGAGATGGTGCTGGATTTCCAGAAGCACAGAAAGGAGCCTTCCTCACTGTATATCAAGTGGGGCTATATGGAGAGGTTTTCCTCTTTTAAATTCTTGGGAGTTCTCATTAGACAAGACCTCACCTGGAAAAACAACACGTCCCTGGTGATTACAGAGAGTTCATTTTCTGTGGAAAAAATCAGGTGGAACAATGGCTGATGACCTCTTTCTATCAGTTTATGATAGAAAGTATCCTGACATACTGTGTAACAGTATGGTACTGTTCTGACCGAGGCTTCCCAAGAGCATTAAACAAACTTCTTATCCCTTAACACTTTTATTAATTTACAGTGAATTCTGCTCATTCACAACAGCAAAGTCTTTCAAAGGAGGATTTATGGTCACAAACCTTATCTGGCTTGGAGAGCTGACAGGTCAATATTTGCAGAACTTGGAAAGGAGTCTTGGAGAGTCACTAAGAAATTAGCGAACAAATTGTCTCCTGCAAACTCCACTCCCCTTTCGCTCCTCTTTTATTTCCTCTGGGAGGGGCCATTTATTGTCTGGCTTTACTCTCAAGTTGACCCCTCCTCTTTAGTTGTTCCCTTCATCTGGCAACTCTGTGCATGTGCACCCTGGGACCAGGATTCAGCTGTTCGTATGCCTCACTGATGTCTGACTCTGAAGGCAGCTGATAACTGGCATACGGCTCTAGCCCTCTCTCTGCCTCTGACACAGAGCCCTCATCAGAGCCTTCCCCAGACTCCAGGACTGACCCATGTTCCTCCCCAACCTCCTCACTGTCCGAATTTGCTGCCAGCTGTGCTGCCCTGGCAGACCACAACAGGTACATTGGTTCAACAGCTGTGGACAGGAAGGTACTACAGAGAGTGATTAATTCGGTACAAGAAACCATTGGTTTTCCCCTAACACCACTGGATGACATTGCCAGGTCTCATTGTTTCAGCAGAGTAAGGAAGATACTTAGGGATGGTTCACATCCTGTTCCGTGTCTTTTCTCACTATTACCCTCAGGCAGAAGACACAGAAGTATAGCAAGCCGGACAAACAGGTTTAAAAACAGCTTTTATCCATGGGCTGTCAGACTCCTAAATACAACTACAATCACTCCATGCATACATGGAAACATATGACTGTTTTCCACCTAATTACCATATTTTTCAGACTATAAGACGCACCGATGTGTAAGATGCACCAAGATTTCAAAGAGGTAAGCAAGAAAAAAAGGTTTTGCCTTTCCTCAGCTCCCAGCAATGCTCTGCAGGCTTCAGCAGGGCTGGGGCAAGGCAAAACGCCCTGCTAAAGCTTTCAGAGTGCTGCTGGGGGCTGAGGGAAGGCAAAAAAGCCTTCATTTTTCATAAAATGGGACGTGGGGAGGGGCTTCGGGAGGCCAAAAATGGCTGTATTCGGTGCATAAGACGCACCAACATTTCCACGCTCTTTTAGGGGGGAAAAGGTGTATCTTATACTCCGAAAAATACGGTACTAGTTTAAGGATCATTTTCTATATCATTCCTGTTGTCTTGTATTTTTGTTATGGATTGCACCAGTAGAGGCTAAATCAATTTCGTTGTATATATGTACAATGACAATAAAGGTTATTATTAAGTTTAATATAGGAAGAGGGAGAAAAGAGAGGAAAAATATCTCAATGAAAAAAAAGCTACATAGAAAAGATCTCTAGGAACTTTTGCTCCTTTCCCAAAGTCTACCTTGACTCTTAAGTCACCCACCTTCTTGAGTGGAGATGCTCCCTTCTGCACAGGGGATGCAGTCATAACAGCAACTTGGTTTTCCCTCCTGGACCACCTTGAAGTATCCGGGTTGACAAGCCTCCACACACCGAGAGTATGGCCAGGGCTGAAAATGAAGAGAATTGTCATTTAGAACATCTGCACAACTGATCACTTATGAAATGAGACGTAGAGTTGGAAGGGGATTGACAAAATAGGCAGGGGTGGGCTTCAATTTTTTTTAGCAAGGGTTCTCTGCCCAGTTGCTGGGTGGACGTGGCCATGATGGGCATGGCTTAGTCAGTCTCCTGCACCGTGTGTGTGTGTGTGTGTGTGTGTGTGTGTGTGTGTGTGGTGCTTTTGCCCTCCCCGGGCTCCAGAGCCTTACCTCAAGCCTCCAGGAGGGTGAAAACGGCTTCCCCAGGCTCTGAAGGCCCTCTGGAGTCTGGAAATGAGCCTGTTTCCAGTCTTCCTGAACTTCTAGTAGGCCCGTTTTTCATTCTCCCTGAGCCTCTGTATGCACCTGGCACTTATCTGCATCCAAAACGGGCCTCATGGGGACTCCTTGGAGGGGAGGGGAAGGGTGGGCAGGGCCAGCCAGAAGTGGGATTTGGGAATTCTCCGAACTGCACATAATCTTAGCTAGAAGTTCTTCCAAACCTCTGTGAACCCCCAGCTGCCCACCCCTGAAAATACAAACCAGCCATGGTGGAGCAGAGGTTAGAATGCAGTATTATAGTCTAACTCTGCCACACAGTCAGGAATTCGATCCGGGGGGGGGGGGGGGGGGGGCTGAGGTTGACTCAGACGTCCATCCTTCGAAGATTGATAAAATGAGGACCTAGATTTTGGGGAGCAAAATGCTGATGTTGTAAATTGCCCAGAGAGTGCTGTAAAGCACAATGGTGTGATATATAAATTTGAGTGCTATTGCTAGGTTGAGCAAAATCAACCATTCCAGAAATGCAATATTCTAGAAAACTCTGGAAGATTCATTTCTCCTTAAAATATCATGCTGACCATTCCAGGGTTGGCCCAATAATTTTCTTGAAAGTAATTCTTGAACTTGGAAAGCATTTGTGATACTCCAGTTGTGGTATTCTGGACAAAGTAGACCTATTTTTGGGGTGGCCTCCCCTGGCTCTGGAGGCCCTCTGGAGTCTGGAAATGAGCCTGTTTCCAGTCTTCCTGAACTTCTAGTAGGCCCGTTTTTCATTCTCCCTGAGCCTCTGTATGCACCTGGCACTTATCTGCATCCAAAACGGGCCTCATGGGGACTCCTTGGAGGGGAGGGGAAGGGTGGGCAGGGCCAGCCAGAAGTGGGATTTGGGAATTCTCCGAACTGCACATAATCTTAGCTAGAAGTTCTTCCAAACCTCTGTGAACCCCCAGCTGTCCACCCCTGAAAATACAAACCAGCCATGGTGGAGCAGAGGTTAGAATGCAGTATTATAGTCTAACTCTGCCACACAGTCAGGAATTCGATCCGGGGGGGGGGGGGGGGCTGAGGTTGACTCAGACGTCCATCCTTCGAAGATTGATAAAATGAGGACCTAGATTTTGGGGAGCAAAATGCTGATGTTGTAAATTGCCCAGAGAGTGCTGTAAAGCACAATGGTGTGATATATAAATTTGAGTGCTATTGCTAGGTTGAGCAAAATCAACCATTCCAGAAATGCAATATTCTAGAAAACTCTGGAAGATTCATTTCTCCTTAAAATATCATGCTGACCATTCCAGGGTTGGCCCAATAATTTTCTTGAAAGTAATTCTTGAACTTGGAAAGCATTTGTGATACTCCAGTTGTGGTATTCTGGACAAAGTAGACCTATTTTTGGGGTGGCCTCCCCTGGCTCTGGAGGCCCTCTGGAGTCTGGAAATGAGCCTGTTTCCAGTCTTCCTGAACTTCTAGTAGGCCCGTTTTTCATTCTCCCTGAGCCTCTGTATGCACCTGGCACTTATCTGCATCCAAAACGGGCCTCATGGGGACTCCTTGGAGGGGAGGGGAAGGGTGGGCAGGGCCAGCCAGAAGTGGGATTTGGGAATTCTCCGAACTGCACATAATCTTAGCTAGAAGTTCTTCCAAACCTCTGTGAACCCCCAGCTGCCCACCCCTGAAAATACAAACCAGCCATGGTGGAGCAGAGGTTAGAATGCAGTATTATAGTCTAACTCTGCCACACAGTCAGGAGTTCGATCCTGGGGGGGGGGGGGGGGCTGAGGTTGACTCAGACGTCCATCCTTCGAAGATTGATAAAATGAGGACCTAGATTTTGGGGAGCAATATGCTGATATTGTAAATTGCCCAGAGAGTGCTGTAAAGCACAATGGTGTGATATATAAATTTGAGTGCTATTGCTAGGTTGAGCAAAATCAACCATTCCAGAAATGCAATATTCTAGAAAACTCTGGAAGATTCATTTCTCCTTAAAATATCATGCTGACCATTCCAGGGTTGGCCCAATAATTTTCTTGAAAGTAATTCTTGAACTTGGAAAGCATTTGTGATACTCCAGTCGTGGTATTCTGGACAAAGTAGACCTATTTTGGGGTTGGCCTATGCTTGCCAACTGCTTCCCATTTGGAGGACTGACTTCTGGAATATTGCCAGAGCTAATCTGGAACAACTATATCATGACTATTCGGAAAAGAAATGGAAATAGTGGAATTCTCCAGCATCTGTTCTAGCAAATCTCTGACCACAGCTTTAACTTATTGTCATTTGTCTGAAATGGTATAGGGTTTCCTGCTTAGGCAGGAGGTTGGACTAGAAGACCTCCAAGGTCCCTTCCAACTCAGCTATTGTATTATTGTATTATTGAATCTATATGCATCCAAATGAACAAATGCAGTTTTACTTCTCTTAAATCTTCCCTCCATTTCCTTTTATTCTTATGTCATGTCTCCCTGTGTCTTTGGGACAGAAAATTTTCTCCTTAGAGTCTAGAAAACATCTTGCCCATTGTTGATGCTGAATGAAAGGAATATTAATGTACTTCAATTATTGCTGATACATGCTACGTAATTGAGGAAGCCAAAGACTAGTAAGAGGAAGACAGTATGTGTTAGATACTTGCTTCAACTATAGTGATTTCCACCTCTGGCGGGAACAGAGGTTAATCTCATTGGTCAAAGGGTCTGACAGCTCCCTATAAAAGGGCTGCTGTCAGACTCAACCTTCGCTGGATTGTTCTTACTTGTCGTACTTAATAAAGAGCTGTTATTGCCTTTTAGCCTTGTGTGCCTTTCCATTACCTGATCTAACAGTATGTGCTTCATCGATTATAAAAAAAGCCTTTCGATTGCGTCAATCAAAACAAGCTGTGGAATCTGTTTTTAAAAACGGAATCCCAGAATATCTAATTGTCTTCAGGAGAAGCATATACACAGATCAGAAAGAGTAGGGGTGATATGATAGCAGTCTTCTAACATTATATTAAAAAAAGATGTTGAGACTCTGTAAAGAATGCAGAGAAGAATATCAAAGATGATCAGGGGGCTGAAGACTAAAACATATGAAGAACAGTTTCAGGAATTCTGTTTGCCTAGTCCAGTGAAAAGAAGCATAAGGGGTGACATGATAGCAGTGTTCTAATCTTTGAGGGGCTCCATAGAAGAGGTTCCACAAATCTACAGTGCCGTTTAGAACCGGTTCCAGCTCCCTCCCATCGCCTGTCCGCACATCATCAAGATGAAGAGCAAGAGGAGGAATTCTGGGAGTTGAAGTCCACAAGTCTTAAAGCTGTCAAGTTTGAACACCCGTGGGTTTTTTTTTCTAAAGGGTTAGGAGTGCAAGGGTCTTGTAACTTGACAGTTTTAGGACTTGTGTGCTTTAAATGCCAGAGTTCTTGAGCCAAAATGACTGGAGGAGGAATTTTGGGAGTTGAAGTCCTCAAGTCTTAAAGCTGTCAAGCTTGAACATCCCGGGTTTTTTTTTCTAAAGGGTTAGGGGTGCAAGGGTCTTGTAACTTGACAGCTTTAAGACTTGCACACTTCAATGCCAGAGTTTCTGAGCCAACATTTTGGTTGCTAAGCAAGAGATTGTTAAGTGAGTTTCACTACATTTTACAAGTTGGCCATGCCCACCCAGTCACATGGGCGGCAAGCCACTCTCACAAAGCAGGCCACACCTACAGAAGAGGTTCTAAAAAAATTTGAAACCCACCACTGATATAACCTATGCTCTCCTGCTTGAGCAAGCTGTTGTACTAAAGATCTCCGAGGTCTCTTCCAACTCTGTTATTCTGTTATTTTTTTACCTGATTGTTCCATTTGGACCACACAATGGCTTCCTTGTTAATGCTGAATTTGACACTTGCAGATTTATTTCTTGCTAGATTTCCAAATTTCACTCTGGTGGCTGACCTATTAGGAAACCACAACCAGCTCACGATGTCAAAGTCAGCCATCAAATTTCCATTTCCATCCGCATACATTCCATCCATGGTGTTATTGTAGATCTGGGGGTTCTTCAGGAAAGGGTGGAGCTACAGAGAGGAGATGGAACAAGGTTAAGGTGACCAGACGTCCTGATTTCAGCAGGACAATCATGCTTTATAACAATTTGTCCCGTGTCCCGGGCCGTTTTTAAAAAGTCCCGATTTTCTGGCTTCATGTTGAAAGCCCAGTGGATTTGCTTAAGAAATCCTAACCGGGGCAAGACAAAAGATACCCTGTCTAATCTCTCTCTCTGTGTCTCAGTACTTTCATTGAAGATATTAAAACGTTAAAGCAACAAAACGGACCCCCCGCACCCCTTTTACCTCATTTTATAAGAAAAAATGACCAAGTACCATAGAGCTGCAGGAAACATTTGGCTAGAGAGGTTGCGAGTGTTACTTCCTGGATTTTCCAGAGGGGAGGGCACAGAGGTTGGAGGTCTGTTCGTGTAGAAAAAATGGTGGCAAAGTTTCTTTGAAAAATATTTCCCTCACTAATTTCACCATTTCAATTTGCTCAGTTCTTTGTATTAACATCTACATCAGTGGTTCCCAAACTTGGCAACTTTAAGACTTGTGGACTTCAACTCCCAGAGTTCTCCAGCCAGAAGAGCTAGTTGGAGAATTCTGGGAGTTGAAGTCCACAAGTCTTAAAGTTGCCAAGTGTGGGAACCACTGATCTACATCATTTTGGGTTGACTTGGAATGCTCACTTGTGCCTGCTGGTAAATGAGCTGGGTTTTTTTTTCTTTTATTTTTTAAATGTATTTTAAAATAATATTTTATTTATTGTGCATAGGATTTTTAAAAAATTCTGTGTGGATTCTTTTTTTAAATTGTCTTAGACTATTTAAAAAAAGGTTCTATCCAAAATAAATTGAAGTGAAACCATGTTTAAAAATTCTATGCACAATACTTTGAAATATATTGTGCATAGAAAGAATAATTTGAAATGTTTTACTTCAATTTATTCTGTGTGGATTCTTTTTTTTAAATAGTCTTAGGCTATTTAAAAAAAGATTCTATCCAAAATACAAAATACCAGCTGCAGTTATTCACTTAAGAACTGTGGCAAGAAAGGTGGTATAATGGGCTTAGTGACTAAAGTTACAATGGCATTGAAAAAAGTGAGTGATGACCATTTTTCACGCTTAGCGACCATTTTCACACTTAGCAACCGTTGCAGCATCCTCATGGTCACGTGATCAAAATTTTGATGTTTGGCAACAGTTACAATTTATATTTGTAAATTGTAGTTATGTTGAAATTAAAAAAAATATTACAATACTATTTTTGTGTTGTATGAAAATTTTTGTTTGAAAAGGTGGTTTGAAAAATCGGACTTACTCAATTTTTTCCTTGGAAAATATTTAGCTTCTCATCCAAAAAACTCCTTCAGAACTGAAGAACTCTCTTGGATGAGAAGCAAAATATTTTCCAAGGAAACCCCCCCCCCCCATGAAAGTTCAACTGCCTTTTAGAAAACCCATCTTGGAGCCAAACCTGTCAGGTTCAACCAGGGGTGAAATGCTATCGGTTCGGACCGGTTTGCCTGAACTGCTAGTAAAGATGCCAGCGGTTCAGTTGAACTGCTAGTAAAAAAAAATGCTACTGACGATCTGCTATGCTGTGCAATTTATATTAGCTAGAAAGCAGGAGTTCCTGCTTTCCAGCTATTCTAAATCACATGGCACAGCAGATTCCCCCCTTGCTGTTGGTTTACCTTTGCAGGTACACTTGGTAGCAGGCTCTGCCCACCCACCCGGATGTTATTTTGACACTCTGCGCATATACGGAAGATTCTGCGCATGTACGGAAGATTTTGCGCATGCATGGAAGGTCCTGTGCATGTGGGAATGCACGCGCGTGCATGCTCCCATTGCTACCAAATCAGTAGCAAAGGTAAGTGGATTTCACCCCTGGGTTCAACCCATTTATTTCACCCTTTTTAATGAGATGGGGAAGGGAATACCTGCCACGGCTGAAGCTTTTGAATTTCTAACCTATCTTTTCTGGCCATTATTGTCCTGAGGGATTGAGAGGAATAGGCCTCATGTAAGGCACGGGCCACTGTCCAGATGGCATTGTAAGTTAAGGAATTGTCTAGTGAGAAGATCCTCTCAATCTTCTCCTGAGGCAGAATCTCCAAGTTCTCTTTCTCTGAACACCTTGTCCGGCCTTTCACAGACAAGGTAGACTTTGCATATGAACAGTGAAAATGTTTATGTGTGAGCTGTTCCATAAGATGGTAGAAATATTTAAAACCATCATATCTGGTCCTTTTCTTTGTCTGGATAAGGAAAGAAAAAATACTGTGGGTATATAGGAAAGGGAAATCACTATATATTATCTCCATAGTGAGGTCCCATAAAGCTGTTGTGATCCAGACTTTCCCTAGAACACGTTTTCTCAAGAGCTTAAATATATAATCGGTAATAAATATTCCAGTTAGGAAAGATGTAAACTCTGCATAGTAAACAAACACGTTGATTTGCCTCCATTTGTGGAAAACAGAAATCAGATAGTCGAAATTCTTGCCATTCAGTAAGGTGGGTTGTGCAAAAACAACACAAATGCCATTCTGTGCCAGCACAGCAGGGAAAGTCCTAATGAAATGTTCTCCATTATCAGTGTCTGCAGCCAAGAGTCCCGTGAACGTCCACCGAAAGTATTGAAGCAATTTAATAATACCCAAGTATTGGGCACCTTCTTTGGGGACGGTCCGGGAGAAAAAAGGAAACTGAGTTTTATCATTCATGGATGGTGAAGTAAAAGTGTAGCTGATCTGAAATAGAAAACAGAAGAATGACGCCTAATGATATAGTACTGAAAAAGTAGCATTAGAGCTCAGATAATGACTGGATGACTCCAGACTAGCTTGATGGACACAATGGGACAGTACAACACCAGAAGGCAAGACAAGAAGCAATGTGTGGAATCTAATCAAGGAGAGAAGCAACCCAAAACTAAGGAAAAATTTCTTGACAGTGAGAATAATAAACCAGTGGAACGACTTGCCTTCAGAAGTTGTGGGTGCTCATGAGAAACCGGAAGCGTTACGGAAAGACCAGTTGGAAAAATAGCAGGCTCTGGTGAGCCATATGAAAATCCAGCTGGACAAACTGTTGTCGGGAGGTCTTCAGACTGGAGGGATGGGGAAGAAGAAGAGACATCTTGGATGACCAAGAGGAACCAGCAGTTCCTCAGTAGGTCAGAGAAAAGCTCTTCAAACTGGCAGCTGAGGGCAGCGCCCATAACTAAATGACTGCTGCAAAGCTGGAGCATCCAGAGTAAGCTATCTGTGCAGGAGTGGTGTTGGAACGGACTGTTGAAACCAGGTGAGTGATTAGTCAACTCACAGGTAAAAAGAAAATCTGATTTCGATCTTAAAAAGGATCCCAGAGCTGAATCAGAGGCTAACTGGCTTTTGGGGAATTTTATTGAAGAAAAAGGAGGTAGCGGAGGTTAAAACACTAAGAGGATTTTTGTCTTCTGCAGTTTGGAAGTGAAGAAATTAACTCATAAAAAGGAAGAGCCCAGGGAGATGTTCCTTTTCTCCTTATTTTATTATATTTTTTGTGGATTTAAAGCGCTTTTGACAGCTATTGACAATCAGCTGTTGGATTGTATTGTGGATTGGAAAGAGCCATATATTGGCAAGAAGAAAGTACTACATCAGCTAGTGAAAGAAAGCAAGCAAGAGTGCAGCTATGAAGTGTGACCTTGGCTACAGGAAAATATACTTTGAAACTGTGAGAATCTTTAAGGAGTATCTGTTTTTGTAACATTATTTGGCTGCAACTGTTTATAGCTGTGGAAGTGAAAAAACCACCACCTTGGACTGGACTAATGCTAAAATTGAGCAATAGAACTTAGAAGACCCTAAATTTGTAATTAAATGTGGTATAACCCCAAAATTTAAAAATCTGTTAAAATAGTTAAATTTGTATTATGGAGATTTGGATGTATGATGAATTAATTATTTGGGATGCTGAAAAGTGTGTGAAATATTAATTGGTAAAAAAAAAAGAAAACCAGAGGGAGCATACAGAGCAAGAAATAGGAGAAGAGGGGGTAAAAGAGGGTGTCAGGCCTGCAATTATATTCCTTTTAGAATTTTGCCCTGCCACACTTTCTCTTATTTCATTATGCTGTTTCATTAGTATAGTTGATGGAAGGGGGGAACAGACAGGAGTAGAATACATTGTGGAATGTATTATTAACATTCTTTCCTAGAAGACCAAGGTCATCGTTTGTCTCCGCACTTTTACACCTGACCGGAAGCAGCTGGGTGTGGATGCCAGCGTGGAAGAAGAAGATTGGACCATGTGATGGATTGTGGGTGTGGGGACAAGAACATGAACTTGGGTGGAATTCTGATGTAATTTCCAGAATTGGGATTAACGCAGATGTGCTAAGATGTCTGCTTTATTAAACTGGAACTTTAAGGATCGTTTTGCCTTGGACTCTGATTTAATTCTACATGATACTTGGAATGCTGACAGAGGGCACAAATGAGGAACAGGAAGACAATATGGAAGAAAGAAGGATTGAAAATAAAATGCAGATAGATGATTTCACTGGGATTTATAGTACAATACAATATAATACAATACAATACAATAGCAGAGTTGGAAGGGACCTTGGAGGTCTTCTAGTCCAACCCCCTGCCTAGGCAGGAAACCCTATACCGTTTCAGTAACAAAGGAAAAGCAGACAAGGGGGAAGATCCCCCAAAAGAAACCACCAAACAGCAAAGAAGGGAGGAGCACAGGGAAACTGGAGAAAATTACCAGAATAATAAAATTAAATACTCTGAAGAAAAGATACAATAACCATAAAAACAGGAAAAAGAAAAAGAAGAAGTTAGGAGAAAGGGGGAGAAGAAGAAAAATGATTAGACGTGGAATTCTTGAGAGACCAAGAGAAAATGGTTAAAAGAGGAAGAAAGGAAAAAAGAGTTACATTAGTAGACTAAAGGAAATAGTAGTAAGATTGTTAATATTATGTAACTAATTAAGAAATAAAGAAATTATAGTATATTGTTAATTGTGGAAAAAAATGAAAGAAATGCTCTCTATGTTAAAATTTAATTAGAGGATATATGTTGTTTATAGTAAAATAGATCAACAGAGGAAACATGAAATGATAATTTGGTATAACTTTGAAGGGGCAATTGAAGATATTGTTTATCTAATAAGAAAAATAAGTATAAAAATAACAAAAATTATGAAAACATTAGGAAAAATAATGGAAGAGAATAATTTGGCTGAAAATGGAAACAGAATTATGATATAAAATGGATTATGTAAATGAGAGCATGTAAAAGAAAGGATCCAGACAATGCTTTGTTTATATAATATGTGAAAATTTGTAGTAGAAAATAAAAACCTTGAAACAAGAAAAAAGAAGTTGTGGGTGCTCCATCACTACAGGCTTTTTATAAAGCATCTCATCGATAGACATTATGAGGGCTAAAATTGAGAGGAAATCCAACTCTCTTGTAGGAGATGACCAGGCTGAGCCCAAGGAAGGAGTCAAGCATGTAACCAGTCTCAAGTTACTTCATGCCCACAAACGATCTATAATAAATTCAGCCCTCCTTGAATTCAATCGAATTCTTATCTACCGCCAGTTTGCCTTGACTATTAGTAGTTCAGATTCTTATAGAGAACTAGCATGGAATAAACATAGCTTCGCTTCCTGATATCTTGCACTGGACACCTCCTCTTATGAGAAGTGAGCAGGAGACCTTATACCATTTCAAATAAATGTTGTCCAGTCTCTTTTTGAAAGCCTCCAGTGATGGAGCACACACAACTTCTGAAGGCAACTTGATTGCTCTTGATGAACCCTGATTCTCAGCTCACTCCCCTTAGACATTACATCTCTTCCCTCCAGTTTCTTTAGGGCTCTAATGCTGGGAAAGATGGATGAAAAGAAATAGAAGAAGACAATGACTAGCAGCAAGGTGGATGGTCTCAGATGCAGCATCAATGAGTACATTGTTGGAGGACCTAAAAGATTAGGTTAGGAATAGATTGGCATTGAGAAAATCTAGACGTGTAGTCATCAGGATTAAAAAAAACAATTAAAGGCATGTAATCAATCAATCAATCAACATCAAACAACGGACTGAAATCAAACAACTGATGGAAACTAATTAAGGAGAAAAGCAACCGAGAACTAAGGTTCAAGCAACCTAACAGTGAGAACATTCCACCAGTAGAACAATTTGACTTCAGAAGTTGTGGGTGCGCCATCACTGGAGGCTTTCAAAAAGAGATTGGACAACCATTGATCTGAAATGGTATAGGATTTTCTGCTCTAGCAGGTGGTTTGAGTAGAGAGGACCACCAAGTTCCCTTCCAACTCTGATATTATATGTATATGTTTTGACTTTAGAAATCTGAGTCCATAAATACCCAACATTTGTGGACATTTCTGAGTGAAAGTCTCATATGAGGAAAACAGTAAACTATCCTTCCACTCACATACCTGTGCTATTTTGTATATGCCCAATAAAGCAGCAATGTGGATGGATATGTCAGAATCAGCCTCTTCCAGGAGAACCAGCATGTCTTTCTTCCTTCCACAACTGTAGTTGGGAACATTGGCCTCTCCAGTTGACAGCAGGTCCAAGAGACCATCTAAAGTCATTCGTCTGTTTCTAAAGTTGTCTTGGAGATTGTATCCCAGAGTGATGTTGGGTAAGAGCTGGGGATCTTTGTTGATCTCCTGAATGGCAAAAAGGAAGGACAGAATTTTCCAGTACATCACATCTCCTTCCCTGAAAATATATGCACATTTTGTCATCATTCTGCATTGAGGAAAAGTAATGTTCCTGAATTAAGGATCTCTGATTAATTCCACATTTCTGCATCACTGAATTAAAATAGAATTGTAGACTCTAAGACTCTAGAAAGAGTGCAGAGAAGAGCAACAAAGATGATTAAGGGACTGGAGGCTAAAACATACAAAGAACAATTGCTGGAAATGAGTATGTCTAGTTTAAAGAAGAGAAGGATTAGGGATGACATAATAGCAATGTTCCAATATCTCAGGGGCTGCCACCAAGAAGAGGGAGTCAACTTAAAATCCAAAGCACCTGAAGGCCAGACAAGGAATAGTGGATAGAAACTGATCAAGGGGAGATTCAACCTGGAAATAAAGAGAAATTTTCTGACAGTGAGAACAATCAACCAATGGAACAGAAGTTGCCTTCGGAACTTGTGGAAGCTTCATCATTGGGAGCTTTCAAGAAGAGACTGGACTGCCATCTGTCAGAAATGGTATAGGAACTCCTGCTTGGGTGGGGGTTGGACTAGATGACCTTCCAACTCTGTTAATCTGTTAAAAAAACTCTGAAAGTTTTAAAGAATAGATTGGACAACCATTTCTCTGAAATAATGTGGGGCTTCCTGCCTGAGCAGAGGGTTGGACTAGAAGACTTCAAAGATTTTCCCCCCAACTCTGTTATTCTATTAGAACTGAAACAACTAGGACAATTTGTAAACCAAAGACTGTATCTTAGCCCCAAAAATGTTCCTGGTTCTGATAAGGCATCTCTCTACCTTCCTAGGTCTTATGAAATGGCTTTCTAACAGTCCAGTCACTCCTTGGGAATTTATCACTGAATGTATGAATAGATTGTGTGGAATTGTCTGTATCTGTAACAGATCAGAAGAAAAGCTACGTGAAGAAGGAAACTATGTGAAGAATTATACTGAATTATTAGCTCCTGTATACCCTCAAATGAAAGGGTATGATCTCTTTCTATGTTTCTTTGCATTTCCATCTTGCTCCCTTGGTTTGAATCTCCTGAGAATACTCATGTACTCAGTGTCCCTTGTGGGATGCATTTTTGCATATTTGTCTTATGAATTTTATGAAGGGACTGGATGCCATCTTGCTTATCTATTCCATCAATCCTGTTTATCTATTTCGCATTCTGTTTTTTATTAGTTTTGTCTGTGTTGATATTGTGAGCTGCCGAGAGCTGTTTTGGAGTTGAGTGGTGCTCAAATCTAATAAAATAAATCAGTCAATTAATCAAAATAGAGCTGGAAGGGACCTCTAGTCCAACCCCCTGCTCAAGCAGGAGACCCTGTACCACTTCAGACAAGTGACAATACAATCTCTTTTTATAAACCTCTACCCACAACTTCCGAAGGGAAGCTGTTCCACTGGTTAATTATCCTCACTGTTAGGAAGTTTCTCCTTAGTTCCAGGCTGCTTCTCTCCTTTATTGGTTTCCATCCATTGTTTCTTGTCCTGCCTTCTGGTGCTTTGGAAAATATATTGACCTCCTCCTCTTTGTGGCAACCTCTCAAATACTGGAATACTGCTATCATGTGACCCCCTAGCCCTTCTTTTCTCTAGATTAACCAAACCCAAATCCTGCAACGATTCTTCATATATTTGGTCTCCAGGACTTTAATCATCTTAGTTGCTTGTCTCTGCACTTTCCCCAAAGTCTCAACATCTTTTTTGTAATGTGGTGACCAAAATTGCAACGCACTCCATGCGTGGTCTTACCAAGGCTTTATAAAGCAGTACTAATACTTTATGTGATTTTGATTCTATGCCTCTGTTTATACAACCAAGGATTATATTAGCTTTTGAGTTCCCTCTCAGGGTTTTGCCAATTAGTTTTGGCCCATCTTGGTATTTATTTGGCTAGTTCCTACAAGAGGCTTAATTTGATGACTGAAAGATCTCAAGTGGCATTCAGACAACGTGCAAAGCTTTGGTACGGTGAACCCTACCTCTTGTTTGTGTTGGTTAGTGTTTGGTATGCAGCAGACCTGTTACATTAACTTGCAACTGAATGTATTGGATAATCCCATAAAATGGGTTAATTGAGCAATCAGGACTTGTGTGCATTGTGCAATTCTGTCCATTTTGATTAGGTAAAAGTGGTGGAGAAATATAACTCAGAAATCACTGAGCTATCAAAGTTTTATGGTCTTTCCTAGATCAGTTGAGTGAGGAAAGCGAAAACTGGAAAGAAGATAGAAGATAAGTATAAGTATAATCTTTATTGTCATTGTACTTAAATAAAATGTTGTATAAGCAACATAGCAGTGTAAGATGTGGACAGAGAACAGCAACAAAACAAAGAACCACAAAGAAACAGTGCTGTAACTTAAGAGCAAACTCACAAAATGGAAACATGTAGAAATAGGAAAGTCTAGAGTCAGTGTGCAATGAGACTCAGCAACTATTTAGTAAATAGCACTAACATAGCCCTTAGACTTAGGTATATACTGCTTCACAGTGCTTTTACAGCCCTCTCTAAGTGGTTTACAAAGCCAGCATATTGGCCCAACAATCTGGGTCCTCATTTTACTGACTTCGGAAGGATAGCTGAGTCAACCTTGAGCCTGGTAAGATTTAACTGCCAAATTGCAGGCAGCCGGCAATCAGCAGAAGTAGCCTGCAATACTGCATTCTAACCACTGCAGCACCGTGGCTCATAATTGAGTTTTAAAAAGAAAACCAATTTCACACAATACCAACTTGATTTATGCATAAAATAGTCATGTGCCAATCTCAGAGAAAAAGCACAGGCGGTGGTTTAGCTCCATCATCGATGGGATGACTTACCCGTAAAATTTTGTAGAGGGACTCACGTTGAAACTAAATGGCTGGATCTTAGCAAGATTGGTTGCAGAGAAGAGTCCACTAATGAGATGGAGTCCTGGCTTGTAATGATTGAATGGCTCTACTGCGTCCCTCCCCATAGTCAAGAGGCATTTGGCACTGAGTATCCTGCAGGTAGCTTGTGGCAACAGGAAGAGCAGCATGAGAAGCAGAAGCAAACAGACCATGCCTGATCTGATGGTGATTGTATCACCTTAGGAGATGAACAAAGTCTTTTGAAGCAGGATAGAATTTCAATGGGTTTTCTAAGCCACGTGAAGTCCAGCAAGGATTTTCCAGTGATAGAACTAGAGCCAATACATTAACACAACAACTGTTGGCTGTGAAGCTTAGTCCAGCTTCCCAGTGGCATGAGATGTATTTATGCACTAACTTTACTACTGGTAAATATATTGCTACAGTATTTGTTGCTCCTGTTGTTTATTTCAAGGCCCGTTTCCAGAGGGGAAAAGAATCCCTTGGCAATGAAGGCAATGAAGAAAACACAGTCATGTTAATAATTACAAGGAGTAGCACGGCCTTTGTGAAATCTTCAGGTCTGTGTAGATCCATGTGCTGGAATCAGCTGGAGGATTACTGATGCAACTCTTACTACAAATCAAGGAAGGAGGCTGATGGGTTTGGCCCAACTTTTTCTGATGGAACTCTTTCAGAATTGCCAAGACCGAGAC
This sequence comes from Thamnophis sirtalis, assembly GCF_051295495.1. NCBI lineage: Eukaryota > Metazoa > Chordata > Lepidosauria > Squamata > Natricidae > Thamnophis > Thamnophis sirtalis. The sequence goes on from NW_028261383.1 coordinate 10,456,635, forward strand.
AACATCACCAGTGTCCTTAGACCTCCTTCAATGCTAGTCATTAATCTAGCCTTGGCTTTCCTTTCTGGACATTCGTGAAATAGACATGATCCTTCATCTTGAACTTACATAGGGACAAGTGGGAGCAAGTGACAAAATGTGTGTTTATAACACAATAACAGAGTTGCAAGGCACCTTGGAGGTCTTCTAGTCCAACCCCCTGCTCAAGCAGGAAACCCTGTATCATTTCAGACCAAAGGTTATGCAATCCCTTCCTAAAAACATCCAGTGATGGAGCACCCACAACTTCTGAAGCAAGTTGTTTCATTGATTAATTGTTGTAATTGTCAGGAAATTTCTCCTTACTTCTAGGTTGGTTCTTTCCTTGTTTAATCTCCATCTATTGCTTGCTATTCTGCTTTCAGGTGCTTTGGACAGCCCATTAGATATTGGAACTTTGCTATCACATCATCCCCTTATGCTTCCTTTCATTAAACTAGACATACCCAATTCCTGGAAGTCTTCTTCATATATTTTATCCTTCAGTCCCCTAATCATCTTTGTCATTTTTCTTTTCATTCCTTCTAGACTCTCAACAACTTATTTATATCATTGCAACCAAAACAGAATTATTTCTTTCCATTGTTTTTTGTCCTGCTTTCAGGTGCTTTGGAGAAGAGGTTGACCCTGAGATATTGGAACACTGCTGTCATGTCACCCCAGGTCTCTTTTTTCACTAAACTAGACATACCCAATTCCTGCAGCCATTCTTTGTATGTTTTAGCCTAACCTTTGTTGCTCTTCTCTGCACTCTTTCTAGAGTCTCAACATATTTTTATATTGTGGCAACCAAACTGGATGCAATATTCCAAGTGTGTTCTTACCAGGGCATTATAAAGTATTACTAACACTTCACAGCAGCAGTGGATTCCTGCCAGTTCTAACCTCTTCTAAAGAAGAGATTCCAAAAATCTACCATGCTGTTTAGAGCCAGTTCCAGCTCCCGCCCCCTGCCCATCCGCACCACGCTTGCTCCGCCCACCGCTCACTGAATGGCTGGCTCACCAATCACCCCGTCCGCCTCTAAGAGTCCTATCTAAACCTTAAAGTCTTAAAGCTGTCAAGTTTGAACATCCCTGGGTTTTTTTTCTAAAGGGTTAGGGGTGCAAGGGTCTTGTAATTTGACAGTTTAAGACTTGCACACTTGCACACTTTAATGCCAGCATTCCTGAGCCAACATGACTGGAGGAGGAATTCTGGAAGTTGAAGTCTTAAAGTTGTCAAGTTTGAACACCTCTTGGGAGCTTTTTTTCTAAAGGGTTAGGGGTGCAAGGGTCTTGTAACTTGACAGCTTTAAGACTTGCGTGCTTCAAATGGCAGAGTTTATGAGCCAACATTTTGGTTGCTAAGCAAAAACATTGTTAAGTGAGTTTCATCACATTTTACAAGTTGGTCACGCCCACCCAGTCACATGACTGGCAAGCCACTCCCACTTGGTCACATGGCCAGCAAGCCACTCCCACCCAGTCACATGGCTGGCAAGTCACTCCCACATACACTCGACCTCGTATTCCTCTCGGAGCAGTGGAGTTATGATCTTGGTCTGAGGGGAAATGAGACCATTCCCCTGTCGTGGTCAGACCACTACCTACTGAGGCTAGACTTCCGGAGGCCAAACCCCCACCGTGGGGAGGAGGAACCGACCAGGTGGTTCCGCCCCAGGCGACTGATGGACCCTGTTAGGTTCCAGACGGAGCTTGGGGTCATTCCAGATGCTCTCGCCCACAGTTCGGCGGAGACTATTGCTGCGGCCTGGCACTCGGCGGCATCAGAGTCTCTGGACCGAATTGCGCCACTACGGCCCCTCCGGGTCAGCGGCTCGCGGAGACCCCCTTGGTTTACCGAGGAGCTCCGTGAGATAAAGCGCCGGAGGAGACGCCTAGAGCACCTGTGGAGGTCCGATAGGTCCGCATCGAACCGAGCACTGTTGACAGCTTGCACCAAGGAGTATATTTGGGCATTGAGAACTGCCAAAAGATCACATATTGCCTCCTTGGTAGCGTCCGCCGAGTCTCGCCCAGCCGCCCTGTTCAGGATAACCCGCTCCCTCCTAAATAGGAGGGAGACGGGGAACCCCCTGCAGGGTAAGGCTGAGGAATATAGTCAGTTCTTGGCGGACAAAATTGCTCGGTTTCGATCGGAACTGGACTCCACCCCCGCAGATCCAGCCGGGACACAGGGGAACAACTTGGTAGACCATCTCTGGGTTGAGTTCCAGGATGTTGCCTCTGGGGATGTGGACAAGGCTATGCGAGCTGTGAGTTCCTCCACCTGTATACTGGACCCGTGTCCCTCCTGGCTGACTGCCAACAGCAGAGAGGTGACACGAGGCTGGATCCAGGCGGTTGTCACCGCCTCTCTTCGGGAGGGACACCTCCCCACCGCGCTTAAGGCGGCGGTGGTGAGGCCCCTCCTGAAGAAACCGTCCTTGGATCCAGCAATTCTTAACAACTATCGTCCAGTCTCCAACCTCCCCTCTCTGGGGAAGGTTGTTGAGAAGGTGGTGGCCTTACAGCTTCAGCGTACCTTGGAGGAAGCTAACTATCTTGACCCCTTCCAGTCTGGCTTCAGGCCCGGTTACAGCACTGAAACCGCTTTGGTCGCATTGACCGATGATCTCTGGAGAGCCAGAGATGGAGGCTATGCGTCCATCCTGGTTCTCCTCGACCTCTCAGCGGCTTTCGATACCATCGACCATGGTATCCTTCTGCGACGACTGCGGGAGGTGGGGGTGGGCGGCACTGTTTTACAGTGGTTCTCCTCCTACCTCTCAGACAGGTCGCAGTCGGTGTTAGTGGGGAGGGAGAGATCGTCCCCGAGGCCCCTAACCTGTGGGGTGCCGCAGGGCTCGGTTCTGTCCCCCCTGCTATTTAACATATACATGAAACCGCTGGGCGAGATCATTCGGAGGCACGGGATTAAGTACCATCAATATGCGGACGATACGCAGTTGTATCTGTCCGCCCCGTGCCAACTCAATGAAGCGGTGGACGTGATGAACCGGGGCCTTGAGGCTGTTAAAGACTGGATGAGAGCTAACAAACTGGTACTCAACCCGGAAAAGACCGAGTGGCTGTTGTGTTTTCCTCCCAAAAATTTGGCTGACGTTCCATCGATCAGGCTGGGGGGGCAAAATCTGTTCCCCTCAGACAGGGTCCACAACTTGGGAGTCCTCCTGGACCCACAGCTGAGTTTTGACCACCACTTGTCGGCTGTGACCAGGGGGGCATTTGCCCAGGTTCGCCTGGTGCGCCAGTTGCGGCCCTACCTGAACCGGGAGGCTCTCACAACAGTCACTCGAGCCCTTGTGATCTCTAGGCTGGAATACTGCAATGTGCTCTACATGGGGCTGCCCTTGAAGAGCATCCGGCGACTTCAGCTAGTCCAGAACGCGGCCGCGCGAGTGATTATGGGCGCACCACGGTTCGCCCATATTACACCAATCCTCCGTGAGCTGCGCTGGCTACCTGTGGATCGTCGGGTGCACTTCAAGGTCTTACTTACTACCTATAAAGCGCTCCATGGTAGTGGATCTGACTATTTGAGAGACCGCCTCCTGCCAATCACCTCCCTGCGTCCCATCAGATCGCACAGAGTAGGCCTCCTCCGAATTCCATCCGCCAGCCAGTGCCGACTGGCGACTACGCGGAGGAGAGCCTTCTCTGTTGCAGCTCCGACATTATGGAACAACCTCCCCGTGGAGATCCGTACCCTCACCACAGTCCAGGCCTTCCGCACAGCCCTCAAGATCTGGCTATCCCGTCAGGCCTGGGGATAGGATTGTTTCTCACCCCGCCCGAATGTTGAGTGAATGTTGTATTTTTATGGTTTAATTTCTTTTAATCACGATTCTTTTTTCAAGTCTTGTCTTGCACTCCCTTCCCTTCATTGTTGTAAGCCGCCCTGAGTCCCCTCAGGGAAAAGGGCGGCATATAAATCCTTAATAAAATACTAAAAAAAAATACTAAAAAATACTAAAGCAGGACACATCTACAGAAGAGGTTCTAAAAATTTTTGAAACCCACCACTGCTTCACAGGATCTTGATTCTATCACTCTCTTAATGCAGCCTAGGAGTAAATTCTGTTTCTTACATACAGATGTGTGACCTCATGAGGTAAGTCCCAAAAGAGTGCACTTTTTGTCATTATTTTGTGATTAAAAATGGACACATGTGAAGGATGCTAATATTTCTGGAGAGAACATAACTCATCTCATGCTATAGTTGAGTTTTTCCATTCTGTGGTTGAGTTTTCTCATGCTGTGGTTGAGTTTTTCTAATTCATGCTCTTTAGTTTAACAGATACCAAAGAAAGAAAGCACTTCCTGATATTGTCCTGATATTGTCAATAGGAGCCAATAAAAGAAAAGGCAGAAATGGGTGTGAAAATTAAAATTAAAAACAAAAACCCAAGTAAAACATAAATACTAAGTGCTTGCTAATATTATTTTTACTAATTATTTTCAGATATATGTGCATAGACACTACAGGGTTTTGTTGTTGCTTAATCGGAAAAAAAATCCCCTAAAGCAAAATTCAATGTTGGTTGCTCTAAAGTAATCAACTTTAGATACTAGCATTCCACACCAAACTGGTACAATCTACAAAGTGTTTTAACTCAGTGAGTAACTAAAAAGGGTAGGGCTCTACCAGCTTCTTGTGTCTTCAATGTTTACCTTAAGCTCTGAATCAGATTCAGTGATTAAGCACAATATTCTGGAGGGCATATATCATATTCTCCTTAACACCATTTTGGGGCTGGTCAATCCAAGATGGAGATTCAGATTAGCTTGGACTGGCAGCCTTCAGTCTTTGCACAATTCTAACTTTTGTCCAGTGATTCTACTTCGCCAGTGGTGGGATTCAGCTGGTTTGCACCGGTTTGGGTGAACTGGTTGCTAAATTACCATTCCCCCCACTATCAAAGTGGATTCTGGGCATTGTGCTACACTGCAATGGAGAAACAGCAATGAAGCGGCCGGCTCAAAGAAAGGAGAGGCTGCTTTCCCCCTTTCTTCTCCCTGCTCCTTCTTCTCCTTCCCTCCTGCCAGCCGCTCTGTTGTTCATTTCTCCATTGCAGTGCAGCTCAGCATCCAGGATCCACTTTGATAGTGGTGGGTGGGTGGGTAATTTAACAACTGGTTCACCCAGGGTCAGGTTGGGCCATGCCTCCCACCACAGCCAACCTGGCCCTGGATGAACCAATAGTTAAGTTATTTGAATCCCACCACTGTACTTCCTTCTGCAATTCTGGGCATCGTCCCACAGGTACTTTTCAAAACTTAACTGGATTTTCTTTGTTTCTTCTTGAAAATGTTTTGCTTTGCATCCAAGAAGCTTTTCCATTTCTTCAGAACTGAAGAAGCTTCTTGGATGAGAAGGAAAATATTTTCAAGAAAACAAAAAACAAAAACAAAAGAAATCTAGTCAACTTTTGACCTGAATGATTGAGAATCTTCAGAGACAATTCTGGGCATCCAACCTGGATCCTTAAAAGCGTCATGGTGGTGCAGTGGTTACAATGCAGGCTACTTCTGCTGACTGCCAACCTTGGAAGGCTGGAAAGTTGAGTCAGCCTTGAGCCGGTGAGATTTGAACTGCCAAACTGCTGTTCGAATTTCACTGGCTCAAGGTTGACTCAGCCTTCCAGCCTTCTGAGGTTGGTAAAATGAGGACCCAGATTGTTGGGGGCAATAGGCTGACTCTGTAAACTGCTTAGAGAGGGCTCTAAAATACTGTGAAGTGATATATAAGCCTAAGTGGTATTGCTATTGCTATCCTATTGGAGAAAATGCTGAGCCATGGATCTTCTCTGAGCTGTTGCTGTCCATGGGGTACAGAGAGTTTTAGTGAGCTGTGTGCCCAAAATGGCAATGGAAGCCAGCCATACCCTTTAATAAAATTTGTTATTAGAATGCATTTGTTTGATTGATGGCCCTATATCTCAATCCTTCCTATCCACAGCTCATTGGGACTTCCTGGATGATGTAATACTTAAAACTAATATAAAAGCTCTGTTTTGGATCAGGACTAAAACAGCAACATGAAAAGAGAGTTCATTACATTGTAAACAGGATTTAAAGTTCTTGAGAAGTCTGTCTTTCTATCTATTGTACCTATTATCTACCTGTCACCATTTAAAAAAATAAAACAATGTTTAATTACTAAAATGCCCATAAGTGGCTTGGAAAACAAAAGTAATAAACAATCTTAGATTTCTTTCAGAGCAAACAAGTTCTTTTAATTGAGGAATGTCTTGATAAAGCCAAACCATTGAATGGGGACAAGGGAAAGAAGTAGGGGAAGAGAAAGAGTTCTCCTGCTGTTTGTGATATAAATACCATTTGTTAGAATCACTTTTCTCTTTTAGCTTTCATAATTAGTTGTTCCTTAGTATTGAGCTCTGGCCTCAAAATAATAATGTAGCACTTGGGGATGAAGATGCAGCCCAGCAGCCCAGCACTGGAGGCCAAAATGGAGGTGACCTGCACAGCTACCATGTACTTCCCTTTTGTACTGAGATAGGTGGGCACAAAGGAGATCCAGACACTACAGAAGACCAGCATGCTGAAGGTGATCAGCTTGGCTTCGTTGAAGGTCCCAGGAAGATTCCTGGCCATAAAAGCCACCATGAAACAAATGGCTGCCAGGACGCCCATGTAGCTGAGAGCACAGTAAAACATGGTGACGGATCCTTCATTGCATTGCAGGATGATCTCTCCAGGCTGAGAGTGTAGGTTAGACTCAGGAAATGGGGGAGAAGTGCCAAGCCAGCTGCTGCAAATGACAATTTGAAGACCAGAGCAAGAAAGGATAATAAAGTTGGACAAACTCTTCCCCAGCCATTTCTGAACTTTATTCCCTGGCTTGGTGGCCAGGAAAACCAGCACCACCATGATGGTTTTGGCCAGGACAGAAGAAATGGCAACAGAGAAGATGATGCTGAAGGTTATCTGTCGGAGAAGGCAGGTGGCTCTCCTTGGTTGGCCAATGAAGAGGAAGGAAGTGAAGAAAGAAAGCAGGAGAGAGACCAGGAGGATGTAGGAGAGATCTCTGTTGTTGGCTTTGATGATTGGAGTGTCTAGGAATTTAATGAAGATTCCCAAGACAATGGCTGTGGTTAAAGACAGGAACACAGCAATGGAAATTAGCATGATCCCTAAATAGTCTTTATAATTTAGGAAGGTTTTAATCTTAGGAATGCAGTCATCTCGACTGATATTTGGATGTTGATCTTCTGGACAAGGGGTGCATTTTTCTGAATCTGAAAAGAACAAGAGTATTACCACTGGTTCTTTCACCTTTTACTGAAGCTATTATTTGCATAAAATTAATAAGAATTGAATGTTGACACATAAACAGTTAAGAATAAAGATGCGGAATGCTCAGTGCTAGAGGCAGAATATTATATTTCTCCAAAGGAGAAATAGAGAAACATGTTCTTAAAGGCAGAAAGCAGCCCCAGTCATCCTATATAGTAAAACAACTTCTAGCAGATGCCTGAAGTCTTTAGAGATGAATAGTTTGTGCCCATTAAGGAAGATCTAGTCACAAACAAAACACTGTCAGCTCCAGCTGATGGATAGGACATGACTTTTGGGACATAATAAGATAATTCAATTCAATTTATTGAGTTTGTATGCTGCCCTATTCTCAAGAGACTCAGGGCGGCTCACAATAAAAAAGGGAGGGGATACAAAAAATAAAATAAAAACAATAATTTAAAATTCTACAACAGCCATAACCTCGGATGGGGTTGGATAGTTCAACAGCCCCAGGCCTTCTGGAACAGCCAGGTCTTAACCGCTTTGTGGAAGGCCGGAAGTGTAGTAAGGGTCCGGATCTCCACGGGGAGATCATTCCAGAGGGCCGGAGCAGCCACAGAGAAGGCCCTCCCCCGAGGAGTCACTAGCCGACATTGGCTGGCAGATGGAATTCGGAGGAGGCCTAATCTGTGGGATCTAATAGGTCTTTGGGAGGTAACTGGCAGGAGGCGGTCTCTCAAGTACCCAGGTCCAATAACCATGTAGGGCTTTAAAAGTAACGACTAGCAACTTGAAGCATGTCCGGAGACCAATAGGCAGCCAGTGCAGCTCGCGGAGGATAGGTGTAAAGTGGGTGTACCGAGGAGCACCCACAATCGCTTGCGCGGCTGCGTTCTGGACAGCTGAAGTCTTTGAACACTCTTCAAGGGCAGCCCCATGTAGAGCGTGTTACAGTAATCCAGTCTTGAGGTGATGAGGGCATGAGTGACTATCTGAAGGGCCTCCCGGTCCAGGTAGGGCCGCAATTGGTGCACCAGGTGAACCTGGGCAAAGGTCCCCCTGGTCACAGCCGACAGATGATGTTCTAGAGTCAGCTGCGGATCCAGGAGGACTCCCAAATTGTGAGCCCTCTCTGAGGGGCGTATAATTTCACCCCCCAGCCTGAGAGATGGAATAGCTGGACCATCTTTGGGAGGGAGCATCAATAGCCACTTGGTCTTGTCGGGGTTGAGCGCCAGCTTGTTCATTCCCATCCAGACTCTAACAGCCTCCAGGCACTGGCCCATCACTTCTACCGCTTCACTGAGTTGGCACGGGGTGGACAGATATAGCTGTGTATCGTCCGCATATTGATGGTATTTAATCCCATCACCTTTAGAATAGCAAAAGGCACAAGGTTCACTTAATTGCACAATCCCCTGCAGCATCTCAGAACCTTATAAAAATCCATTTACTCATCAAACCAATTTGTCAGCTGTCCCAGAACTACATGCTGTTGTTAGTTCTGCTCATCAATAAACAGAGTCTTTCTTTCCAGTCAGACTCCATTTTATTTCCAGTACCTTTCTCCCGATTTGGAACTGGACTGGATTCCCCCCCCCAACAATTGAAAGACTAAAAAATAATGACAATGAATCAAGCAGCAATATTGATGGACTCTACTTACAAAGGAGCATAGGTGGGCATGGAATGTTACATAAGATGGTTGAAGAAAAAAAGGGCATTTGGAAGATTATCTGAAGAATGATGAAGAAAATGTACTGACACTAGTACACACGAAGGTTTACTAAGTAATTTGAAAGACCAAACTGGCCTACAGGAAAGACCAAATGAGGAGCAGAAAAGAGATATGGCCAACAAAGGGGGGGGAGAGACAGAGACAGAGACACAGAGAGACTGAGAAAGAGAGAGGGGAGAGGGGGAGGGGGAAGGGGAGGGAGAGGCAAAGCAGATATCAGCAAGATCTGGCAATGGTTACAAGCAGGGCATTTGAAGAGTCAGAGGGGCTAATTCTGGCTGCAGAAAACCAAGCCTTAAAAAACAAATGCATTCAAAACCAGAACTGTGAAGATCGCAACAGAGAGCAAACGATGCCTCTGCAAAGAAGCTGATGAAACAATGGACTGCCTGGTTAGCTGCTGCAAGAAGATCACCCACACTCACTACCAATAACAGCATGACAAAATAGCAACAATGGTCCATTGTAAGATCTGCAAGAAATACCAATTGTCTACAAGCAAGAACTGGTGGGACCATAAAATACAGAAAGTAGAAATATAAAATGAAGATGCTAAACTGCTCTGGAAGTTCCTTTCATTTCCAGTCAGCAAGATGTTAGCAAACAGTCTTTCAGAGGAATGCTTATCCGCACGAACTTTATCTCACTTGGAGTGTTGCCAGATAACTAGTTTCCAAACAGAGACAAAACAAAACTTGGCACAGAGTCTCTTATAATCACAAACAACTTTCCAGACCGAATGAATGAATTGTTTCCTGCAAAAGCCCACTCCCCCTTTGTTCCTCTTTTGTTTCCTATGGGAGTGGCCAATCACCACCAAGGTATGGCTTTACTCTTAAGTTGATTTTGCTTTCTTAGTTGTTCTTGTCTTCTGGAAGCTCTGCACAAGTGCGCACTGGGAACTGGCTCCAACTGTTCTTCTGCCTCACTGCTGTCTAACTCTCTCTCTGCCTCTGATGCAGAGCCCTCCTCTGAGCTTTCCTCAACCCCCAAGTCTGCCCCATGTTCCTCCCCAACCTCCTCACTGTATGACTCTGCTGCCAGCTCTGCTGGTCACCGGCAGGCCATAACAAAATGGGAGAATACCACAAAATATAAAGCCCTGGAAATAAAATCACAACTGTGGCAAAATAAAGTAATAGTAATCAGCGTCTTGGGAGCAATCCCAAAACAACTGGAGCACAACTTGAATATTATCGGTATTGACAAAATTACACTCAGTCAGTTGCAAACGGCAGCGTTACTTGCAACAGCATACATCCTGAAATGATACCTTTAAAATTATATGAAAGAATATCTGAGATCCCCAATGTCACCCACCTTCCTGGGTGGAGATGGTTCCTTCTGCACAAGGAATACAATCATAGCAGCAGATGGGCCTCCCTTCCTGAGCTACCTTCCTGAATCCTGGATGGCAGCTTTCCACACACCTTGAAGGAGGCAGGGGCTGAGGAAGGAGAAGAAGAACATCCAGAAAAATGAATTTATTTTAAGAAAAGTAGGGAAGGATCGATAACCTCATCTAAAGAATAACTTGCAGGCATCTCGCTAACCTATCCTCCCATCGAGTGGTGAAATTTTCCCTACTGGTTCTGTGGGCGTGGCTTGTTGGTCATGTGACTGGGCGAGTGTGGCTGCACAACTGACTCACACACAATGTAAAAGCAGCTGGACTTCACACAAAATGGCCCCTGAGACAATCAGGAACCTCACAGACAATCAGACACAGCTGATTGTCACACAGCTGATCATCAGAACTTTTTAAAAAACTTTGTTTTTGAATTTTTTTACTATCGGTACTAAAATGCTAAAAAAAAAGTTCCATGGATTGTGCGGCACAGCTGATTGTTGCACAAATAATTGTTGGAACTTTTAAAAAAGCTTTTAAAAGCATTTTTTACTTTAGGCGAACCGGCCCAAACCAATAGCATTTCATCCCTGCTCCCATTTAAAGATGAGAACACACACAAGTTTCAGAATTTGAGTAGTTTAGATATTGACTTCTTCAAGGAAAGGTCAAGAAAAAGACAAACTGAAGTGAAATCAGAAGTCCTTCGAGCCACTATCAACCCCATTAAGAGAATAATGGAAAGCATGAAATAAAGAGGTTTCTTCACCTTGTTCATCTTTTCCATCTGAGCAATCTTGTTCTGGTTGATTACCAGTTTGGAACCCTGGATTCCCTGTCTTTCTAGATGCCCAGATTGAATCCTGGTGACGGACTTGTTGGTGTAAACTATCCAGTTCACAATATCCAAGTCAACAGCTGGGTCTCCATTCTCATCAAAATAAACCCCATCAATGGAATGATTATAAAACTGGGGTTTTTGAAGGAAAGCATGAAACTGGAAAGGAAGAGAAATGGGGTATATTTGGAAAGGAAACCAGAAGTCCTATGATAAGGTTTGCCTTATGGGTGAACTGAATATTTCTCTACACAAAGCCCAGGTTCTAGATTTATTTACTCTTTCAAGGCAGAAACTGTAAATATTTAAACCATAATAGCTACTAATTTTCTGCTTAAGGTAAAGAGGTTCCTCTTGCACATATGTGCTAGTCAGGAATGACTAGCACATATGTGCTCATCTGTTTCAAAGCTAAAGAGCCACCACTGTCTGAAGATGTTTCCATGGTCATGTGGCTGGCATGACTAAATGTCGAAGGCGCATGGAACACTTTTACCTTCCCACCTACTGGAAGTTCAGGAAGGCCTCCAGAGGCCTACGGAGACTGGGGAGGCCATTTTCGCCCTCCTGGAGGCTCAAAGAAAGCATCCAGAACCCGGGGAGGGCATAAATGTCCCCCTGCCATGGTGCAGGATGCCAACTAGGCCACGCCCATCATGACCACGCCCACCCAGCAACCGGGCATAGAACCCCCTGCTAAAATTTTTGAAGCCCACCCCTGAAAATACCTGCCAAGCCTTCAGCCTTGGACCTCCCAGGTTCTCACCACTGTTTCTCACTGGCCGCTTGGATTTGGAGAAATAGGCTGAATGCAACGCCTGGCCCACAGCCCAGATTATGTTGTAAGTGAAAAAGCTGTCAAGAGACAGGATTCGCTGCATCTCTCCCTGAGGAAGTAGCGTCAGTTCTTCTCTTTCCCTGCACCGTCTCCAGACCTTCACAGACAAGACATCCTTGATGGAGGAACACGTAAAGGATTTCTCTACAAAGCGTTTCATGGAGGAGTGAAATTGCTTGAAAGCATCAAAGGCCACCCTTTGATTTGTCTGCACAAGAAAAGAAAATAAGCCACAAATGTTTTGGAAGGTAGAGACACTACTTTCTATGAAATCCCAAGTGAGATCCCAGCAGGCTGCCATGATCCAGACTTTTCCTGAAACAGGTTGCTTAAGATGCATAAGCATAACGTGCATAATGAATATTCCTATCTGGAATGAACTAATCTCTGTACCGTAAAGAAAGACGTTCACTTGACTCCACTTGGCAAATGGTTCCAAATCCAACACCAGGTTTCTGATTTTTATGGAAAACACTTGAGACAAAACTGGACAAATGCCATTCTTGATCAGCATGGAAGTCATTGTCCTCATGAACCTCTCCCCCTGGTCCGTTTCTGGAGCCATCAGACCAACCAAGGTCCACCTGAAATGGAGGAGCAGTTTGACCATCCCTGGGTACTGGACCCCTTCAGTGGGGAGCATCGTGTAGAAGAAAGGAAACTGAGTTTTATCCCTCAGAATTGGGGAAACAAAACTGTAACTGATCTGAAAAAGAAAGACAAATTTATTAAGTGACCCATATTAGCCCCCAAATAGCAATTCTCTTCCCACCGAACACTTCTGAAATAAAGATCCTTTGATGGAGACTTTACTTCTCTGCTCAGGTATGGCTTTTCTTTCCACTTGCTCCCTAAGTGCACCATTTTGCTGGTCCAAGTTGTCAGAAGAGTCCTCATATCTGGTTTGGCACCATAGCCAAAGGGAAGATCTCAAAGGTGCTTTTTCAAAAGGCAATTGGACTTTGTTTTTCCTTAAAGATGGTTCGATTCTCTGTTTTGTCTCTCAGTTCTGAAGAAGCTTCTTGAATGAGAAACAAAGTATCTTTAAGGAGAAACAAAGTCCAGTTGCCCTTTGAAAAAGCACCATTGGGACAACCATGACTTGGAAGACTGAGAATCTTCATAGATAGATGAAGATGTCTACTCTCTTTTCTCCCTTTAACAGAATAACAGAGTTGGAAGGGACCTTGGTCTTCTTGTCCAACCCCCTGCTCAGGCAGGAAACCCTATACCAGGAGTCAGCAACCCATGGCTCTGGAGTCACATCTAGCTCTTTCAACCCTCTGCTGTCACCAGTCATCAGCCCAATTTTGAGAGGAGCTTCTGATTTGGGGGAGTGGAGAAAGCAGACCGTGCCAGGAGAAACACTGTGGCAAGGGGTGGGTTTTTTGCTCAGCTCCACAGTTGAAAGGGCTTTCGATTAGGACAGGTAGAGGAAAAAAGATGCTGCCCTAGGAGGAGATTCTTAGGTGGGGAAACCGGACTTCCGGTCGACTCTGGAATTGAATGGAGGGCTTCCGGTTAGGACCTTTGTGGGTCTTTGAGTGTTTAAGGTTGCTGACTCCTGCCGTATACCATTTCAGACAGATATTGTCGTCCAATCTTTTCTTAAAAACTTCCAGTGTTGGAGCATTCACAATTTCTGGAGGCAAATTGTTCCATTGATTAATTGTTTTAACTGTCGGGAAATTTCTCCTTAGTTCTATTTTGCTTCTCACCATTGTTTCTTGTCTTGCCTTTGGAAATCCTAATACCTCATCTCCAATATCCATGATAAAATGCTGCTCTTGAATTTAAAATTCTATGGCTGTGTTATCCTCTCAGTAAATAAATACCTGTGGGACTTTGTAGGTGCCCAACATGTTTGAAACGAGGATGGAGAGGTCCGCGTTGGCCCCTTCGAGAACGGCGAGCGTGTTTTTCTGCTTCCCACATCTGTAGTTGGGAACATTGGCCTCTCCATCTGAAAGCACGTCCAGAAGAGCATCCAAAGTAATTTGCTCACTGAAATAGTTTTCATAGATATTATAACCTAGAGTGATGTTAAGTAAGAGACTCCTAGAATCATGGTTGAACTGGTGGACAGCAGAAAGGAAGGAGAGCATTTTCCAGGATTTTGTGTATTGTCCCCTGCATGTATTAGAAAATGAATCAAAAGAACATTTTACTGAAATACTATTCAATATTCTACTTCACCTGGTATCAAGAGTTCTTATGTGAGAATTAAAACTTCCCTAAAAACATTGTCAGAGTGCGCACAGCGTGACTACTATTTTGAGACAACCCAGGAGCAAAATAAAGGACACAGAGGTTCATCTTACAAACAGTGGTTTATATACAAGAGTTCTGTATACAAGGCATAGAGGATGGATGTGTGTGTGTGTCATGGTTGTCCCAAAGGTATTTTTCAAAAGGCAATTGGACTTTTTTTTCTTTGAAAACGTTTCACTTCCCATCCAAGAAGTGTTTTCAGTTCCTTCTTCAGTGACATGATAGTAGTGTTCCAATATCTAAGACATTACCACAAAGAAGAAGGGGACAACCTATTCTCCAAAGCAGCTGAAAGCAAGACGAGGAACAGTGAATAGAAACTAATCAATGGAGAGAAGCAACCTAGAACTAAGGATAAATTTCTTGACACTTAGAACAATTAATCTGTGGAATGACTTGCCTCCAGAAGTTGTGGGCGCTCCAACATTGGAAATTTTAAAGATGAAATTGGATAACCATTTGTCTGAAATGTTATAGGGTATCCTACCTGAGCAGGTAGGACTAGAAGACCTCCAAGGTTCCTTTACAGCTCTGTTATTCTATATTCTGTTATTCTGTTGCCTTTTGAAAAGCACCTTTGGGACTTTCATTTCAACCGTGAAGGTTTTTAGGAAGGTTTTTCCCATCACAATTGAAGGAGAAAATAGAGTATTTCTGAGAACTTGCAGCCATATCATTTTCAGGAATCAAGATCACTTTGAGGATGGCTTTCTTCTTTTCTTCATGGACCAGAGAGCAGTAAGGAAGAATCATTCCATACTCCATGGGCCCAATGTAGCTCTGCTTAAAGGAAGCGGAGAAAGGGAATGTTTGTTTTCTATGTTGAAATGACAGCAAAGATCTCTTCTTTGATCATCTTCCTTGATAGGTCTTGAGGAGCCTCATCAACTGCAGGATGTAGAATGGGTCCCCCAGATATAACAGGACAGAAAGAGAGCATAAGTAGCAGTTCAAAGGGAAAATAGCTGGTCAATTTCACAGGGCTGGAACTGACTTACAAGAATAATTGAATGGAAGGAGTTTTGTTGAAGCTAAAGGGTAGAAATCTAGCCTGGGTTGCAGAGATTATGCCACTAATGAGATAATGTCCTGGCTTGTAATAATTCTGTGAATAAACCTCTTCCTGCTCCAGAGTCAAGAGGCATTTGGCTCTGCGCTGCTGGGAAGCTCCTTGAGGCCACAAAAGAAGCACAAAGAGAAGTAGCAGCAACCTGACTTCCTCGCTTGATCCACTGTGATGCATTGCAAACTTCTTCTCAAAGGATGAGGTGAAGAGGTCGAAGAAATGAAAGCTCTCTTCTGAAATACAAGCTTCGCTGGCTTTCCTAATTCAGAGGCCAGACTAGGCTTCACATCTGAAGGAGAGGGAAATAAACGCAGCTCCTCCCTGCCTTAAAAATCTTCCCATGCTCTCTTTTTCTCCATAAGCATTTATCAACCAACCTATCTGATGAGAAAATGCAATGCAGGATTACTCTGGTGCCTGGCTTTTGACATCAAAACATGTTTTTGATGTGCTTGTTGATCAATTTACTCCATAATTCCAGAAAGGTCCCTTGAGACTTAATAGAAAGACACCAGATAAAACTCAATGATTAGGATAATTGCAAGGAATGGAAAAATCCCCTCTAGAAGCTTTGAATTATTAAGTAAGAAGGCACCCAAAGGGAGAACTCACAGATGTGGCTTCAAACTTAGAAAATGGGACAGTGGAGAATTTGACCCCCAAACTTTCAGCATGGTCATGAATATTAACAGGGTCACAGCAATGTAAATTTATGTCCTGTCGGTGTTCTTCTATAGGTAAAGGTAAAGGTTCCCCTCGTATATATGTGCTAGTCGTTCCCAATTCTAGGGGGCAGTGCTCATCTCTGTTTCAAAGCCGAAGAGCCAGCGTTGTCCGAAGATGTCTCTATGGTCATGTGGCTGGCATGTCTAAATGCTGAAAGCCACGGAACGTTGTTACCTTTCCACCAAAGGGGGTTCATATTTTTCTACTTGAATTTTTATGTTCTTTTGAACATAGGTTGGCAGAAGCTGGGAAAAGTACAGAAGCTCCCTCCATTACGTGGCGCTAGGGATTCGAACCGCCAAACTGCCAACCTTTCTGATCGACAAGCTCAATGTCTTAACCACTGAGCCACCTGTTCTTCTATACAGCTGTACAATTGAAAAAGAAAGATTCAAGAGTACAGGCAGTCCTCAATTTACGACCACAATTGAACCCAAAAATTATATTGCTAAGTTAGACATTTGTTAGGTGAGGCTTGCCTCATTTTATGACCCTTCTTGCCATAGTTGTTAAGTGAATCACTGCAATTGTGAAATTAGTCACAACAGTTATTAAGTGAATCTGGCTTCCCCATCGACTTTGTTTGTCATGAAGTTACAAAAGGGGATCACATTATCCCGGGATATGGCATCCATGATAAATATGAGTCAGTTGTCAAGTGTCTAAATTTTGTTCACGTGACCCTGGGGATGCTGCAGTGGTTGTAAGTATAAAAAATGGCCTTAAGTCACTTTCCCCAGTACCATTGTCACTTCAAACAGTCATCAAATGAACTATTGTAGGTCAGGGACTACCCATAGCCTTTTTAACCAGTTTTAACGACCAAGAAATTAGAATTTACAAAGAATCTTGAAAACTGAATAAGAAAAACTCCTGTCAGTGAATTCATTAAAGCCAAGTCTCTTTGAGTTGTGTGAATCTTTTTTCCAGCAAGTGAGCCTGTGCTCTTTTCTCCAATAAGATTAAATCTAAATCTGTTTGTTGTTCTTAACTATTTGAGATTTTTCTATGACTTTTCCTGCCTTTTAGTGAGTCTCAGAGCTTTCTCTTCTCCTCTATAATCTCTGTAGATTATGATTTTTAGGGGATTTGAGCTTCATTGGTCTGGTTAGCAGAGAAGGATGAGCAACTGAGATAGCCAGTAGCTGTTGCTTTGAAGAGTAATAGCAATACATTTTAGTCTTACAGTATATATTGCCTCACAGTGCAGTATATAAGAGTCAGGCTATTGCCCCCAAGAATCTGGATCCTCATTTTACCAACCTTGGAAAGATGGAAGGCTGAGTCAACCTTGAGCTGGTCAGGATCGAACTGCTGGAGTGAGCAGTGAGTTAGCCTGAAATACTGCATTCTAACCATGCTGACAAATTGGGGATCATCAAATGCATTTCTTGTTAATTTTATTCCTATTTCTCCTTTTAAAATTCAGCAAAACTGAAGAGAAAGGGAGGATGCTTGGCATGAGATGTTTCATTGTTGGCCTCAGTTAGTTCAAGAACAATTCATCTCGTTCCATAAAGCAACAATAAATACCCTGTTCTTGGTTTGAAAAAGTCACTGCTCTTTGTGAAGCTAGAAGAAACCTTGATTATATATTTCTTCAATTAATAAGGCCTTTATTAAATATAATGCCTATAGTAACAATTTGAAAGATGAGTGGCCCCAAAATTAAAGAAATGTATGCATTGAGATGTAGAGACACACAATAATTCTAAGTACTCAATTGGATAAATACATGACAAACCCATTATTTATTTACTTTTAGTCAAATAACATTATGATTCACTTTGATTTATCACACGACATGATTAACAGGTAATTTATAATAGTTACTGTTTTATTTTAACATCAGATGTTCTTTTGTATTCAGATTTGGCTTCAGAATGATAATATAGCACTTGGGGAGGAAGATGCAGCCGAGCAGGCCAGCATTGGAAGCCAAGATGGAGAAAATCTGCACGACCACCATATATTTCCCTTTGGTACTCAGGTAGGTCGGCACGAAGGATACCCAAACACTGCAGAAAATCAACATGCTGAAGGTGATCAGCTTGGCTTCATTGAAAGCCCCTGGGAGGTTCCTGGCTAGGAAAGCCACCATAAAGCAGACAGCAGCCAAGAAGCCCATGTAGCTAAGAGCAACATAAAACATGGCAGCAGAGCCTTCATTGCATTGCAGGATGATCTCTCCAGGTTGAGAGTGCAGGTCAGAGTCAGGGAATGGGGCAGAAGTGGCCAGCCAGCTGATGCAAATGAAAACTTGGACACTGGAACAACCAAGAACGATGGAGTTGGCCAAGCTCTTCCCTAACCATTTCTTCAGTTTATTCCCTGGTTTTGTGGCCAAAAAGGCCACTGCTACTGTGATTGTCTTTGCTAGGACAGAAGAGATGGCAGTTGAGAAGATGATGCTGAAGACCATTTGCTGCAGGAGACAGGTTGGTTTGGTTGGCTGACCAATGAAGAGGAAGGGGGTCAAGAAAGAAAGCAGGAGTGAGATCAGGAGGATGAAGGAAAGGTCCTGGTTGTTTGCTTTGACAATTGGAGTTTTTAAGTGTTTAATGAAGATTACCAAAACAAAGCCCGAGATTAATGACAAGAAGAGGGCAATGGTTGCTAGGACAATTCCCCAAAAGTCTTTATAGGATAAGAAGGTTATAGCCTTGGAGATGCAGCGATCTTGGTTTATGTTTGGATACTGATCTTCTGGACATTTGGTGCAAGATTCTGCATCTATAAGGAACATCCATAACAAAAAGAAAGAAAATAAATATTCTTATATAAAAGACACTGGTTGGGTGAGAGATGACGTTGAGGGACTGGAAAGGAAGACGTGATAATATGAATTGATGTATGTGATGGAAGACCTTAAAATATCTCGGTTAGGCAAGCAAAATATAAGTTTTGGGTGGTGATGGCCAATGATTTTGGAAAGTGAAAGGACCCTCTCTTCTCCATACTCTTAGAACAGTGCTGGGATTCCAAAAATTTTACTACCGGTTCTGTGGCTTGGTGGGTGTGGTTTGGTGGACATGGCAGGGGAAGGATACTGTAAAATCTCCATTCCATAGGAGAAATTGTCTAGTTCCACACTACAGAAGGAAAACATTGGCACTGTAATAATAGTGAAAGCAAATGAAGGGTGGCAGACTCTGATATAACTCTCCTACTCCATCAGCTGCTGTTCTCCTGTGAGTTGATGGAGTAGCAGTGCTAGAGAAGCCCTAAGACTTAATCCTCCTCTCTCAGATTCTCACTACTCAGAGAAACTGTCTAAATGGCAACAGCAATATGTCTATGGAGATTCTCATTCATCCGGTCATGGTAATTTCAAAGGTCCTGTTCAAAAGTTAACAAGAAGCTGAAGCTTTTTTGAAAAGCAGCTTGAGACAGCAATAGCCCATATACTGCTTTACAGTACTTTACAGCCCTCTCTAAGCGGTTTTACAGAGTCAACATATTGCCCCCAACAATCTGGGTCCTCATTTTACTGACCTCAGAAGGATGGAAGTCTGAGTCAATCTTGAGCCTCATCAGGATCAAACTCCTGGCACTGAGCAGAGTTAGCCTGCAATATAGCATTCTAACTACTGTGCTACCTTTTCTTATAATCCCAGACCCCCTCATTGTCCCACAATATTTTTATGTGCTGCCCAAGTTTAACATCCAATCTCATCTCTTACTTCTTAGTCTCAGAAATGGTGAAATAAATTCTGCATATTAGGTTAAAAAATTGTCAAGAAAAGAACCAAACTTAGAATTGCCTTTCTATAGCCTTTCAAGGGAGAATGTTGGCTCTTTCCTGTTGTCACCCACCTTCTTTGGTTGAGATGGTTCCTTCTGCACATGGAAAACAGTTGTAGCAGCAAATGGGTTCTCCTTCACGAGCCACCTTCACAAACCCAGGACGGCAGCTTTCTACACACCTGGAAGGAGGCAATGGCTAAGCAGAGAAAAACAGAAGAATATCCAAGAAATGAATTTACTTCAAGAGAGAGAAGGAGAGAGCATAGTAAGGAACGAATAATGATTTTCAGTTTAAGGTTTAGCTTTGCTTAATTCTAAGCCTATCCAAAACATGGAAGTTATCTTACTGATTCAGTTATATATTGCTTATATCTCCTCTTCTGAAATTTCACACTACACTTTCTAGATTTAGGTTTTACATTAATGGCCCAAATGTATTTTTACAGAGGACAACTGGACTTTCTAGGGTTTTTTTCCCCATGAAAATGTTTTGCTTTTCATTCCAGAACTTTTTTCAAATCTGAAGCTTCTTGGATGAGAATCAAAATGTTTTCAAGGGGAAAAATCCACGAAAGTCCAGTTGAGCTGTGAAAAAGGACCTTTGAGAAAACCATGTTTGAGAATCTCCATTGATATTCTACATTAGGTTAATCTAGAGAAAATAAGGATTAGGGGGGAAATGATAGCAGCAGGGACATGCAGTCACTAGAGGCAAGGGAGGCGGAGCCTCACCACTCTCCTCAGGAAAACAAAAGAAATTTAATTTTTTTTTAAAATAATTAAAGCCAAGATAGTTGCTACCAGATTCCAGGTCACAGTGGCTTGGTGTCTGCTTAGTGTTAACCAAAGCAGGAGGCGAGAGAACTCAGGGCCTCTTTACCATAAGGAATTTTTCGCCTTCTAAAAGTTAAGAAAGAGTTAAAAGGCAAAGAAGTTCAGATGGAAAAGAGGCACTAATTCTCCTGCCTCCTGATCTGGAAGCAGCCAATCATGTCTTCTTGAGCACGCTTACGTTGGGCGGGTTATTTCGGAGGGCGCGCTTCAGAGGAGAGAGGAGTGGGGGAGAAGGAGGAGGCTCACTCTTCACCCCTCCCCAACCTTCCCAGGGTCGAGGTTCCCTTCGCTGCAAGCTTTGCTGTCTCTTGCATCCCAAAGGTGGGTGGGTGTGGGAGCTTTGGTGGCCCCAATTCTTCTCTGGGGGGCGGGGGGTGTCTCCTGGGGCTGCTGGCTAGATAGACTCCCGAGGAGTGACTCCTTCCCTCCTAGTCCCCCTGTGGGTGGCTGGAAATGTCCGCGCATTTCAGCCAGCCACAAAACGCTTAGCCGGGGGTTTCCTTACAAGAGCCAGGTGGGAGAAGCCCTCGCTTCTTTCTTGTGGAGATGGGCACTTTGCATCATGGGAGCTGCGAAGCGCCTTTACTGCAGACTTGGGTGCTTGGCGGCTCCCACGATGCAAAGTGCCCCGCCGCCCACCCGCTGACCTGGCCTGCGGCCGCTGCTTCTCCAAGCTCTGCCGCTGGAAGTCTCGGATCGCCTCTGGGGGAAAGCTGAGTGAGAAGCGGAGCGAAGCTTCTCTGTCGCCTCCCGGCTGCCTCGCTCCGCTTCTCACTCAGCTTTCCCCCAGAGGCGATCCGAGACTTCCAGCGGCAGAGCTTGGAGAAGCAGCGGCCGCAGGCCGGGTCAGCGGGTGGGCGGAGGCATCGGGGGCGGCGGGGCACTTTGCATCGCAGGAGCCGCCAAGCGCCTTTGCTGCAGACCCGGGCGCTTGGTGGCTCCCGTGATGCAAATTCCCCCCCCACCGGGGCTGAACGCTGCCCTGCTTCGCAAAAGGATGCTCAGCTGAGCCTCACCAGGCATAAACCTCACCGCATGTCACTGGATAGCAGTATTATAGTATTTGACAGATTGTCACAAAGAGGCGGGGGTCAATTTATTTTCCAAAGCACCAAAGGGCAGGACAGGAAGCAATGGATGGAAAGTAATCAAGGAGAAAAGCAACCTGGAACTAAGGAGAAACTTCCTAACATTGAGGACAATCAACCTGTTGAGCAGCTTGTCTTCAGAAGTTGTGGGTGTTCATCACTGGAGGCTTTTTTAGAAGAGACTTGACAGCCTCTTGTCTTAAATGCTTGACCATCAGGTTGGACTAGAACAGCAGTCACCAACTGGTGGTCTGTGGACCACTGGTGGTCTGTGAGAAACTTTTGGTGATCCACAGAAAAATTATTTGCATTTTTTATATTGCACTAAATCAGAAGCCTTTAAACTACGACCCCTGGGATGGATATGTGCAATGAACGTTTGTGTTGCTGCAGAGAGTCTCCCCCTTTGGAGTCTTTTTGTGCAGGTCAGAAGGGAGAGAAATTCTGACTTGGGGTCTGCTTCAGCTTCCTTGTGTGGGGTTTTGGGTGAAGGCTGGAGGGAAGTGCCACTGGTGGTGAAGAGCCGGAGGGCCTTGTTCCAGTGGGACTGTATCACGGCCTAGATCTGACTGACTATCTCAGCTCACTGAGCCTCCAGGTCCCAATGCCTGACCTTGCATTCCCTCAGGTCTTCCCTTTGCTTGGAAAGTCTATGCTCGTATCCTCAGGGAGGTGCTTCTGCTGAGCCTCTTTCTTGGTCAGATCCAATTTGAAATGAACCAGCTGTTTTGCCAACCCTTTCTCAGGTGGCTGCTTAGCTTCAAAAACTGATTCATGTTGGGGCCCTAAGGAGCCTGGGCAGGTGGGCAAGGAGTAGCTAGGAGGGGAGGGGCAAGTAGAGGCTGGCAAGGCGCCCATTGAATTGAGTGACATTGAGTTGGCCACACCCACCCAGCCGGTCATTAGGCAGATCATATTAGTGGTCAGTGGGATTTAAAATTATGAATTTAGTGATCCCTGAGGTCCAAAAGGTTAGGGACCCCTGGGCTAGAAGACCTCCAAGATCCCCTACAGCTCTATTCTGATTGATTCTGATTAATGTTACATTATTTCAATAGCAATAGCAATAGCAGTAGACTTATATACCGCTTCATAGGCCTTTCAGGCCTCTCTAAGCGGTTTACAGAGAGTCAGCATATTGCCCCCAACAATCTGGGTCCTCATTTTACCCACCTCGGAAGGATGGAAGGCTGAGTCAACCCTGAGCTGGTGAGATTTGAACCGCTGACCTGCTGATCTAGCAGTAGCCTGCAGTGCTGCATTTAACCACTGCGCCACCTTGGCTCTTAGGTTGATTGAATACAGGTAGTCCTTCACTTACAACTATTTATTTAGCAATAGTTTGATGTTATAATGGGACTGAAAAAAAGTGATTGGCCACTGGTCCTCACACTAACAACTATTGCAGGATCCCCAAGGTCACACAATCAAAATTTGGGCACATATTTAAGAGGTTAGCCTCACCCTGGGTCCTGTGAATGCCATTTATGACCTTCCAAGTTGTCTACTGACATGCAAACTCAATGGGGGGAAGCTGTATTTGCTTAACAACCACATGATTCACTTAACAACTGCAGTGAATAATATATCAGCATCAAACAATATATTATTTACTGTCAAGAATTAATGAGATAAAATTGACCGGCAGTTCAATCTCCCCTTCCCAAATCAAGAGCAACTCCATTGTTAAATGCATTAGAAGGTATGAAATGAAAGCAATACTCACTTTGCTCAGCATTTCCATCCGTGCAATACTATTTTGATTAATTGCAAATGTATGCCTTCCTAGATGCCCCAATGCCATTCTAGTGATGGTTTTATTGGCAGAAACTACAGAATTTAGGATGTCTAAGTTAGCTGCCAGATCTCCTTTCTCATCCAAGTATACACCTTCCATGGAATTATTATAAAACTGGGGCTTCTGGAGGAAGGAGTGAAGCTGGGATGGAAAAGAGAAAACAAGGTTTAGAAAGTAAGTCAACATTTCTTCTATCTATGCCGTAGCTATCTCTTCACTGCTTCAGTTCGCACTTCCTGTGCTTTTTGAAGGAAGATGAACATCACTTGCACTGATAAGCTTTCTTTTCTAGGCTATTATAGTTTGGCTTTTATTAAAGAAGTTTGGGAAGAAGATACAATGGCTCCACATATTGATGAATTGGATGCTTGTAGGAGATTGACTGGCAGATCTTTGGGTGACAGTTAACAGGGGGATCACACTAGAATCCCTATGTAGCTCCAAGCTCCAATTCCCCTTCATGAATTCCATGAACACTTATCAAACTCCAGGCAAGTGCTAACCATTAGTCTTGACGATTCCTGTGCATAGGCTGTTTAGGAATACATCAGTTTAATTGAATTTCCTTATGTGGATCTGATTTTTTTTTTGCATAAGACACTGATGTAGCTGAGGAAAAAATATTTATCACAGAAAGCACAATGTGTAAATCTCAGTGAATCCTCTGCAGTTTTTTTTTGCCACATTCTGAACTTCACTGAACTGAATAATCTTTCAAATTCTCATAGGTGTTTGCATGCTTGCCTGCCATTTCCATGGCCCAGTTCCAAATGGGCCACAGTCTGGTACTGGCTGTGGCTCAGGGGTTGGGGACCCCAAGTATGGGGTTTCCTCCTTGAATAAGGGATTAAACTTGAAGATCTCTAAAGTCCCTTTCAATTCTGTTATTCTGTTATTCTGTCAGTCTCTCCTTCACCCCTGAGAGTCTCCTTTCCAAGAAAGATCCAGCCTGACTGGTCTGGGGCTGACGCTTGTTCAGATCCTTCCTCATGGGTTGTTTCTAATCAGATTTAGATTAAGAGAACTGACTGCAGCCAGAGGTGGTGGAACCAGAGAGCTTCTACTCCCTAGCAGACGTGTGCACTGCACCAGTGGGGAGAGCTTTTAAGTGGATAGGGCACAGCCGTGCGACAGTGTGCAAAGAGAAAAAGTAAAAAAGGAGATACAGTGTGTTCTCAAGAAGCAGATGTTCTTCTATGAAATGAAGAACAAAGATGGCCTGGTAGGGAAGATAACATATTTTCATTATAGATTCATTTTTTCTTTAGAATACTGTATTTTTTGGAGCATAAGGTGCACTTTTCCTACCCACAAAAGTGGGAGGGTGTTGATATGGCACTGGTTTGCCACCATGGAAAACAGGCGGCAAACATGTGGTGGTGGTGGCAAACAGGCTGTGGCAAATGGGCCATGGCGAACAAGGGCTGCACCGAATGGGTTGCGGCAAATGGGCTGCAGTGAATGGGCTGCAGCAAATAAGCCAGATGAATACCAGATGGATGCTGGGAGGCAGAGGCAGATTCCCCCCCCCCCTTGTTTCCCATCCCAAAAGCTAGGTGCGTCTCATAGTCCGGAGCGTTTTATAATCTGAAAAATACGCTAAGTTATTTGTTTTTCCAAAATAATTGCACAGGAGAGGTGTAAATCATGGAGAGGAAATACCTGCCAAGGTTTTAGGCTTTGAATCTCTAACCACTTGACAACTTTTCTCATGCCTCTTCTAGATTGGGATAAATTGGCTGAATTCAAAGCCCGTGCCACAGCCCAGATCGTGTTATAAATGAAATAGCTGTCTAGAGCCAGGATCTGTTCTATCTTCTCTCTGGGCAGAGGCTCCAGGTCTTCTCTCTCTCTGCATCGTCTCCAGACTTTCACAGATGATGCAGCCTTTCCATAGGAACATTGGAAAGCTTCCTCTAGAACCTGATCCATGAAAAAATAGAAGAGCTTAAATCCATCATAGTTTGCCACTTCCTTTGTTTTCATGAGAAAGGAAAAAATGGCATGGACGTTGGGCAAAGAAGAGATGGAAACCTTCAAACTTAAAGTAAGGTCCCAGCGGGCTGTTGTGATCCAAATTTTTCCTACAATGGGCTTTTTAAAGGCAGTCAGCACTTTTTCTATAACTGCTATGCCTTCTAGGAAAGAACTTGTCTCTGCATGGTAAACAAAGACATTGACTTGTTTCCACTTGTAGTATTGACGAAGCTTTACTTTTAATTCACTGGCAACCACTGTAAACCTTTGTGATATAACTGCACAAATGCCTTTCTCTGTCAGCATAGAAATCAACATGTTCATGAACCTCTGGCCATTGCTAGTGTCTGGAGCAACCAAACCAACCAGCGTCCACTTGAAATGGAGGAGCAGTTTGAGAATTCCTGGATACTGGACTCCTTCAATGGGGACCATTGGATAGAAAAAAGGAAACCGAGTCTTGTCACTCAGAATGTGTGAAGCAAATGTGTAACTGATCTGAAAAGGAGAGAAAACAAGTAGAATATCATTTGATATTCATAAAGATCAAATATGAAGATCTTATCCATAGGAAGACCATCTCTTGCTGTGAAGACCCTTGGGTGGGGGGACTTACTAATTTCCATAGCATTATTTCCTTGTCTAAACCCATTACTAGAATCACAGAGATGGAAGGAACCTTTCTAATCCAATCCCCTGGTCAAGCAGGGGACCCTATTCCATTTCAGGCGAATGGTTGTCCAATCTCTTCTTGAAAACTTCCAGTTTTGGAGCACTCACAACTTCCGGAGGCAAGTTGTTCCACTGATTAATTGTTTGAACTATCAGGAAATTTCTCCTTAGTTCCAGGTTGCTCCTCTCTTTGATTAGTTTCCATCCATTGCTTCTAGTCCTGCCTTTTGGTACATTAAATATTCAATTTTGCATGAGTCAGGCCAATATGATATTTTTAAACAAGAGCGGGTACAGAAATTTTCAACACAATTGAAGCACAAATAGAGTAGTACAGAAGTTGAAACGCAAATAGAGTAGAACAGTAAATAATCTTCTATAATTTCCTTGGAGCAAGGGGGGAAGCACATACTCTATGGGATCTTGAGAATTCAGTCCTCTCTATAGTAGCAGGTTGTATTTGCTGGGGCCCAATCTCCTAAGTGCCTCTTGAAAGAATTTTATTTTGGGATAAATTAAATGCATTTCTTTGGGCACACAAGGGTGACTCAGTCTGGATAGGGACTACAATGGGAGAAAAAGCACAGCTCGCCTTCAGAAGCTTTGGGTGCTCCATCACTGGACGCTTTCAAAAAGAGATTGGACAACCATTTGTCTGAAATGGTAGAGGGTCTCCTACTCAAGCAGGGGTTTGGACTAGAAGACCTGCAAGGTTCCTTCCCACTCTATTATTCTATGGTCTATGACCTGGTACATCCTTTCCTCCAAGCAACTTGAACTTTCATCTTTAAAGCCTATCACTTTACTGACAATTGTCTTCTCAGCAAAGACACACCTGTGGGATTTTGTAGGCATCCAGAAAGGTTGACATTTGGATGGAGATATCAGTTTCTGCACCTTCAAGAATCACCAATGGGGTTTTCTCACGTCCACAGCTGTAATTGGGAACGTTGGCCTCCCCGGCTGAAAGCAGGTCCAGCAAACCCTCTGCAGTCATTCGTGTGTTGAAATAACCTTCATAGATATTATAACCCAATGTCAAATTAGGCAGGAGATGAGGATCCTGGTTGATCTCCTGAACAGCAAAAAGGTAGGAAAGCATTTTCCAGTATTTTGTGGATGCGCTCCTACAAGTTTAAATATATCATAAATCAGTGAAAACAATGCTTTGATTAAAATTATTCATTGTTATGCTTCTAATTTGATGAAGAACAAAAAGTTCCATGCCTCAATTACAACATATAACTGTTTTAACTGTTTGTCAAAATGTCAAACATGGACAGTGAAATAATTAGTGTTTTAAAATTATTCTCTAGGAGAAATGCTGTTTCTATTTTACCACTCAAAAATATTAAACAGACTCAAGGCACATCATACCATTCTCATAATTAAAATATTACACCAGGAGTTTTGTATATATCTCTCCTTAGTTCTCCTTAGTTGCTGCTCTCCTTGATTTGTTTCCATCTATTGTTTCTTGTCCTACCCACAGGTGTTTTGGAGAATAGGTTGACTCTCTGTTCTTTGTGGCAGCCCCTGAGATGTTGGAACACTGCTACCACGTCTCCCCTAGTCCTTCTTTTCATTAAACTAAAGTAATTCATGACTCCTCCTAGACAGCTGTTTAACATGCTTCAATCTATCCCTGATGTTTTCCTACTAGATCCTCATTTGTGATAACATGACATACAAAAATGTCTCTCAAAGATTGGGAAGGTGAAGAACCTGGCATGATTTTGTGAATGGGGTTCAAAAATATCTGCAAGATGACTGACTGACTGACTGACTGACTGAATGACTCAATGAACCAATTTTTCTATTTTGTGGAACTTCAGACTATCAGGTAATTTTGTTATTGGAAAAATCTAATCTATTGCATAGGGAGAAAACATGTATTTTTTTTTTGCATGTATTTCTTTAGTCCATGTTTTCCTGAGTAATCAAAATCCAACCCGAGGAAACCTTTGTATTTTGTGGAGGGGCCAGGTAAAGGATGAGTATCACTCTGTCTTTTTATGTGTGGTCTAGCTCTGCTTAGATTAGCTAAAACAAAATGATGGTTTAATTTACATATTCAATCTCTACCTGGCCACTGACTTGATTGTTGCAAAGGAGCCTCATCAATTACAGTGTGTATCATGGATCCTGAAAGGTAAATTAAGGCAGTAAAGTAGCAGGTCAAAGAATTATGCCTGGTAATTTAAGGCTGGAATTGCAGGATCTAATCTGAGCCGTTCACCAGGACCAGAGTTTTAATCTTCCAAGCTTTCGGACATGTGTTGAAGCCCTTACAAAATGAACTTCTTTTTCTCCAGAAATAAAGGCAGGAATTCTAGGACACTATCAGAAATGGAACTGCTGTAGTTCAGTGCAGAAAAGTGGACTTACAGGGAAATCCGAGTCAAAGGAACTGTGTTGAAGGTTAATGGTAGAAACCGAGCCTTGGTTGCAGAGACTATGCCAGTGGTGAAAAGCTCTCCTGGCCTGACATGGTTTTGTGGGTCTGTTTCGTCTTGACCCAAAGTCAGGAAGCATTTGGCTTCCCGCTTCCCATAGACTGTTGGTGGGCACAAGAGCAGCAGCAGTAGAAACAGCAGCAGCCTGTCTTGGTAGCCTGATCCAGCCTCCTCCGTCGCAATGGCTTCTTTCAAGGAATGAGAAGAAAGGTAGAAGAAACCAAGCCTGCTTCCAAGACAGAAGCAAAAGAGGTTTCTTTTAAAATCCAAACAAAATCCACCCAATTCTTTACTTCTGAAGGGGACAAAAATACACACAGCCTCTGCACATCCTAACATCCTTCCTAGGCTCACTCTTTCTCTTCAGAAGTATTTATGTATACAGCATTCCTAATGTAGACACCTTCCAACTTTGCTTTGGAGTCTGACACTGATATCGAAAAATATCCTTGTATTACATTTTCTGAAAGTTTGCAGTAATGTCTCTTGGGATTACAAGACAAGAAATAAATTACTGTGATTTTGATAATTGCAGTAAGAGAACCATTGTCTGTTTGAACTCTGAATGATTCTACAGCAGGGGTGAAATGCTACCGGTTTGGACTGGTTTGCCTGAACTGGTAGTAAAAAATGCTACCAGTTTGGGTGAACCGGAATTTCTGACAATTAGCTGTGACACACGATTTATATTAGCTACAATTGTTGGATTTCCTGCTTTCTAGCTAATCTAAATTGCATGGTTCGGCGGATTCCCCACCCTCACTGTTCTATTTAACTTTGCAGGCACGCTTGGTAGCAGGCTCCCAAGTAGCAGGCACGCTTGGTAGCAGTTTGCAGGCACGCTTGGTAGCAGGCTCCTCCACCCACCTGGATGTCATCACGTCCTGTTTTTTATGCTCTGCGCATGCGCAGAAGGTCCTGAGCATGCGTAGGACACACATTTGTGAACTCTTAGTGAATTTGTTGATTTCACCCCTACTCTATAGGTAGGTGCACAAAGGGAGAATTCATAGATTGGCTTTGAAGATGGAACAATGAGTGAGTTAAGAGAAGAAGAGAAGCACAAATATCTCTTCTAAAATGCTTTAATACTAGGGATTTTGAATTGGTGGCCCACAGGCTGGATGCATCATGCACAGGCCATGCCCACCCCAGCTCTGTGAAGGGGAAAAACGGGTATTCAGCAGGTTCTGACCAGTTCTGGCGAACTGGTAGCAGAAATTTTGAGTAGTTTGGAGAACCGGTAAATACCACATCTGAACTTGCCCCACCGCCATTTATTCTCTACCTCCTGAGTTCCAGCTGATTGGAAGGAAATGGGGATTTTGCAGTAACTTTCCTCTGGAGTGGGGAGGGAAGGGAGATTTTACAGTATCCCTCCCTTGCCACGCCCACCAAGCCATGCACAAAGCACCGGTAGTAAAAAAAATTGAATCCCACCACCGAGAAAAACATTGTGAAATGTCACATGACAGTAACTTGATATAGCGGGTTTGACATCCATGCTCTATACTATCCAGTATCAAGAAAGGTTTTAAACATGGATGTGGATGGTCGTACATCAATATAGATTTAGTTTGTCTTGATTTGTGATGAATGTGACTTTTAGTATCTAGTTAGTTGAGGGCAATCCTCAGCTGAGGAGAGCCACTGCTTTTCTTATATATGTGATGAAAAATGCAGACCAGCCAAAACATTTCCAATTCGTTTTATTATGTCTAATTTCTTTTAGCTTTCCCCAAGCCCAGCAAAAGGCCTGAGAAGTCTTGCTCATTCTACACTATATTGCCAAAAGTATTCACTCACAACTGATTCTGATTATGTGGATGGGTGAGCGAATACTTTTGGCAATATAATGTATGTTGCAATTGTAGATGGGCTGTTCCATTAAAAAAAAGACTTAATTGACCCTCTTGGCAAACACAACACCCCACTCCCAAATTCGATGGACTCAACAGTAAACAGAAGAGGAAAAGTCATATGTAATAACAAATGATAGTTCATTTATATCATGATATGGAAAAGAAATAGAAAGTTACATTTTGTTTCATTTTTGGAGTAATATTAAATAGTCAAACATTGGCAGCTGGAGTTAGTAAATATCATTTTGAGAAACAGCTTCATAAAAATCACATTTCTCTTTTTTACATCAAATGACAGTCCAATTACATCATGAACAAAGATAGAATATATAAATCTTATTATCAGTTAATTGCTTTTATTTGACAGGTGAATATAATATTTTGTGAGGCTGCCAAGGAAATAAGATCCACCCTGAGAGGGATCATATAAAGACAAATTTATGTTCTGTATGAACATGTCAGGTGTTTTGCATAAAACTGGGAAGAGACATAGAACTTTCCCTTAAGGAATTATCATTTATGATTGAAAATCTTGTGTGAAAATTGGACTCTGAAGAAATAATGTTGTCAGTTATGTTTCTATTTTATTTTTCATTGTTAGTTTCTCCTTCATATTGAGATCAGGCCTCAGGATAATAATGTAACACTTAGGGATGAAGATGCAACCCAGCAGGCCAGCACTAGAAACCAAGATGGAGAAGACCTGCACAGCTACCAAGTACTTCCCTTTGGTACTCAAATATGCAGGCACAAAGGACACCCAAACACTGCAGAAGATCAGCATGCTGAAGGTGATTAGCTTGGCTTCATTGAAGGCCCCAGGTAGATTCCTGGCCAGGAAAGCCACTGTGAAGCAGATGGCAGCCAGGAAGCCCATGTATCCGAAGGCAGTGTAAAACATGGCAATCCTTCCATCATTGCATTGTAGAATAATCTCTCTAGGCTGGGACTTCATGTCAGAATCAGGGAATGGATGAGAAATTCCCAACCAAAGAATACAGATGATCACTTGGACGCCAGAACAGGCAAAGACAATGGAGTAGGTTAAAGTCTTCCCCAACCATCTCCTCACTCCATTCCCTGGTTTTGTGGCCAAGAAGGCCAAGACCACTGTGACTGTTTTGGCCAAGAGAGATGAAACAGCCACTGAGAAGATGATGCTGAAGGTTGTCTGTCGGAGAAGGCAGGTGGCTCTCTTTGGATGGCCAATGAAGAGGAAGGAGGTCAAGAAGGAACCCAGGAGGGAAATGAGGAGGATGTAGGAGAGATCTCGGTTATTGGCCCTGACTATGGGAGTTTCCAAGAATTTGGTGAAGATTCCTAAGACAAAGAGTGTGGTGAAGGAGAGCAAAAGGGCAAAGGAAGCCAGGAGGATTCCCAAAGGTTCATTATAGGACAGGAAAGTTATAATCTTTGGAATGCACTCATCCTGATTTTTGTTTGGATATTGGTCTTCTGGGCATCTAGTGCAACGCTCAGCATCTGCAAAGAATCAAGGCAACCTTTCTTTTATTTCATCCTGTTTCCTATTCTTTTACATTATCTGAGGGATGCCTTTTAGGTCTGTCAGCTTAGTGACTTAATGACACTGGAGATGGTCTTTGCTCCAGCAGTTTGAGCCCTAGGACTGTGGGGTGGGGTGAGCTCTTGTCACTTGCCTCAACTTCTGCCCACCCAGCAGTTTGAAAGCATGTTATTTGCAAATGGATAAATAGGTACCACTTGGGTGGGGAGATGAGACGATACTTTGTGCAGTGGGTTAGACTCCTGCTTGCACTGGACCTTTCTGATTGAGACACACATTAACAAGGTGGCTTCAGTAGAAGGAGAGGGCCCTAATGACATTGCAGGAAAGCCACACTCATCTTTCTTGGTGGTGCAGAGCCCCCCCTCCCACAAGTCACACTTTGGAAAGCCCACAAGCTAAGCAGGGCTATCAGTCTTAGGCAACCAAACTACTATTCTGCATTGGCATGAGAGTCTCCTAGCTAATGTAACAATGCCCTATGCTAAATAAATAAAAGATACCTTTTGAAATGAAAGAGCCAGAACATCTAAGAATGGCCTGCAGTAAATGGACTTCAGAAAAGGCTAGAAATGAACATTGATACAAATACTATAGATACAAAGATTTACAGTATACAGTATATAATGGAGTTTATGGGGTGGAGGGCATCCTATTCCTAATACTTTCCTGCAGCCTTGCTCAACAAATGCTGCTTATGCACTTGTTGATGGCCTAACAGCTTTCAGATGCTTTCTCCAAGGTCAACTCTATGACTCCCTACAAATCATAAGTATTGGAATGTACCTTTGAAACCACATATAATACTATATTTATTGCAAGATGCACTAGAGCAGGGGTCCCCAACCACTTGTCCACAGCCTGCTTCTGGTCTGCAGCCTGTTGGAACCAGTCTGCTCAAGCACTGGACAAGCGTACAAAGGTTTATTTGCACATGCACAATATGTTGCATGCATGCAACTATTCCCTTCCCCCATCATTGCCAGTCCACAGGCCCAAAAGGGTTGGGGCTGCTGCACTAGAGCACCTCTGAAAGAAGACCTTCCTGTATCCATCTGATGACCTCATGAGCTCAGCATCTCACGTGGCAGCTAATCCTACTGGCTGACAGCAATTCAATTTGGTAATTAAGAATAAGCCAAACAAAGTGATAAGAAAATTGTTGATACTGACAGCAAATTGAGCGTGGTTGGAAACAACAGGAGTGGAATGTTGAAAGGAGAGATTAATGAACTGGAACCTTATTTCAAACCTCAAAACATGGAAGAAGAAAAGGGAGAAAATTTGGCAGAAACAATGAGAGAAATTCTGGCAGAAGCACTGGTGATAATTAAAGGCAAGAGGATGGAAGGAACAGATGGAGGGTTTTGAGTTTTTACAAGATACGCAATGAACAACAAGGTGCCAAGAGAAGCTCACATAAGACTTATCAAGAAAACAATTAGAATACAAATACCACAAATGGCAATAGATATAGGACTGCATTATTACTGGAAGGATACAGGATGATGAAATGAAATGTTAGAATAAAAATTAAGTTAAACAGTTAAATTTAGAGTATTATGTATAAAATAAAGTAATAATAGTTGTAGCTAAATAAATGATTATTAATGATAATAATCACATATATACACTTGATTGATAATATGAAATTTTATATAAATTGTAAGTGAGGACTATGGAGAGGATGTTGAAAAACTTTGTTACAAAAGATAAATAATTCTATACAGAATAGAATATAAAGATGTAATACTATTGGATGATTTCAGGATGATGTAATGAAATGCCCTAATATAAATTTATTTTAAATTTAGAATATTTTACATAAAAAGGATGTAATAATAGTCATATTCAAATGAATGTTTAATAACCATAACAATTGTATATATACATGTTAGAATGATGATTTGAGCCTTTATGTAAATTGCAAGTGAAGACTATTGGGAGAATGCACAAAGGTTTTTTAACCAATCGACACACTGTAAGTAATTGGAGAAGGGTTTTTATTTTTTGTGTGTTTATGTCTGTTTGTTTAACAATAAAAACTTCGTTATATATAAAAAAAAAGAATAAGCCAAACAAGAGAAGATTCAAGTTTAGGAAAACTGAAAACTTTTTGGCAATTTTTAAAATCAGCATCTTCATGGCTACCCACCTTCTTGAGTAGAGATGGTCCCATCCATACAGGTAACACAGTCGTAGCAACAAATTGGTTCACTTTCCCGAATTACCTTAACAAATCCTGCACGGCAGCTATCCACACACCGAGAAGGTGGCAGACTCTAAAAGAATAAACGTTCATTTGTTTTTAAAAAAGCTTGGGACAGGTTTAGCTAAGGAAATGACACATAGTGATGGCTTGGCCAATCTTGTGCCTTGCAGCTTTGCCAAGCTGACCATAAAATCCAGATCTATGCAATGGAGATAGTAAACACTGCACCAAAATATGCACCAAAGACAAACTCCTTATGTGTCCAATCACATTTAGCCAATAAAGAATTCTCTTCTCTTCTCTTCTCTTCTCTTCTCTTCTCTTCTCTTCTCTTCTCTTCTCTTCTCTTCTCTTCTCTTCTCTTCTCTTCTCTTCTCTTCTCTTTTATCTTTGTTTCCACTCCTCCACTACTTCCTTCCTATTTTTTGTTTTATTTCCTTTATCATATTTGATATAGGAAACTCATCCTACTGAGAATTGAATTTTGGTTTGCAATTAATGTAGAGTCTGAGGTAGAAGCCCATCTCTCTCTTGTGAACATACTGCATGCATCTGAGGAAGTGGACCTTGAACCATAAAAGCTCTGGGATCAAGTTCAAACCTGGCACAGCTAGAAATTTCCCCCCTCTCTCTATCTCTGTCTCTCTCATCTTTCTGTCTGTCATTTCTGTCTATCTTGCTTTCTCATCTATCCATTATCTATGTCTGTCTGTCTGTCTGTCTGCCTGCCTGCCTGTCTGCCTGCCTGCCTGCCTGCCTGCCTGCCTCTATCTATCTATCTATCTATCTATCTATCTATCTATCTATCTATCTATCTATCTATCTATCTATCTATCATCCATCCATCCATCCATCCATCCATCCATCCATCCATCCATCCATTTTGTGTCCTTCAGATACAATCAATGCATTGAAATGATCTGAAATAATTTCCACTCACCTGGTTAAGCCAATTTGGCCATACAATGTCATCCTCATTGATAGTGAACTTGAGTCCTGAGGATTCGTGTCTTTGTAGACTCCCAAATTTCACTCGAACAACAGACCTATTTGGAAACCTCACCCAGTTCACAATGTTGAAATCAGCTGCCAGTTCTCCATTCTTCTCCAAATACACTCCACTCATAGAGATGTTGTAGAATTGGGAGTTTTGCAAGAAAGGGTGAAGCTGGCAAAGCAAAGCAAAAAGAAGGTTGGAATAAATAACAAAAAAACCCCTTGACATTTTATTTCTCCAAATACCCCTTTGAAATCTTGGATGGTTGAGATCTCCTGCAACAATCAAGGGACTCCATCTGTCTCTTTTCCCATCACAAGTGAAAGATCATATAAAGAACAGTTGCAGGATTTGGATTTGGCCAGTCTAGAGAAAAGAAGGACTAGGGGTAACATGATAGCAGTGTTCAGGTACTTTAGGGGCTGCCACAAAGAAGAGGGCATCAAATAATTCTTCAAAGCACTAAAGAACAGGGCAAGAAACAATGAATGGAAACTAATCAAGGTGAGAACCAACCTGGAATTAAGGAGAAATATTCTAATGGTTACAACAATTAATCGGTGAAACGGAAATTGCCTCCAGAAGTTGTGAATACTTAATTACTGGAGGTTTTGCAAAAGAGACTGGACAGCCACTTGTCTGAAATGGAATAGGGTCATCTGTTTGAACTGGGGGTTGGACTAGAAGACCACCAAGGTCGCTTCCAGTTTTATTCTGAATTGAATTTACATTTTCTCTGGGGGTGTGGCCTACTTTTCTAGATTACATATTAATTCACTGAAGCTCTGGTGAAATTACTGGTTGAAGGAGTGTGTTCTGCTTCAATGTGGCCATAGTTTAAGTTAAAACCAATAATTCAACAAATAAGCAAGCTGAGTAGAAGATAGAAAACTTTTCTGTTCCCATGGATTTGCATTTGGAGATATGGTGCCTCCAACTAATATTTGACCTCAACTCTTCAAGATAGTGAACCCTTGATATATGTTTTCCTTATGAATGTACACACCTTAAAGCCTCTAAAATAGTGGTCAACACCATATCCTCACTATTACATCAAAATCCTCTAGAAATATGGTGCCCATGATTGTGCATAATACATCAAGCATGACTCACTAGTGCTGAAAGGAAGGAGATGAATTCTCTTTGATATAATGTTTTTTCTCAGGCAGGTCAGAACTGTTCTAGCCCTTTTAAGCAGCTCTGTTATACTGCTGACTCATGTTTGGGCTTGTTGTAAATGGGGACATCCAAGCTTTTCTCAGACATGGTGTTTCCAAGCCAAGAATTCTCCTCTTGTATGTATGCTTGATTTATTTTTCTCCCTAAATGTTGTGCCTTCTATTTTTCTCACCTTAATGACTTTCTTTTTTCTTTCAGTCCAATTTGAGGTGGGCTGGGAAGCATGTCCTTATTCAGCTCAGTGATTAGTATGGACCTGAAGATTATAGTTGATTAGATTCTTGAGATCACAGTTATAGAACTGGCTATTAGTGTTATGGCTCTCCAACAGCCAGTGGACCTGGCAGCAGAGTCAGACAGTGAAGAGGTTGGGGAGGAACATGGGCCAGACCTGGGGGTTGAGGAAAGCTCAGACGAGGGCTCTGTGTCAGAGGCAGAAAGGGAGTTAGCATTGAGGCAGAAGAACAGCTGGAGCCTGTTCCCAGCGTGCGCATGTGCTGAGCTGCAGGAAAACAAGGGCAACTAAGAAAGCATGGTGGACTTAGGAGTAAAGCCACACCTTGGGGGTGATTGGCCCCTTCCATAGGAAACAAAAAGAGGAACCAACAGGAAACAATTTGTTCATTTGGTCAGTTCAAGAGTGGAAAATTCTGTTTGTGACTTTAAGAGACTCTGTGCCAAATTTGCCTTGGTCTGAGTTTGAATACTAGTTATCTGGCAGCACTCCAAATGAGATAAGGTGCATGTGGATAAACATTCCTCTGAAAGACTGTTTGCTAAGCCTTGCTGACTGTGAATGAAAGGAATCCACTGTCGTGGAAATAAAAGAGGTTTTGCAGGGAGCAAACTTAGCTTCTTGCTTTCTAAGGAAGCTTGGGTCAGAACAATTAGAGTCTTTATTCAGTGGAAGTCTCTGTGCTGAGAAGGGAAATACCTGCCATGGTTGCATCCTTTGAACTTCCTCCCCATCTCCATTATCCTTGATTATCCTCTTGGAAAGAGAGGAATAGGCTGCATTGAATGCCCGTGTCACAGTCCAGATGGCATTGTAAATGCGGTTGCTATCCAGGGAGTAGATATTTTCTATCTCTTCTTGAGGGAGGTTTGCCACTCCTTTCTCCGTGCATTTTTTGTAAGCTTTCACAGACAGAGGGTGCTTTGTGTAGGAACAATGGAATGCGTAATCTGCAAACCTTTCACAAGAATGATAAAAGGATAAGTCGTATCTTATCCTTTGCTTTGTCTGGATCATGAAGGAAAAAATACCATGGATGTGTTGGAAAAGTGGAAATTCAAAAAATGTCAAGTCACGGGTCAAATCCCACAAAGCTGTTGTGATCCATACTTTACCAGCTATGGGCTCTATCAAGCCAACCGTCAACTGTTGAATCATCAGCAATCCATCATAGAAGTCATAAGTTTCCGTGTAATGAATCAATACGTTGACTTGCCTCCACTTTTGAAATAGAATGGGATGGTTCTGGACCACACTGTACTTATTCAGTCTCGAGAATCTTTTTGAGAAAATCACACAAACCCCAACTCTGACCAGTTGAGCTGAGAAGGACTTTATGAATCGGTCTCCATTCTCTGTGTCAGCAGCGATTAGTCCAGTTAATGTCCACTTGAAATGCTGGAGCAATTTGACAATACCCCAATAGTGTGTTCCTTCTTCAGGAACTGTCCGGTAGAAAAAGGGGAACTGGTTTTTATCGCTCAGAACTTGAGAAACAAAAGCATAAGTCACCTGACAAAGAAAGGGAAAGTTGATCCACATTTTTGACATATGGGTGATTCAGATTTTTAAGGGGAAAAATAATGATCTTTATGAAGGAGGAAAGATTCTTCCATTCCTAGGTAGACCATGAGTGTAAGGAGAGAGTTTCTTTCCTTTTGTGGGGAATGCTTTTTCCCTTGCTTGGGAGTGTCCTTCTCATCTGGATGATGCTCCACATTTTTGGACTTGGCCTGGTCTAGGATGGTCAGATTTTTCCCAATTGAAACTCTGGTTAAATCTGTCCATATATTGTGAAGTTAAAGAATTTTCTTCATGTTTTCCGACTGTCAGGATCCTATTAAAATGGCTAAAAGAACTGATCAAGGAGAAAGCCTGAGGAGAAAGCTAAGGGGAGACATGATAACAGTTTTCCAATGTTTGATGGGGTATCACAGGGAAGAAGGTATGGATCCAAGACAAAAAGCAAGAGATGGAATCTTTGCAGAAGGAGATTCAGACTTGAAATAAGGAGGACCATGAGAGAGGAACAGCCTGTCTCCTGAAGCCATGAGGACCTATAGTATCACTGGACATTTTCAAACAAAACCATTTGTTTAGAATAGCATGAAGATTCCTGCCATGGATGGAGGATTGCATATTAATGAATGAATGAATTAAATTTTTATGTCATCCATCTCCCCTGTACTGCAGATCAAGGCATTAGAAAATTTTGAAACACAATGGATTAGACAATTGTATAATAGACTGGAAGCCATTTGTGGATTTCTACATGTTAAATGGTGCAGATGGCTAACAGAGGGATTAATTTTACCTTTGCGGTAATCTGTTCACTGGCTTTTTTTTTTAACATACTGTATATAGTCATGTTGAGTCAATTCAATTATTAGACAAATAGATTTCCACATCTGGGATATTCGTTTATCTAATATAGAATTTTGGTTAAATAGAGATGGGAAAGTTTATATTTATCTGTAGACCTGTTAGATAAGGAGAGGAATACATATTAATTTTTGATGTATCTTTCAGCATTCAGCCATGATGGATTTTTTTTGTCTAATGTTACTTTTTCTTTTGTACATAAGATCCCTTTTTTCATTGTTAATGTTGGATGTTTGTTAATTTGTTTTCCTCCCTTTTTCTGTTTTGCATTTTCTCTTTGGTGATAAAAGAAAAATAAATATGTTAAAAACATTGCAGAATCTTATTTTGCCTTTGTAATGGAAAATCTTTATGCAATCTCATTTTTCTTTGCCCATCCACTTCAGTATGGCTATTTATTAGTTTTTTTCCCTAGCAAGTTTCAAAGTCTTACCTCAAGGGTGCTGGAGGAAGATATAACAGTAGCCCATTCTTGGAACATGTAAGGCTAGGTCTGGATGAGTCTGGAGTATTGTGTAAGATTCTGGACATGATCTTTCCAGTAGGACATTGATCAGCTAGGAGGAGTTTGGAGGAGGATTCTTAATCCTTGGTGATGCAGGAGTATAAAGAGATGCCTAATAAGTACCTAAATTAGTTTGTAAATTCCTTTCCCCCCCAAATACCTGTGGGATTTTGTAGATGCTCAACATGGTTGAAACCTGGATGGAGATATCAGAGTCAGTTCCTTCAAGGACAGCCAGAAGATGATTCTGACTTCTTTCACATTTGTAGTTTGGGATGTTTGCTTGTCCAGCTGAGAGAAGGTTGAACAAAGCATCCGTAGTTATTCTTGTGTCAAAATAATTCTCATGAAGGCTGTAGCCTAGGGTGACATTGGATAAGATCTGGGGATCCTGGTTGACACCTCGCAGGGCAAATAAGAAGGATAGGAAGTTCACATGTATATTGGCAGTTCTTCTGCAAAATAAACCCATCAGCTAGATTGGGCTAAGAGACAAGGACTGGCTCAAAGTAATTCAGTCCACAAGTGAGGGTAGAACCTTGGTCTTCCATCCCTCTTGCCAATCCGACACCTTAACTACAATACTACCTTGTCCCCAGAATCCCAGAATGGCACATGTAGCAGTATCTCCTAACAACAACTTGCTAAGTAGTTTGAGTAAGAATCAGTGATTGCCCCAAAGTCACCCACTGAGCTTCCAGGGTGATGGATAGACTTGGTCCTGTGTTTCCCAGCCCCTAATCCATTTAGGAGATTATGGGGAGTCTGGGAAAATAACAAGTATGTTAGTAATCAACATCAAATGATAGGAAAGAGGTTGTCTGAAACTAAATGGCACCTCACTTCAGGCTGCTAAAGGCCTGGGAAGACAAGTCACAATGTTCCTAAGACTTAATAAGGAACTCAGTAATAAAAGAAAGCTGAAATACTTAGGAAACTACATGAAGGAGACTAAAATAAACTGACAAGACTAAACTAATCAACAGTGAGAACAATCAACCAGTGGAACAATTTGCCTTCAGAAGGTGTGGATCCTGCAACACTGGAGGTTTTAAAGAAAGGACTGGACAACTACTTGCCTAAAATGGTATAGGATCTCCTGCTTGAGCAGGGTGTTGTATTAGAAGACCTCTAAGGGCCCTTCTAGCTGTGTTATACTGTTACTTTACCCCCAATTCTTCTGATAAAACCATCAATCTTTCTACAACTACTAAGAGGGGAGCCCACCTTCACCAGCTGCCTCAGTTCTCTTACTTAGGGCAAAACCATGTGATCTTCCCTAATCATATCAAACATCAGCTTGTATTCGTCCAAGACAGACTCACCGGTGGAAAGAAATGGTAGCAATATCCATCTGCTAGGCTTATCTGAGCAACTATCATGATGAAGGATTTCTGAATGTTTTGCAGAAATCTGCTACTTTATATTTATTCCTGTTGGATCCACTTCTACCTTTTGCACTTCTATCCATCCCTTAAATAGCCAATGGAAACCCAGCAGTTCCTTCTCATTGTCAAACTAACTGTTGCTCTTTGAAACATTCCACAAAACATATTTTTCCCCCTAGTCTAACAGGGGCAATTCTGATGGATTCGTGGAGGGAGGATCCTAACCAGAATAAGAGCAGAATGATCTCACAATTCCTCAGGATTTAATTCATCTTCTTCCTCCGTGCTGCATTCATTCCTGTATAGCTTTCATAGAAATATGTATTTTCCTAATGTATTTTCCCTAAAGTCAACAGAGAATTCTGCTATCTAAGGCAGGCAGAGAATTGAGGCTATTATTCTTGATAATTGAAGCAGCTGAAATCAGTAGCAACTATGGGAAACTTACATATGAAGTATGCTTGAGGGAGAGATGTCAAAATTGTACAGTCGGAACTGAATTTTTCTTAGAGAGAGTAGGCCCCCAATGAGATAATCTCCTGTCCTGTAGTGATTCAATAGCTCCATTCCATACTGTTCCAATGTCAAAGGACACTTCACCCTCTGCACCCCATAGGCAGTGTGGGGCAGAATTAGCATCAGAAACAGATGCCGCAGGTTCATCCTTTCTATGGCCTTGCAACCCCTCTTCTCAATCAGTCAGAAGGAAATTTGGATGCAACTGAAAGCCTCTTGAAGACACATTAGGTGTCTTTCTTAAAGCAGATGGAACCACTCATGGTTTCCACATATTTTAGGGTTTGGGAAGAACTCAATTCTACCTTTGAACAACTTGTTCCTGGCTCTTAAGTAAGAGGGGAGACATTTATTCCCTTACTTTACAGACTGATGCAAATTGTCACATGGGTTGGTCTTGAGTCTGATTCTTTTGGGGAAACTTTGGCGGGTTGGTGAGGAGCAGGAGAAAGAGCAATTGCTATGTTTTTGCTAATTACAAGGAGAAGCTTCTCCTTGGTGACATCGCCAACTTTCTCTGTCTCTCCATGATCACAGGTACATCTGGAGAAAAACATGTTTCCAAGAGCTTGCTGATGCAATGCTGTTTGGCTTGACGTGGATTGACAGGGGGAAAATATTAGGATCTTTGACCATGTAAAATATTGCTCAAAACTAGGATCCGGATAGTCAGAGTTCATGTAGAGTGCTTTGTAATAGTCCAGACAGGAGGTGATCAAAATGTGAGTGACAGTGACTAAGAGTTTCCAGTCTAATAGTGGGTGTAACTGGTAAACAACTTGCATCTGTGTAAAAGTACTTCTACTGTGGCTGTCACCCAGAGGTGGGTTCCTACCGGTTATGACTGGTTTGGCTGAACCAGTAGTAACTTGGTGGCCTGGGTCACTTGAACTGGCAGCGACCCAGGCCTGCCACACCCCTGAACCAGTTCTTCCGACATCTTGTTTTTTGCTTCTGCACATGCAGAGAGCAATTTTAGTCGTATTGTACACCACTTAGCAAACTGGCAGTAGCGGCTGCCAGAACCCACCCCTGCTGTCACCTGCTCTTTGATTAGG
Organism: Thamnophis sirtalis; assembly: GCF_051295495.1. Lineage (NCBI taxonomy): Eukaryota > Metazoa > Chordata > Lepidosauria > Squamata > Natricidae > Thamnophis > Thamnophis sirtalis. The sequence continues at coordinate 10,499,195 of NW_028261383.1, forward strand.
ATTTCCTAAGAATCTACAACAGAGGTGTATAACTCGATTTCATTGAGAGCCGCATCAGGATTGTGGCCATGCCCAGCATGATGTCACTTGTGTCAGGGGTGCCTGTGGTGGCCTGAGCACTCTGGCAGAAAAAACAGGCTCCTGAGTTCTGTTTTTGGCTGTGACGGCCTCCTGCAACCCTCTGCCAGTGAAAACGGAGCTTGGGGGAAGGCTACACATGACCCTCACGAGCTCCATTTTAGCTTGTGGAGGCACGACGGGCTGGTCCTTTACTATTTCCAGGGCAGCCTTGTGGGCTGGATGTAAGCACCCCATGGGCCATATCCAGCCCCCAGGCTTTGAGTTTTGATACCCCTGATCTACAAGAACCATAAATCAACCCAGTGATTAAAGATCAGGGGTGGTAGGGTGGGTGATGGGGCAGTATGTTGCTGGGAAACATAATTCCAATGTCTTATACCAGTTAGGTATTCTAGATCTCTGGGTTACAAGAGTTCTAGAGTACTGCACAGAACAACAACAAAAAAGGAACACAAGTGACAGCCATTGTTAATGCCTACCTATTTCATGGCACTAAAGGTGGAAAAGCACAAATATTTCTCCTCCCTTATTGCATCTATAGATAGCCAACTGAGAGCCCTGTTGAAGATCCTTTTGGGTAAAGGGGATCCTGAGATTCACATTCAGGATCATGCTGAGGAATCTGCAGAGCATCTATTGCATGGGTGCCCGGGGCCAGATTCGGGGCCTATGGGGTGGTTAGTTCTGGCCCACAGGGCTGGCCTGGAAACAATGGACCAGCCTGTGATGCCTCTGCCAGCGAAAATGGAGCTTGTGAGGGCTGCATGCATCTTGCTCCATTTTCATTGACAGAGAGTTGCAGAGGTCATTGCAATTGAAAATGGAGTTCGTGAGGGCTGCGGGAAACACTCACAGTGGGTTTCAGGAGATCGTTATAGCCAAAAATGAAGCTCAGGAGTCTATTTTCACTGGCAAAGCACTTGGGCCACCACAGGTGCTCCCAACACAAGTGAAGTTGGGCAGGCCATGCGCACCTAGCCACACCCATCCTGCCGCCCCAGGGTCAAACACAGCACTGATGTGGCCCTCAAAGTTGTAGAGTTGTAGAAAAGATCATCTCATTTCACACTCGCAAGAACTCCCTTCTGAAGATTATAAACAGAGGTGGGATTCAGTCAGTTTGGACTGGTTTGGGAGGAGCCTGCCGCCGTCGGGAGCTCAACGGAGCTCCTCTCAGGGTTCTGGTCTGTATATCTTATAAGATCTATAGATATCTCCCCTTTCTGGCAGAAAGGGGCAGGGAGAAGGTCAGTCGTTAGGATCTCTTTGTAATTCACAGCTTTTTCCCCCCGCTGTGAATGGAGAAGAGGTTCAACATTAGCTGAGCTTTTACTCCAGCCAGTTCTTCGCAGCTGCTTTTTTGAAGCCCTAGGCAGATTGCCCCCCCCCCCCCAGGACAAAGCTAAGCTATTTAAAAATTAATCCGGGCGGGGACCATTCCTGAGGAATTTCTTCTATTATTATCCAAAATACCAGCTTCAACTTTGTAAAAGGCTCCCTTTTCTAGCTGCGTCACAAGATGGCGATCTTATAGCTTTTGTGTTTGATGTGACGTACTTAGTCAGCTCTACTCTCCTGAAGGCTTCTCCGTATTAACTGTTAAAAGATTAACTGAGGGGAGCAGAGACTTTGATTGTTGGCTTGCTTGATTGCTTGTTTTTTATTTTTATTTTTTTGGGAATGGCTCCCAAATCTAAGCAGAAGCGCTTCCTTAATAACATATCTCAAAAAATTGCTATGAAGTCGCTACCCTTGCCTCCTACGCCCTCCACTGGAGATTTGTTAACACAAGAATTTCTTCTCAAAACGCTTAATAATTTCAGACAGGAAATTAATCAACTGATATCGGATTTATATGATCAATTTGATGCTAAAATTGCTCAAGCAAAGGAGGATATGATCGGAGTAATGACAGTCATGACAGATTATATTGCTGAAACGGAGGATAAATTGGAACTTTTGGAAGAAACCAACTCTAATTTGACATCCAAAATTCAAACGTTACAACAGGAAATTGAAAATGCTCAAAAACAACTTGTCATGATAAATTATAATAAGACTGCGTTTGCAATAAGAGTTAGAGGACTGCGCGAAAACGAACAGGAGAATTTGAAACAGATCTTCTTTGAGGCTCTTAGCCGCTCGGTGGGAAGTCCGGGACTTAACTTTGATTGGCAGATTCAAAAAATTTACCGCCAGAATTTGTGGGTAGCAAAACAGCGACAGCTTCCGAGGGACATAATTATATACTTTACCACAAGGGAATCCAGAAATGTGATAATACAGAGGCTTTACAACAAGAGGCTGAGAATTGATGGACAGGACTTGATTGTTTTTAAAGAAATACCATCTCAAATATTAAGAGCAAGGAGAGACTACATTTTCTTAACTGAAGAACTCAGAAATTCTCAGATTCCATACAAATGGGAAGTCCCAGCTGGCATTACAGTTACATTTGAGAATCAAAAACATCGCATTAATTCTGTCTGTGAAGCCCGAGAATTTTATTATAAGACTCTGAAGGCGGGACTTCCTGATTCATCCGGACCTGGAGAGAGACAAGGAGAAGGAGAAGACAAGCAGCGGGATACGTGGCTACAAGGTGGAGGGTGTTGCTTTCCTCTTCCGGAAGGGCAGAAGAGTAAAGAATAAAGACTTAGCGATGTTTTTAAAACTTCATGATTTCTGCCTGGTATAAAATGGAAAAGTTGTATATCGATGATGAGACATGGAGGCTGAAGGAAGCGCTGCTGATTGTGGACACATATTGTATATAAGATTTGTTTGAACTCTAACTCAAATTGCGCATGAATTATTTTCCTAGGCGAGGAGAGCGGAGATCGCGATCTTCTTGAGTTGTGGTCTGGGACGAACGGAGTTGGGAGGTGCGTGGGAGATGGAAGGGTAGCGAAAGCTTAACTAGACTACTTGGGGCTAGAATGCAAGCTGATGTTTGTATGAATTGCTATTTCAATATAAGGTTAAGAAAGATTAGTCAGAGAGTCTCCAGGAAGGTGGAGTAAATATGTGAGGAGCAATGGACGCGGATAAAATATATATGTGGACATGGGTAAAGGCAGGGTGGAAGGTAAAAAATTTACACGTGGATGTGGGTAAGGACAGAATGGGAGGTGTTGGAAATGAAAAATGAAAGAAGTACTTGAGTTTAATGGTTTTATAGAAAGGTTTGGATATTTGGATAAAAAAGAGATAAATTAAAGGTCTGAATAGATAGATAAAGCAATGAGACTTTTAGTTGGGGAACCCCAATTGATTAACTTACCTGGCTTTAATATAGTTTGAAACCCTGCAAGTAGTAAAATAACCGAAATTTGGAATGAGCCACATTGTTTAAGATTTACAGATAATGGGAAGCTGTGTTAATGTAGTGGGTTTATTGATCTTTCTTGTTTTTCTTTTTTTGTGTGTGTCTTTTTCTTTTCTATTTTTTACTATTCCCTTTTTTTGTTTTTCTTTATTTTTTATCTTTTAACTTTAAAGTTAGTTGGTTTTATTATACTCCAGTGCTTGTTAAAGAACTATGCCGGGTATGGGACCTGGGAAGCCGTAAGGGGGTTAGGGAGGGGGGATTATAGGGGGGAGGGGGGAGGGTGGAAATACAGTTTCAATTCTTAGAACAATAAGAATTCACTTGTATACTGCTGCTCGTTTTTCTTTTCTTTTTTTTCTTTTTCTCTTTCATTTTCCAAAAAATAAACTGAATAGATTAATTGTAGGGATACACCAAAGTGAGGAGAAGAGGGAAAGAAGAGGGAGAAGTAAAGAGGGAGCGAGAGGGGAATGTAAGGAGGGTGAGATGGAGGGAGGGGGAGATGTCTGAGGGGGAAGGGAAGTAGAAGAGGGGAATGCTGGAGGGGAGAAATGAAAGTTGGAGGGGGAGAAGAAAGGGTGTATGGGGGATTGAAGTGTTATGTTGGTTTTTTTTTTTATGGTGGATTTTTTCCTTTTTTTTTGTTTTTTTGTTACGCACAGTATATAAGTGATTGTATAAAATGAAAATGAAAATGAAATAAATAAAATGTGTTGAAGAAAAAAAAAAAAGTTTGGACTGGTTTGGGCGAACCGGATGCTAATTTTACATCTAGTTTCCTGAACTGGTAGTTAGAAGGACTGTCTGGCCCTTCTCACCCTGCCCTTGCCTTCCTAGGAGTCTCATGCCAGATAAGTGTAGCGCCTGTGTGGAGGTTCTGGAAGGGCAAAAATGGGCCTCCCACAGGGCTGTTTCTGGCTTCCAGAGGGCCTCTGGAGCTCTGAGGACACTGTTATCATCCTCCCCGAGGCTTGAGGAAAGCCACCGGAGCCTGGGGAGAGCACAAACAGGACTCCTGGAAGTTCAGGAAGTCCAGAAATGGGCCTGTTTCCAGCCTCCAGAAGGCCTCCAGAGCCAGGGGGAGGCCGTTTTCACTCTCCTGAAGGCTTGAGGAAAGCCTCCAGAATCTGGGGAGGGCAAAATCCCCCCCAATGTGGTCTCCATAGACAATACTGGGCATCCAACCTGGATCCTTAAAAGAGCCATGGTGGTGCAGTCGTTACAATGCAGTACTGCAGGCTACTTCTGCTGACTGCCAGCAGTTTGGCAGTTTGAATCTCACTGGCTCAAGGTTGACTAAGCCTTCCACCTTCCAATGTTGGTAAAATGAGGACCCAGATTGTTGGGGGCAATAGGCTGACTCTGTAAACTGCTTATAGAAGATTGTATAGCACTGTAAAGTGGTATATAAACCAAAGTGCTATTGTTATTGCTATCCCATTGGAGAAACTGCTGAATCATGGATCTTCTCTGAGCTCTTGCTGTCCATGGGGTACAGAGCAGAGGTGGTATTCAGCAGGTTTTGACCAGTTTTGGAGAACTGGTAGCAGAAATTTTGAGCAGTTCGGAGAACCCGTAAATACCACCTCTGACAGGTCTCACCCCCACCTATTCTCTGCCTCCTGACTCCCAGGTTATCAGGAGGGAATGGGGATTTTGCAGTATTCTTCCCCTGGAGTGGGGAGGGAATGGGGATTTTGCAGTATCCTTCCCCTGGAGTGGGGAGGGAATGGAGATTTTACAATATCCTTCCCCTGCCATGCCCACCAAGACACACCACACCCACTAAGCCATGCTCACAGAACTGGTAGTAAATTTTTTTGAATCCCACTACTGGTATATAGATTTTTAGTGAGCTGTGTGCCCAAAATGGCAATGGAAGCCAGCCATACCCTTTAATAAAATTTGTTATTAAAATGCATTTGTTTGATTGATGGTCCTATATCTCAATCCTTCCTATCCACAGCTCGTTGGGACTTCTTGGATGATGTAAGATTTAAAACCAATATAAAATGTCCATGTGGCTAGGAAAACAAAAGTAATAAACAATCAGATGTCTTTCAGATGGGAAGAAAAGCAAACAAGTTCTTTTAATTGAGGAATGTCTTGATAAATCCAAACCATTGAATGGGGACAAGGGAAAGAAGTAGGGGAAGAGAAAGAGTTCTCCTGCTGTTTGTGATATAAAAACCACTCGTTAGAATCACTTTTCTCTTTTAGCTTTCATGATTAGTTGTTCCTTAGTATTGAGCTCTGGCTTCAAAATAATAATGTAGCACTTGGGGATAAAGATGCAGCCCAGCAGGCCAGCACTGGAGGCCAAAATGGAGGTGACCTGCACAGCTACCATGTACTTCCCTTTTGTACTGAGATAGGTGGGCACAAAGGAGATCCAGACACTACAGAAGACCAGCATGCTGAAGGTGATCAGCTTGGCTTCGTTGAAGTTCCCAGGCAGATTCCTGGCCATAAAAGCCACCGTGAAACAAATGGCTGCCAGGATGCCCATGTAGCCGAGAGCACAGTAAAACATGGTGACGGATCCTTCATTGCATTGCAGGATGATCTCTCCAGGCTGAGAATGTAGATCAGACTCAGGAAACGGGGGAGAAGTACCAAGCCAGCTGCTGCAAATGACAATTTGAAGACCAGAGCAAGAAAGGATAATAAAGTTGGACAAACTTTTCCCCAGCCATTTCTGAACTTTATTCCCTGGCTTGGTGGCCAGGAAAACCAGCACCACTGTGATGGTTTTGGCCAGGACAGAAGAAATGGCAACAGAGAAGATGATGCTGAAGGTTATCTGTCGGAGAAGGCAGGTGGCTCTCCTTGGCTGGCCAATGAAGAGGAAGGAAGTGAAGAAGGAAAGCAGGAGAGAGACCAGGAGGATGTAGGAGAGATCTCTGTTGTTGGCTTTGATGATTGGAGTGTCTAGGAATTTAATGAAGATTCCCAAGACAATGGCTGTGGTTAAAGACAGGAACACGGCAATGGAAATTAACATGATCCCTAAATAGTCTTTATAATTTAGGAAGGTTTTAATCTTAGGAATGCAGTCATTTTGACTGATATTTGGATGTTGATCTTCTGGACAAGGGGTGCATTTTTCTGAATCTGAAAAGAACAAGAGTATTACCACTGGTTTTTTCACCTTTTACTGAAGCTATTATTTGCATAAAATTAATAAGAATTGAATGTTGACATATAAGCAGTTAAGAATAAAGATGCGGAATGCTCAGTGCTAGAGGCAGAATACCAAAGGAGAAATAGAGACACATGTTCTTAAAGGCAGAAAGCAGCCCCAGTCATCCTGTATAGTGAAACAACTTCCAGCAGATGCCTGAAGTCTTTAGAGAGGGATATTTTGTGCCCATTAAGGAAGATCTAGTCACAAACAAAACACTGTCAGCTCCAGCTGATAGATAGGACATGACTTTTGGGACATAATAGGATTAACCCATCACCTTTAGAATAGCAAAAGGCATAAGGTTCACTTAATTGCACAATCCCCTGCAGCATCTCAGAACCTTATAAAAATCCATTTACTCATCAAACCAATTTGTCAGCTGTCCCAGAACTACATGCTGTTGTTAGTTCTGCTCATCAATAAATAGAGTCCTTCTTTCCAGTCAGCCTCCATTTTATTTCCAGTACCTTTCTCCTGACTTGGAACCAGACCAAATTTTCTCCCCAACAATTGGAAGACCCCAAAATAATGACAATGAATCATGCCCTTCATCCACGCAGCAATATTGATGGGCTCTACTTATAAAGGGCATGGAATGTCATATAAGATGGTTGAAGAAAAAAAGGGCATTTGGAAGATTATCTGAAGAATGATGAAGATGTACTGACACTAGTACACATTACTATGTAATTTGAAAGACCAAACTGGCCTACAAATGAAGAGCAGAAAAGAGACATGGCCAGCAAGGGGGGAAAGAGACAGAGAGAGAGACAAAGAGAGAGAGAGAGAGAAAGAGAGAGAGAGAGAGAGAGAGAGAGAGAGAGAGAGAGAGAGAGAGAGAGAGAGAGAGAGAGAATACCAGCAAGATCTGGCAATGGTTACGAGCAGGGCATTTGAAGAGTCAGAGGAGCTAATTTTTGCTGCATAAAACTAAGCCTTAAAAAACAAATGCATTCAAAACCAGAATTGTTGTGAAGATCGCAACAGACAGCAAATGATGCCACTCTAAAGAAGCTTATGAAACAATGGACCTCCTAGTTAGCTGCTGCAAGAGGATCACCCACACTGACTACCAATAATAGTATGACAAAATAGCAACAATGATGCATTGGAAGATCTGCAAGAAATGCCATTTGTCTGCAAGCAAGAATTGGTGAGATCGTAACATAGAGAAAGTAGAAATATAAAATGAAGAAGCTAAAGTGCTCTGGGAGTTTAGAATTCAAACAGATAACCAACTGCCACATAACCCAGACTTAACAATTGTTGGTAAGAAAGACAAAAGGTTTGGATGACAGATGTTGCAGTACAGTAGAACAGAAGAAGGGAAACATGTTCTGACGCAGGCTTCCTTAGAAACCAAGAAGCAAAATCTTGGTCCCAACAAAACCTCTTTTATTTACATGACTGTGAATTCCTTTCATTCACAGTCAGCAAGATATTAGCAAACAGTTTTTCCGAGGAATGCTTATACACACGGATCTTATCTCGTTTGAAGTGTTGCCAGATAACTAGTTTCCAAATACAGACAAAACAAAACTTGGCACAGAGTCTCTTACAATCACAAACAACTTTCCAGACCGAATGAATGAATTGTTTCCTGCAAAAGCCCACTCCCCCTTTGTTCCTCTTTTGTTTCCTATGGGAGTGGCCAATCACCACCAAGGTATGGCTTTACTCTTAAGCTGATTTTGCTTTCTTGGTTGTTCTTGTCTTCTGGAAGCTCTGCACAAGTGCGCACTGGGAACTGGCTCCAGCTGTTCTTCTGCCTCACTGCTGTCTAACTCTCTCTCTGCCTCTGATGCAGAGCCCTCCTCTGAACTTTCCTCAACCCCCAAGTCTGCCCCATGTTCCTCCCCAACCGTCTCACTGTATGACTCTGCTGCCAGCTCTGCTGGCCACTGGAAGGCCATAACAAAATGGGAGAAAACCACAAAATATAAAGCCCTGCAAATAAAAGCACAACTGTGGCAAAATAAAGTAAAGACGGTACCAATAGTAATCAGCGTCTTGGGAGCAATCCCAAAACAACTGGAGCACAACTTGAATATTATCGGTATTGACAAAATTACACTCAGTCAGTTGCAAACGGCAGCGTTACTTGCAACAGCATACATCCTGAAATGATACCTTTAAAATTATATGAAAGAAAATCTGAGGTCCCCAATGTCACCCACCTTCCTGGGTGGAGATGGTTCCTTCTGCACAAGGAATACAATCATAGCAGCAGATGGGCCTCCCTTCCTGAGCTACCTTCCTGAATCCTGGATGGCAGCTTTCCACACACCTTGAAGGAGGCAGGGGCTGAGGAAGGATAAGAAGAACATCCAGAAAAATGAATTTATTTTAAGAAAAGTAGGGAAGGATCGATAACCTCATCTAAAGAATAACTTGCAGGCATCTCGCTAACCTATCCACGCATCGAGTGGTGAAATTTTCCCTACAAAATTTTGTTTTTGAATTTTTTTACTATCGGTTCGGGCAAATAGGTACTAAAATGCTAAAAAAAAAGTTCCATGGATTGTGCGGTACAGCTGATTGTTGCACAAATAATTGTTGAAACTTTTTTTTAAAGCTTTTAAAAGCATTTTTTACTTTAGGCGAACCGGCCCAAACCAGTAGCATTTCATCCCTGCTCCCATTTAAAGATGAGAACACACACAAGTTTCAGAATTTGAGTAGTTTAGATATTGACTTCTTCAAGGAAAGGTCAAGAAAAAGACAAACTTTCTGAAGTGAAATCGGAAGTCCTTTGAGCCACTATCAACCCCATTAAGAGAATAACGGAAAGCATGAAATAAAGAGGTTTCTTCACCTTGTTCATCTTTTCCATCTGAGCAATCTTGTTCTGGTTGATTACCAGTTTGGAACCCTGGATTCCCTGTCTTTCTAGATGCCCAGATTGAATCCTGGTGACGGACTTGTTGGTGTAAACTATCCAGTTCACAATGTCCAAGTCAACAGCTGGGTCTCCATTCTCATCAAAATAAACCCCATCAATGGAGTGATTATAAAACTGGGGTTTTTGAAGGAAAGCATGAAACTGGAAAGGAAGAGAAATGGGGTATATTTGGAAAGGAAACCAGAAGTCCTATGATAAGATTTGCCTTATGGGTGAACTGAATATTTCTCTACACAAAGCCCAGGTTCTAGATTTATTTACTCTTTCAAGGCAGAAGCTGTAAATATTTAAACCATAACAGCTATTAATTTTCTGCTTAAGGTAAAGATAAAGGTTCCTCTTGCACATATGTGCTAGTCAGGAACGACTAGCACATATGTGCTCATCTGTTTCAAAGCTAAAGAGCCACCACTGTCTGAAGATGTTTCCATGGTCATGTGGCATGACTAAATGCCGAAGGCGCATGGAACACTGTTACCTTCCCACCTACTGGAAGTTCAGGAAGGCCTCCAGAGGGCCTACGGAGACTGGGGAGGCCATTTTCGCCCTCCTGGAGGCTCAAAGAAAGCCTCCAGAACCCAGGGAGGGCATAAATGTCCCCCTGCCATGGTGCAGGATGCCAACTAGGCCACGACCATCATGACCACGCCCACCCAGCAACCGGGCACCCTGTTAAAATTTTTGAAGCCCACCCCTGAAAATACCTGCCAAGCCTTCAGCCTTGGACCTCCCAGGTTCTCACCACTGTTTCTCACTGGCCACTTGGATTTGGAGAAATAGGCTGAATGCAAGGCCAGGCCCACAGCCCAGATTATGTTGTAAGTGAAAAAACTGTCAAGAGACAGGATTCGCTGCATCTCTCCCTGTGGAAGTAGCTCCAGTTCTTCTTTTTCCCTGCACCTTCTCCAGACCTTCACAGACAAGACATCCTTGATGGAGGAACACGTAAAGGATTTCTCTACAAAGTGTTTCATGGAGGAGTGAAATTGCTTGAAAGCATCAAAGGCCACCCTTTGATTTGTCTGCACAAGAAAAGAAAAAAAGCCACAAATGTTTTGGAAGGTAGAGATGCTACTTTCTATGAAATCCCAAGTGAGATCCCAGCAGGCTGCCATGATCCAGACTTTTCCTGAAACAGGTTGCTTAAGATTTTTAAGGATTCCATGCACAATGAAGATTCCTATTTGGAATGAACTAATCTCTGTACCATAAAGAAAAATGTTCACTTGACTCCACTTGGCAAATGGTTCCAAATTCAACACCAGGTTTCTGATTTTTATGGAAAACACTTGAGACAAAACTGGACAAATGCCATTCTTGATCAGCATGGAAGTCATTGTCCTCATGAACCTCTCCCCCTGGTCCGTGTCTGGAGCCATCAGGCCAACCAAGGTCCACCTGAAATGGAGGAGCAGTTTGACCATCCCTGGGTACTGGATCCCTTCAGCGGGGAGCATTGGATAGAACCAATCCTGTGGTTGTAAGCCGCCCTGAGTCCTGTGGTTGTAAGCCGCCCTGAGTCCCCTCAGGGAAAAGGGCGGCATATAAATCCCAATAAACCTTAAACCTTAAACCTTAAGAAAGGAAACTGAGTTTTATCCCTCAGAATTGGGGAAACAAAACTGTAACTGATCTGAAAAAGAAAGACAAATTTATTAAGTGACCCATATTAGCCCCCAAATAGCAATTCTCTTCCCACCGAACACTTCTGAAATAAAGATCCTTTGATGGAGACTTTACTTCTCTGCTCAGGTATGGCTTTTCTTTCCACTTGCTCCCTAAGTGCACCATTTTGCTGGTCCAAGGCGTCAGAAGAGTCCTCATATCTGGTTTGGGACCATAGCCAAAGGGAAGATCTCAAAGGTGCTTTTTCAAAGGCAATTGGACTTTGTTTTTCCTTAAAGATGGTTTGCTTCTCTGTTTTGTCTCTCAGCCTGAAGAAGCTTCTTGGATGAGAAACAAAATATCTTTAAGGAGAAACAAAGTCCAGTTGCCCTTTGAAAAAGCACCATTGGGACAACCATGACTTGGAAGACTGAGAATCTTCATAGACAGATGAAGATGTCTACTGTCTTTTCTCCCTTTAACAGAATAAGAGAGTTGGAAGGGACCTTGGTCTTCTTGTCCAACCCCCTGCTCAGGCAGGAAACCCTATACCAGGAGTCAGCAACCCATGGCTCTGGAGCCACATGTGGCTCTTTCAACCCTCTGCTGTCTCCAGTCATCAGCTGAATTTTGAGAGGAGCTTCCGATTTGGGGGGAGTGGAGAAAGCAGACCGTGCCAGGAGAGACACTATGGCAAGGGGTGGGTTTTCTGCTCAGCTCCACAGTTGAAAGGGCTTTCGATTAGGACAGGTAGAGGAAAAAAGGCGCTGCCCTAGGAGGAGATTCTAAGGTGGGGAAACCAGACTTCCGGTTGACTCCGGAATCAAATGGAGGGCTTCGGGTTAGGACCTTTGTGGTTCTTTGAGTGTTTAAGATTGTCGACTCCTGCCGTATACCATTTCAGACAGATAATGTTGTTTAAACTTTTCTTTAAAACTTCCAGTTTTGGAGCATTCACAATTTCTGGAGGCATATTGTTCCATGGATTAATTGTTTTAACTGTCGGGAAATTTCTCCTTAGTTCTATTTTGCTTCTCTCCATTGTTTCTTGTCTTGCCTTTGGAAATACTAATCACTCATCTCCAATATCCATGATAAAACGCTGCTCTTGAATTTAAAATTCTATGGCTGTGTTATCCTCTCAGCAAATTATTTATTTATTTATTTATTTATTTATTTATTTATTTATTTATTTATTTATTTATTTATTTATTGTATGCCGCCCACTCCCGGAAGACTCCGGGCGGCTCACAAAAGACAAGGGAAAGGGGGGAACAAGACAAAGACAACATATTAAATACAAAACCAACATTCACAATTTCTATGGAGGTAGATGCTTCTCAGCTCCCCCCAGCCTGCTGGAACAGCCAGGACTTGGTGGCTTTGCGGAAGGCCGGGAGGGTAGTAAGGATCCAGATCTCAACAGGGAGCTCGTTCCAGAGGGCCGGAGCTGCAACAGAGAAGGCTCTCCCCCGGGGAGTCGCCAGCCGACATTGGCTGGCAGATGGAATCCGGAGGAGACCCAACCTGTGCGATCTAATTGGTCTGAGAGAGGTAATCGGCAGGAGGCGGTCTCTCAGGTACCCAGGTCCGATGCCATGTAGGGCTTTATAGGTAGCGACCAGCACCTTGAACCGGATTCGGAGACTAATAGGTAGCCAGTGCAGCTCACGGAGGATAGGTGTAACGTGGGTGTACCTTGGTGCACCCACAATTGCTCGTGCGGCTGCATTCTGGACTAATTGGAGTCTTCAAACACTCTTCAAGGGCAGCCCCATGTAGAGCGCATTACAATAATCCAGTCTTGAGGTCACAAGGGCGTGAGTGACTGTCTGAAGGGCCTCCCGATCCAGGTAGTGTTGCAATTGGTGCACCAGGCGAACCTGGGCAAAGGTCCCCCTGGTCACAGCCGACAGATGGTGTTCTAGAGTCAGCTGTGGGTCCAGGAGGACTCCCAAATTGCGAACCCTCTCTGAGGGGCGTATAATTTCGCCCCCCAGCCTGAGAGATGGAACAGTTGGACAATCTTTGGGAGGGAACATAAGAAGCCACTCGGTCTTGTCTGGATTGAGTGCCAACTTGTTTGCTCCCATCTAGACTCTAACAGCCTCCAGGCACTGGCACATCACTTCTACAGCTTCGCTGAGTTGGCACGGGGCAGACAGATACAGCTGCGTATCGTCTGCATATTGGTGATACTTAATCCCGTGCTGGCGTATGATCTCACCCAGCGGCTTCATGTAGATGTTAAATAGGAGGGGGGACAGGACCGAACCCTGCGGCACCCCATACTTGAGGGGCCTTGGGGTCGATCTCTGCCCTCCGACCAACACCGACTGCGACCTGTCCGAGAGGTAGGAGGAGAACCACCGCAAAACGGTGCCTCCCACCCCCACCTCTCGCAACCGTCGCAGAAGGATACCATGGTCGATGGTATCGAAGGCCGCTGAGAGGTCAAGAAGCACAGGGATAGAGGGGTGACCCCTATCCCTGGCCCGCCAGAGATCATCGATCAGCGCGACCAAAGCAGTTTCCGTGCTGTAACCAGGCCTGAAACCCGACTGAAAAGAGTCTAGATAAATATATAAAGAAATACCTGTGGGACTTTGTAGGTGCTCAACATGTTTGAAACGAGGATGGAGAGGTCCGCGTTGGCCCCTTCGAGAACGGCGAGTGTGGTTTTCTGCTTCCCACATCTGTAGTTGGGAACATTGGCCTCTCCATCTGAAAGCACGTCCAGAAGAGCATCCAAAGTAATTTGCTCACTGAAATAGTTTTCATAGATATTATAACCTAGAGTGATGTTAAGTAAGAGACTCCTAGAATCATGGTTGAACTGGTGGACAGCAGAAAGGAAGGAGAGCATTTTCCAGTATTTTGTGTATTGTCCCCTGCATGTATTAGAAAATGAACCAAAAGAACATTTTACTGAAACACTATTCAATATTCTACTTAACCTGGTATCAAGAGTTCTTATGTGAAAATTAAAACTTTCCTAAAAATATTATGTCACAGTGTACACTGCGTGACTACTATTTCGAGACAACCCAGAAGCAAAATACAGGACACAGAGGTTCGTCTTACAAACAGTGGTTTATATACAAGACTTCTGTATACAAGGCATACAGGATGGATGTGTGTGTGTGTGTGTGTGTGTGTGTATCTCAGTGGTGGGTTACTGCGGGCATTACTGCCAGTGCAGCACACAAAACTTATTGTTCAATACACTAGGAGAAGAGATACGTCATCTCATCGCCTCCTTTATATACACAGCTTCTTAAAGTGGCAATAGCCCGGCTTCTTAAAGCAGCAGTGCTGTCTCATCCTCATTTCATCATCTTAAGTTACAGCCTTACATTGGCTGGTCAGCTTTAAATCATCATTACCCTGACATATTAATATAGAAAACAGATTGATGATATTTCATAGCATTTTAGAATCAATTGTTTAATCTCTCCTATTAAGGGTTCTTGATATCCTGAAATATCTTGCATAAATGTAATACTTAACATACTGAATTCATGTTATCTCTAAACAAATCTAAATAATATTGGCTTTTGTTTACTCTGGTTTTATAAATACCTTCAAAGTTGGACCAAGAATTCAATCTAGTTTAAAGCTTTCTCTCTTTTTCACTCTTTTGTAAAATTTGGAAATTTTACGTATTCATCAGTATTAAGTATAGAATCATAAAGGTGGAAAGTGAATTTAGAAGAACAATTCTATTGTGTTTAGAATTTCATTTTTGTTGAGCTTGGGAGCATTAAATATTTGACCTTATTTCATTGATGAGAATCATACATTTGCAAAACCAGTGAATAAGTCCATTCTTAACCGTGATTCTCTCATCTCAATATCTATGGACATTCTCAATCATCCAGGTCATGGTTGTCCGAAAGGTATTTTTCAAAAGGCAATTTGACTTTTTTTCTTTGAAAACGTTTCTCTTCCCATCCAAGAAGCGTTTTCAGTTCCTTCTTCAGTGACATGATAGTAGTATTCCAATATCTAAGGGGTTACCACAAAGAAGAAGGGCACAACCTATTCTCCAAAGCAGCCGAAAGCAAGACAAGGAACAGTGAATAGAAACTAATCAATGGAGAGAAGCAACCTAGAACTAAGGATAAATTTCCTGACACTTAGAACAATTAATCTGTGGAACGACTTGCCTCCAGAAGTTGTGGGTGCTCCAACATTGGAAATTTTAAAGATGAAATTGGATAACCATTTGTCTGAAATGTTATAGGGCATCCTACCTGAGCAGGTAGGACTAGAAGACCCCCAAGGTTCCTTTGCAGCTCTGTTATTCTGTAGTCTGTTATTCTGTTGCCTTTTGAAAAGCACCTTTGGGACTTTCATTTCAACCATGAAGGTTTTTAGGAAGGTTTTTCCCATCACAATTGAAGGAGAAAATAGAGTATTTCTAAGAACTTGCAGCCATGTCATTTTCAGGAATCAAGATCACTTTGAGGATGGCTTTCTTCTTTTCTTCATGGACCAGAGAGGAGTAAGGGAGAATCATTCCATACTCCATGGGCCCAATGTAGCTCTGCTTAAAGGAAGCGAAGAAAGGGAATGTTTGTTTTCTATGTTGAAATGACAGCAAAGATCTCTTCTTTGATCATCTTCCTTGATAGTCTTGAGGAGCCTCATCAACTGCAGGATGTAGAATGGGTCCCCCAGATATAACAGGACAGAAAGAGAGCATAAGTAGCAGTTCAAAGGGAAAATAGCTGGTCAATTTTACAGGGCTGGAACTGACTTACAAGAATAATTGAATGGAAGGAGTTTTGTTGAAGCTAAAGGGTAGAAATCTAGCCTGGGTTGCAGAGATTATGCCACTAATGAGATAATGTCCTGGCTTGTAATAATTCTGCGAATAAACCTCTTCCTGCTCCAGAGTCAAGAGGCATTTGGCTCTGCGCTGCTGGGAAGCTCCCTGAGGCCACAAAAGAAGCACAAAGAGAAGTAGCAGCAACCTGACTTCCTCGCTTGATCCACTGTGGTGCATTGCAAACTTCTTCTCAAAGGATGAGGTGAAGAGGTCAAAGAAATGAAAGCTCTCTTCTGAAATACAAGCTTCACTGGCTTTCCTAATTCAGAGGCCAGACTAGGCTTCACATCTGAAGGAGAGGGAAATAAACGCAGCTCCTCCCTGCCTTAAAAATCTTCCCATGCTCTCTTTTTCTCCATAACCATTTATCAACCAACTTTTTTGATGAGAAGATGCAGTGCAGGATTACTCTGGTGCCTGGCTTTTGACATCAAAACATGTTTTTGATGTGCTTGTTGATCAATTTATTCCATAATTCCAGAAAGGTCTCTTGAGACTTAATAGAAAGACACTCAATGATTAGGATAATTGCAAGGAATGGAGAAATCCCCTCTAGAAGCTTTGAATTATTCAGTAAGAAGGCACCCAAAGGGAGAACTCGCAGATGTGGCTTCAAACTTAGAAAACGGGACAGTGGAGAATTTGACCCCCAAACTTTTGGCATGGTCATGAATATGAATAGGCTCACAGCAATGCAAATTTATGTCCTGTCCATGTTCTTCTATAGGTAAAGGTAAAGGTTCCCCTCGCATATATGTGCTAGTTGTTCGCAACTCTAGGGGGCAGTGCTCATATCCATTTCAAAGCTGAAGAGCCAGTGCTGTCCGAAGATGTCTCCATGGTCATGTGGCCGGCATGTCTAAATGCTGAAAGCACACAGAATGCTGTTACCTTCCCACCAAAGGGAGTTCCTATTTTTCTACTTGCATTTTTATGTTCTTTCGAACTGTTAGGTTGGCAGAAGCTGGGACAAGTAACAGGAAGTCCCTCCATTACATGGCACTAGGGATTCGAACCGCCAAACTGTCAACCTTTCTGATCGACAAGCTCAGCGTCTTAACCGTTGAGCCACCTGTTCTTCTATACAGCTGTACAATTGAAAAAGAAAGATTCAAGAGTACAGGCAGTCCTCAATTTACGACCACAATTGAACCCAAAAATTATGTTGCTAAGTTAGACATTTGTTAGGTGAGGCTTGCCTCATTTTACAACCCTTCTTGCCATAGTTGTTAAGTGAATCACTGCAGTTGTGAAATTAGTCACAACAATTATTAAGTGAATCTGGCTTCCCCATCGACTTTGTTTGTCAGGAAGTTACAAAAGGGGATCACATTATCCCGGGATATGGCATCCATGATAAATATGAGTCAGTTGTCAAGCATCTAAATTTTGATCACGTGACCCTGGGGATGCTGCATTTTTTAGTCATTTTTAGTCATTTATTTGACATTTATAGGCCGCCCTTTTCCCTGAGGGGACGCAGGGCGGCTTACAATTAATGGGAAGGGAGTGCAAGGCAAAACACAAGAAAAAAAATGTGAATAAAAAAAATAAACCGATAAAACACAACATTCATTCAGCATTCGGGTGGGGCGAGGTTAGGGTCTTATCCCCAGGCCTGACGGGATAGTCAGATCTTGAGGGCTGTGTGGAAGGTCTGGACGGTGGTGAGGGTACGAATCTCCACGGGGAGATCGTTCCAAAGCGTCGGAGCTGCAACTGAGAAGGCTCTCCTCCGCGTAGTCGCCAGTCAGCACTGACTGGCGGATGGAATTCGGAGGAGGCCTACTCTATGCGATCTGATGGGATAAAGGGAGGTAATTGGCAGGGGGTGGTCTCTGCAGTGGTTGTATATGTAAAAAATGGTCTTAAGTCACTTTCCCCAGTACCATTGTCACTTCAAACAGTCATCAAATGAACTATTGTAGGCTACCCATAGCCTTTTTAACCAGTTTTAACGACCAAGAAATAAGAACTTACAAAGAATCTTGAAAACTGAATAAGAAAAACTCCTGTCTTTCATCAGTGAATTCATTAAAGCCAAGTCTCTTTGAATTGTGTGAATCTTTTTTCCAGCTTGTGAGCCTGTGCTCTTTTCTCCAATAAGATTAAACCTGAATCTGTTTGTTTTTTCTTAACTATCTGAGATTTTTCTATGACCTTTCCTGCCCTTAAGTGAGTCTCAGAGCTTTCTCTTCTCCTCTATAATCTCTGTAGATTACGATTTTTAGGGGAGTTGAGCTTCATTGGTCTAGTTAGCAGAGAAGGATGAGCAACTGAGATAGCCAGTAGCTTTTGTTTTGAAGAGTAATAGCAATACATTTTAGTCTTACAGTATATATTGCCTCATTATTGCAATATATTGCAGTATATAAGAGTCGGGATATTGCCCCTAAGAATCTGGATCCTCATTTTACCAACCTTGGAAAGATGGAAGGCTGAGTCAACCTTCAGATAGTCAGGATTGAACTGCTGGAGTGAGCAGTGAGTTAGCCTGAAATACTGCATTCTAACCATGCTGACAAATTGGGGATCATCAAATGCATTTCTTGTTAATTTTATTCCTATTTCTCCTTTTAAAATTCAACAAAACTGAAGAGAAGGAGAGGATGCTTGGCATGAGATGTTTCATTGTTGGCCTCAGTTAGTTCAAGGACAATTCATCTCGTTCCATAAAGCAACAATAAATCCCCTGTTCTTGGTTTGAAAAAGTCACTGCTCTTTGTGAAGCTAGAAGAAACCTTGATTATATATTTCTTCAATTAATAAGGCCTTTATTAAATATAATGCCTATAGTAACAATTTGAAAGATGAGTGGCCCAAAAATTAAAGAAATGTATGCATTGAGGTAGAGACACACAATAATTCTAAATATTCAACTGGAAAAATACATGAGAAACCCATTATTTATTTACTTTTAGTCAAATAACATTATGATTCACTTGGATTTATCACACAACATGATTAAGAGATAATTTATAATAGTTACTGTTTTATTTTAACATCAGATGTTCTTTTGTATTCAGATTTGGCTTTAGAATGATAATATAGCACTTGGGGATGAAGATGCAGCCGAGCAGGCCAGCATTGGAAGCCAAGATGGAGAAGATCTGCACAACCACCATATACTTCCCTTTGGTGCTCAGGTAGGTCGGCACGAAGGACACCCAAACACTGCAGAAGATCAGCATGCTGAAGGTGATCAGCTTGGCTTCATTGAAAGCCCCTGGGAGGTTCCTGGCTAGGAAAGCCACCATAAAGCAGACAGCAGCCAAGAAGCCCATGTAGCTAAGAGCAACATAAAACATGGCAGCAGAGCCTTCATTGCATTGCAGGATGATCTCTCCAGGTTGAGAGTGCAGGTCAGAGTCAGGGAATGGGGCAGAAGTGGCCAGCCAGCTGATGCAAATGAAAACTTGGACACTGGAACAACCAAGAACGATGGAGTTGGCCAAGCTCTTCCCTAACCATTTCTTCAGTTTATTCCCTGGTTTTGTGGCCAAAAAGGCCATTGCTACTGTGATTGTCTTTGCTAGGACAGAAGAGATGGCAGTTGAGAAGATGATGCTGAAGACCATTTGCTGCAGGAGACAGGTTGGTTTGGTTGGCTGACCAATGAAGAGGAAGGGGGTCAAGAAAGAAAGGAGGAGTGAGATCAGGAGGATGAAGGAAAGGTCCTGGTTGTTTGCTTTGACAATTGGAGTTTTTAAGTGTTTAATGAAGATTACCAAAACAAAGCCCGAGATTAATGACAAGAAGAGGGCAATGGTTGCTAGGACAATTCCCCAAAAGTCTTTATAGGATAAGAAGGTTATAGCCTTGGAGATGCAGCGATCTTGGTTTATGTTTGGATACTGATCTTCTGGACATTTGGTGCAAGATTCTGCATCTATAAGGAACATCCATAACAAAAAGAAAGAAAATAAATATTCTTATATAAAAGACACTGGTTGGGTGAGAGATGATGTTGAGGGACTGGAAAGGAAGACGTGATAATATGAATTGATGTATGTGGTGGAAGACCTTAAAATATCTCGGTTAGGCAAGCCAAATATAAGTTTTGGGTGGTGATGGCCAATGATTCTGGAAAGTGAAAGGACCTGAGATATACTCCCTCTCTTCTCCATACCTTAGAATAGTGCTGGGATTCCAAAATTTTTACTACCGGTTCTGTGGCTTGGTGGGTGTGGTTTGGTGGACATGGCAGGGGAAGGATACTGTAAAATCTCCATTCCATAGGAGAAATTGTCTAGTTCCACACTACAGAAGGAAAACATTGGCACTGTAATAATAGTGAAAGCAAATGAAGGGTGGCAGACTCTGCTATAACTCTCCTACTCCATCAGCTCTCTGTTCTCCTGTGAGTTGATGGAGTAGCAGTGCTAGAGAAGCCCTAAGACTTAATCCTCCTCTCTCAGATTCTCACTACTCAGAGAAACTGTCTAAATGGCAACAGCAATATGTCTATGGAGATTCTCATTCATCCGGTCATGGTAATTTCAAAGGTCCTGTTCAAAAGTTAACAAGAAGCTGAAGCTGCTGAGAACTGAAGAAGCTTCTTGAATGAGACGCAAAATGTCTTTAAGGAAGAAAACCAAGAAAATCCAGCTGCTTTTTGAAAAGCAGCTTGAGACAGCAATAGCCCATAGACTTATATACTGCTTTACAGTACTTTACAGCCCTCTCTAAGCAGTTTTACAGAGTCAACATATTGCCCCCAACAATCTGGGTCCTCATTTTACTGACCTCAGAAGGATGGAAGTCTGAGTCAACCTTGAGCCTCATCAGGATCAAACTCCCGGCACTGAGCAGAGTTAGCCTGCAATATAGCATTCTAACTACTGTGCTACCTTTTCTTATAATCCCAGACCCCCTCATTGTCCCACAATATTTTTATGTGCTGCCCAAGTTTAACATCCAATCTCATCTCTTACTTCTTAGTCTCAGAAATGGTGAAATAAATTCTGCATATTAGGTTAAAAAATTGTCAAGAAAAGAACCAAACTTAGAATTGCCTTTCTATAGCCTTTCAAGGTAGAATGTTGGTGCTTTCCTCAAGATTTTCCTGTTGTCACCCACCTTCTTTGGTTGAGATGGTTCCTTCTGCGCATGGAAAACAGTTGTAGCAGCAAATGGGTTTTCCTTCACGAGCCACCTTCACAAACCCAGGACGGCAGCTTTCTACACACCTGGAAGGAGGCAATGGCTAAGCAGAGAAAAAAAAAGAAGAAGAATATCCAAGAAATGAATTTACTTTAAGAGAGAGAAGGAGAGAGCATAGTAAGGAACGAATAATGATTTTCAGTTTAAGGTTTAGCTTTGCTTAATTCTAAGCCTATCCAAAACATGGAAGTCATCTTACTGATTCAGTTATATATTGCTTATATCTCCTCTTCTGAAATTTCACACTACACTTTCTAGATTTAGGTTCTACATTAATGGCCCAAATGTATTTTTACAGAGGACAACTGGACTTTCTAGGGTTTTTTTCCCCATGAAAATGTTTTGCTTTTCATTCCAGAACTTTCTTCAAATCTGAAGCTTCTTGGATGAGAATCGAAATGTTTTCAAGGGGAAAAATCCACGAAAGTCCAGTTGAGCTGTGAAAAAGGACCTTTGAGAAAACCATGTTTGAGAATCTCCATTGATATTCTACATTAGGTTAATCTAGAGAAAATAAGGATTAGGGGGGAAATGATAGCAGCAGGGATGTGCAGTCACTAGAGGCAAGGGAGGCGGAGCCTCACCACTCTCCTCAGGAAAACAAAAGAAATTTAAATATTTTTTTTAAATAATTAAAGCCAAGATAGTTGCTACCAGATTCCAGGTCACAGTGGCTTGGTGTCTGCTTAGTGTTAACCAAAGCAGGAGGCGAGAGAACTCAGGGCCTCTTTACCATAAGGAATTTTTCGCCTTCTAAAAGTTAAGAAAGAGTTAAAAGGCAAAGAAGTTCAGATGGAAAAGAGGCACTAATTCTTCCGCCTCCTGATCTGGAAGCAGCCAATCATGTCTTCTTGAGCACGCTTATGTTGGGCGGGTTATTTCGGAGGGCGCGCTTCAGAGGAGAGAGGAGTGGGGGAGAAGGAGGAGGCTCGCTCTTCACCCCTCCCTAACCTTCCCAGGGTCCAGATTCCCTTCGCTGCAAGCTTTGCTGTCTCTTGCATCCCAAAGGTGGGTGGGTGTGGGAGCTTTGGTGGCCCCAATTCTTCTCTGGGGGGCGGGGGGTGTCTCCTGGGGCTGCTGGCTAGATAGACTCCCGAGGAGTGACTCCTTCCCTCCTAGTCCCCCTGTGGGTGGCTGGAAATGTCCGCGCATTTCAGCCAGCCACAAAACGCTTAGCCGGGGGTTTCCTTACAAGAGCCAGGCGGGAGAAGCCCTCGCTTCTTTCTTGTGGAGATGGGCACTTTGCATCGCGGGAGCTGCAAAGCGCCTTTACTGCAGACTGGTCCGCCAGTTGCGGCCCTACCTAGACCGGGAGGCTCTCACAACAGTCACTCGAGCCCTTGTGATCTCTAGGCTGGAATACTGCAATGGGCTCTACATGGGGTTGCCCTTGAAGTGCATCCGGCGACTACAGTTAGTCCAGAATGCAGCCGCACGAGTGATAGTGGGCGCACCGCGGTTCGCCCACGTTACACCTGTCCTCCGCGAGCTGCACTGGCTACCTGTTGGCCTCCGGGTGCGCTTCAGGGTACTGATGACCACCTTTAAAGCACTCCATGGTAGTGGATCTGGGTACTTGAGAGACCGCCTCCTGCCGATTACCTCCCTTCGACCAATTCGATCGCACAGACTGGGCCTCCTCCGAATCCCATCTGCCAGTCAATGCCGACTGGCGACCACACGGAGGAGAGCCTTTTCTGTTGCAGCTCCGACCCTGTGGAACGATCTCCCCGCTGAGATCCGTACCCTCACCACCGTCCAGACCTTCCGCGCAGCCCTCAAGATCTGGCTCTCCCAGCAGGCCTGGGGATAGGTTCCTAATTCACCCGCCCGAGTGTTTGATTGTTGAACGAAAGTTGTGTTTTACTATTTTTTTCTTTGTTCACATTTTGTTTTGTTTTTGATGTTGCACTTCCCTCCCTTGTGATTGTAAGCCGCCCTGAGTCCCCTCAGGGAAAAGGGCGGCCTATAAATTTTAATAAATTCAAATTCAAATTCAATTCAAAGTGCCCCACCACCCACCCGCTGACCCGGCCTGCGGCCGCTGCTTCTCCAAACTCCGCCGCTGGAAGTCTCGGATCGCCTCTGGGGGAAAGCTGAGTGAGAAGTGGAGCGAGGCAGCCGGGAGGCCACGGAGAAGCTTCGCTTCGCTTCTCACTCGGCTTTCCCCCAGAGGTGATCCGAGACTTCCAGTGGCGGAGCTTGGAGAAGCAGCGGCCACAGGCTGGGTCAGCGGGTGGGCGGAGGCATCGGGGGCAGTGGGGCACTTTGCATCGCAGGAGCCGCCAAGCGCCTTTGCTGCAGACCCGGGCGCTTGGCGGCTCCCGTGATGCAAATTCCCCCCCCCCGCCAGGGCCGAACGCTGCCCTGCTTTGCAAAAGGATGCTCAGCTGAGCCTCACCAGGCATAAACCTCACCGCATGTCACTGGATAGCAGTATTATAGTATTTGACAGATTGGCACAAAGAGGCGGGGGTCAATTTATTTTCCAAAGCACCAAAGGGCAGGACAGGAAGCAATGGATGAAAAGTAATCAAGGAGAAAAGCAACCTGGAACTAAGGAGAAACTTCCTAACATTGAGGACAATCAACCTGTTGAGCAGCTTGTCTTCAGAAGTTGTGGGTGCTTCATCACTGGAGGCTTTTTTAGAAGAGACTTGACAGCCTCTTGTCTTAAATGCTTGACCATCAGGTTGGACTAGAACAGCAGTCACCAACTGGTGGTCTGTGGACCACTGGTGGTCTGTGAGAAAATTTTGGTGATCCACAGAAAAATTATTTGCATTTTTTATATTGCACTAAATCAGAAGCCTTTAAACTACGACCCCTGGGATGGATATGTGCAATGAACGTTTGTGTTGCTGCAGAGAGTCTCCCCCTTTGGAGTCTTTTTGTGCAGGTCAGAAGGGAGAGAAATTCTGACTTGGGGTCTGCTTCAGCTTCCTTGTGTGGGGTTTTGGGTGAAGGCTGGAGGGAAGTGCCACTGGTGGTGAAGAGCCGGAGGGCCTTGTTCCAGTGGGACTGTATCATGGCCTAGAACTGACTGACTATCTCAGCTCACTGAGCCTCCAGGTCCCAATGCCTGACCTTGCATTCCCTCAGGTCTTCCCTTTGCTTGGAAAGTCTATGCTCATATCCTCAGGGAGGTGCTTCTGCTGAGCCTCCTTCTTGGTCAGATCAAATTTGAAATGAACCAGCTGTTTTGCCAACCCTTTCTCAGGTGGCTGCTTAGCTTCAAAAACTGATTCATGTTGGGGCCCTAAGGAGCCTGGGCAGGTGGGCAAGGAGTAGCTAGGAGGGGAGGGGCAAGTAGAGGCTGGCAAGGCACCCATTGAATTGAGTGACATTGAGTTGGCCACACCCACCCAGCCGGTCATTAGGCAGATCATATTAGTGATCAGTGGGATTTAAAATTATGAATTTAGTGATCCCTGAGGTCCAAAAGGTTAGGGACCCCTGGGCTAGAAGACCTCCAAGATCCCCTACAGCTCTATTCTGATTGATTCTGATTAATGTTACATTATTTCAATGTAGGTTGATTGAATACAGGTAGTCCTTCACTTACAACTATTTATTTAGCAATAGTTTGATGTTATAATGGGACTGAAAAAAAGTGATTGGCCACTGGTCCTCACACTAACAACTATTGCAGGATCCCCAAGGTCACACAATCAAAATTTGGGCACGTATTTAAGAGGTTAGCCTCACCCTGGGTCCTGTGAATGCCATTTATGACCTTCCAAGTTGTCTACTGACATGCAAACTCAATGGGGGAAAGCTGTATTTGCGTAACAACCACATGATTCACTTAACAACTGCAGTGAATAATATATCAGCATCAAACAATATATTATTTACCGTCAAGAATTAATGAGATAAAATTGACCGGCAGTTCAATCTCCCCTTCCCAAATCAAGAGCAACTCCGTTATTAAAGGCATTAGAAGGTATGAAATGAAAGCAATACTCACTTTGCTCAGCATTTCCATCCGTGCAATATTATTTTGATTAATTGCAAATGTATGCCTTCCTAGATGCCCCAATGCCATTCTAGTGATGGTTTTATTGGCAGAAACTACAGAATTTAGGATGTCTAAGTTAGCCGCCAGATCTCCTTTCTCATCCAAGTATACACCTTCCATGGAATTATTATAAAACTGGGGCTTCTGGAGGAAGGAGTGAAGCTGGGATGGAAAAGAGAAAACAATGTTTAGAAAGTAAGTCAACATTTCTTCTATCTATGCCGTAGCCATCTCTTCACTGCTTCAGTTCGCACTTCCTGTGCTTTTTGAAGGAAGTTGAACATCACTTGCACTGATAAGCTTTCTTTTCTAGGCTATTATAGTTTGGCTTTTATTAAAGAAGTTTGGGAAGAAGATACAATGGCTCCACATATTGATGAATTGGATGCTTGTAGGAGATTGATTGGCAGATCTTTGGGTGACAGTTAACAGGGGGATCACACTAGAATCCCTATGTAGCTCCAAGCTCCAATTCCCCTTCATGAATTCCATGAACACTTATCAAACTCCAGGCAAGTGCTAACCATTAGTCTTGACGATTCCTGTGCATAGGCTGTTTAGGAATACATCAATTGAATTTCCTTATGTGGATCTGATTTTTTTTTGCATAAGACACTGATGTAGCTGAGGAAAAAATATTTATCACAGAAAGCACAATGTGTAATCTCAGTGAATCCTCTGCAGTTTTTTTTTTGCCACATTCTGAACTTCACTGAACTGAATAATCTTTCAAATTCTCATAGGTGTTTGCATGCTTGCCTGCCATTTCCATGGCCCAGTTCCAAATGGGCCACAGTCTGGTACTGGCTGTGGCTCAGGGGTTGGGGACCCCAAGTATGGGGTTTCCTCCTTGAATAAGGGATTAAACTTGAAGATCTCTAAAGTCCCTTTCAATTCTGTTATTCTGTTATTCTGGCAATCTCTCCTTCACCCCTGAGAGTCTCCTTTCCAAGAAAGATCCAGCCTGACTGGTCTGGGGCTGATGCTTGTTCAGATCCTTCCTCATGGGTTGTTTCTAATCAGATTTAGATTAAGAGAACTGACTGCAGCCAGAGGTAGTGGAGCCAGAGAGCTTCTACTCCCTAGCAGACGTGTGCACTACATCAGTGGGGAGAGCTTTTAAGTGGATAGGGCACAGCCGTGCGACAGTGTGCAAAGAGAAAAAGTAAAAAAGGAGATACAGTGTGTTCTGAAGAAGCAGATGTTCTTCTATGAAATGAAGAACAAAGATGGCCTGGTAGGGAAGATAACATATTTTCATTATAGATTCATTTTTTCTTTAGAATACTGTATTTTTTGGAGCATAAGGTGTACTTTTCCTACCCACAAAAGTGGGAGGGTGTTGATATGGCACTGGTTTGCCACCATGGAAAGCAGGCGGCGGCAAACATGTGGTGTCGGTGGCAAACAGGCTGTGGAGAATGGGCCATGGCGAACAAGGGCTGCACCGAATGGGTTGCGGCAAATGGGCTGCAGTGAATGGGCTGCAGCAAATAAGCCAGATGAATACCAGATGGATGCTGGGAGGCAGAGGCAGATCCCCCCCCCTTGTTTCCCATCCCAAAAGCTAGGTGCGTCTCATAGTCCGGAGCATTTTATAATCTGAAAAATACACTAAGTTATTTGTTTTTCCAAAATAATTGCACAGGAGAGGTGTAAATCATGGAGAGGAAATACCTGCCAAGGCTTTAGGCTTTGAATCTCCAACCACTTGACAGGTTTTCTCATGCCTCTCCTAGATTGGGATAAATTGGCCGAATTCAAAGCCCGTGCCACAGCCCAGATCGTGTTATAAATGAAATAGCTGTCTAGAGCCAGGATCTGTTCTATCTTCTCTCTGGGCAGAGGCTCCAGGTCTTCTCTCTCTCTGCATCGTCTCCAGACTTTCACAGATGATGCAGCCTTTCCATAGGAACATTGGAAGGCTTCCTCTAGAACCTGATCCATGAAAGAATACAAGAGCTTAAATCCATCATAGTTTGCCACTTTCTTTGTTTTCATGAGAAAGGAAAAAATGGCATGGACGTTGGGCAAAGAAGAGATGGAAACCTTCAAACCTAAAGTGAGGTCCCAGCGGGCTGTTGTGATCCAAATTTTTCCTACAATGGGCTTTTTAAAGGCAGTCAGCACTTTTTCTATAACTGCTATGCCTTCTAGGAAAGAACTTGTCTCTGCATGGTAAACAAAGACATTGACTTGTTTCCATTTGTAGTATTGACGAAGCTTTATTTTTAATTCACTGGCAACCACTGTAAACCTTTGTGATATAACTGCACAAATTCCTTTCTCTGTCAGCATAGAAATCAACCTGTTCATGAACCTCTGGCCATTGCTAGTGTCTGGAGCAACCAAACCAACCAGCGTCCACTTGAAATGGAGGAGCAGTTTGAGAATTCCTGGATATTGGACTCCTTCAATGGGGACCATTGGATAGAAAAAAGGAAACCGAGTCTTGTCACTCAGAATGTGTGAAGCAAATGTGTAACTGATCTGAAAAGGAGAGAAAACAAGTAGAATATCATTTGATATTCATAAAGATCAAATATGAAGATCTTATCCATAGGAAGACCATCTCTTGCCGTGAAGACCCTTGGGTGGGGGACTTACTAATTTCCATAGCATTATTTCCTTGTCTAAACCCATTACTAGAATAACAGAGATGGAAGGAACCTTTCTAATCCAATCTCCTGGTCAAGCAGGGGACCCTATTCCATTTCAGGCAAATGGTTGTCCAATCTCTTCTTGAAAACCTCTAGTTTTGGAGCACTCACAACTTCCGGAGGCAAGTTATTCCACTGATTAATTGTTTGAACTATCAGGAAATTTCTCCTTAGTTCCAGGTTGCTCCTCTCTTTGATTAGTTTCCATCCATTGCTTCTTGTCCTGCCTTTTGGTACATTAAATATTCAATTTTGCATGTGTCAGGCCAATATGATTTTTTTAAACAAGAGCGGGTACAGAAATTTTCAACACAATTGAAGCACAAATAGAGTAGTACAGAAGCTGAAGCGCAAATTGAGTAGTACAGTAAATAATCTTCTATAATTTCCTTGGAGCAAGGGGGGAAGCACATACTATATGGGATCTTGAGAATTCAGTCCTCTCTATAGTAGCAGGTTGTATTTGCTGGAGCCCAATCTCCTAAGTGCCTCTTGAAAGAATTTTATTTTGGGATAAATTAAATGCATTTCTTTGGGCACACAAGGGTGACTCAGTCTGGATAGGGACTACAATGGGAGAAAAAGCACAGCTCGCCTTCAGAAGCTTTGGGTGCTCCGTCACTGGACGCTTTCAAAAAGAGATTGGACAACCATTTGTCTGAAATGGTAGAGGGTCTCCTACTCAAGCAGGGGTTTGGACTAGAAGACCTGCAAGGTTCCTTCCCACTCTATTATTCTATGGTCTATGACCTGGTACATCCTTTCCTCCAAGCAACTTGAACTTTCATCTTTAAAGCCTATCACTTTACTGACAATTGTCTTCTCAGCAAAGACACACCTGTGGGATTTTGTAGGCATCCAGAAAGGTTGACATTTGGATGGAGATATCAGTTTCTGCCCCTTCAAGAACCACCAATGGGGTTTTCTCATGTCCACAGCTGTAATTGGGAACGTTGACCTCCCCAGCTGAAAGCAGGTCCAACAAACCCTCTGTAGTCATTCGTGTGTTGAAATAACCTTCATAGATATTATAACCCAATGTCAAATTAGGCAGGAGATGAGGATCCTGGTTGATCTCCTGAACAGCAAAAAGGTAGGAAAGCATTTTCCAGTATTTTTTGGATGCGCTCCTGAAAGTTTAAATACATCATAAATCAGTGAAAACAATGCTTTGATTAAAATTATTCATTGTTATGCTTCTAATTCAATGAACAACAAAAAGTTCCATGCCTACGCCAGGCACATACTATCACATGTGGTGGACTTGTACTGAAGCAAAAATATATTGGACTAAAATCCACATGTGGTTGGAGAAAATGATACATAAACATATAGATTTAAAACCGGAACTCTTTTTATTGGGAATAATACCAGAAACATACAATAAGGACTTGAAATATCTGATCGTGAATGTATCAACAGCTGCTAGAATTGTATTTGTCAAAAATTGGAAAAATGAGAAAGTACCATCACAGGAGGAAACTATTTGGAAAATAATGGAATGTGCCAAAATGGGTAAACTTACATTTGAAATTAGAGAACAAGAGGATGAGCAATATTATAAAATGTGGGACTTGTTTTACCAATGGTTAGATAAAAAAACCTGGGAATGAAACTGTTTACTTATGTTGTTGTAGTTTTTTGTTTTTTGTCTTTTTTTATCCTCTCTGTTACGATATAGAGTACTACTTATATGATATATAAAGGACAATAATGATTTTAATGTTTAAGAGTGGGATGATTTGAATACCTTGGTATAATTGTATGTAGTGATCATTTTATATTAGAAGGATCTTTCTATATTAAACGGAACAATGATGATGTAAGGAATAATTGATATATACATGAATTGAAATACTTAATCACTATATGGATTAATAATTAATAATGAGAAACTATTTTTGGAATTCTAGATGATTGGTGACACTATGGTTAATTGAAAATATGAATGTATATTATAAACCAATAGGAATTCTTTGTTCCAATCTTCGCTTTTTCTCCTTAGAGATAGGTGATACTATAATACTTCAAAGACTCATAGTTATTTGATAGATAATTATGAACTCAAGGAAATAAGGATTCTTACAAATGAAAGAATATTAATGGTAATTTGAACACATAATGCTCAATGACAGTGAAACATTTAGTTATGTTTAATGTAAACCAGTGATGTTAATCCTAAATTTAAGAATTGATGCACAAAAACTTGTAACCAAACGACATGCTTGATGAAATGGAGGAAGGTTGTTCTTTTTTCTTCTCTTGCTTTGGTTTGTATGTGTTGTTTTGTTTAAAAAGAATAAATATATATATATATATTTTAAAAAGTTCTATGCCTCAATTACAACATATAACTGTTTTAATTGCTTGTCAAAATGTCAAACCTGGACAGTGAAATAATTAGTGTTTTAAAATTATTCTCTAGGAGAAATGCTGTCTCTCTTTTACCACTCAAAAATATTCAACAGACTCAAGGCACATTATACCATTCTCATAATTAAAATATTACACCAGGAGTTTTGTATATATCTCTCCTTAGTTCTCCTTAGTTGCTTCTCTCCTTGATTCGTTTCCATCTATTGTTTCTTGTCCTACCCATAGGTGTTTTGGAGAATAGGTTGACTCTCTGTTCTTTGTGGCAGCCCCTGAGATATTGGAACACTGCTACCACATCTCTCCTAGTCCTTCTTTTCATTAAACTAAAGTAATTCATGACTCCTCCTAGACAGCTGTTTCATAACAGGCTTCAATCTATCCCTGATGCTTTCCTACTGGATCCTCAATTGTGATGACATGACATACAAAAATGTCTCTCAAAGGTTGGGAAGGTGAAGAACCTGGTATGATTTTGTGATTGGGATTCAAAGATATCTGCAAGATGAATGAATGAATGAATGACTGACTGAATGAATGAATCAATGAACCAATTTTCCTATTTTGTGGAACTTCAGACTATCAGGTAATTTTGTTATGGAAAAAATATTGTGGGTTCCTCTAATCTATTGCATAGGGAGAAAACCTGTATTTTTTTTACATTCTTTAGTCCATGTTTTCCTGAGTAATCAAAATCCAACCCGAGGAAATCTTTGTATTTTGTGGAGGGCCAGGTAAAGGATGAGTATCACTCTGTCTTTTTATGTGTGGTCTAGCTCTGCTTAGATTAGCTAAAACAAACTGATGGTTTAATTTACATATTCAATCTCTACCTGGCCACTGACTTGACTGTTGCAAAGGAGCCTCATCAATTACAGTGTGTATCATGGATCCTGAAAGGTAAATTAAGGCAGTAAAGTAGCAGGTCAAAGAATTATGCCTGGTAATTTAAGGCTGGAATTGCAGGATCCAATCTGAGCTGTTCACCAGGACCAGAGGTTTAATTTTTCAAGCTTTCGGACATGTGTTGAAGCCCTTACAAAATGAACTTCTTTTTCTCCAGAAATAAAGGCAGGAATTCTAGGACACTATCAGAAATGGAACTGCTGTAGTTCAGTGCAGAAAAGTGGACTTACAGGGAAATCCGAGTCAAAGGAACTGTGTTGAAGGTTAATGGTAGAAACCGAGCCTTGGTTGCAGAGACTATGCCAGTGGTGAAAAGCTCTCCTGGCCTGACATGGTTTTGTGGGTCTGTTTCGTCTTGACCCAAAGTCAGGAAGCATTTGGCTTCCCGCTTCCCATAGACTGTTGGTGGGCACAACAGCAGCAGAAGTAGAAACAGCAACAGCCTGTCTCTGTAGCCTGATCCAGCCTCCTGCGTCGCAATGGCTTCTTTCAAGGAATGAGAAGAAAGGTAGAAGAAACCAAGCCTGCTTCCAAGACAGAAGCAACAGAGGTTTCTTTTAAAATCCAAACAGAATCCACCCAACTCTTTATTTCCGAAGGGGACAAAAATATACACAGCCTCTGCCCATCCTAACATCCTTCCTAGGCTCACTCTTTCTCTTCAGAAGTATTTATGCATACAGCATTCCTAATGTGGACACCTTCCAACTTTGCTTTGGAGTCTGACACTGATATCGAAAAATATCCTTGTATTACATTTTCTGAAAGTTTGCAGAAATGTCTCTTGGGATTACAAGGCAAGAAATAAATTACTGTGATTTTGATAATTGCAGTGAAGAGAACCATTGTCTGTTTGAACTCTGAATGATTCTACAGCAGGGGTGAAATGCTACTGGTTTGGAATTGGAATTGGAATTTATTCAATTTGTAGGCCACCCTATTCCCCGAGGGGACTCAGGGCGGCTGAACAAAAGCCAAGGGAGGGGAAATTACAAAAAGTAAGACAAAAACAATCAGACAATACAAACGATTTAAAAGCACAACAAACATAGCAAATTCGAGTAGGGGGGGGGAACTCAACCCCAGGCTTGCTGGGACAGCCAGGTCTTCACGGCCGTCCGGAAGGCCCGAAGGGTGGCGAGGGTCCAAATCTCCATGGGGAGCCCATTCCAAAGGGCCAGAGCAGCCACAGAGAAGGCCCTCCTCTGAGTGGTCGCCAGCCGACATTGGCCAGCAGATGGAATACGGAGGAGGCCTAATCTGTGGGATCGAATGGGTCTGTGGGAGGTAATCGGCAGAAGGCGGTCTCTCAAGTACCCAGGTCCAATACCATGTAGGGCTTTATAAGTAATAACTAGCACCCTGAAGCGTATCCGGAGACCAATAGGTAGCCAGTGCAGCTCGCGGAGGATAGGTGTAACGTGGCTGTACCGAAGTGCACCCACGATCGCTCGTGCAGCTGCATTCTGGACCAGCTGGAGTCTCCGAACACTCTTCAAGGGCTGCCCCATGTAGAGAGCATTGCAGTAGTCCAGTCTTGAGGTCACGAGGGCATGAGTGACTGTTGTAAGATCCTCCCGTTCAGGTAGGAACGCAATTGGTGCACCAGGCGAACCTGGGCAAATGCCCCCCTGGTCACAGCCGACAAATGATGATCTAGAGTCAGCTGTGGGTCCAGGAGGACTCCCAAATTGCGAACCCTGTCTGACTGGTTTGCCTTGGACTGGTTTGCCTGAACTGGTAGTAAAAAATGCTACCAGTTTGCCAAAACCGGTAGTAAAAAAATGCTACCAGTTTGGGTGAACCGGTATTTCTGACAATTAGCTGTGACACATGATTTATATTAGTTACAATTGTTGGATTTCCTGCTTTCTAGCTAATCTAAATCGCATGGCTCGGCGGATTCCCCACCCTCGCTGTTCTACTTAACTTTGCAGGCACACTTGGTAGCAGGCTCCCAAGTAGCAGTCACGCTTGGTAGCAGTTTGCAGGCATGCTTGGTAGCAGGCTCCACCTGGACATCATCACATCCTGGTTTTGATGCTCTGCGCATGCACAGAAGGTCCTGAACATGTGTAGGACACACATTTGCGAACTCATAGCGACGGTGTTGATTTCACCCCTGCTCTATAGGTAGGTGCACAAAGGGAGAATTCATAGATATGGCTTTGAAGATGGAACAATGAGTGAGTTAAAGAAGAAGAGAAGCACAAATATCTCTTCTAAAATGCTTCAATAGTAGGGGTTTTGAATTGGCGGTCCACAGGCTGGATGCATCATGCACAAGCCATGCCCACCCCACTCTGTGAAGGGGAAACATGGGTATTCAGCAGGTTCTGACCAGTTCTGGCGAACTGGTAGCAGAAATTTTGAGTAGTTTGGAGAACCGGTAAATACCACATCTGAATTGGCCCCACCCCCATCTATTCTCTACCTCTTGAGTTCCAGCTGATTGGAAGGAAATGAGGATTTTGCAGTAACTTTCCCCTGGAGTGGGGAGGGAAGGGAGATTTTACAGTATTCCTCCCCGGCCATGCCCACCAAGCCATGCACAAAGAACCGGTAGTAAAAAAAATTGAATCCCACCACCGAGAAAAACATTGTGAAATGTCACATGACAGTAACTTGACATAGCAAGTTTGACACCCATGCTCTATACTGTCCAGTATCAAGAGAGGTTTTAAACATGGATGTGGATGGTCATACATCAATATAGATTTAGTTGGTCTTGACTTGTGAGCAATGTGGCTTTCAGTATACAGTTAGCTGGGGACAATCCACCGCTTTTCCTATATATGTAAAGAAAAATGGAGAACAGCCAAAACATTTCCAATTGGTTTTATTATGTCCGATTTCTTTTAGCTTTCCCCAAGCCCAGCAAAAGGCCTGAGAAGTCTTGCTCATTCTACGTTGCCAATGCAGGTAGGCTGTTCCATTAAAAAAATGAATGTTTGAATCGACCCTCTTGGCAAACACCTCCCAACCCCCCCCCCCCGCAAATTCAGTGGACTCAAGAGTATACAGAAGAGGAAAAGTCATATGTAATAACAAATGATAGTTCATTTATATCATGGCATGGAAAAGAAATATAAAGTTACATTTTGTTTCATTTTTTGAGTAATATTAAATAGTCAAACAATGGCAGCTGGACTTAGTAAATATCATTCTGAGAAACAGCTTCATAAAAATCACATTTCTCTTTTTTTATATCAAATGGCAGTCCAATTACATCGTGAACAAAGACAGAATTTATAAATCTTATAATCAGTTAATTGCTTTTATTTGACAGGTGAATATAATATTTTATGAGCCTGCCAAGTAAATAAGATCCACCATGAGAGGGATCATATAAAGACAAATTTATGTTCTGTATGAACATGTCAGGTGTTTTGCATAAAACTGGGCAGAGACATAGAACTTTCCCTTAAGGAATGGTCATTTATGATTGAAAAGCTTGTATGATAATTGGGCTCCGAAGAAATAATGTTGTCAGTTATGTTTCTATTTTATTTTTCATTGTTAGTTTCTCCTTCATATTGAGATCAGGCCTCAGGACAATAATGTAACACTTAGGGATGAAGATGCATCCCAGCAGGCCAGCACTAGAAACCAAGATGGAGAAGACCTGCACAGCTACCAAGTACTTCCCTTTGGTACTCAAATATGCAGGCACAAAGGACACCCAAACACTGCAGAAGATCAGCATGCTGAAGGTGATTAGCTTGGCTTCATTGAAGGCCCCAGGTAGATTCCTGGCCAGGAAAGCCACTGTGAAGCAGATGGCAGCCAGGAAGCCCATGTATCCGAAGGCAGTGTAAAACATGGCAATCTTTCCATCATTGCATTGTAGAATAATCTCTCTAGGCTGGGAGTTCATGTCAGAATCAGGGAATGGATGAGAAATTCCCAACCAAAGAATACAGATGATCACTTGGACGCCAGAACAGGCAAAGACAATGGAGTAGGTTAAAGTCTTCCCCAACCATCTCCTCACTCCATTCCCTGGTTTTGTGGCCAAGAAGGCCAAGACCACTGTGACTGTTTTGGCCAAGAGAGATGAAACAGCCACTGAGAAGATGATGCTGAAGGTTGTCTGTCGAAGAAGGCAGGTGGCTCTCTTTGGATGTCCAATGAAGAGGAAGGAGGTCAAGAAGGAACCCAGGAGGGAAATGAGGAGGATGTAGGAGAGATCACGGTTATTGGCCCTGACTATGGGAGTTTCCAAGAATTTGGTGAAGATTCCTAAGACAAAGAGCGTGGTGAAGGAGAGCAAAAGGGCAAAGGAAGCCAGGAGGATTCCCAAAGGTTCATTATAAGACAGGAAAGTTATAATCTTTGGAATGCACTCATCCTGATTTTTGTTTGGATATTGGTCTTCTGGGCATCTAGTACAACGCTCAGCATCTGCAAAGAAACCTTTCTTTTATTTCATCCTGTTTCCAATTCTTTTACATTATCTGAGGGATGCCTTTTAGGTCTGTCCGCTTAGTGACTTAATGACACTGGAGATGGTCTTTGCTCCAGCAGTTTGAGTCCTAGGACTGTGGGGTGGGGTGAGCTCTTGTCACTTGCCTCAACTTCTGCCCATCCAGCAGTTTGAAAGCATGTTATTTGCAAATGGATAAATAGGTACCACTTGGGTGGGGAGATGAGCCGATACTTTGTGCATAGGGTTAGACTGCTACTGGCACTAGACCTTCCTGATTGAGACACACATTAACAAGATGGCTTCAGTAGAAGGAGAGGGCCCTAATGACATTGCAGGAAAGCCACACTCATCTTTCTTGGTGGTGCAGAGCCCACCCCCCACAAGCCACGCTTTGGAAAGCCCACAAGCTAAGCAGGGCTATCAGTCTTAGGCAACCAAACTGCTATTCTGCATTGACATGAGAGTCTCCTAGCTAATGTAACAATGCCCTATGCTAAATAAATAAAAGATACCTTTTGAAATGAAAGTGCCAGAACATCTAAGAATGGCCTGCAGTAAATGGATTTCAGAAAAGGCTAGAAATGAACATTGATACAAATACTATAGATACAAAGATTTACACTATATAGTATATAATGGAGTTTATGGGGTGGAGTGCATCCTATTCCTAATAAATTTCTGCAGCCTTGCTCAACAAATGCTGCTTATGCACTTGTTGATGGCCTAACAGTTTTCAGATGCCTTCTCCAAGGTCAACTCTATGACTCCCTACAAATCATAAGTATTGGAATGTACCTTTGAAACCACCTAATACTATATTTATTGCAAGATGCACTAGAGCAGGGGTCCCCAACCACTTGTCCACAGCCTGCTTCTGGTTTGCATCCTGTTGGAACCAGTCTGCTCAAGCACTGGACAAGTGTACAAAGTTTTATTTGCACATGCACAATATGTTACATGCATGCAACTATTCCCTTCCCCCATCATTGCCAGTCCACAGGTCCAAAAGGGTTGGGGCTGCTGCACTAGAGCACCTCTGAAAGAAGACCTTCCTGTATCCGTCTGATGACCTCATGAGCTCAGCATCTCACGTGGCAGCTAATCCCACTGGCTGACAGCAATTCAATTTGGTAATTAAGAATAAGCCAAACAAAGTGATAAGAAAATTGTTGATACTGACAGCAAATTGAGCGTGGTTGGAAACAACAGGAATGGAATGTTGAAAGGAGAGATTAATGAACTGGAACCTTATCTCAAACCTCAAAACATGGAAAAAGAAAAGGGAGAAAATTTGGCAGAAACAATGAGAGAAATTCTGGCAGAAGCACTGGTGATAACTAAAGACAAGCAGATGGAAGGAACAGATGGAGGGTTTTGAGTTTTTACAAGATACGCAATGAACAACAAGATGCCAAGAGAAGTTCATATAAGACTTATCAAGAAAACAATTAGAATACAAACACCACAAATGGCAAGAGATATAGGACTGCACTATTACTAGAAGGATACAGGATGATGAAATGAAATGTTAGAATAAAAATTAAGTTAAACTTAGTTAAATTTAGAGTATTATGTATAAAATAAAGTAATAATAGTTATAGCTAAATAAATTATTAATGATAATAATCACATATATACTAAATTAATAATATGAAATTTTATATAAATTGTAAATGAAGACTATGGAGAGGATGTTGAAAAACTTTGTTACAAAAGATAAATAATTCTATACAGAATAGAATATAAAGATGTAATACTATTGGATGATTTCAGGATGATGTAATGAAATACCAATAATATAAATTTATTTCAAATTTAGAATATTTTACATAAAAAGGATGTAATAATAGTTATATTCAAATGAATGTTTAATAACCATAACAATTGTATATATACATGTTAGAATGATGATATGAGCCTTTATGTAAATTGCAAGTGAAGACTATTGGGAGAAAGCACAAAGGTTTTGTAACCAATCAACATGCTGTAAGTAATTGGAGAAGGGTTTTTTATTTTGTGTGTGTTTATGTCTGTTTGTTTAAAAATAAAAACTTCTTTATAAAAAACAAAGAATAAGCCAAACAAGAGAAGATTCAAATTTAGGAAAACTGAAAACCTTTTGGCAATTTTTAAAATTGCCAAACTGCTGGTGAAGTTGGACCTCAAGGGTCAAGTGGGTCTGCTGCTAACGTACCTGCCTCCCAACTGCGTTGCAGCAGCCCTCCCCTCGCTCCTCGAGTCAGTAGCCGAGCTGGCAATTGAGTTCCCCAGGCTTATGGTTCTGGGGGACTTCAATTTGCCATCGCTCGGTGAACACTCTGATGGGGCGCAGGAGTTCATGGCTTCCATGACAGCCATGGGCTTGACCCAGGTAATTCGGGGCCCAACCCACTCAGCGGGTCACATGCTCGACCTTGTATTTCTCTCGGAGCAGTGGATGTGTGATCTTGGTCTGAGGGGTAATGAGACCATACCCCTGTCGTGGTCAGACCACTGCCTACTGAGGCTTGACTTCCGGAGGCCAAACCCCCACCGTAGGGAGGAGGAACCGACCAGGTGGTTCCGCCCCAGGCGACTGATGGACCCTTTGAGGTTCCAGACGGAGCTTGGGGTTATTCCTGATACCCTCGCCCACAGTTCGGCGGAGACCCTGGCTGCTGCCTGGTACTCGGCGGCATCGGAGTCTCTTGACCGGATTGCGCCACTACAGCCCCTCCGGGTCAGCAGATCCCGGAGACCTCCTTGGTTCACCGAGGAGCTCCGGGAGAAGAAGCGCCGGAGGAGACGCCTAGAGCACTTGTGGAGGTCCGATAAGTCCGAGTCGAACCGAGCACTCCTAACAACTTGCACCAAGGAGTACATCAGGGCACTTAGGGCAGCAAAAAGATCTCATATTGCCACCTTGGTTGCGTCCGCTGAGTCCCGCCCAGCCGCCCTATTTAGGATAACCCGTTCCCTCCTAAATAGGAGGGATACGGGGGAACCCTTGCAGGGTAGAGCTGAGGATTATGCCCAATTCTTAGCGGACAAAGTTGCTCGATTTCAGTCGGACTTGGACTCCACCACTGCAGATCCAGCCGGGACACAAGAGGATCACTTGGCAAACCATCTCTGGGTTGAGTTTCAGGATGTTGCCTCTGGGGATGTGGACAAGGCCATTCGAGCTGTGAGTGCCTCCACCTGTATTCTGGACCCGTGTCCCTCCTGGCTGGTTGCCAACAGCAGTGAGGTGACACGTGGCTGGATCCAGGCGGTCGTAACCGCCTCCCTTCAGGAGGGGCACTTCCCCGCCGCACTTAAAACGGCGGTGGTGAGACCCCTCCTGAAGAAACCATCCTTGGATCCAGCCATTTTAAATAACTACCGTCCTGTCTCCAACCTTCCCTTTGTTGGGAAGGTTGTTGAGAAGGTGGTGGCCTTCCAGCTTCAACGGGCCTTGGAGGAAGCTAGCTACCTTGACCCCTTCCAGTCCGGCTTCAGACCCGGTTACAGCACAGAAACTGCTTTGGTCGCATTGACCGATGATCTCTGGAGGGCCAGAGATGGAGGCCATGCGTCCATCCTGGTTCTCCTTGACCTCTCAGCGGCTT
Organism: Thamnophis sirtalis; assembly: GCF_051295495.1. NCBI lineage: Eukaryota > Metazoa > Chordata > Lepidosauria > Squamata > Natricidae > Thamnophis > Thamnophis sirtalis. The sequence continues at coordinate 10,538,277 of NW_028261383.1, forward strand.
TCAATACCATCGACCATGGTATCCTTCTGCGACGACTGCGGGAGGTGGGGGTGGGAGGCACTGTCTTGCAGTGGTTCTCCTCCTACCTCTCGGACAGGTCGCAGTGGGTGTTGGTCGGGGGGCAGAGATCGTCCCTGAGGCCCCTAAAATATGGGGTGCCGCAGGGTTCGGTCTTATCCCCCCTACTATTTAACATATGCATGAAACCGCTGGGCGAGATCATTCGGAGGCACGGGATAAAATACCATCAATATGCGGACGATATGCAATTGTATCTGTCCGCCCCGTGCCAACTCAATGAAGCGGTGGACGTGATGAACCAGGGTCTTGAAGCCGTTAAGAACTGGATGAGCGCTAACAAACTGGTACTCAACCCGGACAAGACCGAGTGGCTGTTGTGTTTCCCTCCCAACAATTTGGCTAATGTTCCATCTATCAGGCTGGGGGGTCAAATTTTATACCCCTCAGATAGGGTTCGTAACTTAGGAGTCCTCCTGGATCCACAGCTGACTCTCGACCATCATCTGTCGGCTGTGACCAGGGGGGCATTTGCCCAGGTTCGCCTGGTCCGCCAGTTACGACCCTACCTGAATCGGGAGGCTCTCACAACAGTCACTCGAGCCCTTGTGATCTCTAGGCTGGAATACTGCAATGTGCTCTACATGGGGCTGCCCCTGAAGTGCATCCGGCGACTGCAGTTAGTTCAGAATGCGGCCGCGCGAGTGATAGTGGGCGCACCTCGGTTCGCCCACATAACACCCATCCTCCGCGAGCTGCACTGGCTACCTGTTGATCTCCGGGTGCGCTTCAGGGTGCTGTTGACCATCTTTAAAGCCCTTCATGGTAGTGGATCTGAGTACTTGAGAGACCGCCTTCTGCCGATTACCTCCCTCCGACCGATAAGATCGCACAGACTGGGCCTCCTCCGAATTCCATCCGCCAGTCAATGTCGACTGGCGACTACACGGAGGAGAGCCTTTTCTGTTGCAGCTCCGACCCTGTGGAACGATCTCCTCGTCGAGATACGCACCCTCACCACCGTCCAGGCCTTCCGCGCAGCCCTCAAGACCTGGCTATCCCAACAGGCCTGGGGATAAGCCTCTAATTTGCCCCACCCGAGTGTTGAATGTTGAATACAAGTTGTGTTTTTATTATTTTATTTTGCTCACATATTGTTTTTTTTTTAATTGCACCCCCTCCCTAATGATTGTAAGCCGCCCTGAGTCCCCTCAGGGAAAAGGGTGGCCTATAAATCCTAATAAAATACTAAAAAATAATAATACTAAATACTAAAAATCAGCCTCTTCAGGGCTACCCACCTTCTTGAGTAGAGATGGTCCCATCCATACAGGTAACACAGTCATAGCAACAAATGGGCTCACCTTCCCGAATTACCTTAACAAATCCTGCACGGCATCTATCCACACACCGAGAAGGTGGCAGACTCTAAAAGAATAAATGTTCATTTGTTTTAAAAAAAGCTTGGGATAGGTTTAGCTAAGGAAATGACACATAGTGTCATTGGCCAATCTTGTGCCTTGCAGCTTTGCCAAACTGACTGTAAAATCCAGATCTATGCAATGGAGATAGTAAACACTGCACCAAAATATGCACCAAAGACAAATTCCTTATTTGTCCAATCACATTTAGCCAATAAAGAATTCTCTTCTCTTCTCTTCCCTTCCCTTCCCTTCCCTTCCCTTCTCTTCTATCTCTGTTTCCACCCCTCCACTACTTCCTTCCTATTTTTTGTTTTATTTCCTTTATCATATTTGATATAGGAAACTCATCCTACTGAGAATTGAATTTTGGTTTGCAATTAATGTAGAGTCTCAGGTAGAAGCCCATCTCTCTCTTGTGAACATACTGCATACATCTGAGGAAGTAGACCTTGAACTATAAAAGCTCTGGGATCAAGTTCAAACCTGGCATAGCTAGAAATCCCCCCCCTCTCTGTCTCTGTCTCTCTCATCTTTCTGTCTGTCATTTCTGTCTATCTTGCTTTCTCATCTATCTATTATCTATGTCTGTCTGTCTGTCTGTCTGTCTGTCTATCTGCCTGCCTGCCTGCCTGCCTGCCTGCCTCTATCTATCTATCTATCTATCTATCTATCTATCTATCTATCTATCTATCTATCTATCTATCTATCTATCTATCTAGGTTTCAAGGTTTATTAAACTTGTATGCCGCCCTATTCCCGGAGGGACTCAGGGCGGCTAACAAACCGAAAGGGAAGGGAATAATACAGACAAAAAGCAAAAAAACAAACAACAAACAAACAAAATACGGAAACAATTTAAAAGCAGTCAACAGCCACACAATTTGAGTGGAGATGGGAACTCATCAGCCCCAGCCTGTTGGAACAGCCAGATTTTGACGGCTTTGCGGAAAGCCTGAAGGGTGGTGAGGGTCCGTATCTCCACGGGGAGGTCATTCCAGAGGGCCGGAGCAGCCACAGAGAAGGCCCTCCTCCGGGTGGTTGACAATTGGCATTGGCTGGTGGATGGAATTCGGAGGAGGCCTAGTCTGTGGGATTTGATAGGTCTTTGGGAGGTTATCTATCTATCTATCTATCATCTACCTACCTACCTACCTACCTACCTACCTATATATCATCTATCCTCTATTTAATCATTTCTTCCTTATTTTCTCTCTATCTCATAGAGATCTGTCTCAACTCTAGGATTTAAATCTTAAGGCTTTTTCTCCCACTTATTCTGTTCAGTTAGGCGACATCTATGCTAATGGTTCTCAAACTTTTTTTCACCACGGACCCCTTTTAAATATCTTTTGTGGCCATGGACCATGTCCATGGACCACTAAGACGTAACTCAAGATATAAAGTGCTAGACAGCTTTATCAAACATTTGTGGACCCCCTGTGATGACATCACAACTCCCTAGGAGTCTGCAGACACAGATTGAGAACCTCTGATCTTCTCGATATAACTCACCCTTTCTCACTTATCTGAACATTGCTCAGAATTAGTTCCTCCCACAGTAAACTAGCAAAGCTAAAACTGATAAATGGAAATTGGACTACAAAATTTTGTGCCCTTCAGATACAATCAATGCATTGAAATGATCTGAAATAAGTTCCCCTCACCTGGTTAAGCCAATTTGGCCACACAATGTCATCCTCATTGATAGTGAACTTGAGTCCTGAGGATCCGTGTCTTTGTAGACTCCCAAATTTCACTCGAACAACAGACCTATTTGGAAACCTCACCCAGTTCACAATGTTGAAATCAGCTGCCAGCTCTCCATTCTTCTCCAAATACACTCCACTCATAGAGATGTTGTAGAATTGGGAGTTTTGCAAGAAAGGGTGAAGCTGGCAAAGCAAAGAAAAGAGAAGGTTAGAATAAATAGCAAAAAAAAACAAAAACAAACCGTTGACATTTTATTTCTGCAAATACCCCTTTGAAATCTTGGATGGTTCAGATCTCCTGCAACAATCAAGGGGTTCCATCTATCTTTTTCCCCCACCACAAGTGAAAGATCATATGAAGAACAGTTGCATGATTTGGGTTTGGCCAGTCTAGAGAAAAGAAGAGGGCATCAAATAATTCTTCAAAGCATTAGAGGACAGGACAAGAAACAATGGATGGAAACTAATCAAGGAGAGAACCAACCTGGAATTAAGAAGAAATATTCTAATAGTTACAACAATTAATCGGTGGAACAGAAGTTTCCTCCAGAAGTTGTGAACACTTAATTACTGGAGGTTTTGCAAAAGAGACTGGACAGCCACTTGTCTGAAATGGAATAGGGTCTCCTGTTTGAACAGGGAGTTAGACTAGAAGACCACCAAGGTCGTTTCCAGTTTTATTCTGAATTGAATTTACATTTTCTCTGGGGGTGTGGCCTACTTTTCTAAATCACATATTAATTCAATGAAACTCTGATGAAATTTCTGGTTGAAGCAGTGGTGGGTTCCACATAGACACTCCAGCTGCTACACAGAGCATCGCGCAGGCACTGTATGCGCCATGCCTGTGCGCGGAAGCGCGTTAGCTTTAAAAGACCGGCGGGTGAGTGGGCCCTCCAGAGCACCGTACCAGAACGATATCTGGTGCTCCGGGCAGGCTCCGGTACGCTCGTACCAGGGCGTACCACTTGCAACCCACCACTGGGTTGAAGGAATGTGTTCTGCTTCAATATGGCCACAGTTTTAGTTAAAACCAACAAATAAGCAAGCTGAGTAGAAGATGGAAAACTTTTTTGTTCTCCTGGATTTGCATTTGGAGATAGGGTGCCTCCAACTGAGAGTTGACCTCAGCTCTTCAAGACAGTGAATCCTTGATAGATGTTCCCTTATGAATGTACATACCTTAAAGCCTTTAAAATACTGGTCAACACCATATCCTCACTATCCCATCAAAATCCTCTAGAAATATGGTGCCCATGATTGTGCATACCACCTCGGGCATGACTCACTAGTGCTGAGTGGAGAGAGATGAATTCTCTTTGATAAAATGTTTCTTCTCAGGCAGGTCAGAAATGTTCTAGCCCTTTTAAGCAGCTCTCTTACCCTGCTGTAAAATGTTTGGGCTTGTTGTAAATGGGGACATCCAAACTTTTGTCAGATATGGTGTTTCCAAGCCATGAATTTTCCTCTATTGATTTATTTTTCTCCCTAAATGTTGTGCCTTCTATTTTTCTCACCTTAATGACTTTCTTTTTTCTTTCAGTCCAATTTGAGGTGGGCTGGGAAGCATGTCCTTATTCAGCTCAGTGATTAGTATGGACCTGAAGATTATAGTTGATTAGATTCTTGAGATCACAGTTATTTGTTGTTGTTGTTAGTTGCAAAATCATGTCTGACCCATTGCGACCCCATGGTCATCATTCCTCCAGGCCTTCCTGTCCTCTACCACCCTCTGGAGTCTATTTAAGCTCACGCCTACTACTTCAGCGACTCTATCCAGCCACCTCATTCTCTGTCCTGCCCTCCTTCTTTTGCCCTCAATCGTTCCCAGAATTAGGCTCTTCTCCAGTGAGTCCTTCCTTCTCATTAAGTGGCCAGAGTTTTTGAGTTTCATCTTCAGGATTTAGCCATTTAAAGAGCAGTCAGGGTTGATCTCCTCTAGGACTGACCGGTTTGATCACCTTGCAGTCCAGGGGACTCACAGGAGTCTTCTCCAGCACCAGAGTTCAAAGGCCTCCATTCTTTGGTGCTCAGCTTTTCTTATGGTCCACCTTTTACAGCCATACATTGTAACTGGAAAACCATAGCTTTGACTATACACACTTTTGTTGGCAGGGTGATATCTCTGCTTTTTAATATGCTGTCTAGACTTGCCATAGCTTTCTTCCCCAGGAGCAAGTGTCTTTTAATTTCTTGGCTTTAGTCCCCATCTACAGTGATCTTGGAGCCCAGGAAAATAAAATCTGTCTATTTCCTCCCCATACTTTGCCAGGAATTGAGTTATAGAACAGTTATACAGTTATAGAACAGTTATACAGTTAGCGAACTGTCTATTAAAGTCTTTGTTCAGTGAAGTCTCTGTGCTGAGAAGGGAAATACCTGCCATGGTTGCATCCTTCGAACTTCCTCCCCATCTCCATTGTCCTTGATCATCCTCTTGGAAAGAGAGGAATAGGCTGCATTGAATGCCCGTGTCACAGTCCAGATGGCATTGTAAATGCGGTTGCTATCCAGGGAGTAGATATTTTCTATCTCTTCTTGAGGGAGGTTTGCCACTTCTTTCTCCGTGCATTTTTTGTAAGCTTTCACAGACAGAGGGTGCTTTGTGTAGGAACAATGGAATGCGTAATCTGCAAACCTTTCACAAGAATAATAAAAGGATAAGTCGTATGTTGTCCTTTGCTTTGTCTGGATCATGAAGGAAAAAATACCATGGATGTGTTGGAAAAGTAGAAATTCAAAAAGAGTCAAGTCACGGGTCAAATCCCACAAAGCTGTTGTGATCCATACTTTACCAGCTATGGGCTCTATCAAGCCAACCGTCAACTGTTGAATCATCAGCAATCCATCATAGAAGTCATAAGTTTCTGTGTAATGAATCAATACATTGACTTGCCTCCACTTATGAAATAGAATGGGATGGTTCTGGACCACACTGTACTTATTCAGTCTCGAGAATCTTTTTGAGAAAATCACACAAACCCCAACTCTGACCAGTTGAGCTGAGAAGGACTTTATGAATCGGTCTCCATTCTCTGTGTCAGCAGCGATTAGTCCAGTTAATGTCCACTTGAAATGCTGGAGCAGTTTGACAATACCCCAATAGTGTGTTCCTTCTTCAGGAACTGTCCGGTAGAAAAAGGGGAACTGCTTTTCATTGCTCAGAACTTGAGAAACAAAAGCATAAGTCACCTGATAAAGAAAGGGAAAGTTGATTCACATTTTTGACATATGGGTGACTTAGATTTTTAAGGGGAAAAATAATGATCTTTATAAAGTAGGAAAGATTCTTCCATTCCTAGGTAGACCATGAGTGTAAGGAGAGAGTTTCTTTCCTTTTGTGGGGAATGCTTCTTCCCTTGCTTGGGAGTGTCCTCCTCATCTGGATGATGCTCCACATCCCCTTCCAACTGGTGTAGGTGAAAAAATCATAAAGCTTCTACCATATTTCATTCAGACTTTGGGTGTGGACCAATAGATCACAAATTATGCATGGACCATGTATGTATTACAACTGTCAAAAGAACCAATGGAAGTTTAGGCTGCAGAGATCTGGTGTGATCACAGCATATCATAGCTCCACTGGTCACATCTGGAATCTAGTGCACAGGAACTGAAAAGAGTAGATAGCTTGGAGGCTGAATCCTATTGATAAAGGAGAATATTTGTTGCTTAGGGTTGAAATGAGAGGTTCTTGGTGTGCTCTCTGAAAATGTCTGTTTTCTTGCAGACATTTCATTACTCTAACTAGGTTACGTCATCAGTGCTAGTAAGGAGTGCTGTTTGCTGTCAGTTTATTTTCTGGTGACTTGCTTGTCTGTGTGGGTGAGGGTGGTCTTAGAGATTCTTTGGTTGGGCTGTTTAGTGATGGATCTTTGGAAGTTTCTTGATTCAGATACTGCTTAATTGATGGTTGGCCTGAAGTTAATCTTAGAATAGAATAACAGAGTTGGAAGGAACCTTGGAAGTCTTCTAGTCTAACTCTCTGCATAGACAGGAAACCCTACACCACTTCAGACAAATGGTTGTCCAATCTCTTCTTTAAAACTTCCAGTGTTGGGGCATTCACATCTTCTGGAGGCAAGTTGTTCCACTTATTAATTGTAGTAACTGTCAGAGAATTTCTCATTAGTTCTAAGTTGCTTGTCTCCTTAATTAGTTTCCACCCATTGCTTCTTTTTATCAGACTAGACATACCCAGTTCCTGCAACCATTCTTCATATGTTTTAGCCCCAAGTCCCCTAATTATCTTTGTTGCTCTTCTCTGCATTCTTTCGAGAGTTGCCATATCTTTTTTACATTGTGGTGACCACTATAAAATATATTCAAGAAGCTTTATGAGCTTCTTGTGGAAGCTTGTGGAAGGGGATGTGGGGCATCATCAGGATGAGAAGGACACTCCCAAGCAAGGGAAGAAGCATTCCCACAAAAGGAATGTGGCGAACAAAAATGGATGCTGTATTCTATAGATTAACGTTGGGGTTATCCTTATCTTAGATAAGGAGAGGAATGCATATTAATTTTTTGATGTATCTTTCAGCATTCAGCCATGATGGATAGTTTTTTGTCTAATGTTATTTCTTCTTTTGTACATAAGATTTTTTCATTGTTAATGTTGAATGTTTGTTAATCTGTTTTCCTCCCTTTTTCTGTTTTGCATTTTCTCTTTGGTGATAAAAGAAAAATAAATATGTTAAAAACATTGCAGAATTTTATTTTGCCCTTGTAATGGAAAATCTTTATGCAATCTCATTTTTCTTTGCCCATCCATTTCAGTATGGCTATTTATTAGTTTTTCCCCCCTAGCAAGACTCAAAGTCTTACCTCAAGGGTGCTGGAGGGAGGGTATAGCGGTGGCCCATTCTTGGAACATGTAAAGCTAGGACTAGATGAGTCTGGAGTATTGGGTAAGATTCTGGACATGTCAGTAGGACATTGATCAGCTAGAAGGAGTTTGGAGGAGGGTCCTGAATACTTTGTGATGCAGGAGTATAACGAGATGCCTAATGAGTACCTAAATTAGTTTGTAAACCCCCCCCCCCCCACAAATACCTGTGGGATTTTGTAGATGCTCAACATGGTTGAAACCTGGATGGAGATATCAGAGTCAGTTCCTTCAAGGACAGCCAGAAGATGATTCTGACTTCTTTCACATTTGTAGTTTGGGATGTTTGCTTGTCCAGCTGAGAGAAGGTTGAACAAAGCATCCGTAGTTATTCTTGTGTCAAAATAATTCTCATGAAGGCTGTAGCCTAGGGTGACATTGGGTAAGATCTGGGGATCCTGGTTGACACCTCGCAGGGCAAATAAGAAGGATAGGAAGTTCACATGTATATTGGCAGTTCTTCTGCAAAATAAACCCATCAGCTAGATTGGGGTAAGAGACAAGGACTGGCTCAAAGTAATTCAGTCCACAAGTGAGGGTAGAACCTTGGTCTTCCATCCCTCTTGCCAATCCGACACCTTAACTACAATACTACCTTGTCCCCAGAAACCCAGAACGGCACATGTAGCAGTATCTCCTAACAACAACTTGCTAAGTAGTTTGAGTAAGCCGCCCTGAGTCCCCTCAGGGAAAAGGGCGGCCTATAAATGTTCAATAAATGAAAATGAAATAAATGAGTAAGAATCAGTGATTGCCCCAAAGTCACCCACTGAGCTTCCAGGGTGATGGATAGACTTGGTCCTGAGTTTCCCAGCCCCTAATCCATTTAGGAGATTATGGGGAGTCTGGGAAAATAACAAATATGTTAGTAATCAACATCAAATGATAGGAAAGAGGTTGTCTGAAACTAAATGGCACCTCACTTCAGGCTGATAAAGGCCTGGGAAGATATGTCACAATGTTCCTAAGACTTAATAAGGAACTCAGTAATGAAAGAAAGCTGAAATACTTAGGAGACTACATGAAGGAGACTAAAATAAACTGACAAGACTAAACTAATCAACAGTGAGAACAATCAACCAGTGGAACAATTTGCCTTCAGAAGGTGTGGATCCTGCAACACTGGAGGTTTTAAAGAAAGGTCTGGACAACTACTTGCCTAAAATGGTATAGGATCTCCTGCTTGAGCAGGGGGTTGTATTAGAAGACCTCTAAGGGCCCTTCCAGCTGTGTTATACTGTTACTTTACTCCCAATTCTTCTGATAAAACCATCAGTCTTTCTGCAACTACTAAGAGGGGAGCCCACCTTCACCAGCTGCCTCAGTTCTCTTACTTAGGGCAAAACCATCTGATCTTCCCTAATCATATCAAATATCAGCTTGTATTCGTCCAAGACAGACTCATCGGTGGAAAGAAATGGTGGCAATATCCATCTGCTACGCTTATCTGAGCAACTATCACGATAAAGGATTTCTGAATGTTTTGCAGAAATCTGCTACTTTATATTTATTCCTGTTGGATCCACTTCTACCTTTTGCACTTCTATCCATCCCTTGAATAGCCAATGGAGACCCAGCAGTTCCTTTTCATTGGCAAACTAACTGTTGCTCTTTGAAACATTCCACAAAACATATTCCCCCCCTAGTCTAAAATGGGCAACTCTGATGGATTCATGGAGGGAGGATCCTAACCACAATAAGAGCAGAATGATGTCACAATTCCTCAGGATTTAATTCATCTTCTTCCTCCGTGCTGCATTAATTCCTGTATAGCTTTCATAGAAATATGTATGTTCCTAATGTATTTTCCCTAAAGTCAACAGAGAATTCTGCTATCTAAGGCAGGCAGAGAATTGAGGCGATAATTCTTGATAGTTGAAGCAGTTGAAATCAGTAGCAACTGTGGGAAACTTACATATGAAGTATGCTTGAAGGAGAGATGTCAAAATTGTACAGTCGGAACTGAGTTTTTTTTGTAGAGAGTAGGCCCCCAATGAGATAATCTCCTGTCCTGTAGTGATTCAATAGCTCCATTCCATACTGTTCTAATGTCAAAGGACACTTCACCCTCTGCACCCCATAGGCAGTGTGGGTCAGAATTAGCATCAGAAACAGATGCTGCAGGTTCATCCTTTCTATGGCCTTGCAACCCCTCTTCTCAATCAGTCAGAAGGAAAGTTGGAGGCAACTGAAAGCCCCTTGAAGACCGAGGCCATTAGGTGTCTTTCTCAAAGGAGATGGAGCCACCCATGGTTTCCACATATTTCAGGGTTTGGGAAGAACTCAATTCTACCTTTGAACAACTTGTTCCTGGCTCTCAAGTAAAAGGGGAGACATTTATTCCCTTGCTTTACAGGCTGATGCAAATTGTCACATGGGTTGGTCTGAGTCTGATTCTTTTGGGGAAACTTTGGAGGGTTGGTGAGGAGCAGGAGAAAGAGCAATTGCTATGGTTTTGCTAATTACAAGAAGAAGCTTCTCCTTGGTGACATAACCAACTTTCTCTGTCTCTCCATGATCACAGGTACATCTGGAGAAAAACATGTTTGCAAGAGCTTGCTGATGCAATGCTGTTTGGCTTGACGTGGATTGATATGGGGAAAATATTAGGATCTTTGACCATGTAAAAGATTGCTCAAAACTAGGATCCGGATAGTCAGAGTTCATTTAGAGTGCCTTGTAATAGTCCAGACAGGAGGTGATCAAAGTGTGAGTGACAGTGACTAAGAGTTTCCAGTCTAATAGTGGGTGTAACTGGTAAACATCTTGCATCTGTGTAAAAGTACTTCTACTGTGGCTGTCACCCAGAGGTGGGTTCCTACCGGTTATGACTGGTTTGGCTGAACCAGTAGTAACTTGGTGGCCTGGGTCACTTGAACTGGCAGCGACCCAGGCCTGCCACACCCCTGAACCACTTCTTCCGACATCTTGTTTTTTGCTTCTGCACATGCACAGAGCAATTTTAGTCGTATTGTACACCACTTAGCAAACTGGCAGTAGCGGCTGCCAGAACCCACCCCTGCTGTCACCTGCTCTTTGATTAGGATTTCCTAAGAATCTACAACAGAGGTGTATAACTCGATTTCATTGAGAGCCGCATCAGGATTGTGGCCATGCCCAGCATGATGTCACTTGTGTCAGGGGTGCCTGTGGTGGCCTGAGCACTCTGGCAGAAAAAACAGGCTCCTGAGTTCTGTTTTTGGCTGTGACGGCCTCCTGCAACCCTCTGCCAGTGAAAACGGAGCTTGGGGGAAGGCTACACATGACCCTCACGAGCTCCATTTTAGCTTGTGGAGGCACGACGGGCTGGTCCTTTACTATTTCCAGGGCAGCCTTGTGGGCTGGATGTAAGCACCCCATGGGCCATATCCAGCCCCCAGGCTTTGAGTTTTGATACCCCTGATCTACAAGAACCATAAATCAACCCAGTGATTAAAGATCAGGGGTGGTAGGGTGGGTGATGGGGCAGTATGTTGCTGGGAAACATAATTCCAATGTCTTATACCAGTTAGGTATTCTAGATCTCTGGGTTACAAGAGTTCTAGAGTACTGCACAGAACAACAAAAAAAAGGAACACAAGTGACAGCCATTGTTAATGCCTACCTATTTCATGGCACTAAAGGTGGAAAAGCACAAATATTTCTCCTCCCTTATTGCATCTATAGATAGCCAACTGAGAGCCCTGTTGAAGATCCTTTTGGGTAAAGGGGATCCTGAGATTCACATTCAGGATCATGCTGAGGAATCTGCAGAGCATCTATTGCATGGGTGCCCGGGGCCCAGATTCGGGGCCTATGGGGTGGTTAGTTCTGGCCCACAGGGCTGGCCTGGAAACAATGGACCAGCCTGTGGTGCCTCTGCCAGCGAAAATGGAGCTTGTGAGGGCTGCATGCATCTTGCTCCATTTTCATTGACAGAGAGTTGCAGAGGTCATTGCAATTGAAAATGGAGCTCGTGAGGGCTGCGGGAAGCACTCACAGAGGGTTGCAGGAGATCGTTGTAGCCAAAAATGAAGCTCAGGAGTCTATTTTCACTGGCAAAGCACTTGGGCCACCACAGGTGCTCCCAACACAAGTGAAGTTGGGCAGGCCATGCGCACCTAGCCACACCCATCCTGCCACCGCAGGGTCAAACACAGCACTGATGTGGCCCTCAAAGTTGTAGAGTTGTAGAAAAGATCATCTCATTTCACGCTCGTAAGAACTCCCTTCTGAAGATTATAAACAGAGGTGGGATTCAGTCAGTTTGGACTGGTTTGGGCGAACTGGATGCTAATTTTACATCTAGTTTGCTGAACTGGTAGTTAGAAGGACTGTCTGGCCCTTCTCACCCTGCCCTTGCCTTCCTAGGAGTCTCATGCCAGATAAGTGTAGCGCCTGTGTGGAGGTTCTGGAAGGGCAAAAATGGGCCTCCCACAGGGCTGTTTCTGGCTTCCAGAGGGCCTCTGGAGCTCTGAGGACACTGTTATCATCCTCCCCGAGGCTTGAGGAAAGCCACCGGAGCCTGGGGAGAGCACAAACAGGACTCCTGGAAGTTCAGGAAGTCCAGAAATGGGCCTGTTTCCAGCCTCCAGAAGGCCTCCAGAGCCAGGGGGAGGCCGTTTTCACTCTCCTGAAGGCTTGAGGAAAGCCTCCAGAATCTGGCGAGGGCAAAATCCCCCCCAATGTGGTCTCCATAGACAATACTGGGCATCCAACCTGGATCCTTAAAAGAGCCATGGTGGTGCAGTCGTTACAATGCAGTACTGCAGGCTACTTCTGCTGACTGCCAGCAGTTTGGCAGTTCGAATCTCACTGGCTCAAGGTTGACTAAGCCTTCCACCTTCCAATGTTGGTAAAATGAGGACCCAGATTGTTGGGGGCAATAGGCTGACTCTGTAAACTGCTTATAGAAGATTGTATAGCACTGTAAAGTGGTATATAAACCAAAGTGCTATTGTTATTGCTATCCCATTGGAGAAACTGCTGAATCATGGATCTTCTCTGAGCTCTTGCTGTCCATGGGGTACAGAGCAGAGGTGGTATTCAGCAGGTTTTGACCAGTTTTGGAGAACTGGTAGCAGAAATTTTGAGTAGTTCGGAGAACCCGTAAATACCACCTCTGACAGGTCCCACCCCCACCTATTCTCTGCCTCCTGACTCCCAGGTTATCAGGAGGGAATGGGGATTTTGCAGTATCCTTCCCCTGCCATGCCCACCAAGACACACCACACCCACTAAGCCATGCTCACAGAACTGGTAGTAAATTTTTTTGAATCCCACTACTGGTATATAGATTTTTAGTGAGCTGTGTGCCCAAAATGGCAATGGAAGCCAGCCATACCCTTTAATAAAATTTGTTATTAGAATGCATTTGTTTGATTGATGGCCCTATATCTCAATCCTTCCTATCTACAGCTCGTTGGGACTTCTTGGATGATGTAAGATTTAAAACCAATATAAAATGTCCATGTGGCTAGGAAAACAAAAGTAATAAACAATCAGATGTCTTTCAGATGGGAAGAAAAGCAAACAAGTTCATTTAATTGAGGAATGTCTTGATAAATCCAAACCATTGAATGGGGACAAGGGAAAGAAGTAGGGGAAGAGAAAGAGTTCTTCTGCTGTTTGTGATATAAAAACCACTCGTTAGAATCACTTTTCTCTTTTAGCTTTCATGATTAGTTGTTCCTTAGTATTGAGCTCTGGCCTCAAAATAATAATGTAGCACTTGGGGATAAAGATGCAGCCCAGCAGGCCAGCACTGGAGGCCAAAATGGAGGTGACCTGCACAGCTACCATGTACTTCCCTTTGGTACTGAGATAGGTGGGCACAAAGGAGATCCAGACACTACAGAAGACCAGCATGCTGAAGGTGATCAGCTTGGCTTCGTTGAAGGTCCCAGGCAGATTCCTGGCCATAAAAGCCACCGTGAAACAAATGGCTGCCAGGATGCCCATGTAGCCGAGAGCACAGTAAAACATGGTGACGGATCCTTCATTGCATTGCAGGATGATCTCTCCAGGCTGAGAATGTAGATCAGACTCAGGAAACGGGGGAGAAGTGCCAAGCCAGCTGCTGCAAATGACAATTTGAAGACCAGAGCAAGAAAGGATAATAAAGTTGGACAAACTCTTCCCCAGCCATTTCTGAACTTTATTCCCTGGCTTGGTGGCCAGGAAAACTAGCACCACCGTGATGGTTTTGGCCAGGACAGAAGAAATGGCAACAGAGAAGATGATGCTGAAGGTTATCTGTCGGAGAAGGCAGGTGGCTCTCCTTGGCTGGCCAATGAAGAGGAAGGAAGTGAAGAAGGAAAGCAGGAGAGAGATCAGGAGGATGTAGGAGAGATCTCTGTTGTTGGCTTTGATGATTGGAGTGTCTAGGAATTTAATGAAGATTCCCAAGACAATGGCTGTGGTTAAAGACAGGAACACGGCAATGGAAATTAACATGATCCCTAAATAGTCTTTATAATTTAGGAAGGTTTTAATCTTAGGAATGCAGTCATTTTGACTGATATTTGGATGTTGATCTTCTGGACAAGGGGTGCATTTTTCTGAATCTGAAAAGAACAAGAGTATTACCACTGGTTCTTTCACCTTTTACTGAAGCTATTATTTGCATAAAATTAATAAGAATTGAATGTTGACATATAAGCAGTTAAGAATAAAGATGCGGAATGCTCAGTGCTAGAGGCAGAATACCAAAGGAGAAATAGAGACACATGTTCTTAAAGGCAGAAAGCAGCCCCAGTCATCCTGTGTAGTGAAACAACTTCCAGCAGATGCCTGAAGTCTTTAGAGAGGGATATTTTGTGCCCATTAAAGAAGATCTAGTCACAAACAAAACACTGTCAGCTCCAGCTGATAGATAGGACATGACTTTTGGGACATAATAGGATTAACCCATCACCTTTAGAATAGCAAAAGGCATAAGGTTCACTTAATTGCACAATCCCCTGCAGCATCTCAGAACCTTATAAAAATCCATTTACTCGTCAAACCAATTTGTCAGCTGTCCCAGAACTACATGCTGTTGTTAGTTCTGCTCATCAATAAACAGAGTCCTTCTTTCCAGTCAGCCTCCATTTTATTTCCAGTACCTTTCTCCTGACTTGGAACCAGACCAAATTTTCTCCCCAACAATTGGAAGACCCCAAAATAATGACAATGAATCATGCCCTTCATCCACGCCGCAATATTGATGGGCTCTACTTACAAAGGAGCATAGGTGGGCATGGAATGTCATATAAGATGGTTGAAGAAAAAAAGGGCATTTGGAAGATTATCTGAAGAATGATGAAGATGTACTGACACTAGTACACATTACTATGTAATTTGAAAGACCAAACTGGCCTACAAATGAAGAGCAGAAAAGAGACATGGCCAGCAAGGGGGGAAAGAGACAGAGAGAGAGACAAAGAGAGAGAGAGAGAGAGAAAGAGAGAAAGAGAGAGAGAGAGAGAGAGAGAGAGAGAGAGAGAGAGGGAGAGAGAGAGAATACCAGCAAGATCTGGCAATGGTTACGAGCAGGGCATTTGAAGAGTCAGAGGAGCTAATTCTTGCTGCACAAAACCAAGCCTTAAAAAACAAATGCATTCAAAACCAGAACTGTGAAGATCGCAACAGACAGCAAATGATGCCACTGTAAAGAAGCTGATGAAACAATGGACCTCCTAGTTAGCTGCTGCAAGAGGATCACCCACACTGACTACCAATAATAGTATGACAAAATAGCAACAATGGTGCATTGCAAGAAATGCCATTTGTCTGCAAGCAAGAATTGGTGAGATCGTAACATAGAGAAAGTAGAAATATAAAATGAGGAAGCTAAAGTGCTCTGGGAGTTTAGAATTCAAACAGATAACCAACTGCCACATAACCCAGACTTAACAATTGTTGGTAAGAAAGACAGAACAGATGACAGATGTTGCAATACAGTAGAACAGAAGAAGGGAAACATGTTCTGACCCAGGCTTCCTTAGAAACCAAGAAGCAAAATCTTGGTCCCAACAAAACCTCTTTTATTTACATGACTGTGAATTCCTTTCATTCACAGTCAGCAAGATATTAGCAAACAGTTTTTCCGAGGAATGCTTATACACACGGACCTTATCTCATTTGGAGTGTTGCCAGATAACTAGTTTCCAAACACAGACAAAACAAAACTTGGCACAGAGTCTCTTACAATCACAAACAACTTTCCAGACCGAATGAATGAATTGTTTCCTGCAAAAGCCCACTCCCCCTTTCTTCCTCTTTTGTTTCCTATGGGAGTGGCCAATCACCACCAAGGTATGGCTTTTAAGTTGATTTTGCTTTCTTGGTTGTTCTTGTCTTCTGGAAGCTCTGCACAAGTGCGCACTGGGAACTGGCTCCAGCTGTCCTTCTGCCTCACTGCTGTCTAACTCTCTCTCTGCCTCTGATGCAGAGCCCTCCTCTGAACTTTCCTCAACCCCCAAGTCTGCCCCATGTTCATCCCCAACCTCCTCACTGTCTGACTCTGCTGCCAGCTCTGCTGGCCACTGACAGGCCATAACAAAATGGGAGAAAACCACAAAATATAAAGTGTGCAAATAAAAGCACAACTGTAAAGATGGTACCAATAGTAATCAGAGTCTTGGGAGCAATCCCAAAACAACTGGAGCACAACTTGAATATTATCGGTATTGACAAAATTACACTCAGTCAGTTGCAAACGGCAGCGTTACTTGCAAAGCATACATCCTGAAATGATACCTTTAAAATTATATGAAAGAAAATCTGAGGTCCCCAATGTCACCCACCTTCCTGGGTGGAGATGGTTCCTTCTGCACAAGGAATACAATCATAGCAGCAGATGGGCCTCCCTTCCTGAGCTACCTTCCTGAATCCTGGATGGCAGCTTTCCACACACCTTGAAGGAGGCAGGGGCTGAGGAAGGAGAAGAAGAACATCCAGAAAAATGAATTTATTTTAAGAAAAGTAGGGAAGGATCGATAACCTCATCTAAAGAATAACTTGCAGGCATCTCGCTAACCTATCCACGCATCGAGTGGTGAAATTTTCCCTACTGGTTCTGTGGGCGTGGCTTGTTGGTCATGTGACTGGGCGAGTGTGGCTGCACAACTGACTCACACACAATGTAAAAGCAGCTGGACTTCACACAAAATGGCCCCTGCGACAATCAGGAGCCTCACAGACAATCAGACACAGCTGATTGTCACACAGCTGATCATCAGAACTTTTTTAAAAACTTTGTTTTTGAATTTTTTTACTATCGGTTCGGGCAAATAGGTACTAAAATGCTAAAAAAAAAGTTCCATGGATTGTGCGGTACAGCTGATTGTTGCACAAATAATTGTTGAAACTTTTTTTAAAGCTTTTAAAAGCATTTTAAAAGCCAAGGTGGCGCAGTGGTTAAATGCAGCACTGCAGGCTACTGCTAGATCAGCAGTTCAGCAGTTCAAATCTCACCGGCTCAGGGTTGACTCAGCCTTCCATCCTTCCGAGGTGGGTAAAATGAGGACCCAGATTGTTGGGGGCAATATGCTGACTCTCTGCAAACCGCTTAGAGAGGGCTGAAAGCCCTATGAAGCGGTATGTAAGTCTACTGCTATTTCTATTGCTATTTTTTACTTTAGGCGAACCGGCCCAAACCAGTAGCATTTCATCCCTGCTCCCATTTAAAGATGAGAACACACACAAGTTTCAGAATTTGAGTAGTTTAGATATTGACTTCTTCAAGGAAAGGTCAAGAAAAAGACAAACTTTCTGAAGTGAAATCGGAAGTCCTTTGAGCCACTATCAACCCCATTAAGAGAATAATGGAAAGCATGAAATAAAGAGGTTTCTTCACCTTGTTCATCTTTTCCATCTGAGCAATCTTGTTCTGGTTGATTACCAGTTTGGAACCCTGGATTCCCTGTCTTTCTAGATGCCCAGATTGAATCCTGGTGACGGACTTGTTGGTGTAAACTATCCAGTTCACAATGTCCAAGTCAACAGCTGGGTCTCCATTCTCATCAAAATAAACCCCATCAATGGAGTGATTATAAAACTGGGGTTTTTGAAGGAAAGCATGAAACTGGAAAGGAAGAGAAATGGGGTATATTTGGAAAGGAAACCAGAAGTCCTATGATAAGATTTGCCTTATGGGTGAACTGAATATTTCTCTACACAAAGCCCAGGTTCTAGATTTATTTACTCTTTCAAGGCAGAAGCTGTAAATATTTAAACCATAACAGCTATTAATTTTCTGCTTAAGGTAAAGATAAAGGTTCCTCTTGCACATATGTGCTAGTCAGGAACGACTAGCACATATGTGCTCATCTGTTTCAAAGCTAAAGAGCCGCCACTGTCTGAAGATGTTTCCATGGTCATGTGGCATGACTAAATGCCGAAGGCGCATGGAACACTGTTACCTTCCCACCTACTGAAAGTTCAGGAAGGCCTCCAGAGGCCTACGGAGACTGGGGAGGCCATTTTCGCCCTCCTGGAGGCTCAAAGAAAGCCTCCAGAACCCAGGGAGGGCATAAATGTCCCCCTGCCATGGTGCAGGATGCCAACTAGGCCACGCCCATCATGACCACGCCCACCCAGCAACCGGGCATAGAACCCTCTGTTAAAATTTTTGAAGCCCACCCCTGAAAATACCTGCCAAGCCTTCAGCCTTGGACCTCCCAGGTTCTCACCACTGTTTCTCACTGGCCACTTGGATTTGGAGAAATAGGCTGAATGCAAGGCCAGGCCCACAGCCCAGATTATGTTGTAAGTGAAAAAGCTGTCAAGAGACAGGATTCGCTGCATCTCTCCCTGTGGAAGTAGCTCCAGTTCTTCTTTTTCCCTGCACCATCTCCAGACCTTCACAGACAAGACATCCTTGATGGAGGAACACGTAAAGGATTTCTCTACAAAGCGTTTCATGGAGGAGTGAAATTGCTTGAAAGCATCAAAGGCCACCCTTTGATTTGTCTGCACAAGAAAAGAAAAAAAGCCACAAATGTTTTGGAAGGTAGAGATGCTACTTTCTATGAAATCCCAAGTGAGATCCCAGCAGGCTGCCATGATCCAGACTTTTCCTGAAACAGGTTGCTTAAGATTTTTAAGGATTCCATGCACAATGAAGATTCCTATTTGGAATGAACTAATCTCTGTACCATAAAGAAAAACGTTCACTTGACTCCACTTGGCAAATGGTTCCAAATTCAACACCAGGTTTCTGATTTTTATGGAAAACACTTGAGACAAAACTGGACAAATGCCATTCTTGATCAGCATGGAAGTCATTGTCCTCATGAACCTCTCCCCCTGGTCCGTGTCTGGAGCCATCAGGCCAACCAAGGTCCACCTGAAATGGAGGAGCAGTTTGACCATCCCTGGGTACTGGATCCCTTCAGCGGGGAGCATTGGATAGAAGAAAGGAAACTGAGTTTTATCCCTCAGAATTGGGGAAACAAAACTGTAACTGATCTGAAAAAGAAAGACAAATTTATTAAGTGACCCATATTAGCCCCCAAATAGCAATTCTCTTCCCACCGAACACTTCTGAAATAAAGATCCTTTGATGGATACCTTCTCTGCTCAGGTATGGCTTTTCTTTCCACTTGCTCCCTAAGTGCACCATTTTGCTGGTCCAAGGCGTCAGAAGAGTCCTCATATCTGGTTTGGGACCATAGCCAAAGGGAAGATCTCAAAGGTGCTTTTTCAAAGGCAATTGGACTTTGTTTTTCCTTAAAGATGGTTTGCTTCTCTGTTTTGTCTCTCAGTCCTGAAGAAGCTTCTTGGATGAGAAACAAAATATCTTTAAGGAGAAACAAAGTCCAGTTGCCCTTTGAAAAAGCACCATTGGGACAACCATGACTTGGAAGACTGAGAATCTTCATAGACAGATGAAGATGTCTACTGTCTTTTCTCCCTTTAACAGAATAAGAGAGTTGGAAGGGACCTTGGTCTTCTTGTCCAACCCCCTGCTCAGGCAGGAAACCCTATACCAGGAGTCAGCAACCCATGGCTCTGGAGCCACATGTGGCTCTTTCAACCCTCTGCTGTCTCCAGTCATCAGCTGAATTTTGAGAGGAGCTTCCGATTTGGGGGGAGTGGAGAAAGCAGACCGTGCCAGGAGAGACACTATGGCAAGGGGTGGGTTTTCTGCTCAGCTCCACAGTTGAAAGAGCTTTCGATTAGGACAGGTAGAGGAAAAAAGACGCTGCCCTAGGAGGAGATTCTAAGGTGGGGAAACCAGACTTCCGGTTGACTCCGGAATCAAACGGAGGGCTTCGGGTTAGGACCTTTGTGGTTCTTTGAGTGTTTAAGATTGCCGACTCCTGCCGTATACCATTTCCGACAGATAATGTTGTCTAAACTTTTCTTTAAAACTTCCAGTTTTGGAGCATTCACAATTTCTGGAGGCATATTGTTCCATGGATTAATTGTTTTAACTGTCGGGAAATTTCTCCTTAGTTCTATTTTGCTTCTCTCCATTGTTTCTTGTCTTGCCTTTGGAAATACTAATCACTCATCTCCAATAGCCATGATAAAACTCTGCTCTTGAATTTGAAATTCTATGGCTGTATTATCCTCTCAGCAAATTATTTATTTATTTATTTATTTATTTATTTATTTATTTATTTATTTATTTATTTATTTATTTATTTATTTATTTATTGTATGCCGCCCACTCCCGGAAGACTCCGGGCGGCTCACAAAAGACAAGGGAAAGGGGGGAACAAGACAAAGACAACATATTAAATACAAAACCAACATTCACAATTTCTATGGAGGTAGATGCTTCTCAGCTCCCCCCAGCCTGCTGGAACAGCCAGGACTTGGTGGCTTTGCGGAAGGCCGGGAGGGTAGTAAGGATCCAGATCTCAACAGGGAGCTCGTTCCAGAGGGCCGGAGCTGCAACAGAGAAGGCTCTCCCCCGGGGAGTCGCCAGCCGACATTGGCTGGCAGATGGAATCCGGAGGAGACCCAACCTGTGCGATCTAATTGGTCTGAGAGAGGTAATCGGCAGGAGGTGGTCTCTCAGGTACCCAGGTCCGATGCCATGTAGGGCTTTATAGGTAGCGACCAGCACCTTGAACCGGATTCGGAGACTAATAGGTAGCCAGTGCAGCTCGCGGAGGATAGGTGTAACGTGGGTGTACCTTGGTGCACCCACAATTGCTCGTGCGGCTGCATTCTGGACTAATTAGAGTCTTCAAACACTCTTCAAGGGCAGCCCCATGTAGAGCGCATTACAATAATCCAGTCTTGAGGTCACAAGGGCGTGAGTGACTGTCTGAAGGGCCTCCCGATCCAGGTAGTGTTGCAATTGGTGCACCAGGCGAACCTGGGCAAAGGTCCCCCTGGTCACAGCCGACAGATGGTGTTCTAGAGTCAGCTGTGGGTCCAGGAGGACTCCCAAATTGCGAACCCTCTCTGAGGGGCGTATAATTTCGCCCCCCAGCCTGAGAGATGGAACAGTTGGACAATCTTTGGGAGGGAACATAAGAAGCCACTCGGTCTTGTCTGGATGGAGTGCCAACTTGTTTGCTCCCATCTAGACTCTAACAGCCTCCAGGCACTGGCACATCACTTCTACTGCTTCGCTGAGTTGGCACGGGGCAGACAGATACAGCTGCGTATCGTCTGCATATTGGTGATACTTAATCCCATGCTGGCGTATGATCTCACCCAGCGGCTTCATGTAGATGTTAAATAGGAGGGGGGACAGGACCGAACCCTGTGGCACCCCATACTTGAGGGGCCTTGGGGTCGATCTCTGCCCTCCGACCAACACCGACTGCGACCTGTCCGAGAGGTAGGAGGAGAACCACCGCAAAACGGTGCCTCCCACCCCCACCTCTCGCAACCGTCGCAGAAGGATACCATGGTCGATGGTATCGAAGGCCGCTGAGAGGTCAAGAAGCACAGGGATAGAGGGGTGACCCCTATCCCTGGCCCGCCAGAGATCATCGATCAGCGCGACCAAAGCAGTTTCCGTGCTGTAACCAGGCCTGAAACCCGACTGAAAAGAGTCTAGATAAATATATAAAGAAATACCTGTGGGACTTTGTAGGTGCCCAACATGTTTGAAACGAGGATGGAGAGGTCCGCGTTGGCCCCTTCGAGAACGGCGAGTGTGGTTTTCTGCTTCCCACATCTGTAGTTGGGAACATTGGCCTCTCCATCTGAAAGCACGTCCAGAAGAGCATCCAAAGTAATTTGCTCACTGAAATAGTTTTCATAGATATTATAACCTAGAGTGATGTTAAGTAAGAGACTCCTAGAATCATGGTTGAACTGGTGGACAGCAGAAAGGAAGGAGAGCATTTTCCAGTATTTTGTGTATTGTCCCCTGCATGTATTAGAAAATGAATCAAAAGAACATTTTACTGAAACACTATTCAATATTCTACTTAACCTGGTATCAAGAGTTCTTATGTGAAAATTAAAACTTTCCTAAAAATATTATGTCACAGTGTACACTGCGTGACTACTATTTCGAGACAACCCAGAAGCAAAATACAGGACACAGAGGTTCATCTTACAAACAGTGGTTTATATACAAGACTTCTGTATACAAGGCATACAGGATGGATGTGTGTGTGTGTGTGTGTGTGTGTGTGTGTGTGTGTGTGTGTGTGTGTATCTCAGTGGTGGGTTACTGCGGGCATTACTGCCAGTGCAGCACACAAAACTTATTGTTCAATACACTAGGAGAAGAGATACGTCATCTCATCGCCTCCTTTATATAGACAGTGTCTTAAAGTGGCAATAGCCCGGCTTCTTAAAGCAGCAGTGCTGTCTCATCCTCATTTCATCATCTTAAGTTACAGCCTTACATTGGCTGGTCAGCTTTAAATCATCATTACCCTGACATATTAATATAGAAAACAGATTGATGATATTTCATAGCATTTTAGAATCAATTGTTTAATCTCTCCTATTATGGGTTCTTGATATCCTGAAATATCTTGCATAAATGTAATACTTAACATACTGAATTCATGTTATCTCTAAACAAATCTAAATAATATTGGCTTTTGTTTACTCTGGTTTTATAAATACCTTCAAAGTTGGACCAAGAATTCAATCTAGTTTAAAGATTTCTCTCTTTTTCACTCTTTTGTAAAATTTGGAAATTTTACGTATTCATCAGTATTAAGTATAGAATCATAAAGGTGGAAAGTGAATTTAGAAGAACAATTCTATTGTGTTTAGAATTTCATTTTTGTTGAGCTTGGGAGCATTAAATATTTGACCTTATTTCATTGATGAGAATCATACATTTGCAAAACCAGTGAATAAGTCCATTCTTAACCGTGATTCTCTCATCTCAATATCTATGGACATTCTCAATCATCCAGGTCATGGTTGTCCGAAAGGTATTTTTCAAAAGGCAATTTGACTTTTTTTCTTTGAAAACGTTTCTCTTCCCATCCAAGAAGCGTTTTCAGTTCCTTCTTCAGTGACATGATAGTAGTGTTCCAATATCTAAGGGGTTACCACAAAGAAGAAGGGCACAACCTATTCTCCAAAGCAGCCGAAAGCAAGACAAGGAACAGTGAATAGAAACTAATCAATGGAGAGAAGCAACCTAGAACTAAGGATAAATTTCCTGACACTTAGAACAATTAATCTGTGGAACGACTTGCCTCCAGAAGTTGTGGGTGCTCCAACATTGGAAATTTTAAAGATGAAATTGGATAACCATTTGTCTGAAATGTTATAGGGCATCCTACCTGAGCAGGTAGGACTAGAAGACCCCCAAGGTTCCTTTGCAGCTCTGTTATTCTGTAGTCTGTTATTCTGTTGCCTTTTGAAAAGCACCTTTGGGACTTTCATTTCAACTGTGAAGGTTTTTAGGAAGGTTTTTCCCATCACAATTGAAGGAGAAAATAGAGTATTTCTAAGAACTTGCAGCCATGTCATTTTCAGGAATCAAGATCACTTTGAGGATGGCTTTCTTCTTTTCTTCATGGACCAGAGAGGAGTAAGGGAGAATCATTCCATACTCCATGGGCCCAATGTAGCTCTGCTTAAAGGAAGCGAAGAAAGGGAATGTTTGTTTTCTATGTTGAAATGACAGCAAAGATCTCTTCTTTGATCATCTTCCTTGATAGGTCTTGAGGAGCCTCATCAACTGCAGGATGTAGAATGGGTCCCCCAGATATAACAGGACAGAAAGAGAGCATAAGTAGCAGTTCAAAGGGAAAATAGCTGGTCAATTTTACAGGGCTGGAACTGACTTACAAGAATAATTGAATGGAAGGAGTTTTGTTGAAGCTAAAGGGTAGAAATCTAGCCTGGGTTGCAGAGATTATGCCACTAATGAGATAATGTCCTGGCTTGTAATAATTCTGTGAATAAACCTCTTCCTGCTCCAGAGTCAAGAGGCATTTGGCTCTGCGCTGCTGGGAAGCTCCCTGAGGCCACAAAAGAAGCACAAAGAGAAGTAGCAGCAACCTGACTTCCTCGCTTGATCCACTGTGGTGCATTGCAAACTTCTTCTCAAAGGATGAGGTGAAGAGGTCAAAGAAATGAAAGCTCTCTTCTGAAATACAAGCTTCACTGGCTTTCCTAATTCAGAGGCCAGACTAGGCTTCACATCTGAAGGAGAGGGAAATAAACGCAGCTCCTCCCTGCCTTAAAAATCTTCCCATGCCCTCTTTTTCTCCATAACCATTTATCAACCAACTTTTTTGATGAGAAGATGCAGTGCAGGATTACTCTGGTGCCTGGCTTTTGACATCAAAACATGTTTTTGATGTGCTTGTTGATCAATTTATTCCATAATTCCAGAAAGGTCCCTTGAGACTTAATAGAAAGACACCAGATAAAACTCAATGATTAGGATAATTGCAAGGAATGGAGAAATCCCCTCTAGAAGCTTTGAATTATTCAGTTAGAAGGCACCCAAAGGGAGAACTCATAGATGTGGCTTCAAACTTAGAAAACGGGACAGTGGAGAATTTGACCCCCAAACTTTTGGCATGGTCATGAATATGAATAGGCTCACAGCAATGCAAATTTATGTCTTGTCCATGTTCTTCTATAGGTAAAGGTAAAGGTTCCCCTTGCATATATGTGCTAGTTGTTCGCAACTCTAGGGGGCAGTGCTCATATCCATTTCAAAGCTGAAGAGCCAGAGCTGTCCGAAGATGTCTCCATGGTCATGTGGCCGGCATGTCTAAATGCTGAAAGCGCACAGAATGCTGTTACTTTCCCACCAAAGGGAGTTCCTATTTTTCTACTTGAATTTTTATGTTCTTTCGAACTGCTCGGTTGGCAGAAGCTGGGACAAGTAACAGGAGGTCCCTCCATTACATGGCGCTAGGGATTCGAACCGCCAAACTGCCAATCTTTCTGATCGACAAGCTCAGCGTCTTAACCGTTGAGCCACCTGTTCTTCTATACAGCTGTACAATTGAAAAAGAAAGATTCAAGAGTACAGGCAGTCCTCAACTTACGACCACATTTGAATCCAAAAATTATTTTGCTAAGTGAGACATTTGTTAGGTGAGGCTTGCCTTATTTTACGACCCTTCTTGCCATAGTTGTTAAGTGAATCACTGCAGTTGTGAAATTAGTCACAACAGTTATTAAGTGAATCTGGCTTCCCCATTGACTTTGTTTGTCAGGAAGTTACAAACGGGGATCACATTATCCCGGGATATGGTATCCATGATAAATATGAGTCAGTTGTCAAGCATCTAAATTTTGATCACGTGACCCTGGGGATGCTGCAGTGGTTGTAAGTGTAAAAAAATGGTCTTAAGTCACTTTCCTCAGTACCATTGTTACTTCAAACAGTCATCAAATGAACTATTGTAGGACAGAGACTACCCATAGCCTTTTTAACCAGTTTTAACGACCACGAAATAAAAACATACAAAGAATCTTGAAAAATGAATAAGAAAAACCCCTGTCTTTTATCAGTGAATTCATTAAAGCCAAGTCTCTTTGAATTGTGTGAATCTTTTTTCCAGCTTGTGAGCCTGTGCTCTTTTCTCCAATAAGATTAAACCTGAATCTGTTTGTTTTTCTTAACTATCTGAGATTTTTCTATGACCTTTCCTGCCCTTAAGTGAGTCTCAGAGCTTTCTCTTTTCCTCTATAATCTCTGTAGATTACGATTTTTAGGGGAGTTGAGCTTCATTGGTCTAGTTAGCAGAGAAGGATGAGCAACTGAGATAGCCAGTAGCTGTTGTTTTGAAGAGCAATAGCAATACATTTTAGTCTTACAGTATATATTGCCTCATTATTGCAATATATTGCAGTGTATAAGAGTCAGGCTATTGCCCCTAAGAATCTGGATCCTCATTTTACCAACCTTGGAAAGATGGAAGGCTGAGTCAACCTTGAGATGGTCAGGATCGAACTGCTGGAGTGAGCAGTGAGTTAGCCTGAAATACTGCATTCTAATCATGCTGACAAATTGGGGATCATCAAATGCATTTCTTGTTAATTTTATTCCTATTTCTCCTTTTAAAATTCAACAAAACTGAAGAGAAGGGGAGGATGCTTGGCATGAGATGTTTCATTGTTGGCCTCAGTTAGTTCAAGGACAATTCATCTCGTTCCATAAAGCAACAATAAATACCCTGTTCTTGGTTTGAAAAAGTCACTGCTCTTTGTGCAGCTAGAAGAAAGCTTGATTATATATTTCTTCAATTAATAAGGCCTTTATTAAATATAATGCCTATAGTAACAATTTGAAAGATGAGTGGCCCCAAAATTAAAGAAATGTATGCATTGAGATGTAGAAACACGCAATAATTCTAAATATTCAACTGGAAAAATACATGAGAAACCCATTATTTATTTACTTTTAGTCAAATAACATTATGATTCACTTGGATTTATCACACAACATGATTAAGAGGTAATTTATAATAGTTACTGTTTTATTTTAACATCAGATGTTCTTTTGTATTCACATTTGGCTTCAGAATGATAATATAGCACTTGGGGATGAAGATGCAGCCGAGCAGGCCAGCATTGGAAGCCAAGATGGAGAAGATCTGCACGACCACCATATACTTCCCTTTGGTGCTCAGGTAGGTCGGCACGAAGGACACCCAAACACTGCAGAAGATCAGCATGCTGAAGGTGATCAGCTTGGCTTCATTGAAAGCCCCTGGGAGGTTCCTGGCTAGGAAAGCCACCATAAAGCAGACTGCAGCCAAGAAGCCCATGTAGCTAAGAGCAACATAAAACATGGCAGCAGAGCCTTCATTGCATTGCAGGATGATCTCTCCAGGTTGAGAGTGCAGGTCAGAGTCAGGGAATGGGGCAGAAGTGGCCAGCCAGCTGATGCAAATGAAAACTTGGACACTGGAACAACCAAGAACGATGGAGTTGGCCAAGCTCTTCCCTAACCATTTCTTCAGTTTATTCCCTGGTTTTGTGGCCAAAAAGGCCACTACTACTGTGATTGTCTTTGCTAGGACAGAAGAGATGGCAGTTGAGAAGATGATGCTGAAGACCATTTGCTGCAGGAGACAGGTTGGTTTGGTTGGCTGACCAATGAAGAGGAAGGGGGTCAAGAAAGAAAGGAGGAGTGAGATCAGGAGGATGAAGGAAAGGTCCTGGTTGTTTGCTTTGACAATTGGAGTTTTTAAGTGTTTAATGAAGATTACCAAAACAAAGCCCGAGATTAATGACAAGAAGAGGGCAATGGTTGCTAGGACAATTCCCCAAAAGTCTTTATAGGATAAGAAGGTTACAGCCTTGGAGATGCAGCGATCTTGGTTTATGTTTGGATACTGATCTTCTGAACATTTGGTGCAAGATTCTGCATCTATAAGGAACATCCATAACAAAAAGAAAGAAAATAAATATTCTTATATGAAAGACACTTGTTGGGTGAGAGATGACGTTGAGGGACTGGAAAGGAAGACGTGATAATATGAATTGATGTATGTGGTGGAAGACCTTAAAATATCTCGGTTAGGCAAGCAAAATATAAGTTTTGGGTGGTGATGGCCAATGATTCTGGAAAGTGAAAGGACCCTCTCTTCTCCATACTCTTAGAACAGTGCTGTGATTCCAAAATTTTTACTACCGGTTCTGTGGGTTGGTGGGTGTGGTTTGGTGGACATGGCAGGGGAAGGATAGTGTAAAATCTCCATTCCATAGGAGTAATTGCCTACTTCCACACTACAGAAGGAAAACATTGGCACTGTAATAATAGTGAAAGCAAACGAAGGGTGGTAGACTCTGCTATAACTCTCCTACTCCATCAGCTGCTGTTCTCCTGTTGAGTTGATGGAGTAGCAGTGCTAGAGAAGCCCTAAGACTTAATCCTTCTCTCTCAGATTCTCACTACTCAGAGAAACTGTCTAAATGGCAATAGCAATATGTCTATGGAGATTCTCATTCATCCAGGTCATGGTAATTTCAAAGGTCCTGTTCAAAAGCTAACAAGAAGCTGAAGCTGCTGAGAACTGAAAAAGCTTCTTGAATGAGAAGCAAAATGTCTTTAAGGAGGAAAACCAAGAAAATCCAGCTGCTTTTTGAAAAGCAGCTTGGGACAACAATAGCAATAGCCCTTAGACTTATATACTGCTTTACAGTACTTTACAGCCCTCTCTAAGCGGTTTTACAGAGTCAACATATTGCCCCCAACAATCTTTTTATTGACCTCAGAAGGATGGAAGTCTGAGTCAACCTTGAGCCTCATCAGGATCAAACTCCCGGCACAGGGCAGAGTTAGCCTGCAATACTGCATTCTAACTACTGTGCTACCTTTCCTTATAATCCCAGACCCCCTCATTGTCCCACAATATTTTTATGTGCTGCCCAAGTTTAACATCCAATGTCATATCTTACTTCTTAGTCTGCGAAATTGTGAAATAAATTCTGCATATTAGGTTTAAAAAAATGTTAAGAAAAGAACCAAACTTAGGATTGCCTTTCTATAGCCTTTCAAGGTAGAATGTTGGTGCTTTCCTCAAGATTTTCCTGTTGTCACCCACCTTCTTTGGTTGAGATGGTTCCTTCTGCACATGGAAAACAGTTGTAGCAGCAAATGGGTTCTCCTTCACGAGCCACCTTCACAAACCCAGGACGGCAGCTTTCTACACACCTGGAAGGAGGCAATGGCTAAGCAGAGAAAAAAGAAGAATATTCAAGAAATGAATTTACTTCAAGAGAGAGAAGGAGAGAGCATAGTAAGGAACGAATAATGATCTTCAGTTTAAGATTTAGCTTTGCTTAATTCTAAGCCTATCCAAAACGTGGAGGTCATCTAACTGATTCAGTTATATCTTGCTTACCTCTCCTCTTCTGAAATTTCACACTATACTTTCTAGCTTTAGGGTCTACATTAATGGCCCAAATGTATTTTTACAGAGGACAACTGGACTTTCTAGGGGTTTTTTTCCCCATGAAAATGTTTTGCTTTTCATTCCAGAACTTTCTTCAAATCTGAAGCTTCTTCGATGAGAATCGAAATGTTTTCAAGGGGAAAAAATCCACAAAAGCCCAGTTGACCTGTGAAAAAGGACCTTTGAGAAAACCATGTTTGAGAATCTCCATTGACATTCTACATTAGGTTAATCTAGAGAAAATAAGGATTAGGGGGGAAATGATAGCAGTATTATAGTATTTGACAGATTGTCACAAAGAGGCAGAGTCAGTTTATTTTCCAAAGCACCAAAGGGCAGGACAGGAAACAATAGATGGAAACTAATCAAGGAGAAAAGCAACCTGGAACTAAGGAGAAACTTCCTAACATTGAGGACAATCAACCTGTTGAGCAGTTTGTCTTCAGAAGTTGTGGGTGCTTCATCACTGGAGGCTTTTTTAGAAGAGACTTGACAGCCTCTTGTCTGAAATGATATAGGGGCTCCTGCTTGACCATCAGGTTGGACTAGAACAGCGGTCACCAACTGGTGGTCTGTGGACCACTGGTGGTCCGTGAGAAAATTTTGGTGGCCCACAGAAAAATTATTTGCATTTTTTATATTGCACTAAATTAGAAGTCCTTAAACTACGACCTCAGGGATGGATACGGGCAATGAATGTTTGTGTTGCTGCAGAGAGTCTCCCCCTTTGGAATCTTTTTGTGCAGGTCAGAAGGGGGAGAAACTCTGACTTGGGGTCTGCTTCAGCTTCCTTGTGTGGGGCTTTGGGTGAAGGCTGGAGGGAAGTGCCAGTGGTGGTGAAAAGCCGGAGGGCCTTGTTCCAGTGGGACTGTATCATGGCCTAGAACTGACTGACTATCTCAGCTCACTGAACCTCCAGGCTCCAGTGCCTGACCTTGCACTCCCGCAGGTCTTCCTTCTGCTTGGAAAGTCTATGCTCGTAGTCCTCAGGGAGGTGCTTCTGCTGAGCCTCCTTATTGATCAGATCCAATTTGAAATGAGCCAGCTGTTTTGCCAACCCTTTCTCAGGGTGGCTGCTTAGCTTCAACAACTGCTTCACGTTGGGGCCCTAAGGAGCCTGGGCAGGTGGGCAAGGAGTAACTAGGAGGGGAGGGGCAAGTAGAGGCTGGCAAGGCGCCCCTTGAATTGAGTGATATCGAGTTGGCCACACCTACCCAGCCGGTCCTTAGGCAGATCATATTAGTGGTCCTCGGGATTTAAAATTATGAATTTAGTGGTCCCTGAGGTCCAAAAGGTTGGGGACACCTGGGCTAGAAGACCTCCAAGATCCCCTACAGCTCTATTCTGATTGATTCTGATTAATGTTACATTATTTCAATGTAGGTTGGATGGAATACAGGTAGTCCTTCACTTACAACTATTTATTTAGCACTAGTTTGATGTTACAATGGGACTGAAAAAAAGTGATTGGCTACCGGTCCTCACACTAACAACTATTGCAGGATCCCCAAGGTTACACAATCAAAATTTGGGCACGTATTTAAGAGGTTAGCATCATCCTGGGTCCTGTGAATACCATTTATGACCTTCCAAGTTGTCTACTGCAGTGTTTTTCAACCTTTTTTGAGCAAAGGCACACTTTTTTCATGAAAAAAATCACGAGGCACACCACCATTAGAAAATGTTAAAAAATTTTAACTCTGTGCCTATATTGACTATATATAAAGTAATTCTCCCACGGCACACCTTACACTATGTCATGGCACACTAGTGTGCCGCGGCACAGTGGTTGAAAAACACTGGTCTACTGACATGCAAACTCAATGTGGAGCTCTATTTGCTTAACAACGACATGATTCACTTAACAACTGCAGTAAATAATATATCAGCATCAAATAATATATTATTTACCATCAAGAACTAATGAGATAAAATTGACTGGCAGTTCAATCTCCCCTTCCCAAATCAAGAGCAACTCGTTATTAAAGGCATTAGAAGGTATGAAATGAAAGCAATACTCACTTTGCTCAGCATTTCCATCCGTGCAATACTATTTTGATTAATTGCAAATGTATGCCTTCCTAGATGCCCCAATGTCATTCTAGTGATGGTTTTATTGGCAGAAACTACAGAGTTTAGGATGTCTAAGTTAGCCGCCAGATCTCCTTTCTCATCCAAGTATACACCTTCTATGGAATTATTATAAAACTGGGGCTTCTGGAGGAAGGAGTGAAGCTGGGATGGAAAAGAGAAAACAAGGTTTAGAAAGTAAGTCAACATTTCTTCTATCTATGCCGTAGCCATCTCTTCACTGCACTTCCTGTGCTTTTTGAAGGAAGTTGAACATCACTTGCACTGATAAGCTTTCTTTTCTAGGCTATTATAGTTTGGCTTTTATTAAAGAAGTTTGGGAAGAAGATACAATGGCTCCACATATTGATGAATTGGATGCTTGTAGGAGATTGACTGGCAGATCTTTGGGTGACAGTTAACAGGGGGATCACACTAGAATCCCTATGTAGCTCCAAGCTCCAATTCCCCTTGAATTCCATGAACCCTTATCAAACTCGCAGCAAGTGCTAACCATTAGTCTTGAAGATTCCTGTGCATAGGCTGTTTAGGAATACATCAGTTTAATTGAATTTCCCTATGTGGTTCTGATTTTTTTTTTGCATAAGACACTGCTGTAGCTGAGGAAAAAATCCTTATCACAGAAAGCACAATGTATAAATCTCGGTGAATCCTCTGCAGTTTTTTTTCCACATTCTGAACTTCACTGAACTGAATAATCTTTCAAATTCTCATAGGTGTTTGCATGCTTGCCTGCCATTTCCATGGTCCAGTTCCAAATGGTCCACAGTCTGGTACTGGCTGTGACTCAGGGGTTTCCTCCTTGAGTAAGGGATTAGAATGGAAGACCCCTAGTTATTCTGGCAGTCTCTCCTTCACCTCTGAGAGTCTCCCTTCCAAGAAAGATCCAGCCTGACTGGTCTGGGGCTGATGCTTGTTCAGATCCTTCCTCATGGGTTGTTTCTAATCAGATTTAGATTAAGAGAACTGACTGCAGCCAGAGGTGGTGGAGCCAGAGAGCTTCTACTCTCTAGCAGACATGTGCACTACATCAGTGGAGAGAGCTTTATAATGGGTAGGGCACAGCCGTGCAACAGTGTGCAAAGAGAAAAAGTAAAAAAAGGAGATACAGTGTGTTCTCAAGAAGCAGATGTTGTTCTATGAAATGAAGAACAAAGATGGCCTGGTAAGGAAGATAACATATTTTCATTATAGATTAATTTTTTCTTTAGAATACTGTATTTTTTGGAGTATAAGATGCACCTTTCCTACCCACAAAAGTGGGAGGGTGTTGATATGGTGCTAGTTTGCCACCACAGCAAACAGGCGGCGGCAAACAGGTGGTGGCAAACAGCCCGTGGCAAATGGCCCATGGCGAACAAGTGATGGCGAATGGGCTGCACTGAATGGGTCGCGGCAAATGGGCTGCAGTGAAAGGGCTGCAGCAAATAAGTCAGATGAATACCAGATGGATGCTGGGAGGCAGACGCAGATTCCCCCCCCCCTGTTTTCCATCCCAAAAGCTAGATGCGTCTTATAGTCCAGAGCGTTTTGTAATCTGAAAAATATGGTAAGTTATTTTTTTTTCAAAATAATTGCACAGGAGAGGTGTATATCATGGAGAGGAAATACCTGCCAAGGCTTTAGGCTTTGAATCTCCAACCACTTGACAGGTTTTCTCATGCCTCTCCTAGATTGGGATAAATTGGCCGAATTCAAAGCCCGTGCCACAGCCCAGATCGTGTTATAAATGAAATAGCTGTCTAGAGCCAGGATCTGTTCTATCTTCTCTCTGGGCAGAGGCTCCAGGTCTTCTCTCTCTCTGCATCGTCTCCAGACTTTCACAGATGATGCAGCCTTTCCATAGGAACATTGGAAGGCTTCCTCTAGAAACTGATCCATGAAAGAATACAAGAGCTTAAATTCATCATAGTTTGCCACTTTCTTTGTTTTCATGAGAAAGGAAAAAATGGCATGGACGTTGGGCAAAGAAGAGATGGAAACCTTCAAACCTAAAGTGAGGTCCCATCGGGCTGTTGTGATCCAAATTTTTCCTACAATGGGCTTTTTAAAGGCAGTCAGCACTTTTTCTATAACTGCTATGCCTTCTAGGAAATAACTTGTCTCTGCATGGTAAACAAAGACATTGACTTGTTTCCACTTGTAGTATTGACGAAACTTTATTTTTAATTCACTGGCAACCACTGTAAACCTTTGTGATATAACTGCACAAATGCCTTTCTCTGTCAGCATAGAAATCAACATGTTCATGAACCTCTGGCCATTGCTAGTGTCTGGAGCAACCAAACCAACCAGCGTCCACTTGAAATGGAGGAGAAGTTTGATAATTACTGGATACTGGACTCCTTCAATGGGGACCATTGGATAGAAAAAAGGAAACCGAGTCTTGTCACTCAGAATGTGTGAAGCAAATGTATAACTGATCTGAAAAGGAGAGAAAACAAGTAGACTATCATTTGATATTCATAAAGATCAAATATGAAGATGCTTATCCATAGGAAGACCACCTCTTGCCGTGAAGACCCTTGGGTGGGGGACTTTTCTGATGCTTTGGCTTATACATTGCTCCTCTTCTCACTGCTCTTTGAATCCAGCACTTTCCTATCACAAAGAACCACTAGAGCCAATCAATCAATCAATCAATCAATCAATCAATCAATTTCTTTTTTGGACCACTGGTCCTAAAATTTCACAAAAGTGGCCAAACATTAATACAAGAGATGAAAATATAGAAAATGCAGTTAAAATTAACAATGATATAAAAAGCAATAACAGAATAACGGAAGTGGAAGGGATCTTGGAAGTATTCTAATCTAAACCCCTGCTTAGGCAGAAAACCATATATCATTTCAGACAAAAAGATGTCCAATCTCTCCTTAAGAACCTCCAGTATTGTAGCATTCACAACATCTGGAGGCAAGTCATTCTTCTGATTAATATTATGTGGGATCTTGAGAAATCAGCCCTCTCTATAGTTGCAGGTGCTATACATTGGAGCCCAATCTCCTAGGTGCCTTTTGAAGGAATTACATTGTAACACATATTTCATTCGACCGGGTTTTATTAAATCTGTACCAAGTGGTAATTTCTGTTCATTTAAATGTATTTCTTTGGGCCCATACAGGAGACACGAGGGGAGAAAAAGCATTGCTGGCCTTCAGAAGTTGTGGATGCTCCATCACTGGAAGCTTTCAAAACTTTCCTTATCATTTTCAATTATCAAACTCTGTTCTCAATTTAGCTCTGATTGAAAATTGCATGACTGACAGTCATCATCAGCAAAGACAGACCTGAGGGATTTTGTAGGCATTCAGAAAGGTTGAGATCTGGATGGCGATGTCAGTTTCTGCCCCTTCAAGAACCACCAATGGGGTTTTCTCACGTCCACAGCTGTAATTGGGAACATTGGCCTCCCCGGCTGAAAGCAGGTCAAGCAAACCATCTGCAGTCATTCGTGTGTTGAAATAACCTTCATAGATATTGTAACCCAATGTCAAATTAGGCAGGAGATGAGGATCCTGGTTGATCTCCTGAACAGCAAAAAGGTAGGAAAGAATTTTCCAGTATTTTGTGGATGTGCTCCTGAAAGTTTAAATATATCATAAAACTAGTGAAAGCAGTGCTTTGTTTAAAATTATTCACTACTATATTTCTAATTGAGTCAAGAACAAAAGTTTGCATGCCTGAATTACAACAACCATTCTATTAAATTATTTTTCTAGGTCTCTGTAGTTTCCTAAAAATATTAAAGTAGTATTTGTACTATAGTTCTATAAAATAGTAAAATATTAAAATACAGGAAAAGAAAAATACTATAAGTGGTAATTTTCTTTTTCTTCTGCTTTACAATTTTATCACTCATTTGAATAGCCTGTTTTCATTCTCCTAATAAATGTGGGGGATACTGTGAGATATGTCATATTATTCAGAAACTCAAGGATATTTTAAAAAATAAAATTAAATTACAATTTCTACCCAGTCGTATCCCTTTTTCACACACACAGAGAAAATTGTTTTTTTTTGTCAAACTGTCAAACATGGACAGTGAAGAAATAGTATTTTAAAGTTATTGTCCAGAACAAATTCTGTCTTCGAACTGACTCAAAGAACATCATACCATTCTCAAATTAAAACATTACACCCAAAGTTTTGCATATTATTCAAATTATATTATCAGAAATGTTGATAATAAGGGATATAATTAGCTTTTTTTAAAAAATGAATTTCATGACTTCTCCTAGACTGCTATTTCATAACCTGCTTTGATATATTCCTGCTGGTTTTTCCCACCAGATCTTCATTTTTGAGGATATGAGACACAAAAAGGTTCTCTCAAAGGTTCGGAATACACCTCTGCAAGATCAATGAATGAATCAATGAATGAATCAATGAATGAATGACCGATGAACCGATGAACCAATTGTCCTATTTTGTGGACCTTCAGACTATCAGATAATTGTGTTATCGAAAAAATATCGTGGCCTTCTCTAATGTAGGGAAAAATGTGTAATTTTTTTATTCTTTTGTCCATGTTATCTTCGCTAGTCAAAATTCAACTTGAGGAAACCTTTGCATTTTGTCTAGGGACCAGGTAAAAGACAAGGGTCAAGCTATGTCTTTTTATGTATAGTCTAGCTCTACTTAATTAGCTAAAACAAACTGATTGTTTAATTTGCACATTTGATCTCTACCTGGCCACTGCACTTGACTGTTGCAAAGGAGCCCCATTAATTGTAGTGTGTATCATGGATCCTGAAAGATAAATTAAGGCAGTAAAGTAGCAAGTCAAGAAATATATGTCTGACAATTTAATGCTGGAATTGCAGGATCCAATCTGAGTCGGTCACCAGGACTAGAGGTTTAATCTTCCAAGCTTTCAGACTTGTGCTGGAAGTCCCTCCTCAGGGAACTTCTCTCTTTCCAGAAATAAAGGCAGGAATTCTAGGACACTATCAGAAATGGAACTGCTGTAGTTCAGTGCAGAAAAATGGACTTACAGGGAAATCTGAGTCAAAGGAACTGTGTTGAAGGTTAATGGTAGAAACCGAGCCTTGGTTGCAGAGACTATGCCAGTGGTGAAAAGCTCTCCTGGCCTGACATGGTTTTGTGGGTCTGTTTCGTCTTGACCCAAAGTCAGGAAGCATTTGGCTTTCCGCTTCCCATAGACTGTTGGTGGGCACAACAGCAGCAGAAGTAGAAACAGCAACAGCCTGTCTTGGTAGCCTGATCCAACCTCCTGCGTCGCAATGGCTTCTTTCAAGGAATGAGAAGAAAGGTAGAAGAAACCAAGCCTATTTCCAAGACAGGAGCAACAGAGGGTTCTTTTAAAATCCAAACAGAATCCACCCAACTCTTTACTTCTGAAGGGGACAAAAATACACACAGCCTCTGCCCATCCTAACATCCTTCCTAGGCTCACTCTTTCTCTTCAGAAGTATTTATACATACATCATTCCTAATGTAGACACCTTCCAACTTTGCTTTGGAGTCTGACACTGATATCGAAAAATATCCTTGTATTACATTTTCTGAAAGTTTGCAGAAATGTCTCTTGGGATTATAAGACAAGAAATAAATTACTGTGATTTTGATAATTGCAGGGAAGAGAACCATTGTCTGTTTGAACTCTGAATGACACTACAGCAGGGGAGAAATGCTACCGGTTTGGACTGGTTTGCCTGAACTGGTAGTAAAAAATGCTGCCAGTTTGCCAAAACCAGTAGTAAAAAAATGCTACCAGTTTGGGTGAACTGGTATTACTGACAATGAGCTGTGACACACGATTTATATTAGCTACAATTGTTAGATTTCCTGCTTTCTAGCTAATCTACATCGCATGGCTCGGTGGATTCCCCACCCTCGCTGTTCTACTTAACTTTGCAGGCACGCTTGGTAGCAGGCTCCACCTGGACGTCATCACATCCTGTTTTTGATGCTCTGTGCATGCACAGAAGATCCTGAGCATGCGTAGGACACACATTTGCGAACTCGTAGCAAAGGTGTCGATTTCACCCCTGCTCTATAGGTAGGTGCACAAAGGGAGAATTCATAGATATGGCTTTGAAAATGGAACAATGAGCGAGTTAAGAGAAGAAGAGAAGCACAAATATCTCTTCTAAAATGCTTCAATAGTAGGGGTTTTGAATTGGCGGTCCACAGGCTCGATGCGTCATGCACAGGCCATGCCCACCCCACTCTGTGAAAGGGAAAAATGGATATTCAGCAGGTTCTGATCAGTCCTGGAGAACCGGTAGCGAAAATTTTGAGTAGTTTGGAGAACTGGTAAATACCACCTCTGACTGGCCCCGCCCCCATCTATTCTCTACCTTCTGAGTTCCAGCTGATTGGAAGGAAATGGGGATTTTGCAGTAATTTTCCCCTGGAGTGGGGAGGGAAGGGAGATTTTACAGTATCCCTCCCCTGCCACGCCCACCAAGCCATGCACAAAGAACCAGTAGTAAAAAAAATTGAATCCCACCACTGAGAAAAACATTGTGAAATGTCACATGACAGTAACTTGACATAGCAAGTTTGACACCCATGCTCTATACTGTCCAGTATCAAGAGAGGTTTTAAAGATGGATGTGGATGGTCATACATCAATATAGGTTTAGTTGGTCTTGACTTGTGAGCAATGTGGCTTTCAGTATACAGTTAGCTGGGGACAATCCTCAGCTGACGAGAGCCACTGCTTTTCCTATTTATGTAAAGAAAAATGGAGAACAGCCAAAACATTTCCAATTGGTTTTATTATGTCTGATTTCTTTTAGCTTTCCCCAAGCCCAGCAAAAGGCCTGAGAAATCTTGCTCATTCTACGTTGCCAATGCAGGTAGGCTGTTCTCTTAAAAAAATGAATGTTTGAATCGACCCTCTTGGCAAACACCTCCCAACCCCCCCCCCCGCAAATTCAATGGACTCAACAGTAAAGAGAAGAGGAAAAGTCATATGTAATAACAAATGATAGTTCATTTATATCATGGCATGGAAAAGAAATAGAAAGTTACATTTTGTTTCATTTTTGGAATAATATTAAATAGCCAAACATTGGCAGCTGGACTTAATAAATATCATTTTGAAAAACAGCTTCATAAAAATCACATTTCTCTTTTTTTACATCAAATGGCAGTCCAATTACATCGTGAACAAAGACAGAATGTATAAATCTTATTATCAGTTAATTGCTTTTATTTGACAGGTGAATATAATATTTTGTGAGGCTGCCAAGGAAATAAGATCCACCATGAGAGGGATCATATAAAGACAAATTTATGTTCTGTATGAACATGTCAGGTGTTTTGCATAAAACTGGGCAGAGACATAGAACTTTCCATTAAGGAATGGTCATTTATGATTGAAAATCTTGTGTGAAAATTGGACTCCGAAGAAATAATGTTGTCAGTTATGTTTCTATTTTATTTTTCATTGTTAGTTTCTCCTTCATATTGAGATCAGGCCTCAGGACAATAATGTAACACTTAGGGATGAAGATGCATCCCAGCAGGCCAGCACTAGAAACCAAGATGGAGAAGACCTGCACAGCTATCAAGTACTTCCCTTTGGTACTCAAATATGCAGGCACAAAGGACACCCAAACACTGCAGAAGATCAGCATGCTGAAGGTGATTAGCTTGGCTTCATTGAAGGCCCCAGGTAGATTCCTGGCCAGGAAAGCCACTGTGAAGCAGATGGCAGACAGAAAGCCCATGTATCCTAAGGCAGTGTAAAACATGGCAATCTTTCCATCATTGCATTGCAGAATAATCTCTCTAGGCTGGGAGTTCATGTCAGAATCAGGGAATGGATGAGAAATTCCCAACCAAAGAATACAGATGATCACTTGGACGCCAGAACAGGCAAAGACAATGGAGTAGGTTAAAGTCTTCCCCAACCATCTCCTCACTCCATTCCCTGGTTTTGTGGCCAAGAAGGCCAAGACCACTGTGACTGTTTTGGCCAAGAGAGATGAAACAGCCACTGAGAAGATGATGCTGAACGTTGTCTGTCGGAGAAGGCAGGTGGCTCTCTTTGGATGGCCAATGAAGAGGAAGGAGGTCAAGAAGGAACCCAGGAGGGAAATGAGGAGGATGTAGGAGAGATCCCGGTTATTGGCCCTGACTATGGGAGTTTCCAAGAATTTGGTGAAGATTCCTAAGACAAAGAGTGTGGTGAAAGAGAGCAAAAGGGCAAAGGAAGCCAGGAGGATTCCCAAAGGTTCATTATAGGACAGGAAGGTTATAATCTTTGGAATGCACTCATCCTGATTTTTGTTTGGATATTGGTCTTCTGGACATCTAGTACAACGCTCAGCATCTGCAAAGAATCAAAGCAACCTTTCTTTTATTTAATCCTGTTTCCAATTCTTTTATATCATCTGAGGGATGCCTTTTAGGTCTGTCAGCTAAAGTCAGACTTAATGACACTGGAGATGGTCTTTGCTCCAGCAGTTTGAGTCCTAGGACTGTGGGGTGGGGTGAACTCCTGTCACTCGCCTCAACTTCTGCCAACCCAGCAGTTCACAAGCATGTTATTTTCAAGTGGATAAATAGGTACCACTTGGGTGGGGAGATGAGCTGCTACTTTGTGCAGTGGGTTAGATTCCTGCTGGCACTGGACCTTCCTGATTGAGACACACATTCACAAGGTAGCTTCAGTAGAAGGAGAGGGCCCTAATGACATTGCAGGAAAGCCACACTCATCTTTCTTGGTGGTGCAGAGCCCCCCCAGTCATACTTTGGAAAGTCCACAAGCTAAACAGCGCTATCAGTCTTAGGCAACCAAAATACTACTCTGCATTGGCATGAGAGTCTCCTAGCTAATGTAACAATGCCCTACACTAAATAAATAAAAGATACCTTTTGAAATGAAAGAGCCAGAACATCTAAGAATGGCCTGCAGTAAATGGACTTCAGAAAAGGCTAGAAATGAACATTGATACAAATACTGTAGATACAAAGATTTACAGTATACAGTATATGATGGAGTTTATGGGGTGGAAGGCATCCTATTCCTAATACTTTTCTGCAGTCTTGCTCAACAAATGCTGCTTATTCACTTGTTGATGGCCTAAGAGCTTTCAGATGCCTTCTCCAAGGTCAACTCCATGACTCCCTACAAATCATAAGAATTGGAATGTACCTTTGAAACCACCTAATACTATATTTATTGCAAAATTCACTAGAGCAGGGGTCCCCAACCCCTTATCCACAGCCTGCTGCTGGTCTGTGGCCTGTTGGAACCAGTCTGCTCAAGCACTGGGCAAGTGTACAAAGGTTTATTTGCACATGCACAATATGTTGCATGCATGCAACTATTCCCTACCAAACCCCCCCCCCCCCCATTGCCAGGCCACAGACCCAAAAGGGTTGGGCCTGCTGCACTAGAGCACCTCTGAAAGAAGACCTTCCTGTCTCCGTCTGATGACCTTATGAGCTCCCAATGGCTGACAGCAATTCAATTTGTGAATTAAGAAGCCAAACAAGAGAGTATTCAAGTTTAGGAAAACAAAAACCTTTTTGGTAAATTTTAAAATCAAATCAAACTACCCACCTTCTTGAGAAGAGATGGTCCCTTCCATACAGGAAACACAGTCGTAGCAACAAATTGGTTCACCTTCCCTAATTACCTTAACAAATCCTGCACGGCAGCTATCCACACACCGAGAAGGTGGCAGACTCTAAAAGAATAAACGTTCATTTGTTTTTTAAAAATCTTGGGACAGATTTAGCTAAGGAAATGACACATAGTGATGGTTTGGCCAACCATTGGAGCTTTGCCAAGCTGACCATAAAATCCAGATCTATTCAACGAAGACAATAAACTTTGCTTCTTTGTTTCCACTCCTCCGTTACTTCCTTCCTACTTTTTGTTTTATTCCCTTTATCATAATTAAGATAGAAAATTCATCCTACTGAGCATTGGATTTTTGGTTTGCAATTAATGTAGAGCCTCAGGTAGAAGTCCATCTCTCTTGTGAACATACTGCATGCATCTGATGAAGTGGACCATGAACCATAAATATTCTGGGATCAAGTTTAAACCTGGCACAGCTAGAAATTCCCCCCTCTCTCTGTCTCTGTCTCTCTCATCTTTCTGTCTGTCATTTCTGTTTATCTTGCTTTCTCATCTGCCTGCTTGCCTGCCTGCCTACCTGCCTGCCTGCGGGATTTAAATTATTTAACAACCAGTTCTCAGGCTTGGGGGTAAGCATGACCGGGTCGCCATGTGACTGGGTGGGTGTGGCCAACCCAATGTCACTCATCCCTGCCTCCCAGCCACTCACCTTCTTGCTTTCTTTTTTTGTATTTTAAACAACCTTAGGTGAAACCTGTCACCGTCTAATTAGAGGTGCATTGGGCCAAAGGCAAAACAAAGTATTTTGATACTTGAAGCTGACAGTTCACAACAGAGCTGGGATTTGACTGGTTCAGGCTAATCCCATCACAGGCTGATCCTGCCCATTTTTTGGCTGGTTTTGGGGGCTTTTTTGGGCCATTTTTCAGGCCGAAAAACAGCGTGCAAAAGAGGCCAAAAAAGGACCAAAAATAGGCAGGGGCAGGGCCATCTTTACTCATCTTCCAAATTTTTTCTTTTCTGTATTTTAATCCATGTAGTGTAAGCTGAAATTGTGGTCCCACGTATCCATGGGGACATCAAAAAATAAAAAATAGAACACCAAAAAGGGATTAGGGGGCAACAGAAGAACCACACAGGAAAGAGAAAAATATAAAATAATATAAAAAACCAAAAGAGTAAAAATCTTTGGTCTCTTGTATGCCCTTATCCGATTGGTTCCAATTAAAAATAGGAAAAAAGAAAAAGTAAGAAACTAAAAAAGGGGAACAAGGAAAAAAAATTAGAATAAGGGAACAATTCCCAAATAAAAAAATTAGAAATATGAAAATGCAAAAATTGTAGATAGAAAGAGGAAAAAAATATTTAAGTGTTGCTTTGGTCCAATCCACTTAAAACAAGCTCGCAAAATGCTTCAAAAAAATATATCAAAAATTCAAAAATGAAGAGGGAGACAGAAAGGAGTCACAGCTTCCATAACAGAGTAAGGTAAATACTGCCACCAAAAAAAGGAGTTCAAAGCTTTTGTAGTGTGAAAGTCTTTCCAAGGTCACTCTGGGCTTTCCCTTAAAAAAAAAAATTCTTTCAAGGTAGGTTTCTAGACATTGAAAGTTTCACAAGGGACACCTGTATAAACAATTGTGTTCCTCTCACTATCAAGTCTTAACTAGACAACCTTGAACAAGGAAACAGCTTCTCTCCAAACATTCATATAAAAATAAAAACATTGTTTCAAATCCACTTGGTGGCAGTGATACTTGTTACCCACTCTCAGTCTTTCTCTTACACTCCACCTTTTATTAAAAAAAAAAAACAACTAAAAAAAGGAAAGCTGAGAAAAGAAAAATACAATAATTCATTAAGCAAAGGTAAAAAGAGGGAAATTTTTAAACAGTTCAAACTTAATTATATCAATGTTTCCAAAATGCCCACTAAAGAAAAAAGAAAAAGGTAAAGTATCAGTCCATTTTAAAAAGTAAGTTGCAATGAAAGTACAATCCGGCTTCCGGCAGTAAAGAGGGAAAAAAGGAAACCTTCAATTATCTATGCATTAAGCTGCTTGTTCTCTCATCAGTCTTTATTTTTAAATAAAATTTCCAATTTTAGGGTGTTCTCTCTCCAATAGAAAAAGAAAATTAAAACTCTCACCAAAATGACATGCTTCTCTCCTGCCCTTGCGTTACAGAGCTGACTGCCATTTCAGCAGCCTAATGGCTGACTCAAAGTCACTGGGAAGAGGGGCTTTTTCCCGGATCACCACAAACTTTGCGGGTGTCTCTGGGATCAGCAGGATATACCCCTACCTATCACCGTCTCTACGGGACGGTTTAGGTCCAATTGGACCGTCCAGGCAACTTGAATTTGACGGTGATCCCAGAGCCCTGGAAAAGTCCATCATTTCACAATGATGTTAAGCC
Organism: Thamnophis sirtalis; assembly: GCF_051295495.1. Classification (NCBI taxonomy): domain Eukaryota; kingdom Metazoa; phylum Chordata; class Lepidosauria; order Squamata; family Natricidae; genus Thamnophis; species Thamnophis sirtalis. The sequence continues at coordinate 10,581,673 of NW_028261383.1, forward strand.
CCTCCCCTATCATCTAATTTCTATTTAATCATTTCTTTCTGATTTTCTCTCTATCTCATAGAGATTTGTCTCAACTCTAGGATTTAAATCTAAAAGCTTTTTCTCCCACTTTTTCTGTTCAGTTAGGCGACATCTATGCTAATGGTTTTCAAACTTTTTTTCACCACAGACCCCTTTTAAATACTTTTTTATGGCCAGGGACCATGTCCATGGACCACCAAGACGTAACTCAAGATTTAAAGTGCTAGATTGCTTTATCAAACATTTGTGGACCCCCCGTGATGACATCACAGCCTCTAGGAGTCCACAGACACAGGTTGAGAACCTCTTATCTCCTCCATATAATTCACCCTTTCTCACTTATCTGAACGTTGCTCGGGATTGGTTCCTCCCACAATAAACTAGCAAAGCTAAAACTGATCAACAGAAATTGAACTATAAAATTTTGTGCCCTTCAGATACAATCAATGCATTGAAATGATCTGAAATAATTTCCCCTCACCTGGTTAAGCCAATTTGGCCACACAATGTCATCCTCATTGATAGTGAACTTGAGTCCTGAGGATTTGTGTCTTCGTAGACTCCCAAATTTCACTCGAACAACAGACCTATTTGGAAACCTCACCCAGTTCACAATGTTGAAATCAGCTACCAGTTCTCCATTCTTCTCCAAATACACTTCACTCATAGAGCTGTTGTAGAATTGGGAGTTTTGCAAGAAAGGGTGAAGCTGGCAAAGCAAAGCAAAAAGAAAGTTGGAATAAATAACAAAAAAAACCTTGACATTTTATTTCTGCAAATACCCCTTTTGAATCTTGGATGGTTCAGATCTCCTGCAACAACCAAGGGGCTCCATCTGTCTCTTTCCCCCACCACAAGTGAAAGATCATATGAAGAACAGTTGCAGGGTTTGGGTTTGGCCAGTCTAGAGAAAAGAAGGACTAGGGGTAACATGATAGCAGTGTTCAGGTACTTTAGGGGCTGCCACAAAGAAGAGGGCATCAAATAATTCTTCAAAGCACTAGAGGACAGGACAATAAACAATGGATGGAAACTAATCAAGGAGAGAACTAACCTGGAATTAAGGAGAAATATTCTAATAGCTACAAACAATTAATCGGTGGAACAGATCACATATTAATTCACTGAAGCTCTGGTGCAATTACTGGTTGAAGGAGTGTGTTCTGCTTCAATGTGGCCACAGTTTAAGTTAAAACCAATAATTCAACAAATAAGCAAGCTGAGTAGAAGATAGAAAACTTTTCTGTTCCCATGGATTTGCATTTGGAGATATGGTGCCTCCAACTAATATTTGACCTCAACTCTTCAAGATAGTGAACCCTTGATATATGTTTTCCTTATGAATGTACACACCTTAAAGCCTCTAAAATAGTGGTCAACACCATATCCTCACTATCCCATCAAAATCCTCTAGAAATATGGTGCCCATGATTGTGCATAATACATCAAGCATGACTCACTAGTGCTGAAAGGAAGGAGATGAATTCTCTTTGATATAATGTTTTTTCTCAGGCAGGTCAGAACTGTTCTAGCCCTTTTAAGCAGCTCTGTTATACTGCTGACTCATGTTTGGGCTTGTTGTAAATGGGGACATCCAAGCTTTTCTCAGATATGGTGTTTCCAAGCCAAGAATTCTCCTCTTGTATGTATGCTTGATTTATTTTTCTCCCTAAATGTTGTGCCTTCTATTTTTCTCACCTTAATGACTTTCTTTTTTCTTTCAGTCCAATTTGAGGTGGGCTGGGAAGCATGTCCTTATTCAGCTCAGTGATTAGTATGGACCTGAAGGTTATAGTTGATTAGATTCTTGAGATCACAGTTATAGAACTGGCTATTAGTGTTATGGCTCTCCAACAGCCAGTGGACCTGGCAGCAGAGTCAGACAGTGAAGAGGTTGGGGAGGAACATGGGCCAGACCTGGGGGTTGAGGAAAGCTCAGACGAGGGCTCTGTGTCAGAGGCAAAAAGGGAGTTAGCAGTGAGGCAGAAGAACAGCTGGAGCCTGTTCCCAGTGTGCGCATATGCTGAACTGCAGGAAAACAAGGACAATTAAGAAAGAATGGTGGACTTAGGAGTAAAGCCACACCTTGGGGGTGATTGGACCCTTCCAATTTGTTCATTTGGTCAGTTCAAGAGTGGAAAATTCTGTTTGTGACTTTAAGAGACTCTGTGCCAAGTTTGCCTTGGCCTGAGTTTGAAAACTAGGTATCTGGCAGCACTCCAAATGAGATAAGGTGCATGTGGATAAACATTCCTCTGAAAGACTGTTTGCTAAGCCTTGCTGGCTGTGAATGAAAGGAATCCACTGTCGTGTAAATAAAAGAGGTTTTGCAGGGACCAAACTTAGTTTCTTGCTTTCTAAGGAAGCCTGGGTCAGAACAATTAGAGTCTTTATTCAGTGGAAGTCTCTGTGCTGAGAAGGGAAATACCTGCCATGGTTGCATCCTTTGAACTTCCTCCCCGTCTCCATTGTCCTTGATTATCCTCTTGGAAAGAGAGGAATAGGCTGCATTGAACGCCCGTGTCACAGTCCAGATGGCATTGTAAATGCGGTTGCTATCCAGGGAGTAGATATTTTCTATCTCTTCTTGAGGGATGTTTGCCACTTCTTTCTCCGTGCATTTTTTATAAGCTTTCACAGACAGAGGGTGCTTTGTGTAGGAACAATGGAATGCATGATCTGCAAACCTTTCACAAGAATAATAAAAGGATAAGTCGTATGTTGTCCTTTGCTTTGTCTGGATCATGAAGGAAAAAATACCATGGATGTGTTGGAAAAGTAGAAATTCAAAAAAAGTCAAGTCACGGGTCAAATCCCACAAAGCTGTTGTGATCCATACTTTACCAGCTATGGGCTCTATCAAGCCAACCGTCAACTGTTGAATCATCAGCAATCCATCATAGAAGTCATAAGTTTCCGTGTAATGAATCAATACATTGACTTGCCTCCACTTGTGAAATAGAATGGGATGGTTCTGGACCAGACTGTACTTATTCAGTCTCGAGAATCTTTTTGAGAAAATCACACAAACCCCAACTCTGACCAGTTGAGCTGAGAAGGACTTTATGAATCGGTCTCCATTCTCTGTGTCAGCAGCGATTAGTCCAGTTAATGTCCACTTGAAATGCTGGAGCAGTTTGACAATACCCCAATAGTGTGTTCCTTCTTCAGGAACTGTCCGGTAGAAAAAGGGGAACTGGTTTTTATCGCTCAGAACTTGAGAAACAAAAGCATAAGTCACCTGACAAAGAAAGGGAAAGTTGATCCACATTTTTGACATATGGGTGATTCAGATTTTTAAGGGGAAAAATAATGATCTTTATGAAGGAGGAAAGATTCTTCCATTCCTAGGTAGACCATGAGTGTAAGGAGAGAGTTTCTTTCCTTTTGTGGGGAATGCTTTTTCCCTTGCTTGGGAGTGTCCTTCTCATCTGGATGATGCTCCACATTTTTGGACTTGGCCTGGTCTAGGATGGTCAGATTTTTCCCAATTGAAACTCTGGTTAAATCTGTCCATATATTGTGAAGTTAAAGAATTTTCTTCATGTTTTCCAACTGTCAGGATCCTATTAAAATGGCTAAAAGAACTGATCAAGGAGAAAGCTAAGGGGAGACATGATAACAGTTTTCCAATGTTTGATGGGGTATCACAGGGAAGAAGGTATGGATCCAAGACAAAAAGCAAGAGATGGAATCTTTGCAGAAGGAGATTCAGACTTGAAATAAGGAGGACCATGAGAGAGGAACAGCCTGTCTCCTGAAGCCATGAGGACCTATAGTATCACTGGACATTTTCAAACAAAACCATTTGTTTAGAATAGCATGAAGATTCCTGCCATGGATGGAGGATTGCATATTAATGAATGAATGAATTAAATTTTTATGTCATCCATCTCCCCTGTACTGCAGATCAAGGCATTAGAAAATTTTGAAACACAATGGATTAGACAATTGTATAATAGACTGGAAGCCATTTGTGGATTTCTACATGTTAAATGGTGCAGATGGCTAACAGAGGGATTAATTTTACCTTTGCGGTAATCTGTTCACTGGCTTTTTTTTTTTAACATACTGTATATAGTCATGTTGAGTCAATTCAATTATTAGACAAATAGATTTCCACATCTGGGATATTCGTTTATCTAATATAGAATTTTGGTTAAATAGAGATGGGAAAGTTTATAATTATCTGTAGACCTGTTAGATAAGGAGAGGAATACATATTAATTTTTGATGTATCTTTCAGCATTCAGCCATGATGGATTTTTTTTGTCTAATGTTACTTTTTCTTTTGTACATAAGATCCCTTTTTTCATTGTTAATGTTGGATGTTTGTTAATCTGTTTTCCTCCCTTTTTCTTTTTTGCATTTTCTCTTTGGTGATAAAAGAAAAATAAATATGTTAAAAACATTGCAGAATCTTATTTTGCCCTTGTAATGGAAAATCTTTATGCAATCTCATTTTTCTTTGCCCATCCACTTCAGTGTGGCTATTTATTAGTTTTTTTCCCTAGGAAGACTCAAAGTCTTACCTCAAGGGTGCTGGAGGGAAGGTATATCGGTGGCCCATTCTTGGAACATGTAAAGCTAGGTCTCGATGAGTCTGGAGTATTGTGTAAGATTCTGGACATGATCTTTCCAGTAGGAAATTGATCAGCTAGAAGGAGTTTGGAGGAGAGTCCTGAATACTTTGTGATGCAGGAGTATAAAGAGATGCCTAATGAGTACCTAAATTAGTTTGTAAATCCCCCCCCCCCCCAAAATACCTGTGGGATTTTGTAGATGCTCAACATGGTTGAAACCTGGATGGAGATCTCAGAGTCAGTTCCTTCAAGGATAGCCAGAAGATGATTCTGACTTCTTTCACATTTGTAGTTTGGGATGTTTGCTTGTCCAGCTGAGAGAAGGTTGAACAAAGCATCCGTAGTTATTTTTGTGTCAAAATAATTCTCATGAAGGCTGTAGCCTAGGGTGACATTGGATAAGATCTGGGGATCCTGGTTGACACCTCGCAGGGCAAATAAGAAGGATAGGAAGTTCACATGTATATTGGCAGTTCTTCTGCAAAATAAACCCATCAGCTAGATTGGGCTAAGAGACAAGGACTGGCTCAAAGTAATTCAGTCCACAAATGAGGGTAGAACCTTGGTCTTCCATCCCTCTTGTCAATCCAACACCTTAACTACAATACTACCTTGACCCCAGAAACCCAGAATGGCACATGTAGCAGTATCTCCTAACAACAACTTGCTAAGTAGTTTGAGTAAGAATCAGTGATTGCCCCAAAGTCACCCACTGAGCTTCCAGGGTGATGGATAGACTTGGTCCTGTGTTTCCCAGCCCCTAATCCATTTAGGAGATTATGGGGAGTCTGGGAAAATAACAAGTATGTTAGCAATCAACATCAAATGGTAGGAAAGAGGTTGTCTGAAACTAAATGGCACCTCACTTCAGGCTGCTAAAGGCCTGGGAAGACAGTGTCACAATGTTCCTAATCATATCAAACACCAGCTTGTATTCATCCAAGACAGGCTCACCGGTGGAAAGAAATGGTGGCAATATCCATCTGTTAGGCTTATCTGAGCAACTATCATGATGAAGGATTTCTGAATGTTTTGCAGAAATCTGTTACTTTATATTTATTCCTGTTGGATCCACTTCTACCTTTTGCACTTCTATCTTTTGCTCTGTTAGAGCAAAAATCAGTTCCATCCCTTTAATGAACCGTGGAGACCCAGCAGTTCCTTCTCATTGCCAAACTAACTATTGCTCTTTGAAACATTTCTCAAAACATGTTTTTCCCCTTAGTCTAACATGGGCAACTCTGATGGATTCACAGAGGGAGGATCCTAACCAGAATAAGAGCAGAATGATCTCACAATTCCTCAGGATTTAATTCATCTTCTTCCTCCGTGCTGCATTCATTCCTGTATAGCTTTCATAGAAATATGTATGTTCCTAATGTATTTTCCCTAAAGTCAACAGAGAATTCTGCTATCTAAGGCAGGCAGAGAATTGAGGCAATGATTCTTGATAGTTGAACCAGCTGAAATCAGTAGCAACTATGGGAAACTTACATATGAAGTATGCTTGAGGGAGAGATGTCAAAATTGTACAGTCGGAACTGAATTTTTCTTAGAGAGAGTAGGCCCCCAATGAGATAATCTCCTGTCCTGTAGTGATTCAATAGCTCCATTCCATACTGTTCCAATGTCAAAGGACACTTTACCCTCTGCACCCCATAGGCAGTGTGGGTCAGAATTAGCATCAGAAACAAATGCTGCAGGTTCATCCTTTCTATGGCCTTGCAACCCCTCTTCTCAATCAGAAGGAAAGTTGGAGGCAAGTAAAGCCCACTTGAAGACACATTAGGTGTCTTTCTCAATGCAGATGGAGCCACTCATGGTTTCCACATATTTCAGGGTTTGGGAAGAACTCAATTCTACCTTTGAACAACTTGTTCCTGGCTCTTAAGTAAGAGGGGAGACATTTATTCCCTTGCTTTACAGGCTGATGCAAATTGCCACATGGGTTGTTCTTGAGTCTGATTCTTTTGGGCAAACTTTGGAGGGTTGGTGAGGACCAGGAGAAAGAGCAATTGCTATGGTTTTGCTAATTATAAGGAGAAGCTTCTCCTTGGTGACATCGCCAACTTTCTCTGTCACTCCATGGTCACAGGTACATCTGGAGAAAAACATGTTTGCAAGAGCTTGCTGATGCAATGCTGTTTGGCTTGACGTGGATTGATAGGGGGAAAATATTAGGATCTTTGACCATGTAAAAGATTGCTCAAAACTAGGATCTGGATAGTCAGAGTTCATGTAGAGTGCCTTGTAATAGTCCAGACAGGAGGTGATCAAAGTGTGAGTGGCAGTGACTAAGAACCCACTCTTGCTGTCACCTCCTCTTTGATTAGGATCTCCTAAGAATCTACAACAGAGGTGATTTCATTGAGGGCTGCATCAGGATTGTGGCCATGCCTAGCATGATGTCACTTGTGTCAGGGGTGCCTGTGGTGGCCTGAGCACTCTGGCAGAAAAAGCAGGCTCCTGAGTTCTGTTTTTGGCTGTGATAGCCTCCTGAAACCCTCTGCCAGCAAAAATGGAGCTTGGGAGAGGTCTACACATGACCCTCACGAGCTCCATTTTAGCTAGTGGAGGCACCACAGGCTGGTCCTTTACTATTTCCAGGGCAGCCCTGTGGGCTGGATCTAAGCACCTCATGGGCTGGATCCAGCCCCCAGGCTTTGAGTTTGATACCCCTGATCTACAAGAACCATAAATCATCTCAGTGATTAAAGATCAGGGGTGGTAGGGTGGGTGATGGGGCAGTATGTTTCCGGGAAACCTGATTCTAATGTCTTATACCAGTTAGGTATTCCAGATCTCTGGGTTACAAGATGTCTGGAGTACTGCTGGCACAGAACAAAAAAAATGAACACAAGTGACAGCCATTGTTAATGCCTACCTATTTCATGGTGCTAAATGTGGAAAAGCACAAATATTTCTCCTCCCTTATTACACCTACAGATAGCCAATTGGCAGCCCTGTTGAAAATGACCCAGATCCTTTTGGGTAAAGGGGATCCTGAGATTCACATTCAGGACCATGCTGAGGAATCTGCAAAGCATCTATTGCATGTGTGCCCGGGGCCCAGATTCGGGGTCTATGGGGTGGTTAGTTCTGGCCCACAGGGCTGGCCTGGAAACAGTGGACCAGCCTGTGTTGCCTCTGACAGCAAAAAATGGAGCTTGTGAGAGCTGCATACAGCCCTCCTGAGCTCCGTTTTCATTGGCAGAGAGTTTCAGGAGGACATTGCAGCTAAAACTGGAGCTCGTGAGGGCTGTGGGCAACATTCCCAAGCTCTGTTTTTGCTGGCAGAGGGTTGCAGGAGATTGTCACAGTCAAAATTGGAGCTCGGGAGTCTATTTTTTAAGCATGGTTTGTCATGGAGAAAATTTTATAAGAGCTGGCATAATGACACATAATCAATTGTTTCATCAACCTCACTAGATATTGATTCTATATCCAATCAAATTCTTGTTGTTTCTAGCAGTTCAGATAACTTGCTTCTTTATCTTATCACCACTCTGCTCCAATTTACATAAGAGCATAAGGTGGGATTCCAGATCACATTAGCCCCACTTTTTGCAATCAAATTAAAAAATGTGCTTCAAAATATTTGTGTCGTTGGTTGAGAAAATTCTGTTACACGCTCACCCAAAGCATCCATACACACCTATGAACTTTTCTAAACACCCAGTAGCAAAGAGAAAGGGAAAATCACATTTATTAAAAAGCTGGTAGACTATTTCCATCATCTGAAGACATAATAAAGTTGAAATAATGGAGAAATAGAGGAAAAAACAATGTTGTTCAGCTTTCGTTTACTTAAAAAAAAAAAAAAGCTCAATAAAGTGTCCAATACTGGTAAAATATGAATTTTTGGGAACCAGCTATACAAAATGCACTTGATTACTTTATTTTGACATTAAATGTTCTTTTGTATTCAAATCTGGTCTTAGGAAAATAATGTAGCATTTGGGAAAAAAAATGAAGCTCAGCAATCCAGCACTGGAGGCCAAGATGGAGAAGACCTGCACGGCCACCATGTATTTTCCTTTGGTGCTTAGGTAGGTGGGCACAAAGGAGATCCAGACACTGCAGAAGACCAGCATGCTGAACGTGATCAGCTTGGCTTCGTTGAAGGCCCCAGGCAGATTCCTGGCCATAAAAGCCACCACGAAGCAGATAGCAGACAGGAAGCCCATATAGCTGAGGGCACAGTAAAATATGGTGATGGATCCTTCATTGCATTGTTGGATGATCTCTCCAGGCTGAGAGTGCAGAGCAGACTCAGGAAATGGGGGAGAAGTGCCAAGCCAGCTGCTGCATATGACTATTTGGGCACCAGAGCAAGAAAGGACAATAGAGATGGTCAAGCTCTTCCCCAGCCATTTCTGAACTTTATTCCCTGGTTTTGTGGCCAAGAAAACCAGCACCACTGTGATTGTTTTGGCCAAGACAGAAGAAATGGCAACTGAGAAGATGATGCTGAAGGTTATCTGTCGGAGAAGGCAGGTGGCTCTGATTGGCTGGCCAATGAACAAGAAGGAGGTGAAGAAAGAAAACAGGAGGGAGACCAGGAGGATGTAAGAGAGGTCCCGATTGTTGGCTTTGACAATTGGAGTGTCTTGGAATTTAATGAAGATTCCCAAGACAAAGGCTGTGAGGAAAGAGAGGAAGAAAGCAAAAAACGCCAGGATGATCCCCAGATTCTCTTGATAGGATAGGAAGGTTTTAATCTTGGGAATACAATTATCTCGAAGGATGTTTGGATGTCGATCTTCTGGACATTTGGTACATTTTTCTGCATCTGTAAGAAGTAAAAGTAAGATTTCTCATAAGTCACATATTTTAATGTATTGGGAAATAGGAAAAGCATGAATAATTGTATGTGAAGGAAATGAATGTGCAATAAGAAAAAAATGGGGACTGTCTTCCGCTGTTCACATAGAGGATGAACTTCTGCTGAGTATATTTAATTTGGTTTTCAGAAATAGCAAAAACACGTATATACCACTCTACAGTGCTTTACAGCACTTTTTTTGGAATATATTTTTATTATTTTTACATTTGAAACAATGCAGTACCACGAAGTCGAAGTGACCATACATTCACATTATATACAACTAGTCTCAACCATTAACTATTAGCCTACTTAATACATTGTCTATCCTTCTGTCCAATCACAATATATACAGTTTGTTCCAGTTGTCACCTTGTCTTATACCAATCATAAAATCTGTTCCAGACTTTAAAATATTCTGATTCCCCTTTATTTTTAAGTTCAAGAGTGAGACTATCTGCTTTCACACAGGCCAACACTTTTCTGATTATATCTAGCTCTGATGGTATATTTTCTTTTTTCCAATATTGTGCATAAGTTATGCGTGCTGCAGTTAGTACATGTATAATTAGATAAAGTGTATCTTTCTTAAACTCTTCCGGTATTATACCTAGGAGAAAAAATTCTGCTTTATAGCACTTTGAGAAGTGTACAATGTCAGTATATTACCCCAAACAATCTGGGTCCTCATTTTAATGATCTTGAAAGGATGGAAGGCTGAATCAACCTTGACCAGATCAAGATCGAACTCCTGGATATGGGCAGAGTCAGCCTGCAATACTGCATTCTAACTACTGCGCCACCACCATGAGCAAGGAAGGAGAATTTTAGACCCAAGCAACAAATCAAAAGATGTCTTTCCAGGGAAAACAACTCCCTGACACAACTTTATGTTCCAAAGAAACCAAAACTGTCAGTTCAGTCATAAGACCATTATATAGATTGGATGATAAAGATAAAGGATAGGAAGGAAGCAAAATCATTATCTCAGTTACCAAACCTTTAGAAGACCAAATAATGCTGAGAAGATGTGAGGAGATCCCAGGAGGGGAACCCAGAATCTGAAATCAGAAGACAGTTTGATAAACTCCATGAGATTAATACCTTAGAAAGAACTTGTGTTCATCAAACTTGTTTATTACTTCCGTACTAGGACCTTGCACAGAAAATGACTAGAGTCTCTCTTCTTCCTAAAGTCTTACCTACCTTCCTGGGTGGAGATGGTTCCTTTTGCACAAGGAAGACAATCATAGCAGCAGATGGGCTCCCCTTCCCGGGCTACTTTCACAAATCCAGGATGACAGCTTTCTACACATCTGGAAGGAGGTAAGGGCTGAGGAGAGAGAGAGAGAGAAAAACATTCAGAAAATAAATTTATTTCATGAAAGGAGACAAAGAAGGCAGAAGGACTTGGTGATCTGAAATTCAAGACTGAGTTTCACTTATTTTGAAGGCTATAAAAATGCTGGAGCTCATCCAACAGATTCAGGTGGATATTGCTTCCATGTTATCCTCATTTTTCAGACTGCAAGTTTTAGATTCACACTCTACATTTATATACACGTAATTACTTAAGGAAAAATAGAATGGATATTTTGCTTTGGTAAAATTAATCCTGTTGCCCATGAATCAAATCTAACTACATTTAACAGGACTAATAAATAATAAATAAATAAACCAAATAATAACTACTAATAGATAAATTAGTGAAACTAATAAACATAAATAAACATGAAGAACAATTACAGGAATTGGGGTATGTCTAGTCTAATGAAAAGAAAGACTAAGGGAACAGTGATAGCACTGTTCAAAACTATTTTCCAAAGCCCCCAAACAAGAAACAATGGTTGGAAACTAACCAAGGAGAGAAGCAACCTGGAATTAAGGAGAAACTTCCTAACAGTGAGGACAATAAACCAGTGGAATGGTTCACCTCCAGAAGTTGCAAGTGATCCATTACTGAAGGCTTTCAAAAAGAGAATGGATAACCATTTGTCTGAAATAATATGGGGTTGCCTGCTCGAGCAGCAGGTTGAGGACCTCTGAGGTCCCTTTCAACTCCATTATTCTATCTTCTAATTATAATAAATACATAAGGGTACATTTCTTATGAAAAGCTAGACAGTTAAACAAAGAATTGTCTTGGACAAATTGATGAGATTCAATTTGTCCAAGAGAAATTGGACAGTTCCTGTCCAAAGAATGCAATCTAATTGGTAAGAGGTTCAGCAAGCATGAAATAAACATATTCCCACCTTCAACCCTTCCATCTCAGAGGACAAATTTGGATTGATCATAAATGTGAAATCCTTTGATCCTTGTCTTTCTAGACTTCCAAACTTTACTTTGTTAATAAAGGTTTTGGAGAAAATCACCCAGTTCATAAGGTCCAGGTCCGATGCCAGGTCTCCATTTTCATTCAAATAAACTCCTTCTATGGAATTATTGTAAAACTGAGAACTTTGAAGGAAGGAGTGAAGCTGGCATAGAAGATAGAATGATTATTCTTACAATGGATACCCAACATTCTATGGTGTGTTGGGGATAAACAGAAGATCTCACTGTCTACATACCAAATGAAGATAATCAGATAAATTTTCCAAGTAAAATGAAGCCCAAAAAGAAACTTTATGTCCATACATTGCATGAATATCTGAAAAGCTCAGGAGGATTTTCAACCAACACAATATATAAACACACTTTAAACCCAAAAATACACTAAGGCAGAAGCTTTCAGAAAGAGTGCTAATGATTAGATGGCTGCAAGGAACATAAATCAGTCTAGTTCAGATGTATAGATGTACATGGCAAGAAAAATGAATTTTGCAACACGGATGGCATAGGGAACAAAGCTGTTACAGAATCTAGTAGTCCTGCTCAAAATACTTCGGAACCTTGTCCCAGAGGGGAACAACAGAAACAGACCATAAAGTGAGTGTGTGGGGTCTCTAATGATGCTTTGAGCTCTAAGTGCATAGCGCTTATAAGCAGCATCCTGAATAATGGAAAGCAAGCTTCCTGTAATCTTCTCTGCTGTCCTCACCACTCTCCGTATATACTTTCTATCTGAGGCACTGCTACCACCAAACCAAATAGTGATGCAGTTTGTTAAAATGTTCTCAGTCATATCGCTGTAAAAAGTGGCCAGGAGAGAAGGAGAAAGATTTGCTATTCTCATCCAAGACAGGAAATGGAAACGCTGGTTTGCACGCTTCACTAAAGATGACGTGTGGAGAGACCAATTCAGATTATTGGTTATCTGAACCCTCAGATACTTAATATTGCTGACCCCCCCTACCTTTCCTGATAAATGGAGTTAAGGCTCATTCTCATATGGAGACTCAAACTGAGGCAGGTCTGACATCTGCCAAAAAAGCCAACACAATTCTGGGCTGCATAAACAGAGGGATAGAATCAAGATCATGTGAAGTGTTAATACCACTTTATAATCCCTTGGTAAGGCCACACTTGGAATACTGCATTCAGTTTTGGTTGCCATGATGTAGAAAAGATGTGGAGACTCTAGAAAGAGTGCAGAGAAGAGTAACAAAAAGGATTAGGGGACTGGAGACTAAAACATATGAAGAATGGTTGCAGGAACTGGGTATGTCTAGTTTAATAGAAAGAAGGACTAGGAGAGACATGATAGCAGTGTTCCAATATCTCAGGGGTGCCACAAAGAAGAGGGAGTCAAACTATTTTCCAAGGCACTTGAGGGTAGAACAAGAAGCAATGGGTGGAAACTAATCAAGGAGAGAAGCAACTTAGAACCAAGGAGAAATTTCCTGACAGTTAGAACAATTAACCAGTGGAACAGCTTGCCTCCAGAAGTTGTGAATGCCCCAACACTGGAAGTCTTTAAGAAGATGTTGGATAGCCATTTGTCTGAAACGGTATAGGGTTTCCTGCCTAGGCAGAGGGTTGGACTAGAAGACCTCCAAGGTCCCTTCCAACTCTGCTATTGTATTGTATTATCTCATTTCAACCCTGAGTTACAAATATTCTCCTTTATTAAAGAACCTATTGATAAAGAAAGGAAACAAGAGAAAGGGATTCAAACGAGAGATGATCTGGAAAGTTGGGATCCAATTTAATGTTTATCTTTCAATATAGGAATATATATAGAATATATAATTATTATAATACACACACAGACACACACATACATGAGAATATATATAGTTCTCCCATGTATAAAACTGATTCTTATCTGCAGAAAATGATGAGTAGCAGAAAAAAATACCTGCCAAGCCTTCAGCCTTGGAGACTCTGAGCGCTTCCCCCCTTTGATCCTTGCCCTCTTAGATCTGGATAAATAGGTTGCATGTAAGGCCCGGGCTACAGCCCAGACAGTGTTGTAAATGAAATAATTATCCAGAGACAGGATCTGATCCATCTCCTGCAGGGGCACAACCTCCAGTTCTTCTCTCTCTCTGCACCGTTTCCAAACTTTCACAGAAAAGGCATCCGTGATGTAGGAGCATATAAAAGATGTCTGTGCAAGGTAATGCATGGTGGGGTACAAATGTGTAAACCCACCGTATTTTCCCATGTGGCTCCTCTTCATCAGAAAGGAAAAAATGCTATGAAGGAATTGAACGGGAAAGTCATCGTGTGCCAAGAAAATGGTGAAATCCCATCGTATTGTCGTGATCAGGACTTTTCCTCTAACCGACTCCTTCAAAGTTTCAAATACTAGTTGTATGATCTTCAGCCCTATATTGAATGAATAATCCTCCGCCCCATAAAGAAACACATTCACCTGTCTCCAGTTTTTGTATGGATCAATATTTATGGACACCTTATAAATTGTTTTGGAAAACGTTTGTGTTAAAACTGGACAAATGCCATTCCTTAGCAACATAGAAGTTAATATCCTCCTGAACCTCTCTCCCTGGTCAGTGTCTGGAGCCATCAGGCCAACCAAAGTCCACCTGTAATGAAGGAGCAGCTTGACCATCCCTGGGTACTGGAGTCCTTCAGCAGGGAGCATCGGGTAGAAGAAAGGAGAGTGAATTTTATCACTTGAGGTCTGGGAAACAAAACTGTAGCTGATCTGAAAAGCAACAAAAGGTGTCTCTTATTTAATGCCCATCCAAAATTAAAGAAAAGAATTCTGGCTTGATTGAAACAACGATTTGATTCCTAGCAAATGTTTATGAATTGATTTCATTGGCTTTAGCTTCTCTGGTGGAGAATCTTTCAAACTAACAATGACAGAATTAGAAGAAACCTTGGACATCTTCTAGTTCAGTTCTCTGCTCAAGCAGGAGACCTTGTACCATATAAATGGTGTTTATATCCAATCTCTTCTTTAAAACCTCCAGTGATTGAGCATCTACAATCTTTGATGGCAAACCATTCCAGTGATTAAATTAGGATGAAAACTCTTGGAGTGAGAGGGAATATGTCTCTTCTAATCCTTCCCTCCGTTTGCATATTGAGCCGTTATACTTAATACAGTACATAATATAACTCTTTTGTTCACTTTTTTTTCTGTTCCAAAGGTTTTATTTCTTTAAAAAAACACAAATATTTCATCATTCGTCAATCATTAAAACATTGAAGTACAATTTTTTTGTATGCCCCTCCCTCCCTCCACCCCCCAACCCCCCTCCTCCTTCCCCCCTGACTTCCCAGAACCTGTACACGGTGTGGATTTTTAACTAACACAGTCTAAAATCTATTGAGAAAAAAGAAATAAAGAAATCAATGACATTCTACCTTGACCTTAGCTTCTTCTTGCTGAACTAACTTTAAACAATTTAAATAATTTCTGATGTTAAGCATAGGCTAACTGGAATTTCTTGGTCCCATATTTATTTTGTATATAGTCAATCCATTTTTTCCAGTCTTGTTTATATCTCTCATTTGAGTGATCTTTAAGATATGCCGATATTTTAGCCATCTCGGCTAAGTTTGTGACTTTCAATGTCCATTCTTGGATTGTAGGCAAGTCTTCCTTCCTCCAGTATTGCGCCACCAACAGTCTTGCTGCCGTTATTAGGTGCAGAATCAAGTTAGTCTCTACCACTGTAAAATCAGTACATATACCTAGTAAAAATAACTGAGTAAACTTTATCCTTCTTTTAAAGATATTTTGCATAACCCACCATATTTTTATCCAGAATGCCTTAACCTTTTGGCAGGTCCACCATATATGATAGTATGTAGCATCGAGAGAACCACACCTCCAACATTTAGGCTGTACATTCGGATACATAGAAGCCAACTTTTTAGGATCTAAATGCCATCTATAGAACATCTTGTAAAAATTTTCTCTCAGATTTTGAGCTTGTGTAAATTTCACATTTCTTACCCAGATTCTTTCCCATGTCTCCAACATTATTGGTTCTTCAATATTTTGAGCCCATTTTATCATACAATCTTTGACTAATTCTGTTTCCGAATCCATCTGTATTAATACATTATATATCCTCTTTATATGCATTAAGCTTTGATCTCTTATTTGTTTAAACAAATTATCCTCAACTTGGATAAAACCAATTTTTTGATCTATTTTCCACCTAGCCTGTAATTGCCCATACTGGAACCATGTTTGTACTACCTTCTCCTCTTTTAATACCTCTAAGGATTTTAATTGTAATACCCCCCTTTCTGAGGTAAGAAGCTGTCTGTAAGTAATTCTATCCTGTTTTTGTGCTATATTCATATTTTCAATTGCGTGTCTAGGAATTGCCCACATGGGTATCTTGTCATTTAATTTATATTGGTATTTTTTCCAGGCCCGCAGTAAAGCATTTCTTAAAATATGACTTTTAAAATTCTTATCCAATTTTTTGTTGAATAACAGGTAAGCATGCCAACCATATACCAGATCGTGTCCCTCAATATTCAATATTCTATCATTGGTTAAATGAGTCCAATCACTAATTACAGATAATGCCACTGCATCATAATATAGTTTTAAATTAGGTAGTTTCAATCCTCCTCTCTCACGTACATCTTGCATTATTTTCATCTTTACCCTCGGCTTCTTTCCTGCCCATACAAATTTGTTGATACCCTTCTGCCATTCTAAAAGATTCGCATCTTTTTTAAGTATAGGTAACATTTGGAAAAGAAATAAAATTTTTGGTAAAATGTTCATTTTCACTGCCGCTATCCTACCCAGCAAAGATAAGTGCAATTTCTCCCATTTTTTCATCTCCGTCTGTATACTATGCCAAAGTGGTTCATAATTATGCTTATATAATTTCCCATTTGAAGTTAAAATGTTAACTCCAAGATATTTGACTTTTGACTTTTTAAACTACCTCACATCCTAGCATCACTCCTAATTCTTCCTTTTGTTCACTTTTAATAGACCTCTGAGTGACTGTTACAGAACTAAAATTTCTCTTCCCAGCACAAACACACCTGTGGGACTTTGTAGATCCCTGATAGGGTTGAAATTTGGATAGAAACATCTATTTCAGCCCCTTCTAGAAGGGCCATGACATTTCTCTGTCTTCCACAGCTGTAGTTGGGAACATTGGCTTCCCCATCTGAAAGCAGGTCCAGCAGAGCATCCGAAGTCATTTGTGCACTGAAATATTGTTCATAAATATTGTAACCCAGGGTGATGTTGGGCAAGAGATTGGATTCCTTGTTGATCTCCTGGACAGCAAAAAGGAAGGAGAGCCTTTTCCAGTATTCTGGAAATGCTCTCCTGCAAATATCAACATATTAGAACGCAATCAATAAAACGCATTTGATTTCACTTTTTTTTATTATAAAATGCATAATTGACTCAGGTCCAGAGGTGGTATTCAGCCGGTTCAGACCGGTTCAGCTGAACTGATAGTGGAAACCAGGGGTCAGCCCATCCACTTGCTCCAGCTCTATGCTGTCCTATTTAGGCATGCTTTCAAGCCAAAGCACATGGTGGAAGACTGAGCGCATGTGCGGACGGGGCACTTGTGAGTGAAGCAAGTGTGTAAGCACACTCATATTTGTGAACCGGTAGGGAAAGTAAGTGACTACCATCTCACCTCAGGTCCATTCTGAATGAATCACATTTTTTTAAAAAAAGTTATCTTTTAAGAAAACCTAATAAACTGCTTTAATAAAAGTCATCAGGTCAGGTTCAAAGACATGATACCATTTTGTGATGGAAGTTACCTTCTGAAATATTTAAGAGTTGGAAGTTTGATCTATCCCTCTATATAAATATGGGACCATTAAACCCTAAAGTTGGAAATGCTACTCAGAGCACCATCCTCACCTTTAGACACATACACACAAACACACATTGAGGAGTAGCTGTGGCTGTTAACAAAGCCAAATGTTCGCTGGGGAAATTTAGGTTTTGAAGTCCTTGAATGGAGACTTAACTGATATTGAAATCATTACATGGGTATGAAACCAGGAATCTGTAGGAGATGATTTGGCTGAGCCCAAGGGAGGGGTCAAGCATGTCATCAGTCTTGAATCCCTTCACACTCACAAGAGATCTACGTCCAACCCACCATGAATTCCACTCACTCTTATCTACTGCTAATTTGCTTTGACCATTCTTAGTTCAGATTCTTATAGAGAGCTAGCATCAGTGGTGGGTTGCCAATTCGGGCATGTGTGATACTTTTGCACATGCACAGAAGCGTCCGGGTGGGTGGGCGGAGCCTCCTGCTGCCGCTACTACCAGTTCGCCCTATCCGGGCCAAACCATCAACAATGCACCTCTGGCTAGCATGGAATAACAGAGTAACAGAAAGGACCTTGGGTTTTTTTTTGGTCTGCTCTATCAGGAAACCTTATACTATATCAGATAACTGGTGGTCCAATCACTTCTTAAAAACTTTCAGTGTTGGGACATCTACAACTTCTGGAGTAAGTCGGTCCACTGGTTAATTTTTCTCACTGTAGATAATTTCTCCTCAGTTCTAAGTTGCTTCTCTCCTTAATTAGTTTCCACCCATTGCTTCTTGCTCTAACCTCAGATGCTTTGGGGAATAGCTTGACTCCCTCTTCTTTGTGGCAACCCCTGAGATATTGGAACACTGCTATCACGTCTCCCTTAGTCTTTCTTCTCCTTAAACTAGACCCAGTTCCTGCAACCGTTCTTCATATGTTTTAGCTTCCAGTCCCTTAATCATCTTTGTTGCTCTTCTCTGCACACTTTCTAGAGTCTCAACATCTTTTTTATATTCCTGATTTCTTGCACCTGAGAGAATCAGTTCAAAAAGCACTCATACATGTTTGGAAATTCCATGACTTAACAAATTCCTGTCTGTGATTCCTTCATATTATAAGTAAATTTGAGTCCAGAAAAAAAGAATATGGAGATTATCTCATTTTCAATATTTTTTTTGCATTTTTGTGTCCAATGTTGACACTTTTATGAGATGGGGTGGTGGTAAATGGGAGCACCCACCCTCTCTTCTCCAGTCTAGCTCTACTCGGACAATATCACAGAAAGTGAGATTAGAGGTAACAAAAGTGATCAAGTGATTTGTAGACTGGAAGATAACTGCATGCAATGAATGGACATTCACTTACCACAATAATTCATTCAATGGAGTTGTGCTAAAACTTAATAGGTGAAACTTAGCCCTTGTTGCAGAGTACATGCCATCAATGAAAAACTCTCCTGGCCTGTAATGATTCTTGGGGTTCACCCCTTCCTTCATCAGAGTCAAGAGACATTTAGCCTTCAGATTCATATAGACTCCTTGGGTCCACAGCAGCAGCAAAAGCAGCAACATGATTTCTGTTCCTGATTGAGCCACCAGCCCTGTTCTTGCTTGGAATAATGTTTGAGAAGACTCTACAAGTTGTAGAAGCTCTCCTTCAAGATCTAAGCTTCAAGGGCTTTTCTAATCAAGATAAGGTCCAGCCAAGGCTTCACAACTGAAGGGAAGATGCATGACCACAGCCCCTGCCTACACTAAATGATTCTTTCTCCAGAATCATTTCTGCACTCACAAATATAGAATAGAATAACAGAGTTGGAAAGGACCTTTGAGGTTTCCTTATCCAACCCCCTGCCTAGACAGGAAACCCTACACCACTTCAGACAAAAGGTTATCCAACATCTTAAAAACTTCCAGTGTTGGAGCATTCACCACTTCTGGAGGCAAGTTGTTTGACAGATTAATTGTTCTAACTGCCAGGATATTTCTCCTTAGTTCTAAGTTACTTCTCTCCTTGATTAGTTTTCATCCATTGCTTCTTGTTCTACCCTCCAGTGCTTAGGAGAATATTTAGACTCCCTTATCTTTGTAGCAGCCCCTGAAATATTGGAGCCACTGCTATCATGTCTCCCCTGGTCTTTCTTTTCATTAAAGAAGCATACCTAGTTCCTGCAACCGTTCTTTCTATGTTTTAGCCTCCAGTCCCCTAATCATCTTTGTTGTCTTCTCTGCACACTTTCTAGAGTCTCACTTTACAGTTACATGAAATCAGCACATAAGGTTTTGTCTGGCATTGATGGGAAAACATGTTGTTGACCTCCATTGTCACATTTTCTAAAGTTTGTAGAAAAGTCTCAAGAGATTAAGCCTCAAAACAACAAGGAAATCACTATGATTTGGGAAATTGTAAGGTGGAAAAATATTGCTTCTCTGAACTTTTGAACTTCTGAAGATTTGAATTCTGGGAGTAAAACAGAAGAAGTTAGATTCAAACTTTTGTAAAAAAAACCATCATAATCAATATCACGAAATGGTTTAGTATAGACATGAACAATCACACATCAGTATGAACTTTGCTGATTTTGATTTATAGTGAACCTTGGTTCTATTTGTCAAGTTAGGCAAACATCTGTTGAGATGGATGATTGCTCATCTGTTGAAGGCAGACACATTTAACAAAATAAAAGAGTTGGAAGGGAATTTGGAGGTATTTTCTTGCTCAAGCAGGAGACCCTGTAATAGACAATATTTAGACAAATTTCTTTATTTCATGTTTCAATTTGGGCAAATAACAACAGTACATCCATCATAACAAACATAAGTATAAAACAATATAAGAAAGAAGAGCTGAAAAAATCCAGCTTGGGCTGGGAATCATATTCCAAAAATGGCATGCAGGAAAACAGGCAGATAGAGATGGTGGGACAGGAGGCTGGAGGGTACTTTGGCCCCAGTAGAGGTGGGAGGCTTACAGAGAGTGGCACAAAGAAAAGTAGAAAGGTTGCTCAATTCCAATTGATCATAATAGCAGTAATAGCAATAGCAGTAGACTTATATACCGCTTCATAGGCCTTTCAGGCCTCTCTAAGCGGTTTACAGAGAGTCAGCATATTGCCCCCAACAATCTGGGTCCTCATTTTACCCACCTCGGAAGGATGGAAGGCTGAGTCAACCCTGAGCCGGTGAGATTTGAACCGCTGACCTGCTGATCTAGCAGTAGCCTGCAGTGCTGCTTTTAACCACTGCGCCACCTTGGCTCTAAGAAGGAGGGAGGAAGAAGAAACCCAGGTAGGTGGTTCAAGAAGTCCTTCTTGAGACCAGTGGAGGAACCTTTGGCCACTACCAGGATCTAAGCCCTCAACAGGAAAAATCCCCAAATAACAAATTGGATGAAGTAGCTGTCCTGCTATTTGCTGTAGGTTTTAACTAGGTGATGGCAGTGCACTGGGTGCTTCTCTCACAGAGCATATAATTGCATATAAGGCCCTTCCTGGTGTAGGTCTGAGTGATTTGAGGGAGTGCACCTCTAGAGCCTTTTGGGTGATTGGACCTGTCCTGGAGAGCATCATCCTTCTGAGCACTGGTCCTAATGCTGTGGCCTTTCAGATGGTTGAGAAGACCTGTTTATGTGACCTGGCCAGCAGAGGGGGGGGATAAGAAGTGATGCAGAGAGGTCACAAGGTGTCATACAACCCATGCGAGGATTCTGTTGTGGTGTGGCTATTGATTTATGTTTATTGTGATGCTATCTTATCTTTCAAACTTTTAAACTTTTTGACATGAGGAATTAACCCCTATTAGGATGCAGCAAGCAAGCGATGGTTGTTTTCATTGATTGTTAGTTACACTGCCTCCAAAATCCCATAAAAGTCCCAAGAAAATCTTTTGCTCAGAATGAATTGCATTATCACTTTCATTTCGGTTCTGCAAGAGCAGTTTTAATTTATTTATTTGAGAAAGAGAATAATTATTCACATTTCTTGCACATGAGTGAATGCCTGGCACAGTCGTTTAAATGTCAGAATCTTTACAAGCATTCATTCAGAGATTTTCTACACTGAAGAACAAAGGAAGGACAAAGGGATAAATAGTGTTTATTTAAAAGTAGCATATTTCTATCATGATGTTCATCTTTTTGTTCATTGTCTTATAGCCATTAGATTATCAAATATTGTTACTCAAATTTACCAAGTCATATTCTTGAGAAATAGCCTGCTCATTTTTTTCTATCTATTTAATCATCAGATGTTCTTTTGTATTTAGATGTGGCCTTAGCAGAATGATGTAGCACTTAGGGATGAAGATGCAGCCCAGCAGTCCAGCACTGGAGGCCAAGATGGAAAAGATCTGCACAGCCACCACGTACTTCCCCTTTGTGCTTAGGTAGGTGGGCACAAATGACACCCAAACACTGCAGAAGACTAGCATGCTGAAGGTGATCAACTTGGCTTCATTGAACGCACCAGGGAGATTCCGAGCCAGGAAAGCCACTGTGAAGCAGATAGCAGCCAGGAAACCCATGAACCCCAGGGCAACATAAAACATGGCAACAGAGCCTGCATTGCATTGCAGAACTATTTCTCCAGGTTGAGATTGCTTATCTGAAGTAGGAAATGGGGGAGAGACTCCCAACCAGATGGAACAAATTATAACTTGAACAATGGAAGAACAAAGGATGATTGAATTGGCTAAACTCTTTCCCAGCCATCTCCTCACTCTATTTCCTGGCTTTGTGGCCAAGAAGGCCAATACCACTGTGACCGTTTTGGCCAAGAGAGAAGACACGGCAACTGAGAAGATGATACTGAAAGCTGTTTGTTGGAGAAGGCAAGTGGCTCTGGTTGGTTGGCCAATGAACAGGAAGGAAATCAAGAAGGAACATAGGAGAGAGACCAGAAGGATGAAAGAGAGATCCCGATTGTTGGCTTTGACTATGGGAGTTTCTAGAAATTTGATGAAGATTCCTAATACAAGGCCGGTGGTTAAGGCCAAAAACATGGCAATGGCAGCCAGGATGATTCCCAAATCATCTTTGTAAGAGAGGAAATTGAACTTTTTAGGGATACATTGATCTCGATATTTATTGGGATGCTGATTTTCAGGACATCTAGTACATTGTTCTGCATCTGCAAAGACCAAGGGGAAGAAGAGTAACATTGGCCTGATTTATTCATACTGCTTGCTTCATAATATCTCATTGTAGTTTTGAATTTTCTGAAAATATAAAGGTAATCCAAAACCAGAAAAGCAAACTATGAAGGAGTCTATTTATTTAAACATCTGATGATGATGGGGGAAATTTCCTAAAAAAGGTGACATAGAAAGAAGACATTCATTGGAAGAAGATATGTTCCATCAATGGCTACTTATAGCAGGCGTCATATCTCTTCAGATATAGTCAAACTATTTACAAAACAACTACCATGTTTTCCCGAAAATAAGACAGGTCCTATTTTCTTTTGACCCCCGAAAAAGCACTTGGTCTTAATTTTGGGGAGGTATTATTTTTGAGGTGCAGGAGGCAGTGAGTGTGGTCGCCTCATGGCTGTTGCTGTGTTGCAATATTTTCAGGGAGGGCTTATTTTCAGAAGAGGGCTTGTTTTCCTGCAGATGCTCAAAAGCCCAATTGGACATTATCCGGGGAGGTCTTATTTTCAGGGAAACAGAGTACTGATCTGGAAAGTTGAAAAAAATATCTCCCTTTTGGTTTCTCTCCACTTCTCACTTTCCCCTCATCAACTTGATTCATCCTAAATCTACGTTAATTTGACTTTTTTGAGAGATATTTCACTACGTTGAAAAATCCTTTTTTAAAAAAAATATCATTCCTAATTTTCATTGCCTATTTCTCCTTTTTTATTTTTCAGTTTTGTGTGTCCAATCACACTTGGCCAATAAAGAATTATTCTATTCTATTCTATTCTATTCTATTTTCTATTCATCTAAAAATAATTAAAATAAAGCATGTTAATTAATAATTATTTTAAAGAGAACAAAAGAACCTCCAGCCAATAGTACAGTTATGCAATACAATTGGCATTATGAGATTTTTTTTAAAGACCTATATAAAGGAAACTGAAATCTAATGAGCAAATTAGAACAATTTGGACCATTGGCAGGCTTCAGAAATAATAAACAAAAGACCCAGATGTTGAAGTTACAAGATCAAACAGAATTAATGAATAACATGGATTTTGAGATTGAAAAAACGTAATATATTTCAGTATGTAATAAACATACACTCAAAATTTGTGAGTTTATGGTTATAAAACTTAAAACGTAAAACTTTTATGCATAGGAAGCATTTTATAGATGAGGAATGATAAGAAAAAATGGTAAACCAACCTACATGTACCAGAATTTTCTTAAAGGGATTGTAAAATGAAATCCAGAGGAGATTTCACAATAGAAGGATGTCGATATCTATGGTTTACTTATATACAACTAACAAAAAGTTTAAAGTGGCTAAAAGATTTTATGGTTTTGAACAAAGTAAGAATAAATGCGAAATAGAATTATGTACTAATGATAAACATGAAATTGAAAAATGAATACACTTTTGGTGAAATATGAGACAGAAAACAAGTGAAAGAATGTATGATAATATACAATAGAATAGAATTCTTTATTAGACACTGTGACTGAACACACAAGGAATTTGTCTGGTGTATATGCTCTCAGTGTATTTAAGAAGAATAAAATACATTAATCAAGAATAAAATGATTCAACTCTAAGTGATAGTCAAGATTACTAATAAGCTATCAAATCATATTAAGAAACAATTAAGAACAATATAAATTGAAAAATACGAGCAACATGGTTATAGTAATACGTTGGAAGAGATAGATACTAGTAAGGAAGAGAAGAAGAATAGCAATACAGTCTTAGTAAATTATTTGACAGTGTTGTGGGAATTAGTTGCTAAGCAGAGTGATGGCATTCAGGAAAAAACTGTCCTTGTGTCTAGTTGTTCTGGTGTGCAGTGCCCTATAGCGTCATTTTGAGGGTAAAAGTTGAAACAATTTATGTCCAGGATGTGAGGGGTCTGTAGATATTTTCACGGCCCCCTTTTTGACTCGTGCAGTATATAGGTCTTTAACGGAAGGCAGGTTGGTAGTAATTGTTTTTTCTCCAGTTCTGATTATCCTCTGAAGTCTGTGTCTGTCTTGTTTGGTTGCAGAACCAATCCAGACACTTATATAGGTGCATATGACAGAGTCAATAATGCCTCTGTATAACTGAATCAGCAGCTCCTTGGGCAGTTTGAGGTTTTTTGAGTTGGCACAGAAGGAATATTCTTTGTTGTGCTTTTTGGATGATGTTTTTTTATGTTAGGTGTCCATTTTAAGTCTTGAGATATGATAGAACCTAGAAACCTGAAGGACTCTACTATTGATACTGTCTCATCTAGCATTGTAAAAGGTAGTAGTATAAGAAGTGGTAGTATATAAGTTTTTACTGTAATATTCAAATGACCAATGGGAAAATAAGCCATTGAAAGGATTGAAATTTACATTATATTCTGTTGATTGACATTTGTCAGTCAATAGGAGTGCCGGTTTACTGATCAGGTACAACATATAGAACAGCTTGGAAGAATAAACCTGTGGTCTTAGTATATTTAATCTCAGGCTCTATTATTCCCCCCCAGATTCCTGGTGAATTTGATTGTGGATATTCAGCCAAACAAGGGAAATAAAGATCCAGCTTTAGAAAAACATTTTCTTGGACGCACTCACCTACCTTCCTTGGTGGAGATGGTTCCTTCTGCACAAATACGACAGTCGTAACAGCAGATGGGCTTCCCTTCCTGAGCCACCTTCATAAATCCAGGACGGCAACTTTCCACACATCTGGAAGGAGGCAGGGGCTGGGCAGAAGAGAGAGCATCAAGGCAAAGGAAATGAAAGACAGAATGAAATCATAGCCTACAATTTAATTCTAAACTAGGAATGGGCTTTCTTGGTCTGTTTAAATATTAAGAATAGGTTCGCACGAAATAACAAATCTATTAATAAAGGTACAGTACAATTCAATTATAAGTGTATTTATAAAAATTATATTGACTCCCAACTTTTTTGGTGCAGTAAAATACAAAATAAAACTTACATTACAATTCAATTATAAATATACAGTATCTATAATAAGAATAAGAGCCACTGTGGTGCAGTGGCTAGAATGCAGTACTGCAAGCTACTTCAGCTGCCTGCTGGCTGCCTGCAATTTGACAGTTCGATTCTCACCAGGCTCAAGGTTGACTCAGCCTTCCACCCTTCTGAGGTTGGTAAAATAAGGACCCAGATTGTTGGGGGTATAAACCGCTTAGAGAAGATTGTAAAGCACTATGAAGTGGTATATAAGTCTATGTGCTATTGCTATAAAAATTATACCAACTCCCAGTTTAACACCAGATAAGTTCATTTGGTGCAATACAAAATAAAATTTACAGCCACAACTTTTTATTTTTACAAACGTAGTAATTATTAGCCATTTCTATAACAACAAACTAATCTAATTAGCAAAACTCAATGTCAATCAATCAGAATAGAGCTGGAAGGGACCTTGGAGGTCTTCTAGCCCAACCCGCTTCTCAAGCAGTAGACTCTATGCCATTTCAGACAAGTGGCTGTCCAGTCTCTTCTTAAACACCTCCAGTGATGAAGCCCTTACAACTTCTGAAGGCAAGCTGTTGCACTGGTTAATTGTCCTCACTGTTAGGAAGTTTCTTCTCAATTCCAGGTGAGTTCTCCCCTTGATTAGTTTCCATCCATTGTTTCTTGTCCTGTCTTCTGGTGCTTTGGAAAATAAATTGATTCCCTCCTCTTTGTGGCAACCTCACAAATACTGGAATGCTGCTATCATGTCTCTCCTAGTCTTTGTTTTCTCTAGATTGCCAAACCCAAATCCTACAACTGTTCTTCATATGTTTTAGTCTCCAGCCCTTAATCAGTTGCTCTTCTTTGCACTTTCCCCAAAGTTTAACATCTTTTTTGATAGAAGGATGAGGTTACAAAAATTCAAAGAACCAGTTCCTGACAAATAATCTTAACTGAAGGATCTCATGTCCTTTGAGCAAAAAGACTCATCTAAACAATAAGAATAATTCAAGCGACTTCAAACCTATAACTGGAGGCAAGATGTCTCATGTAAATCTGGATTTTGGAGGAAGGAAAGAGCTGTCTGAGCATTCAGAGAGAATTTAGGAAATGTAATCAGCTCTACCTGATTGAGCCATTTGGGCCACACAATGGCCTGTTGGTTGATGCTGAGTTTGGGCTCCAGGGATTCCTGTCTGGAGAGATTCCCAAATTTTATACTGACAACTGAACCATTAGGAAACTTCAGCCAGTCCACAAGGTCAAAATCAGCTGCCAGCTCTCCATTCTCATTCACATACACTCGGTTCGTGGAAGAGTTGTAAAACTGGGTGGCTTGGAGAAAAGGGTGAAGCTTGAATAAGAAAGAAAACAGAAAAAGAAAGAAAGTTATTTCAACATGGTTCAAAATAGTTCATTCTCAGATTAATAAAATTGCAGGAGACAACTTCCAGGTTAAAAATGAAGAGATCCAGCACAAGAAATCCATTAAATAATAATTAAAATAATTCCTTGCTTCATTTAAGGACAGTGAGAAAGAAGAGAAAAAAAGGCTTAGCCGTAACATCTTTGAAGACATACTAAATCATTGTGTTGCTAGAATTTATCTGTCTCCCCACCCCATTTCTGTCTCTCATCTATCTTATCTTAACTTATCTTACCTTTTCTTTTTCTATCTATCTATCTATCTATCTATCTATCTATCTATCTATCTATCTATCTATCTATCTATCTATCTATCTATCTATCTATCTGTCATCTATCATCTCTCTCCCTCGCTCCCCTTCTTTGTCTCATCTATCTTATCTCTCATCTCTCTCTCTCATCTATCTTATCTCACAGACAGTCATCTATCTTTCTTATCTATCATATCTCACTCTTATATATCTTCTCTCTCTTATCTATCATCTCTCTCTCTCTCTCTCTCTTATCTCTGTGTCTCTCATCTATCTTATCTATCATCTCTCTCTCATTTATTGTCTCTCTCATCTATATCTATATCTATATCTATATCTATATCTATATCTATATCTACATCTATATCTATATCTATATCTATATCTATATCTATATCTATATCTATATCTATATCTATATCTATATCTATATCTATATCTATATCTATATCATCTATATCTATACCTATACCTATACCTATACCTATACCTATACCTATACCTATACCTATACCTATACCTATACCTCTATCTATCTATCTATCTATCTATCTATCTATCTATCTATCTATCTATCTATCTATCTATCTATCTATCTATCTATATCTCCATCCACCCATATCTATCTATATCATCTTTCTCTCTCTCCTCCCTCCTTCCCTCTCTCATCTATAATTTATCTAGCATTTATTTCACTAAGCTTAAAATGGATCCACTCATTGACCAAGTGTCTTATAATCCTACCCTGTATGAATAGGATTAAATCAACTAAAATATGACCAGGTGAAAACAGATATTACACCCACAAATTCAATGCAGTACCAGTAAAATGGTACTGTGTCGAGAAATCATAAATCTTAAATAAACTCATTCAGGGGAAGAACCTCTCTCATATCTCCTCCTCCTCAAAAGTCTGCAAAAACAATCAAGTTGAGTTGCTTTCCTATACCTTTGTAATATACAATATAAAGGCAGGGTCACCTTTTTGTGAGATGCTGTTCCAAAAAGGTGTGTGTGTGTGTGTGTGACCGAGAGGCACCACATTTCAGAACTATGGATGCTTGAAGAAAGAGAACATGGAGAGTCTAGGTAGCAGGCAGAAGTTCTAGGGAAAAGACAGCCTCAAAGACTTCCAACTCAAACATTTCCCCCCCAAAACTCTACATTAATCTGTGGGGGTCTCTGCATGGCACAGTATATGTTCAAAGTATGGGAAGGTTGGGGGAATAAAGGTGGAGTTGTCTGTATTTGGGAAAAAGAAATACCTGCCATGGCTTCAGCTTTTCAGTGTCCAATCTCTTCTTGTGCAACGCCATCATTCTCTTGGAGAGGGACAAATAAGCAGCATTTATGGAGCTTGCAACATTCCACACAGCACTGTAGATGTTGTAAGTGTCTAAAGTCAAGGTTCTTTCAACCACTCCTTGGGGCAGAATTTCAATTTCCTCTTTCTCCTGGCATCTGGTCCAGCCTTTCACAGCCAAAGGGTGCTTTGCATACGAACATAGAAAAGCATCATCTGCAAATCTCTTCATTAAAAAATAACTTTTTTCGAAATCATCGTATTTTGTTCTTTTCTCAGTCTGGATGAGAAAGGAAAAAATGCTATGGGTGTATTTGAAAGTTAGGGGAGTATATGTCATCTCAAAAGTGAGATCCCACAAAGCAGTTGTGACCCAGACTTTCCCGACACTGGGCTTTGTCAAGGATCCAAGAATATGTTGTACAATGTATACTCCCTCTGTGAAGGACAGAGCTTCGGCATAATAAAGGTATACATTGACCTGGCTCCACTGAAGGAAACCTATGGAATTAAGCTTCATTTTTTTGGTATCTAGTGAGATTGTTTGGGAGAAAACAACACAAATATTATTCTGGGTGAGCATTGGCTTAAAAGTTCGGATGAACTGTTCTCCATTGCTGGTGTCAGCAACAACAAGACCGATCAATGTCCATCTGAAATACTGAAGCAATAAGATAATCCCTGGGTACTGGACCCCTTCTTTGGGGACTGACTGGTAGAAAAAAGGAAAATAGGTCTTATCACTGAGTAATGGCGAAGCAAAAGCATAGCTGACCTGAAAAAATAAAGGCACTCATTTAATTTTGCATGAATTGACTGTCAAACTATGTACGACCTGAAAATTATAATGATTGTATGACGTTCTATGTTTGAGTAGACAAAATTCAAGACATGAATATAGGTTGTTCTCTCCCCCCCGCTCCCCATTACTTACTGGGAGAGAAAGCATATGAAAAGAAATCTTGGATCCCAAGGTGAACATGAGCCAAAAGTGTGATTCTAGTACACAAAGAAAATTCCACTGAGGTCCTGGGTGGCGTTAATGGATATGTAGTGGCAAGGTCAAGAGAAGGTATGGTTCCCTTTCATTCTGTTTGGTCAGAGGGCAGCTAAATATTGGACACTAAATTTTTGGAAGGACATTGACAAACTAGAGGAGAGCAAGTCAAGATGATAAAAGGCTGGAAACAGTTGAAGGTATTAGGTCTGTTAGCTTGGATGAAGAAGATTATAGGCACCATTGCATGAGGGACTGCCTATGGAAGACAGGGCAGAAGACAAAATAAGAAGCTTACAGTGGAGAAGATTTCAGCTGGATGTCCTAGTGTAGGAGCTGTCCAACTTTGGAAAAGGCCACCTCAGAAGGTAGTTGAGTCCTTTGCTAGAGATGTTTCAAGACAGCCTGAATGATTGTGTAGGGGATACTGGATTCCTGCACTGGATTACATAACCCCCTCAAATCTTTCCAATCCTCCAACTCTGTGACTCTTTGATTCTTACTGCCAAGAATGTCCATTGGTGGGATTGTTGTGGACTCTTCCCATCTCCCCATACTGGTCCCATCAGAGAAAGTGCTCTCCTCCAGCACAATGTCTAGATTGGGTTTCTGCTACATATTGGGATTGCTTCACTAGCCTGGATCACTGTGTCACTCTTGATTCTTCCATAGTCCCACTATTCCCCATTATTT
Source organism: Thamnophis sirtalis (assembly GCF_051295495.1). NCBI lineage: Eukaryota > Metazoa > Chordata > Lepidosauria > Squamata > Natricidae > Thamnophis > Thamnophis sirtalis. The sequence continues at coordinate 10,612,003 of NW_028261383.1, forward strand.
CTAGAGGAAAAACTTCTTTCTTTGAAAATCCATTCAAAAACAAAACAAAAACCCAACAACTTTCAAACTTAGATTTTTTAGAATTATTTATTTGTCATTGCACAAAATATGTACATTTAGATTGGTTGAGCTCCCTCAATGAACCCCCATCCAAACACAAGAGAACTCACAGTGACGACAGAAAATCCCTAGCCCAATAAATCATATTAACAAACACCCAGTTGTATTGCATCAGTGTGAACAAGTTACACGTTATGCCAGCCCTGCAAGTCCATCGTACTACGTAGTTATGATGTTATTTCACATTCAGGAGTCTGACAGCCCACAGATAGAACTCAGCAACTAACTGCAAAGAAACATACTTGTGGGATTTTGTAGGTGCCCAGTGTGGTTGAAATCTGAATTGAGTATTCAGAGTCAGTCCCTTCGAGAACAACCAATGTACTTTTTGTCTTCCTGCAGCTGTAATTTGGGATGTTGGCCTTGCCAGCTGAAAGGAGATCCAGCAGAACAGCTGAAGTCATTCTTGGATCAAAATAATTGTCATGGATGGTATAGCCCAGGGTGATGTTGGGTAAGAGGAGGCGATTGTGGTTGACCTCTTGGATGGCAATCTGGAAAGACAGGAGCTTCCAGTACATCATGGATCCTTTCCTGAAATATATCATACTGTTAATTGGTTTTGAGGAGATTTGTAGATAATTTTAGAAGATCTAGAGAAGAGCATGGATACAACTAGGCATAAGACTGAACTCTGTTATTCTGAGGTGGCCTTGATCCACCTCCATGGAGACCAAGGCATTATGACATCTAGAAGGGCAAATGCAGTCACAGAATCAATCTCATTCTCAAGGCCAGCTCAAAAGTATAAAATGATGGCCACATCATCAGCTTTGCTTGAACACTTGCAGAGAGGGGGAAGCTCAGGTCTTTCCAAGGCTGGAGTTCAGCAGAATCACCCAGCAGAAGACCTTGCCATTCTCTCCAGCTGTGTGAAATGCCTGTCTCTATTTTGTCAGTTGCTTATTCCTGAACTCGTTGAACTCCGACTAGGACAGAAAGGTGTATAAAGCTCCAAGAAAAGGGCACAAACCCTTGAGGAACCCTTACAGAATTGCGGTGCTATTATTTCTCTCACAGCCAGAGTGACTTACAAGCCAACATCAGTCTTGGGAGCTCTCCTGAAGTTATAGGCTATAAATGGAGCGTAGGTTGCAGAAATGAGCCCCCCAACCAGATGGTCTCCTGGTCTGTAATGATTCCATGGATCTGCCCCATCCCTCTCCAAAGTCAAGAGGCATTTGACTTTCATCATCTCATAGGCCACCAAGGGCAGCTGCATCAGGAAGAGTAGTAGGAGGACCATCCTTGCTGGACCTGGAAGACTGACTGCTTTTGTTCTAATCAAAATGATCAGCCAATGACAATAGAAGGCACCTACCTTTTCCGAGACCGAGGTTTTGTTCACTTGGCTAAGAGGGATGGAACTTACTCAAGCCTTGGGTGAGAGTCAGAACACTGATGCAACCCCCTCCCCACCCGTCCAACTCCTCCCAGGGTCTCAGGAGCATCTGAGAGGGATTTATGTTTCTGACCTTTCTCACACAATCTCTTTGTGTTGTTCCTTAGTTTGTTGTTTATGTTGAGAGTTGGAAATGTCCCTACAGAGTAGATGGAAAAACATTAAATAAATCACTATCATTTTGTTGAAATCCTGCGCACAGCTCCAGTTTTTTCAATTATTCTATGTGTCAGCACTCAATTTAGAATTTGCAGGATGGGTACCAAAGAAGGAGAAATATCCAGAGAGATGCCACCACGTTTAATCAATCTTTTAAAAGTTTTATTAAGCAATTGCCCCAAAATACTCTACAACATCTGGAGGACATGACCTCAATCAGTAGGGCAAACCCCAACAGTGGGGAAGGTAAATGTTTCAGAAATTGACTCACAAGGAAGCTGGGAAAAAGGGGGAAATCCTACAGCCCTTTCCCCCATTCTCTCACACTTTGGAATAATCAATTCTGTTCAGGGATAATTAGCAATGGGAACTGTTGATATTAACACACATTGGGGAGAAAGAAATAAGCAAGCACACAATAGGAAATACAGAATCAAAATCAGAAAAGAATTGGAAGGGACCTTGGAGGTCTTCTAGGCCAACCCCCAGCTCAAGCAGGAGACCCTACACCATTTCAAGCAAGGGATTGTCTAGTCTCTTCTTAAAAACCTGCAGTGATGAAGCACCCACAACTTCTGAAGATGAGCTGGTTATTTGTTCTCACTGTTAGGAAGTTCCTCCTAGAAATTCAGGCATCATGAGTTTGGCATGGAACTGATGAAACCAATTTCCATGAATTTGAGAGAGAAAAACTTTTTTACCTTTTCCAAAAGTGGCTTTTTCACCACCACCCCCATAATATGAATCAGAGGCAATACAGACAGTGTGAAAAGTCTTTATTAAGGTGTGTTTGTGTGTCAAGTCTTTTTATAGGCTACAGAACTAAAGGCTACATACATTTGGTGTATGTGATACATCACAAGGCAACTAATCAAACAATAAATGGCATTGAAACAATATGACAATTGAATAATAGAAAACATTTGTTAGGTAAGCTCCCCGTTGGGAGAGCGAGTACGTTCAGCGAAGCGTTGTGAGAGTTGTGTTGGAAAACACACAAACCAGCATACAGAGACACTGTAGTTTAAATAGGCTTTTACTTTCGTGGAAATAGAGGTATCAGAGTCCATCAAACAGTCCAAGTCATACACGGATAAGACAGTCAGTCATCAATGTCTTTCAGTTAAGGGATAATCCAAATAACATAGTCCAGTATCATATAATCAGTTCAGTACTCAAAGTTTGCTAGCAGTTGCAAAACTTACAATAGCTCTCGGAACTTTCTAACACCCAGCTTCTAAAACACTCAGAGCAGATCAGCCCAGCATCTAACGAACAGAGAGCTAACAGTCATTCTGGCTCCCTCTTATGGCCGATTGAGGAAAACATCAACCAATCACATTTCACAGTATGATTTAAAGAAACAGGTACAACATTGTTACATGATTTATATATTGCCAACCCAACCGTTAGATTATATTCCTAACAACATTGATTACTGGTAATATTCCACAAGTGTCAAGCTTATGGGTTATATTAAGACAGAGGTGGTATTCAGCAGGTTCTGACCAGTTCTGGAGAACCAATAGTGGAAATTTTGAGTAGTTCGCAGAACCGGTAAATACCACCTCTGACTGGCCTCACCCCCATCTAATCTCTGCCTCCCAAGTCCCAGCTGATCTCCTGAAATGGGGATTTTGTAGTAACCTTTCCCTGGAGTGGGGAGGGAATGGAGATTTTACAGTATGCTTTGCCTGCCACGCCCACCAAGCCACGCCCACCAAGCCATGCCCACCAAGCCATGCCATATTTACTAAGCCACACCCACAGAACTGGTAGTAAAAATTTGAATCCCACCACTGTATCACCCACTTTTCCAGCTGAGCTTGTACCTTACATACAACACGCAAGTGTATTGAAGGACTTTCAGAATATGCTGCCTGTGGCTTAGTTGATGAAAAGGTTAGTTCTTGCACAGCAAATGAAATGGCATTGGCTCAAAAGAAAAATATGGTTTCCTAAAATGAGTGGGGAGTCCTTGGTGATCTCTGAGCTGGGTTGTTTTCTTGCAGATGTTTCATTACCCAAACTAAGTAACATCATGAGTGCTACCTAGTTATCTAGTTTGGTAATGAAACATCTGCAAGAAACAACCAAGCTCAGAGAGCACCATGAACGCCTCATTTCAATCTGATGTCAATTTTGAAAGGATCTGGCCTGTCACAGCAATTTTCACAGTTTTTCATCTTGTTACACTTTGTAGGGGAGAGCTTTGGAATACGAGACCAGACATCAACTACTTACCCTCTTGTGCGAACCAACGTCACCCCAACAGGTGCTGCCCAGAGACTGGAAGAGGTTACCAAGGAGATAGCAGAACACCTAATTGGACAGTGTGGCCTGTGGGAGGGAGGGAACTGTCTAATCTTTAATTACATTGAAAGCACAGGAAGCACAGCCAGAGCTGGTTTGTTTTTCAACTGTGCCAAAATGTTGTATGCAATAAAGCAGTTCTTTGAGAAAGCTAAGAGTTGTTGAATTAGTTGGGTTAATTACTTGGAACCTTGACACTTGAGGTACAAATATTCTCCTTTATTGCTTTCCTAAATTGAAAAATGAACCCTAGACAGCCATGCTAAAATGCTAATATCTTCATTAAAAATTTAATGGTGAAGGTTAAAATTCCAAGCAACGCTGCCAAACATAGAAACAATGGCAATTTGGCTTTAGCAGGAGATTACTTTAAAAGAAGCCAGCAAAAGAGTGTTTTCCTCGGAAAAGTAGCTAATGACGAATTGACAAATTGGGTGGGAATTGTACTCCAGACCATCCACCAGAATCAATTTGCTGCTTCACTTTTCAACATCAGTTGCTCCTTTGTATTCAAGTCTGGCCTTAGCAAAATGATGTAACACTTAGGGATGAAGATACAACTCAGGAGGCCAGCACTGGAGGCTAAGATGGAGAAGACTTGCACGATCACCATGAACTTCCCCTTTGTGCTCAGATAGGTGGGCACAAAGGACACCCAAACACTGCAGAAGACCAGCATGCTAAAGGTGATCAGCTTGGTTTCATTGAAGGCTCCTGGAAGATTCCTGGCCAGGAAAGCCACCATGAAGCAAATTGCAGCCAGAAAGCCCATATAACCAAGGGCAATATAAAACATGGCAGCAGAGCCTTCATTGCACTGCAGAACTATCTCTCTTGGCTGGGAATACATATCAGAATCAGGGAATGAAGGGAAGAGTCCTAACCAAGTGAAACAAATGACAACTTGGATACTGGAACAAGAAAGGATGATCGAGTTGGCCAGACTCTTGCCCAGCCATCTCCTCACTCTGTTTCCTGGCTTTGTGGCCAGGAAGGCCAGCACCACTGTGATAGTTTTGGCCAAAACAGTTGACACAGCAATTGAGAAGATAATGCTGAAAACGGCTTGTTGGAGAAGGCAGGTGGCTCTCCTTGGCCGTCCAATGAAGAGGAAGGAGGTCAGAAAGGAGAGCAGAAGGGATACCAGGAGGATATAGGAGAGATCCCGGTTGTTGGCTTTGATGATTGCAGTTTCTTGGAACTTAATGAATATTACCAAGACCAAAACTGTGGTGAAGATTAGGAATAGGGCAAAGGAAATAAGGATGATTCCGAAATGCTCTTGATGGGTCAAAAAGGTGACAATTTTGGGGATGCATTTAGTTCGAAGCTTGTTTTGATACTGGTCTTCTGGACATCTTCTGCAGTATTCTGCATCTGCAAAGGACAGATGTAACATCTACCATGAATCTATAGGATGGGGGTTAGATTTTGAAATCAGAAAACCCAACTCTTACTTTGTATGTGCATGTATCTGCCAGGGGAAAGGGAGGTGGACAGAAAAGGTTTATGAGTATGTGTGTGGATGTGCTTCTTTGCATTAGCAAGTGTCCAAAGATGATGAATTGAGAAAATGTAGCTAGATTAAGAAGGGGCAAAATTTGGGATGAGTTATTTTAATTTATCAAACATCCCCATTTCTCTCCTGCTCTTTTCCATCTTGGAAACCGTAGGAAGCCAAAGGGAAGAAGGACAACCATCTACATCATGCAAGAAGGTCTTCAATGGCCTAGAATTGGCCAGCCTGAATGAATTGGTATATTCTGGTTCACGCAAATTCAGCTTGATTTATATCACATCTCTTTAATTTTAGGATAACATTTAAATGCAATATAAATATTTATGGGATATTACTATTTATGGATTCAGTTTTTCCCACCCAATCCCAATGGTTAATTTGAAACTGATAAAGATCTTTGGTTTGACCTTCCCCTATAATAACTATAATGTGGAAAGATTCCTCTCTAGTTGCAATGTATTCCATGAAATAGCTATTCCACAGGAAACGCAGACCATCCCTTGTCTCCTCCATGACAGGACAAGAAGCAATGGATGGAAACTAATCAAGGATAGAAGCAACCTGGAATTAAGGAAAACCTTCCTAACAGTGAGGACAATTATTCACCGGAACAGCTTGCTTTCAGAAATTGTGTGCTTCATCATTGGAGGTTTTTAAAAAGAATAGAATAGAATAGGATAGGATAGGATAGAAAAGAAAAGAATAACAGAGTTGGAAGGCACCTTTGAGGTCTTCTAGTGTAGAGTTTCCTGTAGGCAGGAAACCCTAGACCACTTCAGACAAATGGTTATCCAACATCTTCTTAAAAATGTCCAGTGTTGGGACATTCACAACTTCTGGAGGCAAGTTGTTCCACTGATTAATTGTTCTAACTGTCAGGAAATTTCTCCTCACTTCTAAGTTGCTTCTCTCCTTGATAAGTTTCCACCCATTGCTTCTTGTTCTACCCTCAAGTGCTTTGGATAATAGTTTGACTCTCTATTCTTTGTGGCAGACCCCAAGAAATTGGTGCTATCATGTCTCCCCTAGTCCTTCTTTTCATTAAACTAGACATACCCAGTTCCTGCAACAGTTCTTTATATGTTTTAGCCTCCAGTCCCCTAATCATCTTTGTTGCTCTTATATGCACTCTTTCTACAGTCTCCACAATTTTTCACATTGTGGTGACCAAACTGAATGCAGTGTTCCAAGTATACCCTTGCCAGGGCATTATAAAGTGGTATTAACACTTCATGTGATCTTGATTCTATCTCTCTGTTTAGGCAGCCTAGAACTGTGTTGGCTTTTTGGGCAGCTGTGGCACACTGATGGCTCATATTTAAATGGTTGTCCACTAGGATTCCATGATCCCTCTCACAATTACTACTAATGAGCAAGGTACCACATATACTGTAACTGTGCAAATTGTCCAGAGACTGGACAATTTGTATGAAATTGTGTAGGGTTTCCTGCTTAAACAGGAGGTTGGATTAGACAACCCCCAAGGTCACTTCTAACTCTGTTATTGTGTTCTTCTTTTATCTTGGAGGAAGATGGATAGTCAGAAATGCTATCCCGAGTCCTTTCTGGAACTAGAAGATCCCAAGATGACCAACTAGATCCTGTGTGAGTTGGCTGTCATTCCCCTTGATGGATAACTTTACGGTATAGAAGCAATATCATACTTTTTGTCATGGTAAAGCAATACATTACTTCATGTAACTTCATCTGATCCTTTACTAAGCTACAGAAGCTTCTAGTTAGCTGCTTGGTTTCCTCTACATCTCACAATCTCATTCCAATGGATTCTGGCATTCTATTCACCCCTTGGTGAAACCAATTCTGAAACTTAACTACGTTCTCCCCATAATATCCAACTTTAAAACATTTTCATAGAAAAGATCTGTAGGAACCTTTACTCCATTTCCAAGAGCTGCTTGGAGTCCCATTCACCCACCTTCTTGAGTAGAAATGCTCCCTTCAGCACAGGGGTTGCAGTTGTAGCAGCAGATTGGTTTTCCTTCCTGGACCACCTTGAAGTATCCAGGTTGACAAGCCTCCACACATTGGGAGTAAGGCAAGGGCTGAAGGGAAATAAAAATGGGATTCAGAAGCATTTGCAAAAGCTATGGAGACATAGAGTCAGAAGGGGGTGAACAATACAGGTATGTACAAAATGGACTAGACATGGAATGTTCTGTTTCTCCTCCAAGCAATGGTATGGTGGCCATTCCATGGATGATCCAACAATTTCCCCATAAAGTTATTCTTAAAATTGGAAGCGGTTTGTGATAGGTAGATATGCTTCCATTTTGGAGGACTGACTCCAGAAGATGGCCTGAGCAACTCTTACAAAACCACAGCAGTTGGATCCTGAGGAGAAATGAGAATTCTGGAATTCTCTAGCATGTTAGATTTCACCATTCTCTTCAGTGGTGAGTTTCAAAAATTGTTTGAACCTACTCTGTGGGTGTGGTCTCCTTTGTGGGAGTGGCCTGCCACCCATGTGACCGGATGGGAGTGGCTTGCTGCCCATGTGACCAGATATGAAGATGCCGACGACACTTGTCAGAACCACCTTAAATTACCTCACAGAGAACACTGGCATGCATAAGAATATGATGTAAACTTCTTTTTAAAAGGCATCTTTGGTTTGCGTTAAAACAACTTCAACACACACAATGTTCTGATTGCACCACTAACGCAGTAGTTATCCTTACCTTTCACAGAGGCCCTGAGTTTTATAAATATGAACATGATAGTGTAGAATAATCATATCCAAGGACCAGTGGTGGGTTTCAAAATTTTTTGGAACCTCTTCTGTAGTTGTGGCCTGCTTTCCGGGTCCACTGATGGAACCTCTTCTAACCGGTTTGGTAGATTTGACGAACTGGTTCTACCGAATAGGTGCGAACTGGTAGGAACCCCACCTCTGCTTCTCTTCTACCAAATGTCTGGCCATGTTGTCAACTTGAATTTATTCATGGTGATTTTACTTCTCTTAAAATCCTGTCTCTGGTTCTTGCCACCATCATGTCATTTCCCTCTGTCTCCTTAGGATAGAAGCAGGGGTGGTTTGCTGCCAGTTTTACTACCGATTCATAACCACATGTATGCGCCAGACACACGCTGAATGTGCGCACGCTGTTCAATGTAAATTGTTCTGCACGCATGCCCAGAACTAGTTCCAGTGAACTGCGCATGCACAGTCCCCAAAATCCAACATGGCGGCGACATCAGTGGCAACGAAGGAACCGTTTTGGGGTTGCTGGGTTGGGTTGCTGCCGGTTCTGCGACCCAGGCTAGAATTCCACTAAAGGTTTGCCGAACCGGCAGCAACTCACCTCTGGTCAGAAGCCTTCTATATTCCACAGAATATCTTCATTGCTCATGCTAAATTAAAAGACCACAAGTCCAAAGCCATATATGAAAGCAATCAGTCTAAGGTTGGGAAGGGCGGGGACAATTACTGAGATAACAGATAAAACCAACAAGAGAAGAGATCTTTGTCCCTACCTGGCTGAGCCATTGGGACTTCATGATGGTCTCCTTATTGATGCTGAATTTGATTCCTGCAGAATCTTCTCTTGCTAAACTCCCAAATTTCACTCTATTGGTTGACTTATTGGAAAACCACACCCAACTCACAATGTCGAAGTCAGCCATCAAATCTTTGTTCCCATCCAAATATATTCCTTCCATGGTATTATTGTAGATCTGGGGGTTCTTCAGAGAACGGTGGAGCTACAGTATGATGAAAGGAAGTTTTTAGATAGATGGATCAGGTAAATCAAGTCAATTTATAGAAATGTGAGGAATTTCGCTTTCTGAATTGTAGCCTATTCTCTTACAACATGGGTGTCAAACTTGATCTCATTGAGGGCTGCATCAGGGTTGTGTTTCACTTTTGGGGGGGGCAGGGAGTGTGTGGCTAGAGTGTGTGTGGCCAGCTCAACATCACTCATGTTGGGGAAACACCTGTGGCGCCCAAGCACTCTGCCAACAAAAATGGGCTTCTGAGCTCCGTTTTTGGCTGTGAAGGCTTCCTGCAACCTTCTGCCAGCTAAAATGGCATCCTGCAACCCTCTGCCATCAAAGGCCTTCTAATAGCATGGGAGAGAAATTTTGGCTATGAGATTGAAATGGGTAAATGGTGAGATCTATGGAGTAAGACTATAAAACGTACGATATCTACAGCGTTTAAAGAAAATATATACAAGATGGTTTATAGATGGCACTTTCCCCCAACGAGGTTAGCCAAAATGTTTCCTGGGTTATCCCCACTGTGTTGGAAATGTGGAAGAAGGGATGGCACATTCTACCATATTTGGTGGTCCTGTATTGAAGCCACGAAATACTGGAGAAGGATTCAAAACTGGCTAAGACAGGTTACCGGGACAAGTATGGAATGGAAACCCAAGACTTTTTTTTACTAAGCATAAAACCAGAAAACATGAGTAAATCTATATGGTATTTGAGCCTACATATAATTGTGGCCGCAAAAATAACCTATGCGCAATTTTGGAAATCTATTACCATACCATTGGAAGATGTCATAATTAAAAAGATTTATGAGTGTACAGAAATGAACAGAATGACGGGTTGGCTGAGGGACAAAGGAGAAACGGAACATTATCTTAGCTGGAACCTATGGTATATGTGGGCGACAAAGAGAACAGCAGGGACTTAAAACGGGGAAAGTTAAATAGCAGCTGTTAACAATGGGAACTAAAAGTGAACGTGGGTATTGTAATAGATCCCTGAATTTTGTAACAAGAAGATGCTGGTTAGAGACTAAACAATGAGGAAGAAAAAAATGTTGGGCTGTGAATGACTGTCACTGGGGGGGGGAGGGGAGGGAGGGGAGGGTTTGTATGTTTAAAGCTGTATTTGTATGTCTTATTTAAAAATGTATAACCAATAAAGACTATTTTAAAAAAAGATGGAGTGTGGGAGGGCTATCCATATGAGCACCGCCCCCTAGAGTTGGAAACAACAAGCACATTTGAGCGAGGGGAACCTTTACCTTCACCTTAACTGCAAATATCATGACTAAACTTCAGCTTAAAATCTTTAACATTAGCAATATGCATGAAACGTCAAAGAGAATACCTGCCATGGCTGGATCTTTTGAACCTCCATCCTGCTTTTTCTTTGCATCCTTGTCCTCTGGGATTGAGATGAATAGATCCCATTTAAGGCCTGTGCCACAATCTGGATGGCATTGTAAATTAAGAAGTTATCTAGAGAGAAGGTCTTTTCAATCTTCTCTTGAGGCAGAGTCCCAACGTTCTCTTTCTCTATACATCTTGCCCAGCCTTTCACAGAAAAGGTAGGCTTTTCATAAGAACAATGAAATTTTGCATTCAAAAATTTCCTGGTAAGAACATAGATATATTTTAAGTCATCAAATGTGGTCCTTTTGCTTGTCTGGATAAGAAAAGAAAAAATACTATGGGGGTATATGAAAGACACATCGCTAAATGATAACTCGAGGGTGAGATCCCACAAAGCGGTTATAATCCAAAGTTTGCCTACAACAGGTTTTGTCAAGGACTTCAGTATAGATTCTAAAAAAATTGCTCCCTCACTAAATGTAAACTCTGTGTAGTATACAAATACATTGATTTGTCTCCATGCGTTGAAAACAGAAGCCATATACTTGAAGTTCTCAGCATTCATTAATTTTTCACAAACGATTTGTGAAAAAACAGCACAAATGCCATTCTGAGCCAGCACAGGAATGAAGGTCCTAATGAAATGCTCTCCATTGTCAGTGGCTGCAGCAAAGACTCCAATGAATGTCCACCAAAAATACAATAGCAGTTTAATAATTCCTAAGTTCTGAGCACCTTCTTTGGGAACAGTTCGGTAGAAAAAGGGTATGTGAGTTTTCTCGCTCAGGAATGGAGAAATGAAAGTGTAGCTGATCTGGAGAAACAAAAAACCCAAAACAATAGGAGGCTTGCATTTTATTTTAGGTTTTTGGAAAGTCAAACTATTAGATGCTGAAGAGATAGTTTCAGATGTTAGTTGGTGGACAGAAGATTCCACCTGACCTTGGTGGACATAAATTGGGAACAGGAATGCAGAGAATGTAGACAAGCAACTATCTATGGAGGTTCTGAGTCATCCAGGTCATGATTGTCCCAAAGGTGCTTTTTAAAGAGGCAACTGGACTTTCTGGTTTTTCTTTGAGGACATTTCACTTCTCATCCAAGAATCTTCTTCATCTCTGGCTGGATGGTGGGGAATGGAAGGATTTATATTCCTTGCTGACAGCTGGTTGTTAGCACTCTACAAGAGTCCTTGAGGCCAAGTATTATCAAGGTCACCCGAGTAGTGCAAAGGGGTGTGGAACCTTCTTGGAACTGTTGAAAGGACTGTGTTGAAGACAGGAGATAGATGATATCATGTCCTTCCCGCTCTGATGAGAGAAGGCTGTTCACTTTTGACATAAATCATGGCCTCTTTGACCCCTCTTTCAAATCAGTGGTCCTCTCTGTCCAAAATGTGAACTTTGCTGTCTTCAAACCCATCAGGATAAGATTCAGCAATCCATCTGCATTTAAAAGACAAAGGCTACACTTTTGAAGAGAGCAAAGTCCACATTTTGGACAGATAGGACTGCTGGTTTGAAAGAGAGGTCAAAGAGTCTGTCTATGTCAAAATTGAACAGTCCTCTCTCTACAGAGTGGGAAGGATATGACATCATCTATCTCCAGTCTAAAACACAGTCCTTTCAGCAGTTCCAAGAAGACTCCACACCCATTTGCACTACTCAGGTGGCTCTGAGGACACAGACAAACCTCCAAGTGGCCTCAATGACCCTCTAAAAGGATGCAAATGACCAGTTCTGTCTGCAAAGAATATAAATGCTTCCATTCCTCACCATCCAGTCAGAGCTGAAGAAGCTTCTTGGACGAGAAGCAAAATGTCTTCAAAGGAAAACCAGAAAGTATAGCTGCCTCTTGAAAAAGCACCTTTGGGATAGACAAGCAACTGACATCAAGGGGCAGTTAAAGTTAAAAAGAAATTCAAATCTCTGCAGGATCCAATTTGAGTCGGTCATTGGGACCAAAGTTTTATTCCTCTTCCAAGCTTTTGGGCTCAGGTTGGATTCCATTGTCAGGGAGCATCTCTCTCTCCAAAGTAGCTGCACTGGACTGTTCCATGTGTTATATTTATATGGTTCCTGGTTGTGCATAGTTGCTGAATTAACATGTGTAGTTGTTTAGTTAACCTGTGTAATTGTTTAGTTAGCAACAAACAGCCACACACAACTAGGAACCATATAATACAACACATAGAACAGCCCAGATCCTGGTTGTGTGTAGAGTTGTTAACTAAACAATTATACACAACCAGAAACCATATAAATACAACACATTGAACAGCTTGGTGCACAATTCTGGAGAGAAGAGAGAGAGAGAGAGAGAGAGAGAGAGAGAGAGAGAGAGAGAGAGAGAGAGAGAGAGAGAGAGAGAGAAGTTCCTTGATGATGGGCTCCAGAGCAAGCCCAGAAGCTTCGAAAAAGAATATATCTGTGGACCTGGTGACCGACCCAGATTGGATCTTGCAACATTATCATGGGACATGTGTATTCATTCACAATCCAAATATATTTTTCTGGACAGTCGATGCTTCCAGAGTACCTGACTAGCTTGAGAACTGAGCAGGTATACATTCTGAACTATCATTTTTGCTCATTGATAACTGTTAATTATAGCTGTTTCTATGTTTGCTCTTGTTCTTTTGCCCCGATCCTAATGGGGCTCAAGGTTGACTCACCATTCCATCCTTCCAAGGTTGGTAAAATGAGGACCAAGGTTGGGAGCAATATACTGACTCTGTAAATTGTTTAGAGTGGGATATACAGCACTGTGCTGTCTAAGTGCTATTAAACTGTCCCAAAGATTTCTAAGGAGGAAGCCTCCTTGAAGTCCTCTGGAGTAAACTTAGAGAGCCATTTGCCTGCTGTATACCTGTGGCATTTTGTAGATGCCCAACATGGCAGAAATGAGGATGGATATGTCAGAGTTGGCCTCTTCCATGAGAACCAGCATGTTTCTCTTCCTTCCACAACTGTAGTTGGGAACATTGGCCTCTCCAATCGACAGCAAATCCAACAGACCATCCAAAGTCATTCTTCTATTGGAAAAGTTGTCATGGAGGTTGTAGCCCAAGGTGAAGTTGGGTAAAATGAGGGGATCTTTATTGATTTCCTCTATGGCAAAAAGAAAGGACAGAATTTTCCAGTACATCATATTTGGTTTCCTGAAAAGATACGTGGATCATGCCATGATACCTTCACTGAAAATAATCGACTTCATGTGTGCTATAGTGATTCCATATCTTTGTCCCCAAAGGTCCTCTTATCTACTTATTATTATTAAATTTATTTGTTGCCTATCTTGCCATGGGGCTATTCAGTCTAGGCAAATCACAGCCATAAAAAAATGAAATAAAAAGGAAGTTTAAACAAAGCTAAAGTAAAACAGAACAATAAAATAATAGAGAGAGAAAAGAACAAAGAAAAAGAAAATAAAGAAAATACACCAATGCTTGGACAGTTTGAAAGCCAAAACACAGTAATTTCAGATAAGCTGTACATTGTTGTCACTTTCATATAAAACATTTGCTAGACCAATTCTTGAATACAGCTCATCTGGCTGGAACCCGACATTAATACAATTGAGTGAGTCAGGAGATATTTTATGAGAAGAGTCCTCCATTCCTCTACCCACAATAAAATACCTTATGTCACGAGACTTGAAATTTTGGGCTTAGACAACTTAGAACTATGCCACCTTCGGTCTGACCTAAGCATAGTACATACAATTATCTGCTATAATGTCCTACCTGTCAATGACTCCTTCAGCTTCAACCCCAACAATACACGAGCACACAATAGATACAAACTTAAGGTAAACCGCTTCAAACGCGATTGCAGAAAATACGACTTCAGCAACAGAGTGGTCAACACCTGGAATGCATCACCTGACTCTGTGGTTTCTTCCCCAAACCCCCAAAACTTTCACCTTTGACTGTCTACTGTTGACCTCACCCCATTCCTAAGAAGTCTGTAAGGGGCATGCATAAGTGCACCAATGTGCCTACTGTCCCTGTCCTAATGTTCCCTTTTATTCATATCCATTTGATGTTTTCATACTCATGTTTATATTTATCCATTATCTAATACATGCTTGATGAAATAAATAAATAAAAATAAAATAAAATAAAATAAATATACTTCAGACAGAGAAGTTGAAAAATATCAGAGGAAAAAGTATTGGCAAACCATGTATGTATGTATGTATGTATGTATGTATGTATGTATGTATGTATGTATGTATATGTGTGTGTGTGTGTGTGTTTGTGTGTATGAATGTGTATATGTGCATGAGATAGGGCAGAAAAGACACAATTTACAAATTGAACAGAAGCACCAATTCTTCCAGTTTTCCCTTGAGTGAATGGTCCTGATGTCTGATTGCTTGGCTGCTGATGTTTTTTTTTGGATTTGCAGATACTGTCCTTCTGGAAGATCAGCCTTTTCTCTCGGCTGGAACTAACCAGTTAGAGCCTTCTGTCCTTTTGTTTGAGGGATATGTTGAAACCATGACCATGAACTCCCAAGCTAATCACCTTGAAAGATCAAAGCAGGTTGTCTATGCAGAGATCAGTTAGACATAAGGATGCTGAATATTAATGCTTGCTTTTGTTTTATCAGCTGAATGTGCTTTTTCATAGTGTTTGTATAGACATGTATTAAAATCCAACCCTCCTTTTGATTTTTCTCAAAAACAACATAAGAATAGAATAGAGTAGAAGAGAAGAGAACAGAACAGAATAGAACTTCAATAACAGAGTTGGAAGGAACCTTGGATTTCTTCTAGTCCAATCTCCTGTTCAGGCAGGGAACCTTATACCATTTCAGACAAGTGGTTGTCCAATCTCTCCTTGTGTTGGAACATTCACAACTTCTGAAGGCAAGTTATTCCACTGATTAATTGTTCTGTCAGGAAATTTCTCTTTAAATCTAAGTTGCTTCTCTCCTTGATTAATTTCCACCCATTGCTTCTTGTCCTGCCCTCAGGTACTTTGGAGAATAGCTTCCCCCCCTCTTTTTTGGGGCAGCCCCTCAAACTGTGGAAGATTGCTATCTTATCACCCCTAGCCCTGCTTTTCATTAAAGCAGACATACCCAATTCCAGCAACCATTCTTTATATGTTTAATAATATAATATCATTCAGTGTTCCGTGACTTACTGAGAAGGTTTTTTAGAAGGATTCAACCTGAAACTGAGATCCTCATTTTGTCGAATATTTGTTGCAGGGAAGACGCCACTGATAATATGGTCTCCTGACCCATAAAAATTGAGTGGGTCTCTTGTATCCCTTTCCAAGGTCAAGACGCACTTGGTGCTGAGCATCCCACAGACTGCCTGGGGCAACAAGAGCTCCATCAGAAGCAGAAGCAATGGCTCCATTTTTGGTTTAACAGAAATAAGCCCCTGTTTTGCATCTGATCTTAGAATCAGCAAAGTAGATGGAAAACCCAGTTGAGGACTTGAAAGCAAATTGCAGCAAGACTTGGTTTCAATTGCTTCTCTGATACGACATGAAGTCCAGAGAGGGCTTCCAAAATGATGGGCCAACACAGCAGCAGAGCTCCTGCTGCCTGTGAAGCTCAGCCCAGCTTCCTAAGGGCACAAGACAATTTATACACCAACTGTCCTGACACCAGGTATTTCTGTGTTGCTCCTGAGTCTGGTGAATTTCTCCAGAGAATTTCCAGGGGGAAAAAATCCCTTGACATTTAGCAAGAAAAAAATATCACTCTTAATCAGAGGTGAAATCTAACCCCCCCACCAGTTCTGTGGGTGTGGCTTAGTGTGTGTGTGTGTGTCATGTGACTGGGTGGGAGTGGCCATTTTTTTTTACCTTCAGCTATTTTTTTAGCTTTTTAAAGCATTTTCCCCCTGCCGGAATCGGTAGGGGAAAAATGCTTTAAAAAGCTTAAAAATAGCTTCTGACGATTGTGTGGCTCAGCTGTGAGCTGCACGATTGTTGGAAGCTTTTTAAAGAACTTTTAAAAGCATTTCCCCTCTGCCAGTTTGCCCAAAAGCTTCCAACAATCGCATGGCTCATAGCTGAGCTGCATGATCCTTGGAAGCTATTTTTTTTTATTACCGGTTTGCAGAACCAAGGAAAATCGTCCCTACTGGTTCAGCTGAACCAGACTGAATCAGGAGGATTTCACCCCTGCTCTAAATTCTAATAAGGGGTCCTTGGTGCTCTCTGAGCTTGGTTATTTTCTTGTAGACATGTCATTATCCAAACTAGGTAACATCGTCAGTGTTGCAAAATCTCTGCATTAATGTAGACAGGAAGTTATTGGTTGATTCAAGCAGAAAAGACACCAACATCAATCAGGACTCCAACACATCATAATAGGGAGTGAAATTTGCTGCCACAGTGATCAAGCTACCATGTTTTCCCAAAAATAGGACCCTCTGTTATATATATTTGCCACCATAAAAGGCACCAGGTCTTATTTTGGGGGGGATGTCTTCCACTGACTCACCTTGTGATGGTGGCATCGACAGCCTGCTGCCAGCCCACTTCTACAGCCGCTTGTTGCCACCTGTGCACGTTGCTCCTGGCCTCCATTTCGCTGTCAGAGGCCAAGGGCTCCTGCAGGGCAGGGCTGTGAGTACCACCGTCGCAGTCGAGAAATGAGGTCCAGCTTGATCATCACTGAATCATCAGGAAAGGCCTCTGCAGCCAATAGAAGAGCTCCGGATTTATCTGGAGGGCCTCTGATGACAAAATGGAGGCCGGGGGTGGGGTGGGGGTGGGGGTGTGGTGAAGCGTGTGTCAATCCAGACCTCGTTTCTTGACTGAAGAGACCTTTCCAGAAGGCCTCTGACAACAAAACAAGGCCGGCAGATGCCATGTGTGTCAATCTGGAGCCCGTTTCTCAGCTGCACAGGCCTTTCCTAAAGGCCTCTGACCACAAAACAGAGGCTGGGGACGATGCATGAGTGTTGGGGTGTGCAAGGCCTCGCTGCAATTGTCCAAAGATAAATAGGGCAGCTCCACCACCCCCCATTCCCACCCCAGCCATACAAATGCTTTATGAGTTGATACCTAGCTTAATTTTTATCCATGTGCCTAACTCCACCCCATGCACTCCAGAAGGGGTGGGATTTTAACGAGGGCTTATTTTGGTGGTAGGGCTTATATTGGGTGCACATGTAAAAATAAGCTAGGGTTTACTTTTGGGGTAGGTTGTATTTTCAGGGAAACATGGTATTTCAGGACAAGCTGGTAACTGAGAAGATGTACAGAACACAAGTGGATTCACATGTAATAACCTCCAATTGGATTCCATCCAGTTTTTCTGGGATCATAATAGGTGGTCCTAGAATAGAATAGAATAGCAGAGTTGGAAGGCACCTTGAAGGTCTTCTAGTCCAACCCCTACTTAGGCAGGAAACCCTAAACAACTTCAGACAAATGGTTATCCAACATCTTCTTAAAAACTTCCAGTGTTGGAGCATTCATAAGTTCTGGAGGCAAGTTGTTCCACTGATTCATTGTTCTAACTGTCAGGAAAATTTTTCTTTAGTTCTAAGTTGCTTCCCTCCTTGATTAGTTTCCACCCATTTCATCTTGTTGCTTTGGAGAATAGTTTGACTCCCTCTTCTTTTTGGCAGTCCCTGAGATATTGGAACACTGCTAGATGGGTGACACACATTATCCTGAGGCCTCTACCATCCTCTGGAATCCACTTAAGCTCAGTGCTTCGGTGACTCCATCCAGCCACCTCATTCTCTGCCGTCCCTTTCTTCTTTTGCTCTCAATCTTTCCCAGCATTAGGCTCTTCTTCAGTGAGTCCGTCCTTCTTATTAGGTGGCCAAAATATTTGCATTTCAGAAGTATTTGATTGTAATGTACATGTACAGTTCTTGATTAGGTACATGTATAGTAATAAATAACCCAGCACTGGGTTGTTGACTTCCATCTTCATCCCCAAGTATTACATCATTGTGCTCAAACCAGATCTTAATAAAAAAGAAGATAATGTTGTTAAAATAAAATATAAAATGACTTTTAGATATATCTTTTCCAGAATAATATTTAGGAATTCCAAAATTTAGGCTAAACCAGAGGAGCCTTGGTGCTCAGTATTGTATGTAAACTCTGCCCACAGCCTGGAGTTTGATCCTGATATGGCTCAAGGTTGACTCAGCCTTCCATCCTTCCAAGGTTGGGTAAAATGTGGATTCAGATTATTGGGGGCAATGCAATACAATAAATGCATTGAGGATGCAGTAAAACCTTATGGCAGTGATGGTGAACTTTTTTTGCACTGAGTGCCCAAACTGCAATGTGCATGCATGTTTGCGCACCAAAGACCAGCTGACTGGTGCTCATGCGTATGCCAGCCAATTGGTCTTCGGGTTTCCGGCATGTGCATGCATGTTTTTGGGGCCATTTTTAGGCCCTTTTATGATGCTACAGTGCCCACGAAGACCAACTGTGCCTGTGTGGAAAGCTTTCTTGCTGGAAAGCAGAAGAACAGCTGGCAACAGCATGCATGCCCACAGAGAGGGCTCTGCATGCCACCTCTGACACCCGTGTCATAGGTTCACCACAGTGGTGGGTTTCAAAAATCTTTGGAACCTACTCTGTGGGTGTGGCCTCCTTTGTGGGAGTGGCCTGCCAGCCATGTGACTGGGTGGGAGTGGCTTGCCAGCCATGTGACCAGGTGGAAGTGGCTTGCCGGCCATGTGACCGAGTGGGGGTGGCTTGCCAACCATGTAAACGTGTGGGAGTGGCTTGCCGGTCATGTGACCAGGTAGGAGTGGCTTGGCAGTCATGTGACCGGATGGGAGTGGCCAAGACGATATCACTGAATTCTTTGCCCCAATGGATGATCTACAAAAAGAAGCTACATAAAGGAAATTTATTATTTTGTGCACTTACTACTTAAATAAGATTAAAATAAGTACACAAAACAATAAAAGAGCTATTTACAGAAGGTAAGTAGCTTACTTGTATTTCAAAGGGAATAAATACATATTTAATTTTACACATGTTAACAGCTGTTGGAATTGTGTTTGCACAAGAGTGGAAAAAACAAAGATATGAAAATGAATAAATATTAGAATGTGCAGGAATGAATAAATTGACAAAATCAAGAAGGCTTTTTCATGTGGGATTTGTTTTATCAATTGCTAACTAACAGAAACAGCAATTAGATATTTAAAAGTATGAAAGAAAACACCAATTATGTAAGGAAAGGTCACTAAAATGTATAAGGAAATATTATTAGTACTTGATTAATGTGTAGATAACTGCGGGACATTACACACCTACACACACAAACTATGACAGAGCCAGGAAAGCACCAAAAAATAAAAATTTCCCCCCAAAAGACTGCAGATGAAACCAGTTTTTTCCCCTAACCCTAAGAACAGGAAAGACAAAGTCACTGGAATAAAAACCATCAAAGCATTGTGGGAAATTATAAAGGACAGTGCCAGGAAGCTCACAGAACCAGGACCAATTACCTAAAGAACTAGGTATCACACAGAAACACCCAAAATCTGGCAAAGCTGCCTTGCACCAACCTGGTCTGCCCATAGAAAATCAGCCACCTTGAGACACATAAACCATGCACCAACCTGTACACTTAAAAGCAACATATTGCATCACAAATAAAACATTTGCAAAAAGGAATAACATTTCTTGTAATAAACATTCTATAAACAATAAATAAATAAATAAAATTTCCCTAAAAATAATTAAAAACCACCAAGTTCAGAGAACACCAAAGGACCCCACAGTCCTCTCCCTCCTCATCTTTTTCCTTTTTGTCCTATCTTTCTCCTCCTTCCCCCCCCAACACCACTCCCTTCTAGGACTGATGATGTTACCTAGTTTGGTAATGAAATGTCTAAAAAAACCACCAAACTCAGAAAGCAGCAAGGATCCCACTATCCCCCACCTCCTCTTTCTCCCTCTCTTTCTCCTTTTTGTCCTTTCTCCTCCTCCCCCCCAACCCCACTCCCTTCCAGCACTGATGATGTTACCTAGTTACCTTTCTAGAAGGGAGTGGGGTTGGGGGGGAAGGAGGAGAAAGAGAGAGACAAAGAGGAGGTGGGGGATAGTGGGATCCTCCCTCTCTTTCTCCTTTTTGTCCTTTCTCCTCCTTCCCCCCCAACCCCATTCCCTTCTAGCACTGATGATGTTACCTAGTTTGGTAATGAAATGTCTGTAAGAAAACCACCAAGCTCAGAAAGCAACAAGGATCCCACTGTCCCCCACCTCCTTTCTCCCCCCACCACCCATTCAAAGTAGTCTAAGACACCTTCTCCTCCCCCGCAGCAAACTTGTGGCAGCCACCCAAGCTCCCTGCCCGCGCCTTCTCGCCTTCCCTCAGGTAGAAGTTGCTCGCATTCACCCTGTCTCAAGGATCTCGGCTCCTCCGGGGACGCCTCGTCGTGGGGGCTCGACAAGCTCTGGCTTCCTCCTGCTGCTGTTGCCACTGCTGTCTGGCTCCAGCAGAACGCGGCACGGGAGGGCTTGGGGATGCAGCGCGGCTGGTGCAAAATACCATCCATACCGCATCTAGGAGATCCTAGGAGACTGGCCGCGCCGCGTAAGTTCCCGCCCCTGCCCCTGCACCCGTGCCCGTGCTTTTTGGAGGCCTGGCATCTTGGGCAAGTTTGGAGACCTTGAAAAGGCCTTACAAGGTCCCCGAATTTGTCAAAGACACCCCCGCGCTTTCTGGCGGCCTTTCTTTCTGCACTATAAGCGAGCCTGGGATCTGTGCAAGGCCACAAAAGGTCACTGGTCGCTTATAGTTCAGGGCCGTGGCAGGCCGCTCCAGATGGCCTGCTGCTGCCCCCCTGCCCTGCGCTTAGTTGCAGCTTACTTACCTCCTTGGAGTCGGCAGGCAGCAATAGAGGGCCAAGCAGGAAAAAAGGTAAGTGGGTTTAGATAGGGTTCTTAGAGGCGGGTGAGGCAATTGGTGAGCAAACCAATCAGTGAGCAGTGGGTGGGGCTAGGATAGTGCGGACGAGCAGGGGGAGCGAGCAATGGAGCAGCTTCCAGACGGGCGGGGGCGAACGAGCAAGCGAGTGACAGGGCCGGGGGAGGCGTTCTGGAACTTACTTCCGGGTCCAGTGACCAACCGGTTCACGAGAACCGGTGCGGACCGGCAGCAACCCACCACTGGTTCGCCATCACAGCCCTATGCGGTGCTACATAAGTTTAAGTTATCTTGCTGTTGCTAAATTGTTTAAATAACCATTTTCATTTTAATCCTCTCTATCTAATGCAAGCCTGTAAACCATTGTTATAGTATGCAGAAAGTATTTGTTGATTAATATATTACATATTTGCTTCTTTAAATTTATTCCTCTAGTTTTGAGGGTCTGTTCACTTTATATAAGGAGGCTCTGTTCCTAGTACTGCACTCTTCTGGACAGAGAGCTTTGATATTGTTTTAGAGAAAAACAAATGCTGTTGCTTTAAATTGGAACTGAGCATGCCTGGCTATGGAATTCTGGGAGTTGAAGTCCACAAGTCTAAAAAAATTGCTGCCTCACCAGCCATAAACCTCACCGCACGACACTGGTAATAGTGTATTACTTTTAATCAGATGTAATGGAAATATTACACCTCCAAAGATGAAGGGGATGAAAGTAATGTGGCTCAGAGGTCTAAGGAGAAATTTTGTGACAGTGATAATATTAATCAGTGGAAAGACCTGCCTGCAGAAGTTGTGGGTGCTCCATCAAATGGAAGTTTTGAAGAAATGGTATAAGATTTCCTGTTTGCACATTGGGCTTGGAAGAGAAGACCTCCAAGGTCCCATCTGTTATTCTGTTATACTATAGATAGGACTGTCATCCTCATCTCAATTCATGGCCCTCCAAAGTCTAATAATCTAGTATACATGACGATCTCTCACCCTTTCATCCGAACCAAACAACATTTCTCAGCATACAGTTTTAAATCTGGTAAACCCAAACATCTTTTTTCTTTATTATCTTGCAATGGTGTGTATTTAATTCTTGGGGTTTTCCCCCCTCTTTCCACATAATTGCAATAAGCTTCAGTTGGGGCTGAACTTGAAAAGTATCCAGATGCTTCAGCTGGTATAGAATGTGGCCATGTGAGCAATTTTGTGCACCCAAAGAAGGGAGCGAATAATATCTTTGCTCCAGTGGTGGAATTCATTTTTTTTTACTACTGGTTCTGTGGGTATGGTTTGGTGGGCATGGCATGGTATGGTGGGCGTGGCTTGATAGGTGTGGCTTGGTGGGTGTGGCAGGGGAAGGTTCAGGGTGAAATGCTACCTGTTTGCACCCATTCACGCAAATCGGTAGGGATGATTGTTGTTGGTTCTATGAACTGGTAGTGAAAAAATGCTTCCAAGGATCGCACGGCTCACAGCTGATCTGCGCAATTGTCGGAAACATTTTTTCTGCTTTTAAAGCATTTTTTCCTTCTTGTTTCGGGCGAATAGGCAGGAAAAAATGCTTTAAAAAGTGAAAGAAAAAGCTTCCGATGATTGTTCAGATCAGCTGTGAGCCACGCGATCGTCAGAAACTTTTTTCACTTTTTTTGCCCTATTGGCCCAAACCAGCAGGAAAAAATGCTTTAAAAAGTGAAAAAAAAAGGTTCTATGACATTCAGCTGTGCCATGGGATTGTGGGAACATTTTTATTCACTTTTTAAAGAATTTTTTTATTTGCCTGAACCAGTAGTAAAAAAGGTTTAAAGAGTGAAAAAAAAGATTTCCATGATCGCACAGCACAGCTGAACCTTTTTTCACCACTTTTTAAAGCAATTTTTACTATCGGTTCAGGTGAATAGGTAGTAAAAATGCTTTAAAAATTAAAAAAGTTTGGACACACCCACCCAGTCACATAACCCACCAAGCCACACCCACTAAGCCACGCCCAGAGAACTGGTGGCAAAAAAATTACATTTTACCACTGGGAAGAATACTGCAAAATCTCCATTTCCTCCCAATCAGCTGGGACTCAGGAGGCAGAGAATAGATAGGGGCGGGGTCAGTCAAAGGTGGTATTTACCAGTTCTCTGAAATACTCAAAATTTCCACTACCGGTTCTCCAGAACTGGTCAGAACCTGCTGAATACTACCTCTGCTTTACTCTATGAACTCCATGTGGTGCTAGTTTGCTTCCAGGTCCAATTCAAGGCTTTAGTTGTGACCTATAAAACTCTACTTGGTATAGGACCAGGTTATCTACAGGATCGCCATCCCAGGTCAATCTCACCTGGTCAGGCAGGGATGGTAACTTATGGAATATTCTCCCCTAGAAGTGAGGCAGGCCTCCACTCATCTGTCCTTCTGTAAAGGAGTCAAAACATGACCATGTGGCCTCATGTGGTGAGCTCAACAAAGCATGTAGTATATGTCTACTTTTTTAATAGGAACAATAAAGTAATAAATAATATTTTTGGCATTATCTGGACTTATGAGGAAAGACATACCAAAAATAAATTTCTTATTTTATTTTGACAACAAATATTCTTTTGTATTCAGGTCTGGTCTTAAAAAAATAATATAGCACTTTGGAAAGAAGATGCAACATAACAGGCCAGTGCTTGAAGCCAAGATGGAGAAGACCTGTACAGCCACCATATACTTCCCCTTGGTGCTCAGGTAGGTGGGAACAAAGGATATCCAGACGCTGCAGAAGACCAGCATGCTGAAGGTGATGAGCTTGGCTTCGTTGAAGGCCCCAGGGAGATTCCTGGCCAGGAAAGCCACAGTGAAGCATATAATAGCCAGGAAGCCCATGTAGCCAAGGGCAAGGTAGAACATGGCAACAGAGCCTTCATTACATTGCACAATCATCTCCGTAGTTAGTGAGTCTGTGTCCAACTCAGGGAATGGAGGAGAAGTGCCCAACCATATGCTGCAGAGGACAAGTTGAACAACAGAAAATGAAAGGATGATAGAATTGGCCAGGCTCTTCCCCAGCCATCTCTGTACTTTATTTCCTGGTTTTGTGGCCAAGAATGCTAACACCACCATGACTGTTTTTGCCAAGATAGTAGAAATGGCAACCGAGAAGATGTTGCTGAAGGCTACTTGTCGGAGAAGGCAAGTGGCTCTCCTTGGCCGGCCAATGAATAGGAAGGAGGTCAAGAAGGAAAGCAGAAGAGAGATGAGGAGGATGTAGGAGAGATCCCGATTGTTGGCTTTGACTATAGGAGTTTCTTTGAATTTAATGAACATTCCAAAGACTAAGCCTGTTACCAAAGAGCAGAACAAGGCAAAGGAAGCTAGGACGATCCCCAAATTTTCTTGATATGATAAGAAAGTTTCAATCCTAGGTATACATATATCTCGGTTGATGTTTGGATGCTGATCTGCTGGACATTTGGTGCATTTTACAGCATCTGAAAAGAGCAAGATGAACATCTACCTCAAATGATATTTTCCCATCAGACTGGAGTTTTTGGTGTTTTCCCAACAGCTGGAGTTAAACTGATAGTTGTGTAGATTCATCTGGCAGAGAAAGGTTCTATGCTGAAATGCTTAGGAAATTTAAGTACTGTAACCCAGAAGGATGAGTAGCCAATCCAAGGTTTGCTGCACAATCCTAGGATGAACTGTGTCTACTTTTAGAGGTTGCATCATTTGCAAAACAGATTCTATTGTAGGGGCCCTCAAACTATGGCCCACAAGCTGGATGCGCCCCACCGAAGCCATTAATCCAGCCCTCATGGGACCACAAAGCTGCCCTTCCCACATCACCCCACCTACCTGCTGGCCCCCATCCACCTTCTGGAGGCCAGGGAGGTCAAAAATGAGATGTGCAGAGGCCTCTGGAGGCCAAAAATGGGCCTGCTTTTTGCCTCCCTGACCTCCATAGAGAGAGAGAGAGAGACAGACAGACAGAGGGAGGGAGAGGGAAAAGACACACACACACACACACACACACACACACACACCCACAGAAGTCCCTCATACACACCCCAAGGCAGCCACATCTCTTCACTAACTTGCTTTCCACCCCCAGGAGCATAACAAATTAAAGTTAAATTTGTCTGTATTGTTTAGACTTCTAAATTGGCCAAGCCAATCCAGTCACATGACCACTTAGCAATGCCCATCCAGCTTGTCTGCCCACCCCTCAACAGTCTGAGAGACCATGAATTGGCCCCCTGTTTAAAAAGTCCGAGGACCCCTGTTCTATGGGCTACATAGTACAGTGAAATCTGATATGATTCTTTTAAGAAGGGAGATATTTCACACACAAAAATCAGCTATGCTTTTAATTTGTACACTGGGTGCTGGGGAAGTCCCCTTCTTACATTCTCCTTGCAAAAAGCAATCCACTTAGAACAAGGAGATGGTGAGGACTTTGTCTGAAAAGCTGTTCCTTTGACTGGTGAATTCTCCCGTGTCTTTATTCTCCCACCCAGACCAAGGAAGGAACACTAATGTATTTTGTGTCCTTGGGCATCTCTGTTGAGAGCTGAAAATCTTCAATTTTAGAGTTCTTCCTGTGGCTCCAGCTGGAAGGAAATATTTCTATTCAGAGATGAATGAAGGGAGGGAGGGAAGGAGGCAAGCAGGCAGGCAGGATCCAATGTTGGACTTGCAGAGGAACCTCTTAATCAAACAAGTCCAGTCTTTCACTCATGTATTAGTGGACCAAAGAAGGGAAGGGAAGGGAAGGGAAGGGAAAGGATCCAAATTGTTGTATTTCTCCAGAGATGCCAAATAAAACAGAGAAGGCTGATCAGTACAGAAGATAAAGAGCAAGATATGTCTTTATCACCATATATTTTAATAACATCTCAATATTATTTCCAGCACATATTATGCTATACATATTAAAATAAATTAGTTTTTTTTTTACAAAAATCCAAGTTTAATGCCTATCAAAACAATATTTTCAGAATAATGTCAGGATGTTTATCTTCCTCCCCAAAGTCTCTCCCTTTTCTCTGCTGTTACCCACCTTCCATGGTGGAGATGGTTCCTTCTGCACAGGGAAGACAGTCATAGCAGCAGATGGGCTTCCCTTCCTGAGCCACCTTCATGAATCCAGGATGGCAGCTTTCTACACACCTGGAGGGAGGAAGAGGCTGAGGAGATAAAGGAAAAATACACAGAAAATGAACTTATTGCACAGGAAGGTTTTTGTGATATCCAGTTGAAGATTTAGATTTGACTAATGAAAAGTCAATATACAATGTGAGGTTTGAAAAACCACATTCTGTCTTTCTTTCTCTTCCTTCTATTGTTTTCTATGCACTGTAGATTTTCATTTTAAATTTAGAGATGAAATTTATCAGGAAAATGTTGGACAGTTTTTTTTGGTTACTTATTCTAGGTTACTTGCATGACTGGCTCAATCTACTTCCCTTTCCATAGATTCTGTGACGAGTTTGTATGAAAATTGAAGACTATATTTTTCATGGCAACCTGAATAGCTGATAAGGAAGAAGTTTGTGCTTTTGAGAACATGATCAGCTGATATGG